>NC_134486.1:94675053-95285053 GCF_040206685.1 Ascaphus truei | reverse complement strand
GTGTTAGGGACCCTTGATATGTGGTCTGCCGTCTAGTGGCTCAGGGGCTTACAACACTTTGGCCAAAATGTTAAACTAAAAGACCATTTTATTTAATAGATATCTATACATATATATTTAGGCACTGTACTGTGTATGGGTTTCACTGGATGTGCACTGAGCTCAGTCTGTGTTTCATGTTCTGTCTCTGGTTTTAAATATTTATAGCCATGCTCAGTTGCACTCCTCTGTGACACTTATATGCTTATATATATGTTGTGGTTATTTTGGGGGTTCAATATGAGCTTGTAGGTGTCCTGCATGTTTTACAATTCTTGTTCAGCTGGTCTTAGCTGATTGGAAGGTGGCTACCTCCTACCTAATTGAAGCTCACCCCCTCCCACATTTAAATGGTTAAAAGCTCACTCCATAGCATCTCCCACTCTCAGGGGAACTTGCTTGCTTGCAGTATGATTGTGACAAATCTAATACAGAGTGCTTTTCCTGGTAATGTACAGGTTAATACAAGCTTCAATCAGACTTAGAACTATGCAACTAATTTTGACAGATTTATTATAAATCATTCTTCCTGGTAATGCACTGGTTACTAAGAATTTATATTAGTGTTAGGGACCCTTGAGATGTGGTCTGCCATGTAGTGGCTCAGGGGCTTACAACACTTTGGCCAAAATGTTAAACTAAAAGACCATTTTAATTAATAGATATCTATACATATATATTTAGGCACTGTACCGTGTATACGTTTCACTGGATGTGCACTGAGCTCTGTCTGTGTTTCATGTTCTGTATCTGGTTTTAACATAGCAATCACCTGTTTTTTTCAGTGTCAGACAAAATGTTCTTGGTTAATCATGAACATTAGAACATGGTTTCTTCATTTACTTTTATTTAGAAGAACCTCTTTGTTCTGTCACTAAGTAACTATAGTTAATCCTATGTTCCTTATCTTTTAAGATCCATCTCTAGTGTATTGTCTTTTACTACTATCAAACTATTTAACTAACCTTTGATTCCAAACTCAAGACCATATACTATTCAACTCAGCAGACATTAAACACACAAAGTTTCTTAAATCACATACAACATTTCTACATTTCTGCCTGTCTTCAGACTAATTTATCGTCTTATCTTTGCAGAGGCAGCTAATCATTTTCCAATATAATTTCTAACTTACTATATTACTTATTTTAACTAGTTATATTCTAAATATATATGTATATAGAGAATATAGCATGATTACGATTTAGGCTTGAAATCGTCCTACCTTCAGCTCTCTCGTGGCAAACAAACAAAAAAAGGCAGAACAGTATAGTATGAAGAGTAAATATATTTAAAAATATATACTATCGTGTAGCAATTACACTCACATTTTATATGTGAAATGTTGGCATGTACTGTCCCACAACAAGAATCACGGTAGCAGATGTCACCGACTATCTAGTTCAGACATTGAGGCTTCGATCTCTCATCCGCTCTGGCATCTGATGTCACGTCCAGCGTATGTCACATCTGGTATGTGCCCGACCCTGATTCAGCGCTTGATTAATGCCAGAGTTCTTAAAACTCTATCCATGCTCCACTACACAATAAGAGCACGTGGGGGTGGAGGGCACCATCTGTGGGTAACAATCGACCTTATTGCGCTTTACAATCTTAGTGATGCCTTGTGGAAAAGATACAAAGTAACTGCCAGTATCAAGGATCTTAATTACAGATGCCTGAGGAATACATGCACAAGCCCAATATTATACAGACAATCTTTATCAAAATCCAGCAAACTTCTGGAAGGTATTCAACAACCATTTCATATCGAAAAGGATTATACTATTCTGACACATTTCACTGACATTGCAAACGCATTATTCAATGAATACTTTGTGGTGTGCGCTACTTCCCTACTATCAAAGTGCATCCCTAACTACATTCATTAAGCCAAACCTGCGAGAACCCCTATATATCCACCCCCTCCCAAAAGTGCTTATTATTTTCAATTTATCCAAGTATCTGAAGAGGAGATTGCACAACCACTTTGAACATTAAAATGGAACAGCTAATGTGGGCCTGACCTACTGCAATCAAAGTTCCTATGACTCAGTGCCCCAGCCATTGCCAAGCCGCTTGCCTTCCTAATCAACTATTTTGTCTTCAGGCCATATCCCACAGACTTGAAAAACTGCTCAAGTTGTCCCGGTCTACAAAGTGGGGACAAAATCATTGTCTGCCACTACAGACCAATCTCTCTTCTCCCAATACTATCCAAAGTCATAGAAAAATTTGTTCAATATCAATTAAGAGATTACTATAACAAGACCAACTTTCTCTGGAACAACTTACTGGTGCCATATTCCTAGATGTTACAACGACTTTTGACACTTGTTAAACATGGTTCAGTGCTCTGGAATAAGGGGAACATGCTTTAAACTGGTTTCACGCCTATCGGGCAGATCCCATCATGTGCTTTCAGGCTTTAAATCTAACCCCTTGAATACCACCTGTGGGATCCCGCAAGGCTCTGTTCTGGGGCTCCATCTCTTTGCAATCTTCATTAATGATCTACCTACAGCTTGTAAGGCCACTTCAATGCACTTCTATGCAATGACACAATCTTATATGCACACAACCCTAGCATCTCTGACGTTGAACATGTACTTCAATCTGATTTTTCAAAGCTTGAACACTGTATTTTCTAGATCAGAACCAACTGTAACACCATTCTTGCACCGGTCACTAGTTTTAAATATCTGGGCATATAGTTTGACTACCATTTAACATTTGGGTTGCACATTGATACCCGGACATCTAAAACCTATGCCAAACTGGGTGTACTTTATAGGAACAAATCCGCCCTAAGTCAGCTGGTCAGAAAGCACATTGCACAGCAAATGCTAATGCCAGTTATATACTATGGGGACATAGTATATGGTACAGCACCCAAAACTCACCTTAGCAAACTGGACACCCTCTACAACTCGCTATGCCGCTATGTCCTACAACACCATCAGCGAAATGCTCCAAGAACTAGATTTGTTATCTCTTGAATCCAGGTGGTTAGTAAATTTTTCCAGTCTCGTCTTCAAATACTTTCTGGACAAGCTACCCTGCTATCTGAACAAGCTCCTCACCCCTACCACATGCAGCACTTATCTGAGATTCGACTCCAAAAGACTATTCATTATCCCAAGGTTCAACAAAGAAGTCCGCCTTCTGTTTCCGTGCAGCAGCACATGACTGGAACCACCTAACAGAGCCGCCAACAGATGCCTCAAAGCTGCCTCCAGTTTAAGTTCTTTCAAGACTTCGGCTATGTCACATTTTTTTCTGGTCTGTAACTGTTAAATACACACATAAAATTGTCCTTAACTGTCCATGAAACGCCTGTAAATACAACGTGTAACAATGTATCGTCCCAGGACATACTTGAAAATGAGGTAGCAATGTATTATTTCCACAAAATCTGTTGCAAATTTTTTTTTGGATCATGGACATCAATTATCCTCATTACGTTACATGGCCATAGACCAAGTACCCCGACAGGCACGGGGCAGTGACACGAGTAAGCGCCGTATGAGAAGGGAAGCCAGGTGTATTTTCCAACTGGACATTGACACCTCAAAGAGTAACTAAACCTGGGTTGTTTCCGATGTCGTCCTTACTGACGCGACTTGAAGTATACCAGTCCATCTGCAATATATTATAATTGGACGCAGATGTGTTATTGTAGTGGATTCTCCCCAAATCTGATGTTGCAGCTAGGATGTGAAACTGCGTTACATCTATGGGTGTGACTTTATGGACTTTGATACCCCCTCATATACTGTATATAACATGAATGATGTTATGATCATGACTTCTATATTCCCTAATGTTGGTCTCTTGTTGGCTGGTTTGTAGCATTAGACCTAGGGGTAATCACAGTATGACATGGCTAGTCTGTGGTCCATGCAAAAACGAAATATCAGGGGAGCGTCAGTATCTGAAATAAAATAAATAAACTACCATAGTGCATAACGTTACAATAAAACATTGAGCAGGTAGAACTCCATAGGAATATGCTAGATTATGGATGATAAATCAAACATCAGTCATAAACCAGGAGGTTGGGAGAAAAAAGACCCAGTAGAGAGACACACAGCCAAGATGTTAAAATGCCAAAAAACACTTTATCCGACAATGATAAAAAATCAAGGCTTACAGGATACCAGATGATATAAGGCGTTGGTTTTAGAGTGATCTTGATGCCGAGTCGCGACCTCGGGAAACCCCCTCACACAACCGCCTCATTCACTGGCTCCGTCCTTGCTGCTAGTCCACGCCGACACGTCACTTCCGGTTTGCACGCTGGTAGCTGGCGTCACCGGAGCTGCTGCTGCAGACTGTAGCTTGTCTCCCTCTAGGATCTCACACTGAGGGTTACGCTCTACGCGTTTCGCCGTGCAAGTCGACGGCTTCGTCAGGAGTGCTTTAACCCTAAGAAGGCTATCTTTATATACCCTCCATTATTACATTGACCTTTTCTCCCATTGGTCTAAATGTAATTCGATCTAAATTGACTAAGTCACTAATTGCCCTTACATACAATTTAAATCGTACACAAAGTTTATACAATGAAATTAAAATACAATGTTTAATATAATCAATTAAAAAGACTTCATTATTTGCAAAACATTTGTGATAGTAAAACATATACTAAAATACATAAAACTATTGAAAAAACTATAGTATGAATACACAACCCCCACTGAACTTAGAGGATGCGGCGATTGTTGTATCTCCAAAGACAAAAGAAGGAAAATATTATCAGTACAGAGTATCAGTTTTTCACAGTCACATAATATAGCCAACTTTATACTTTTCAAGGGATCATAGATTTTAAAGGAAAGCATTTAACTCGAAATCAACATTTAAACCCAAAGGTACCAGTGATTTCAGAGTAAAGATCCAAAAACTCTCTCTTTTTTTCAAAGTAGTTATTCTATTTCCCCCTCTCCAGTGTGGTAGCACTTGCTCTAACACAGTGAATCTGAGACCTGATATATCACTGTTATGTTTTTGAATGAAATGGTTAGACAGATTATGTGTTGTTACACCTCTCCTTATGTTACCCACATGTTCCAGCACGCGTGTTTTTACTGGTCTTGAGGTTTGACCTACGTACTGTAGTCCACATGGGCAACATATAAGGTACACTACATGATCTGATTTGCATGTTAACATTTGTTTAATCTGAAACCTTTCATTAGTGATATTTGATGAGAAACTAAATTTATCATCACATCTATATTTACATGCCAAACATGTTGTGCAGCCATAGAAACCTTTCGATTGTGTAAGCCACCTATTCCCATTTGATTGTACTTTTGGTAATGCACTAGGTGCCAATTTCTCTTTTAGAGATTTAGCTCTCCTAAAAATAACTGTAGGCCTCTCTGGGACAATGTCTCTTAATACAGGATCATTCTTGACAATATGCCAATGTTTGTGGATTATTTTTGATATTTTTTCAGACTGTCTATTGTAATTAGTACAAAATGAAAATTCAAAATTTTTATTAGGTACTTTTTGTTTTGTGTTATACAATAGATCTTTTCTGTCTATATTCTCTGCTCTTACAAGAGCATCCTTAATGATCCTGTCATCATAGTTTTTTTCTTTAAACCTATTTTGAAGAAAGGCAGACTGTTGATGGAAATTATTATCATCTGAGCAGTTTCTCCTAATCCGCCTTATTTGTCCATATGGAATATTATGTAACCAGTTCGGATGGTGACAGCTCGTAGTTGATATATAGTTATTAATATCTACGCCTTTGAAAAATGTTTGTGTTTTTATCTGTCCCTCCTCAATGTAAATTTCCAAATCTAAAAAATTGACCTTTTGGTGACTATATTCACAATTAAATTGTAGATTCAGTACATTATCATTGAGGTATTCTATGAATTGAACAAGACTTTTTTCATCTCCCTTCCATATGAATATGATATCGTCTATATATCTACGCCATAGGCACAAATTTACACCCAGCTCCGCAATAGACCATATATGGTCCTCTTCCCATGCTCCCATGAGTAGGTTTGCGTAGCTAGGTGCAAATTTTGTGCCCATGGCAGTACCTTGTTTTTGTAGATAATAGATCCCCTCGAACATGAAGTAGTTGTGTTCTAAAATGAACTTTATGCCATCTAAAATGAAATTAGCCTGTTCATTAGGCATCTTTGGATCTTTGGCTAATGCTCTGTCAACTGCTTCATGTCCATCCCTATGATTGATACATGTGTATAACGAGGTGATATCACAGGTAACTAGAAACCATCCATCTTCCCAAATTTGATTATCCAAAATACGCAGGATATCAGTGGTATCTTTTAGGTAAGATGGAAGTTCTTTTACAAATTTTTGCAAATAGACATCTATATAGGCGGATAAATGGGAGGTTAAGGAATCTATGCCTGCAATGATTGGTCTTCCCGGGGGGTTGGCTATATTTTTGTGCAACTTAGGAAGATAGTAAAATATGGGCTTTACAGGATTATCTCTGTATAGGAAGTTGTATTCTTCTATATTTATTACTTCATTCATTTTTCCCATATCTAACAGGATTTTTAGTTCTCTCTGAAATTCTACTGTAGGATCTTTTTTCAGAGGTAGGTATGTTTGACTATCACCTAAAATTCTTTGAGATTCTACAATATAATCCTTTCTATCTAAGATGGCCACTCCACCTCCTTTATCGGCTTGTTTTATAACTACCTGAGTGTCTTCCTGTAGAGTTTTTAAGGCCTTTCTTTCAATGTTACTTAGATTATTCTCAAATCTTTTTTCAGATTTGACTAACTTTTCAAAGTCATTTTGGACTAGTTGCGAGAAAACTTCTAGATTATTGCCCTTTACATGCTTTGGATAAAAAGTTGAAGGTAATTTAAGGCCTGAATGAACCAAAGTTTGCCCCATTTCAGAGGTTTTAGTTGTGCAAATTACATCTGCATCTTTCTCAAGATTGTCAGCTGTTCTTTGCTCAACTTCTTTTGACCTGAAGAATCTTTTGATAGTTAATTTTCTCAGGAACCTCTGAGCGTCTACAAAAAGGCCGAAGTTACTCGGACCCACTGTTGGAGCAAACTTTAAGCCCTTAGAGATTAGTGATTTTTCAGGGTCTGTAAGGATTTTTGAGCTAAGGTTAAAGATGTTATTTCCTATCTTTTGCTCTTTTTGAGATATTTCTTTTTCTCTTCCTCTTCCCCTTTTTCTTCTGTTCTTACTCTTTTCCTTTCTGATGAAGGATCCCTTTTTAACAGTGGGGCATATTTGTTCGTTTTTTGAAAGGAGGTGGACGCACCCTCCCCTAAAAAATCCTTCTTATTACCATTTTTAGGGCCATTTTTAGTAAACAGTTTATCTTTCTGAATTTCTCGCTGTTCTACAGCGAGAAATTCAGAAAGATAAACTGTTTACTAAAAATGGCCCTAAAAATGGTAATAAGAAGGATTTTTTAGGGGAGGGTGCGTCCACCTCCTTTCAAAAAACGAACAAATATGCCCCACTGTTAAAAAGGGATCCTTCATCAGAAAGGAAAAGAGTAAGAACAGAAGAAAAAGGGGAAGAGGAAGAGAAAAAGAAATATCTCAAAAAGAGCAAAAGATAGGAAATAACATCTTTAACCTTAGCTCAAAAATCCTTACAGACCCTGAAAAATCACTAATCTCTAAGGGCTTAAAGTTTGCTCCAACAGTGGGTCCGAGTAACTTCGGCCTTTTTGTAGACGCTCAGAGGTTCCTGAGAAAATTAACTATCAAAAGATTCTTCAGGTCAAAAGAAGTTGAGCAAAGAACAGCTGACAATCTTGAGAAAGATGCAGATGTAATTTGCACAACTAAAACCTCTGAAATGGGGCAAACTTTGGTTCATTCAGGCCTTAAATTACCTTCAACTTTTTATCCAAAGCATGTAAAGGGCAATAATCTAGAAGTTTTCTCGCAACTAGTCCAAAATGACTTTGAAAAGTTAGTCAAATCTGAAAAAAGATTTGAGAATAATCTAAGTAACATTGAAAGAAAGGCCTTAAAAACTCTACAGGAAGACACTCAGGTAGTTATAAAACAAGCCGATAAAGGAGGTGGAGTGGCCATCTTAGATAGAAAGGATTATATTGTAGAATCTCAAAGAATTTTAGGTGATAGTCAAACATACCTACCTCTGAAAAAAGATCCTACAGTAGAATTTCAGAGAGAACTAAAAATCCTGTTAGATATGGGAAAAATGAATGAAGTAATAAATATAGAAGAATACAACTTCCTATACAGAGATAATCCTGTAAAGCCCATATTTTACTATCTTCCTAAGTTGCACAAAAATATAGCCAACCCCCCGGGAAGACCAATCATTGCAGGCATAGATTCCTTAACCTCCCATTTATCCGCCTATATAGATGTCTATTTGCAAAAATTTGTAAAAGAACTTCCATCTTACCTAAAAGATACCACTGATATCCTGCGTATTTTGGATAATCAAATTTGGGAAGATGGATGGTTTCTAGTTACCTGTGATATCACCTCGTTATACACATGTATCAATCATAGGGATGGACATGAAGCAGTTGACAGAGCATTAGCCAAAGATCCAAAGATGCCTAATGAACAGGCTAATTTCATTTTAGATGGCATAAAGTTCATTTTAGAACACAACTACTTCATGTTCGAGGGGATCTATTATCTACAAAAACAAGGTACTGCCATGGGCACAAAATTTGCACCTAGCTACGCAAACCTACTCATGGGAGCATGGGAAGAGGACCATATATGGTCTATTGCGGAGCTGGGTGTAAATTTGTGCCTATGGCGTAGATATATAGACGATATCATATTCATATGGAAGGGAGATGAAAAAAGTCTTGTTCAATTCATAGAATACCTCAATGATAATGTACTGAATCTACAATTTAATTGTGAATATAGTCACCAAAAGGTCAATTTTTTAGATTTGGAAATTTACATTGAGGAGGGACAGATAAAAACACAAACATTTTTCAAAGGCGTAGATATTAATAACTATATATCAACTACGAGCTGTCACCATCCGAACTGGTTACATAATATTCCATATGGACAAATAAGGCGGATTAGGAGAAACTGCTCAGATGATAATAATTTCCATCAACAGTCTGCCTTTCTTCAAAATAGGTTTAAAGAAAAAAACTATGATGACAGGATCATTAAGGATGCTCTTGTAAGAGCAGAGAATATAGACAGAAAAGATCTATTGTATAACACAAAACAAAAAGTACCTAATAAAAATTTTGAATTTTCATTTTGTACTAATTACAATAGACAGTCTGAAAAAATATCAAAAATAATCCACAAACATTGGCATATTGTCAAGAATGATCCTGTATTAAGAGACATTGTCCCAGAGAGGCCTACAGTTATTTTTAGGAGAGCTAAATCTCTAAAAGAGAAATTGGCACCTAGTGCATTACCAAAAGTACAATCAAATGGGAATAGGTGGCTTACACAATCGAAAGGTTTCTATGGCTGCACAACATGTTTGGCATGTAAATATAGATGTGATGATAAATTTAGTTTCTCATCAAATATCACTAATGAAAGGTTTCAGATTAAACAAATGTTAACATGCAAATCAGATCATGTAGTGTACCTTATATGTTGCCCATGTGGACTACAGTACGTAGGTCAAACCTCAAGACCAGTAAAAACACGCGTGCTGGAACATGTGGGTAACATAAGGAGAGGTGTAACAACACATAATCTGTCTAACCATTTCATTCAAAAACATAACAGTGATATATCAGGTCTCAGATTCACTGTGTTAGAGCAAGTGCTACCACACTGGAGAGGGGGAAATAGAATAACTACTTTGAAAAAAAGAGAGAGTTTTTGGATCTTTACTCTGAAATCACTGGTACCTTTGGGTTTAAATGTTGATTTCGAGTTAAATGCTTTCCTTTAAAATCTATGATCCCTTGAAAAGTATAAAGTTGGCTATATTATGTGACTGTGAAAAACTGATACTCTGTACTGATAATATTTTCCTTCTTTTGTCTTTGGAGATACAACAATCGCCGCATCCTCTAAGTTCAGTGGGGGTTGTGTATTCATACTATAGTTTTTTCTATAGTTTTATGTATTTTAGTATATGTTTTACTATCACAAATGTTTTGCAAATAATGAAGTCTTTTTAATTGATTATATTAAACATTGTATTTTAATTTCATTGTATAAACTTTGTGTACGATTTAAATTGTATGTAAGGGCAATTAGTGACTTAGTCAATTTAGATCGAATTACATTTAGACCAATGGGAGAAAAGGTCAATGTAATAATGGAGGGTATATAAAGATAGCCTTCTTAGGGTTAAAGCACTCCTGACGAAGCCGTCGACTTGCACGGCGAAACGCGTAGAGCGTAACCCTCAGTGTGAGATCCTAGAGGGAGACAAGCTACAGTCTGCAGCAGCAGCTCCGGTGACGCCAGCTACCAGCGTGCAAACCGGAAGTGACGTGTCGGCGTGGACTAGCAGCAAGGACGGAGCCAGTGAATGAGGCGGTTGTGTGAGGGGGTTTCCCGAGGTCGCGACTCGGCATCAAGATCACTCTAAAACCAACGCCTTATATCATCTGGTATCCTGTAAGCCTTGATTTTTTATCATTGTCGGATAAAGTGTTTTTTGGCATTTTAACATCTTGGCTGTGTGTCTCTCTACTGGGTCTTTTTTCTCCCAACCTCCTGGTTTATGACTGATGTTTGATTTATCATCCATAATCTAGCATATTCCTATGGAGTTCTACCTGCTCAATGTTTTATTGTAACGTTATGCACTATGGTAGTTTATTTATTTTATTTCAGATACTGACGCTCCCCTGATATTTCGTTTTTGCTTTGAGTGTGGACGTGGGAACTAGTCCGTGAAGGGTTTGAGTGTCCTTTTTTTCATATTTTTGTGCACGAGTATTTTGTGTTATTTCACTGTATATTAGCACTGTTACTGCACTGTTGCACTTAGATAGAGTGTTTTGAGCGCCATTTAGTATTTTGTATTTGTAGTCTGTGGTCCATGCATACTATCTGATGGGATCCAAATGATGCAATTTGATGATTCATACCAGTAGCTGTGCCGTCCGTGCTTATAGCAATACAACACGTGACTTAAGGCAGGAGTGCGCAAACTTTTCCCTGCCTGCTCTCACCCGCTGCTCGGCTCCGGCGTCAAATGATATCACGTGACCCCGCGGCATCATTTGACGCTGGGTTGCCATGGCGACGCATCGCTGTTAAGGTAAGTAAAGTCACAGAGGCCTCGTGCGATCCTCGGCATTTAATTTATATGCCTTCAGTTTGCACACCCGACAAGGAACTGCTATTTTTCTGCATATTTTGCTGATCTCAATATTTAAGCTCTTCATAATACTTACCGTCATACTACGTAACATTAGACGTCTCTATTCAGTAATACATGGTTCAACTCCCCCTGTATTGTAGTTAGATAGGTTAACATGCCCAAGTTATGTGTACTTACCCATGCACATTTTTTAATATTACATTTTATTTTCTATTGTCTGTTTTTACTTTAGACCAGGACTAACAAATCTTTATGTGCATTTCACTTGTATCATGCTTGAATAGTGTTTATGGGTGCATTTGTTTCATACTTCGAAGCTTTATTATGTGTAGTGTAATACCATCTCTGTCTCTAGGTGATGGAATAGGGCAGCTATGGGACTTTCTAGCGTACATGGAGTTAATTTCTCCTGAATAAACTATCCTCAAGTGCAGCTAATCAGTCTGGTCTGAATGGACAAGTAAGTCTTTTAAGGCAGACACAGGAAGATGTGCTGAGTGAGAGAGACTGATTTTTCCCTAGAGAAGGGGAGAGATAGAACATGCTACTCCGCTAAAGAGACTGGCACAGTTCCTTAGACCCACTGGAAGGTGGTCGCTGAGTCTGCTGGGACTGCCTGGGTCTTAAGCCCAGGAAGAGGAAGGATGCAAGACCGTGCTGAAGCGGAGATGTCCTATCCTTAACATTGGACTTAGAGGAGAGATTCTCTGAGCTCCCCTAGGAAGGAAGGACGCAAGACCGTGCTGAAGCAGGGACGTCTGCTCCAAACCCTGGAGTAACAGATAAGCGAAACCCTTTATTGCTGTGTTCAGACACTTTATATGTTGTTATAATAGTACCTGTTTAATTTATAGAATATTTTGCAATAAATGAAGGCTCGGTTGAGTCTTCAGTGATGCTGTGGGAAGCCCATAAGGCATCAATCAGAGGAGCTTTTATCTCTATAGCGTCGCACAAGAAAAAAGTTAAACAAAAACTATATAAGGAATTATCTGAAAAATTACATTTGTTGGAACAAAAACACAAAAATAACCCATCAAAAAAATTATTTAAATTACTTGACAAAACCAGGACTGAACTCAAACAAATCCAAGTGGACGAGGTGGAAAGAGCACTAAGGTGGACCAAACAAAAGTTCTATGATAAAGGTAATAAGGCGGATCGCCTTTTAGCATCCAAACTCAGAGGTCTTAGAACTAAATCTCAAATCCCTGTTATTCAAACTAAGTCAGGAGTTAAAATGTTTAATGAGCAACAAATAAAGAGTTTGCAGAATTCTATTCTAAATTATATAATTTAAATTTCCCCCAGAACCGATCCTCGGGATCGGAAGCCATCTCTAGGTATTTGGAGAAATGCAGACTCCCAGAACTATCGGAGGCAGACTCCCCAAAATTAATCAAATGTATATCACATTAGGAACTTTTAGATGCTATTAAAAAACTAAAAAGAAACAAAACGCCAGGTTCAGATGGTTTTTTCTAACCAATACTATAAGAAACTTAGGATGGTGCTATCCCCGTATATGCTTGCAGTTTTTAACTCTTTTCTGGAAGGAGCAGCCATACCAAAGTCAATGTCTAAAGCAAATTTGGCAATAATTCATAAAGGAAGGCAGGGACCCACTCCAGTGTGGTAACTACCGACCTATTTCCCTCCTCAATTCAGACCTTAACATTTTTAGTAAAATCTTAGCAAACAGGCTTACCCCAATCCCGACTAGTTTAATACATATAGCTCAAGTTGGGTTCGTTTCAAGACGACAGGCCTCCGACAATACCAGGAAAGTTATTAATATTATTGTCCATGTAAATCTGTCTCATACGAAAGCAATTTTATTGAGTCTGGATACTGAAAAAGCATTTGAATGAATAAGGTGGGACTTTTTGGATCAAACAATGATAAAATTCGGATTTAAGGGCCGTTTTTAGAGGGCGTTAGAGCTCTCTATAAGACCACCACAGCGTTTGTGAAGCTCCCAGTAGGGGACTCAAGCCCCATACAAATTAAAAATGGTACTAGACAGGGATGCCCCCTATCTCCGCTTCTTTTTGCATGGTTTATTGAACCCCTGGCAGCGACAATTAGAGACGATATCAATATTAAGGGAATCGAAATTGGAGGAACAAGCTATAAAATTTCTTTATTTGCAGATGATATTATTTTAACATTGGCCAGTCCATTGACTTCGGAAAAGTCTCAGGATATAAAATTAATACTGAGTCGGAGGCATTGAACCTCTCTCTGACAACCCCTGAAATTAAGCTGTTCCAAGCAAATTTTAATTATAAATGGAGCTCTTCAAAAGTTAAATATCTGGTAATACAGATAACAAGCTCCTATAAAACTCTATACCAGTACAATTTCCCCCCTCTATTTGAAAAGATAAAAAAAGATCTTCAGAGCTGGAATGAATACCAGATATCTTGGCTAGGAAGAATAGCCACGGTCAAGATGAATATACTCCCAAGACTTCTGTATTGTTTCCAGACTCTGCCAATAAATATCCCCCTTCCTGAGCTCAAGAATATTCAAAATAGAATTTTCCAATTTATATGGAAAAATAAAAGACCAAGGGTAGCCAGATCAATATTGATAGCCCCAAAGGAATGCGCAGGTTTGGGAGTCCCGGATATCATTAAATACTATCAGGCGGCCCAACTGTAACATGTTATAATGTGGAATAACGACCCAGCGACTTGCTGTTGGTTGGGGATTGAGTCTACCCATGCGAAGGCCTCTCTCTCTGCCGGCTGCCCTTTGGTCTAGAAGAGGAGAGGTATTCGCTGAAGGCCTTAACCTGGGAGCAATGAGATGTACATGGAAGATATGGTCCAGAAATAAGGGGAAATATAATTTGACCTAATTCCCATCGTTATTGACCCCAATATTTAGTAACCCTGAATTCCCACCAGGCTGTCTCCCGAAGGAACTTGGTCAATTCAGAGATCTAAACATTGCAATAGCAGATGATTTTGTAGTTAAAGATAAGATATTATCCTACCAGGACTTGCAAAAAAATAAAAAATACCAGACAACAAACCTCTCGATTTTGTGTTTCCTTCAGATTCTGCACTTTTTGCAAGCAATTTCAAGAGTCTACATTCTCTGCTCAAACAAAATTTGAGATTATGTAGAAGAGGTGCCTATTGTAGAGGTTTGATTTCAGAAGTGTACTCGGGAATGGCACTATCTGCGGCGAATTCTAACCACAGTTATATGTTAAAATGGGCAGAGGATCTTAATGTTGAAATAGATAGAGATGATTGGGAGGAGATCTGGGAATCGGCAGCTAAAACATCAATTTGTACAACAATAAAGGAGAATATATATATAACATTTTATTCCAATGGTACTTAACTCCAAGTAGGCTGAGACAGATTTTCCCTGGATCTCCAGATCTGTGCTGGAGGGGCTGTGGTCAGAGGGGAGATATGGCTCACATCTGGTGGTTCTGCCCGAGGATCCAGAGGTTCTGGTCTATGATTCAGACTAGGATTCAGAATCTCTTGGTTGTTGAAGTGGAGATGGATTCGCTGACCTTTTTGTTAGCCAGACCTATTAATGATTTTAAGCCACAAACGATGAAATTGATTTCATATGTGCTCACAGCAGCCCGCTGCTCCTTAGCAGCGGCCTGGAAGAAAACCAATGCCCCTTCTAGACAAACCGTTCTAAGAAGGATCAATGAAGTTAGACTGATGGAACTCCTCTCAGCGCAACTTAACCAAAAAATAGACCAATTCAATAAGGTTTGGGAAGCGTGGCCCCAAGATTAAGAAATTAATGAACTGTTCTCCATCAGAAAAATAAAGTATCTCTCTGGAGCAGCTGGGGTGGTGGTGGTGGTGAAAAGGAAGGGGGGCCCTGAATCCCTTCTCTAAGAATCTATGGTTCTTTTTGCTTTTTCCCTTTACCCTCTTATCCCTTTCTTCTTGCCCTCCCACTTCCTTCTCCCCTTTTCCATCTTTCTTTTTCTACCTTTTTCTTCTCCTATCCTTTAATTATACCTATGGGGATACCCAAGGAAGCGGCTGCTTCCCTAAATAGAAATTGAGAGGAAGCTAAGGAGAAAAGGAGAGCCAGGTGGTAAAGAAGAATGTAGGACAAAATCATTTTATCAGTGCTTGTTCCTTCTCCCTACCTGTACTCTACAAATGTTATAACGTAACCTTTCACAAATGCAATGAAAAATGTAAGATGTTTAGTTCTGTAAAAAATAATAAAAAATTTGAAACAAAATAATAGTACCTGTTTGGGGTGGTAACCAGCTTAGCTGTTCACCCCGGTAATAAAGGGTTGAAGCTGACTGTAGTTCGCCTCCGAAAAGGAGTTTATTTTATGATTTTGTTTGGACTTAAAAGGGACGGAAGGCCTGTTAGTGTATTATTTAATCCTTGTAAATAAACCCCATACAGAGAAATACTAAGTTTCCTGCCTTAATCTGGGACAAAAGATCCTACGCTGTGATGGAGACCTCCCAGTAGCTTTTACGATGGTTGTAACACTAGGGGGCATGCACGCGTTCCATAGTTCTGCTATGTTGTGTTTTATAGTAACTATGGTTACCTGTGTATAAACAATTATAGACAGCACTTTAAATAACGAATAAAAATCATGAAGTACAGGGTGCAAACGGAACAAAGTGGGCCCAAACAACACCACTGAAGATCATAAAAACAAACAAAAAAAAGCTCCAGCATACACTGATAGAGAAAACGAAAGAGTCACAGAATAAGCCAAAAATGTAATAGCGGTAATAATAGAACAATAGGTATCACACAAATCTGGAAATGCTGCACGACTATAAATGCAGAATGTATGGATCCTAAAAAGCACAAGAGTAGGGGGGAGAGACACAGGGAAGGGGAGTGGGGGAAAAAAATTGCAAACACAAACATAGAAAAAGACAATGGGGGAGGGTAAGAGGGGCAACGTTTCGGGGTGACGTCCCCTTCCTCAGGCCCGTTCCCTTGGGTCCAACTAAACCACAAGGTACTTCCCTTAACCCTAACCCCCCTATAAGACACAAAGTAGCCAAATAAGAATTAGCTCAGAATCAAGCCCTGGTCAAAAGTCCACAGTATATGCAAGAGTGTATACAAACTCAAACTGTCCTTTAAGTGGGATTATCAGGTCGGTCTGTCTGTCTCTAGAGAGACAGACAGACACAGACACTGAGGAAGGGGTCGTCACCCCGAAACGTTGCCCCTCTTACCCTCCCCCATTGTTTTTTTCTAATTTTTGTGTTTGCAATTTTTCCCCCCACTCCCCTTCCCTTTGTTTCTCCCCACTACTCTTGTGCTTTTTAGGATCCATACATTCTGCATTTATAGTCGTGTAGCATTTCCAGATTTGTGTGATACCTATTGTTCTATTACCGCTATTACATTTTTGGCTTATTCCGTGACTTTCGTTTTCTCTATCAGTGTGTGCTGGAGCTTTTATTTGTTTTGTTTTTTTTTTATGGTTCTGTGTGTTTTTACTTCACTGCACAGTCACTTTATGTGGCCTTATCAGTGCAGCTTTGCTGCATAGGCGTAGGCCCGGGCCATAGAGGTGTGGGGAGAGCGGAGGCGCGCTAACGCCGAGGCTCGTCTGCTTCAGTCAGCGCGATTGCACGGACTTGCAGGTGAGCCAGCGTGCGCGGGGGGAGCCGGTTGGAGGCGGGGCAGTGACGTCGCTGGGCCAATCGCCCGCGACGCACTGACGTCAATGTCACGGCGCCGGCGTCACGGCGCCGTGACATTGACGCTGCTTTGCTTGGAGGTTTTCAGCCGACAGCGCGCTGAAAAACAGCTTGGCGCTCGGCTGAAACCTCCAACTCCTCAGCACGCCTGCGGACGCTCGCGTGAGCCCCCTCTCAAGGCATCTTCATTGAGGATGCAGGGGCTGAGCGCGGAGCGTCCGCACGCCTCAGCACAGCTGGTCCATCTATGGACGCAGCCTTAGAGTTATTGGCACCATTTTCAAGGTGTGCGCCCTTGGAGGGTATAAACAGTCTGCACTTACTTCTGTACTTTAGCTTTCACAAAGGTTCACAAGCGGAACGAAATGTTGATCGCACTAATACATTTTCTATTTTTTAAAGACCACCAGTGTGTGCGTCTCTTTTTCCTGGTAAAATGATTTAGAAATTAAAAAAAAAAAAAATGGTGTAAAAGCTTTTGAATGTGTTAATCTTTCAAATAAACATTTGTGAAATAACGTATGTCAACTTTTTGTGTTAACATAAAAATACAGGGAAATTTATTAAACCACGATAGCCTTTGGAGATGATCAATAATCATTAAGAGCTGTCTTGTGCATATTATGTTTGCACAGATTTCTGTTTAAGACGTTATTTCTCTGGGTGCTAGATCATAATACGGAACCTCCCCACCCACCCCCCCATAAAAAAGGGGTGGGGGGCTTTAAATCAGGTGTGGCCAACTCCAGTCCTTAAGGGCCACAAGCAGGTCAGGTTTTTAGTATCTCCCTGCTTCAGCACAGGTGGCTCAATCATTCTGACAGCCACTGATTGAGCCACCTATGCTGAAGCAGAGGGCATCTTGAAAACCTGTTTGCGCCCCTTGAGACCTGGCATTGACCACTCCTGCTTGAAATAATCTTAATCTATTACTGAAAAGTGTTTTGAGCGTTTCATTGTGCTATATGGTGAAGCATAAAATTCCAACAATTTGACGGGTATCCAAATCTTTAGATGTATAGCTAACCGCTCATTTCCCACAAATCAGAACTTAAACTCAAGTATTATAATCATTTGCGGTCATAAGTCTTCAATTAAGAATAAAATAAAAAGAAATAAAACAAATATTTGGCCAACGAGAAACAAAGAGGCAAGATGCATGAATAATAAAAGGATTTTATAGAGACTTTTTGAACCCATAAAACAAGACTCTTGCTGTACAAGCTCCGCTTTTCCATGTGTTGATTGCAGATCCTAGATCACATTAGATCCTAGATTAGATGCGGATCCCTTCTAGAAAACAGTCATTTGACTATTTCTGAGTTACATATTAGATAAGGTTGAAAAAAAAAAAAAAAAAAAGACATAAGCCCATCAAGTTCCAACTATACTAAATTTAGACGACTGATACTTTATCCTATATTCGCACTTACAGTAGGAAGGCAAACAAAACCCCCCAGTGAAATATCATCTAATGATATCTCATAGGGGAAAAATAAATTCCTTCCTGACTCCAAATATTGGCAATCAACATCCTTCCCATATTTACTTATTTAGAATATCCTTTTTTTTTTAAACATACTGTATCTATTATCTGCCATAGTCTCCATGGGTAATGAATTCCAAATATGTACTGCCCTTACTGGAAATAACCCTTTCATTTGTTGCTGGCAAAATCTCCTTTCCTCCAACCTTAAGGGTGACCCTGTATTTGTACTGCTCTTGGGATGAATAATTATTTTGAAAGCGCCTTGTATTTCTCCAAATACATTTGTATATAGCTATCATATCCCCTCTTCAACACCTTTTTTAATGTAAACAAATCTAATTTAGCTAGCCTCTCCTAATATGTCAGATTATCCCATTTATCAATTGGGTGGCTCTTTTCTGCACTTTTTTCTAGTTCCATAATGTCTTTTCTAAGGCGTGTGTACAGTATGTATGTCTGTCTGTCTTTATTTATATAGGTATTCTTAAATATTATCCCGTACAAAACCTTCAAGTAACTTCTCCACTATTGATGTTAGGCTTACAGGTCATTAATTCCCCAGTTGTGATTTAGCTCCTTTTTATATATAGGCACAACATCTGCTTTACACCAAACTTGTGGTACTGAGCCTGTGAAAATGGAGTCCTTGAATATTAAAGGTAATGGTTTGGCCATTACTGAAATGAACTCCTTGAGACCGATTGGATTTATGTCATCAGGGCCAGGCGCCTTATTTACTTTAATTTTTATCAAGCCGTCTATGAACTTCTTCCTCAGTTAACCAATTGTTTGTTAATATAGGAGATTGTGGCTTCCTCCTGCTGCACTACTATTGCAATGGATTCTTCCCTGATAAATACAGATATACAAAGGTGCACTAACCTCAGATCCACCAAGAATAGAAAACTTCAAAATGTGTATTTGCAGAATATTTTGCTTGGGACAAAATAGAGGTGTGTGAAGACATTCGTACTATTCAGAAAAATATATTTCAAATTGAAGAATGCGAAGAAAATGTATTTGGTGATGTATCAAACCCCTTCAATACACGGTAATAGTCTATTCAAAACTACATGAGAGCAGCACATATGAATATATATATACACGGACAAGGACACGTGGCAACGGAGCCTTCATCTTTGAGCATTTGAATTCTGGACCATTGTTGCAGTATTTTGGAAATTGCACAAATACCGCTACCGACTGTCTGCAAACATTAACTTTCAGGTGGTCAATAACATTTCTTGAATGCATAAGCCTATATTATCATACTGTATAGGGCAGTGTTGTTCAAACCTCTCCTCGTGACCGCACCAGGTTTTGGGAATAAACAATGCACTTGCTTCCAGGTGAAGGCACTTTTTTTGCATACTAATAGAATGTTAGGTGGTTGTCTCAGAAACCTGGTGTGGTCGCGGGTCACCGGGAGAGATTTGGGAAAACACTGATCTACGGGGTGTGTAGAAACAATGCTGAATGAGACTACTACAACAGCTGACTTCAGTATCCCAAGTATCCAAAGAAGGAACATTATGGACATATTGGACATATACTTACACATAGGTAAAGTTTTCTTTTCCTGCTAAAGAACGTTGTAGGTACAAAAATAGCATAAAATCCACCAACTAGTTGATCATATTCCTGATGGACAAGAGAAGTAATCACTGCTTTGGATTAAGCAGCATCTGATTAAATTACTCATACTTTGAGCATACAAAAAAAGCAGAAATGTATTGTCGAAACCTCGTACACATAAGCAGCACTTAACCAAACAAAACAGGAGAAAGAAACTCAAGAATAAACCAGTTGTATCAAATACACATTTTATCCAAATAATTAAAATAGATATCTACAGCATGTACAAACACACAATAAGATCTTGTTTGAAAGTGTTGCTCATTGATTATAATGGAAGATGAGAATGCTTTATGTTAAGGTAAAGTAGATGTCTGAGAGTCTGTGCCTCCTATGGCAATACTGTTTCTGTCATTTAAGGTTTTAATGACTGTAGCTGCAGGTGATTGAAGAACTTTTCTAGAGAGCCTCATTCGGCCATCTGTTGGGTCACGGCCAAAATATTTCACCTGCACAGAAAAATATTTTTTTTAAATTAGCTATACTGAACAATTATGAAAATTCAGTGCAAAACCAGTCAGGTAAAGGCATTTAGCTTGCAACTTTTATAATCCCAACATGCTTAATTCACGTGTGTAGGTACTCATTATTCCTGCAGTGAAAGACTACTTTGGTTAGTAATTTGAAAACAAGCTCAAACTTTGAAATCTAAAAAGGAGTAGCATACGAGGAGAAAAATTATACGCAATGTCTAAGATTTATGGAAGGATAAACTGCTGATTATACAGTTAGTATTTAATACACCAAACATGCATCGGAATATAAACTTCCATGGAATCAAATACCTGATCAATAATGGTATGAAGATTTTGGGGGCCTATATATAAAGCTATAAGTGATTTTATCATCGTAAAACAGACACAGAGAAGAATAGCAAGTTCATGCGTCTCCAGAGTCAATATATAAAACCAATTTTACATAGGACAGAAGAAAATTACAAATGCACTCAGGTTTTAAAAATGGGAGCTTTTCTGATCGCCAACGACCTTCAAAAGCAATGAAATTAAAATGTGCGTCAGATGGTGTATGTTATATACAGGTTTTGTCCCCACCTCTTCTCCCCTTTCTCCATCTTCCCCGACCTCTTTCATGTAATATACCTTATGATTAGGGCCGATCGCGCATGCGCAGCCGGCAAGGGCAAAACCAGGACATTTGTCAATATTTTGGGACACTGGGACAGACAACAAAAAGGGGACTGTCCCGGCTAAACCGGGACATCTGGTCACCCTACTTATGTCATTAATTAATTACAGCTCTCCTCCAGCATTCTTGCTTTATCCTTACATGTCAACGGACACTTCATCTGCTTTCTGTCTAAACTTTATAGCTTTCCGACTGTCTATATCTCAGAGGGGTGGACAAAATCATTTTATAATATACTAGCTGTAACCGACGTAACATACGCCGATCTAGCAGACCCTTACGGTTATTAAACATTACGCTTTGTTTTGAACCTTCACTGTAATGCATTGCGGCCTCTTACTCACCTTACTCTCTCCTCCATCATGCCCTGCTCCTCCTTTCTCTATTTGCACTCCCTGCCTTACGGTGTCTGCTCCTCTGTGCACACTACACTCTCCTACTCATCTCATCTGTCTCCTCCTCTCCTTGTTGTCTGTTTCCTCTCCCCCTCTTTGCACTCCCTCCTGCCCTATATGCACACTGCACTCCATTCCCCTCTCCTAGTTATTCATCTGTCTCCTCCTCCCCTCTTTGCTGTCTCATCTCCTTGAATGCGTAGGCATTCCGGTTGTTGCAGACATCCTTAGCACGATGATAGCTGCATAAACATATTATATACATATACACACATACATAATACATACCCACACACCAGGATATTTGTCTGGGTGTCGTCAGCTACTGGGTGTTGTACCTGGTAGGCTATATATCTTGCATGTGACATCATAATGAGTTGCAGACATCTCTAACTATATAGATCTCTCTAGCTATATATTGGTGAACTCGTTGCTCTGCAATGGAAAATAAGCCTGCAGACTTTAGTAAGCGCGACGGTGCAAGCGCCAAACACAAAATGCCGGAAGGCAATGCGCACAGCATGTGCACGAGTGCAACCGATACTTTGCGCATCAATTTTTTAATTTTTCTGCGTGACAGCTGGGTCACGTGCGCGGTTCAGCCAATGAGGACGAACCGCTCACGTGATGTCACGGGCACGCCTCCCGTCGCACACTCTACAGGCCACGGATCGCTTCTAGTACATGCGCGCGTCACGTCATGAGCTCTTTCGCCCGGACTATATCCGAGGCCTAAAAGACGGCTCTTACTCTGAGCACTAAAAGTAATCTGCTTTTTTTTATAATAATAAGCTGCACTCATCTCTCTACCTCCATTGGTCTTCAGGATGTTATTGAGGTGACCAAGTGCATCCTGGTAAAACGACACCCTCCACTTCTCCATGCTATCCAAAGATTAATATCTCCTCCGGACAGGCTCCAGCATTTATAGCCAACTAACACACTGAGCATTTTTATTTCATCGATGACCTCACAATGCTATGATCAGCTGCCTACCTAGCAAAGGCAGAATGCACTTTATGGAGAGGAGTCCAGACAGAAAATTCAAGGCCTAAAATATTTTTATTAGTAGTATATGATCTGATTATAGTGTACCTGGATTTGTTGACCAATTTCGAGACCCAGCGCACTTG
Organism: Ascaphus truei; assembly: GCF_040206685.1. NCBI lineage: Eukaryota > Metazoa > Chordata > Amphibia > Anura > Ascaphidae > Ascaphus > Ascaphus truei. Next base: position 95,262,217 of record NC_134486.1, on the reverse strand, counting down.
GATGCTTTATCTGAATGAAAAGAAAAATTAGAAACATTTTAAAGAAAAGAAAGAAGTGAAGTTTTGCAGAAAGAATTACATTAATAGTCAGCATTACAAGTAAAACTAAAATAAATAAATAGTTAATGACTTAAAATGTACCCCATTATAAAAAAAAGTCTGAACTGTACAAGGAGTATTTCCACAGACTTTTAGCTCCACTTAATATGCCACATTATCTTATCCACCCATGTTGCCCTCATGCATACCAGTAACAAAATAATTACATTTCCCGTATTAATAAAGGTACAATCCCCATTAGATTACAGAAAGACATTTTTTGAAAATTGATGGCATTTTCTTCCTTAAACAAATGTCATAGTTAAAGCAAACATTTGTCTGTTTTGGTCTCTTTCGAAATTAGTCTTTTTTCCATTGAGACCTCTGGATAGGGGAGTGCTGTTAATCAAGCATTTACTCAACCTCTAGCCTTGCCTGTCGTCCCTGGTGGGAGGGTCAATAAACAGAAGGAAAGAAGGAGAGAAGGGGTACTTTGCTTGTGCAAACACTTGTCCAGCACATAGCGATGTCGCACAAAAAGGGAGCAGCGAGAGGAAATCGGACCCCCTATCATGTCTAGGCGTATCAGGTTTACAAATCAACTTTTAAAAAAAATGATAGAAAATACTTGTATGTATCGGACCTTTACAACAAGTGTCTTGAACCGATTGGTATTTTCAAGAAAGCAATGTGCTTTAGGTAGCATTAAAAGTGCAGGTGATGAGGGCATGCAGCATTGAGTAGAGATTTGTTATTTGTAGGGCTAGTCTAGTTTATGACAGCTTATTAAAGTCTGTGTTCCATACGCCGGATGTAATAGACTATTAGAAGTGTGTGCTGTCAATATTGCCCTGGTCAGTACTGACCCCAAAAGCTTCTAATACCATTATGACCATATACTGGGCTTGATGAAACATTTGTTCTGTCCCAGTACAGTATACTGTACTGTACAGTATATCCTCATGGAACTCCAAAGTCTGAGGCAGTTACTCGTATGAAGCTTTGCAGTTCTGTATGTAGTTATGTTTACACTAGCAGAGCTATAGTGAATTATTATTTAACACTGAACACATATTAAACATATATAACAAGTACAGTACGTGGTGACAATTTTTGCCTCTTGTTTTGGAATAAAGTCCAAGCACAGACATATTGTATGTGTTAGAAACAGCATAATAAAAAGCTAAATACTATTCAATATGGAGTCAAATGTGAGACACTTACAGCGAGAGACACCAATATAGAACACCCCATTATCACTTGTATTTTAGGTAACTTCTCCATAACGCTTCCTATCACGCCTTGGTATCACTCCCTAATTGCACACTGATACAAGCTGGGCACAATAAGAGACATTTCTTTTTTTTAAACACTTGAATGTAATGCTAATGGCAAAGCTACCAAACTTCTGGAAGGGGCAGCCAAACAGGATAATATAAGGCTACAATTTCAGATATACAGTAAGGAGCAGCTCCAAAATGTAATCAGTGGCATTTGAATAGGACTTTTATGCTATGCACAGTTATTCCTGACCTATTTTTCATTCTCTACAGGCTGGTCCCAGCCAGGACATTTGTTTGCTTTTGCTAATCTGGTCTGTAACTGTTAAATACGCCTATAACATATATTTCTTACTGTGCATGCAATGTCTTGTACTGTATATAATGTATAACCCTGCTCACTTAATGTAACTATGTACTTCTAACCATAACTCTGTGCTCAGGACATACTTAAAAACGAGAGGTAACTCTCAATGTATTACTTCCTGGTAAAACATTTTTATAAATAAATAATGAGCCGTTTTTGGAGCTTGACAAAGAGAGCCTGTAAATCCTTTTAAAAACAGTATTCCCTTTTCACGTCCATAAAAGCGCTGAAGGCTTCAACAATATGGCATATTCAAATTACCCTTCTGTGATCAAGCTGTGAATTATGAAGCAGCACTGGGGTCATATTCGGATAAAGTTTCACCATCACACCAATATCCCTGCAATGAAGAAATGGGTTTCTATTAGCACAACAAAAAAAGTGGGTTTTATTTTACTTCGCACCCAGAGCAGTGTATATTTTGTTTCCATACAGCTAGTCTCAGTCATCTTATTTTTTAATCAAGCAAGGCAAAACAAGTGAAATAAACGTACACATTTTTAGGAAAAGTAGGAGGATGTCCTGACAATATGCTTACTGAGAGCTATAGAATACCTGGCTCCCAACGATTAGCAGATCTCAGGTATACAACTTAATGATTAAAGGAGAGTGAAGAGCTACACAAAAACAATGCTTCTTGGGAAATAAATATATATTTTAACACACCACACACACACACACACACACACACACACACACACACACAATCTACAAAGTATCCTTTACGGACATTCACTCTAAGTGCATTACCGGATTTCAGTTAGAGTGGCTGTGTAAACTGCTCCAAACTCCAGCTGATGCTCCTGCTGCAAAACATAAAAACGCCAAGATTTAGAACGATCTGCTTACATGATGACTGCTAAACGGGGAACAAAGAGGGCATTTTTCTTACATCATCTTTGCAGACTTCTGTAATAAATTCTCTTGCTTCATCCATTGCACTTGGTGTTGGAGCAAAAAGAGAAAATGTCTCTTCGTCTATCTGGCTTACAGTCACACCTAAAAACAGAAAAAAGATGCATACAGAAATGAATGTCGTAAACGGTCAATTTAAGATTTGTTCAGGTTATATCCAAAGGGAGGATGCTAGAACCAGAGATGTCCTTTATCCCGTCTGTTGATTCAATGACTAACGTGCATACTTTTTTTTTAAATCATAAAATAATTTTAGAACCATATTAAAGTCAAACTTCTTCCCCCTTTGCATCGCACTCTCAATGATTCTTGTTATAATTTGTACATGATGTTCTCCTATCTTGACCAACAAATGTATGGAAAGTCTTACACTTGTTAGATACCCCCGCTACAGCTTGTGGTGAAGGGAATGGTGCTTTGAGGGGCAAAATAGTGGTAATACTGAAGATGAACAGAACCCCTATATAGCACTCTCTTCCTGTGTGAGATGGTGAATGAGTTAAAACATATTTATTCAAAAAAACTTCGTTAAAACAATGGGGTTTAAAACATTTATTAAATAGTACCAAGTGTTCTATAAACTCTTGGGGTAGGTTACTCCAGAGGAGTGTCAATTGGATATTGAAGTCCAGTGTTGGTGAACTCACTGGCCCTAGTAACCCTCGTATAGAGCGATTAGCTAGAGGTTGGTGTTGTATAGGAACGATAGTAATGACCATATATGTAATGCCACAGTAATGGAGTACTAATTGGTGCCCCGACACACAGAACCTATTACTGTGCTGCTAGATGCTGCAGCCAGTTATACAGATATGATTGTATTGTGTACAATTCTAGGTAGTTGTGCACCAAATGATGTTCACTGACGCCAATTAGGATTAGTTGTGCGTGAGTGCAAGGATTGAACGGTAATATTATAACGTGTGAACCTGGGATCGAAGTAAACAGATCTGAAGTTAACACTAGTACTCAGGAGGTTAATTACTGATAAGAGTGAGGGCACTGCTGAAACTCCTGTATGATCAGATAAGGAGTAACTGCTAAGTACTGCACCTTGTAGGACCAGTATGCAGGTTAATAATATAAAACCTTTCCCTAATTGGTGTAGTACTACTCCATATATGGTAAGGAACTGGCACTCCAGATGTTAATTACTGGATTGGATACTGTTTGCTTGCAAAGTAGAATCCTTTAACTCAATGTAGTGGTAGGATAATAACAGGATAGTAATCCCTTAATATAGATAGTAGTGAGCCAGATATATATTAAATCATTCCCTTATAGTGGCTCACAAGACCGTCAGGTCTGTTTAGAGCACGTAGCTGTGCAGCAGCCGAGCTACGCTGACTTTCCCTAGTTGCATAGAGTCAGCGTCTGTGAGCGAGGGCTCTGCGCGTGCACGTGACTGCGTGGTGCCGACGCGCGCGTTTCGCGAGTATGCTTCTTCAAGGCCAGTATTCGGGGGGTGTCCCATGTGTCAAGAAGATATTTATAGCGCTTGGATTGAACTAATGTAACCCCAATAGTGGTTAGCGCATGCGCACTGTGAGGCTGGTCTGTATTGGTAGTCGTAGCCAGCACTGTGTCAGTCTGTGCTGTCAGAGACTTATGAGAGCTGTGGCATGCTGCTATAATCGTGATCGCTAGTTGCTGTAGGATGTTTGAACTAGTTGTAGTAATGTATTAGTGAATAGTGGCTCTCACTAGTATGCCACTATGTTTGAGAATGAATAAAATAAATAAACTAATTTGTTGTCTGATTGTGTCCTTGGTGTCTAATGCATTTAATAGTTTAGTCTGTTGTAATAGAAATGTTGGCAGAATTACAAAAGACTAAAAACTATTAAATGCATTAGACACCAAGGACACAATAATCAGACAACAAATTAGTTTATTTATTTTATTCATTCTCAAACATAGTGGCATACTAGTGAGAGACACTATTCACTAATACATTACTACAACTAGTTCAAACATCCTACAGCAACTAGCGATCACGATTATAGCAGCATGCCACAGCTCTCATAAGTCTCTGACAGCACAGACTGACACAGTGCTGGCTACGACTACCAACACAGACCAGCCTCACAGTGCGCATGCGCTAACCACTATTGGGGTTACATGAGTTCAATCCAAGCGCTATAAATATCTTCTTGACACATGGGACACCCCCCGAATACTGGCCGTGAAGAAGCATACTCGCGAAACGTGCGCGTCGGCACCACGCAGTCACGTGCACGCGCAGAGCCCTCGCTCACAGACGCTGACTCTATGCAACTAGGGAAAGTCAGCGTAGCTCGGCTGCTGCACAGCTACGTGCTCTAAACAGACCTGACGGTCTTGTGAGCCACTATAAGGGAATGATTTAATATATATCTGGCTCACTACTATCTATATTAAGGGATTACTATCCTGTTATTATCCTACCACTACATTGAGTTAAAGGATTCTACTTTGCAAGCAAACAGTATCCAATCCAGTAATTAACATCTGGAGTGCCAGTTCCTTACCATATATGGAGTAGTACTACACCAATTAGGGAAAGGTTTTATATTATTAACCTGCATACTGGTCCTACAAGGTGCAGTACTTAGCAGTTACTCCTTATCTGATCATACAGGAGTTTCAGCAGTGCCCTCACTCTTATCAGTAATTAACCTCCTGAGTACTAGTGTTAACTTCAGATCTGTTTACTTCGATCCCAGGTTCACACGTTATAATATTACCGTTCAATCCTTGCACTCACGCACAACTAATCCTAATTGGCGTCAGTGAACATCATTTGGTGCACAACTACCTAGAATTGTACACAATACAATCATATCTGTATAACTGGCTGCAGCATCTAGCAGCACAGTAATAGGTTCTGTGTGTCGGGGCACCAATTAGTACTCCATTACTGTGGCATTACATATATGGTCATTACTATCGTTCCTATACAACACCAACCTCTAGCTAATCGCTCTATACGAGGGTTACTAGGGCCAGTGAGTTCACCAACACTGGACTTCAATATCCAATTGACACTCCTCTGGAGTAACCTACCCCAAGAGTTTACAAAACACTTGGTACTATTTAATAAATGTTTTAAACCCCATTGTTTTAACAAAGTTTTTTGAATAAATATGTTTTAACTCATTCACCATCTCACACAGGAAGAGAGTGCTATATAGGGGTTCTGCTCGTCTTCAGTATTATCTAAATGTATGGAAAGCCAAACCTGGTCTGTCGATGTAGCCTGGCCACAATCCCTTTGGTGAAAGTTCAAATGGATTTGCTGAAGATAATGCTTCTAATGAATGTAAAACCGCCAGCTTTTATTGTTCCTCTCTGACAGAAATATGGGGATCATCTAAAAAGTGTAATGGGTTAGACATCTTTTATCGCCTCTGACTGATTCAATCTTGTTCCAGTATCTTTGCATTTATCTTGCTTGCATTTAGAATAGTCTGGCAGTTTCCACATGCTTTTCGGACCACTACTTGCTTTATGTAAACTCCTCTTGAGATGTGTCTTGGCAATTGTAGTAATGTGGAATAATGTGGAATAATGTATTCCTGAAAAAAAGTGGTCCTGGCAGCGTGTACGGTGTATTCTTAGCTAGTATTAGGTGCCAAAGGCCACATCTTTTAACTTTCCATTTGTTTCTGTTTGATTTATACGTCAAAATGATAAATCACTTGGTCTGGGTCAGGGCCCTGAGGAGATGTTTGAGAACCATTGATATAGATGTTGCTAATAAAGTATTAATCAGTGTTCAACAACATCAACAAGATAGACATACGAAACTAAAACAATATGGCCTAGCAGCTAGACAGATCTGATAACCAATATAATACAACTACAATGCCCCACACAGGAAAGGTGTGGGTGAGAAAACAGGAAGCAATTTTCATCTTACTCCCCCATCGCCAGAGATGATATTCTGCCGCCTCAGTACTTTTCTCCTATCGCAGAACTGTGATGAGGTATGAGGAAGGAACTCAGTGGAAAGTACTTCTTGCAAGCTCTTACTGTAGCAACACTCTACCTTTAACTAGACAGGAACATGGCGATCCCTCAGAAGAAATGGATAGGGCAGGAAATTCCAAGTTCAATCATTAGAAGCAACCAACAGTCCATATCTTCATGATTTCTTATATTAACATAGCTCTTATTACAATTTTTTTAGGTATACGCCGCTTTGAAAATCTAGCCGACAGGCTGCTTTTTTTAGGACTGAACTTGGTAATCTTTATGTTCGGGAGACGGCACCGTTAATGGAAAAAGAAATGGGAAGAGCACAGAGAACGAAGCTAAAGTGATGCACATGTATCAATGCAATGTCAAAAAGTCATTGTTTATCCTATAGTTAAATGTGCTTATTTGTGTTAAACACCAAGTTTGCCCATTTTCATGGTTTGATGTGCGTTTTGAATTCTTGCAGTCAAAGTCTAAATAGGATTGCCATGGTTCGGTTTTGTTTAAAGATGGTAAATATACTACTGTTACTTTATCTTTTTAAAATCACTTTATACTGTAAACAAGCATAAACAAGCGGCTGTTCACCATACAAATATGCACTGAATCATTCCTCCCACGCAGAAAACTAATTAGAGGAAAAAACAGCTCAGAAGTTTGTTTCTCGTCTGAAACATCACATTTCTCATAAAAATACTTGATTTCAATTTGCTTCCTTCATGAGAAAAAAGTCCCAAATCTTTCTAATATACTGTATGTGTTTATTTGTCTAATTCTCTAGCCTTCTACAGAATTTTTTTTTTCTACTAAGAAAGCCCCATCAGAAACCCACCGACATTTTAACATCTACGATCTGCCATTTAAGGTAAAATATGTCCAGTCCGCACTGTAAAACTACAATGCTCCTGTTAATGTTTTAAGGAAAAGGAATATGTGACACTTATTTATGATGCAGTAATGTATTTCCGAGTCCTAGTAATTACATTTAATAACCAGGGGGGAAAAAAAACAAAAAAAAAAAAAACCTCCAAACATCTAGGGTAGATTTGAACACTCACCTGTTTCAGCCTGTAGCTTCTTTAAATTATAACCCCCGGGGCCAACAAATCGCATTCTTTTGGATAAAGGCACCTGAACGGTTTCTAAAAGTAATGAATACATAATTACCAATGTATTGATATGCAATTCATTTTACAGGACTTCTAATATTTCCTGTAAACCGGGAATGAAGCCCATTCCTATGCTTGGCATTCCTTCACTCTGGTTCCATCCAGAAAAACAAAAAGATGTCTTTGGATGACATGTCCCTTTAAAATACCACAGTAAATACACCATATAAATAACAAGATGATATCAGAGAGGCAAGACACTGAATGGTCTGAGGCAGACCAATAAGACTTAACGAACAGAAAGATCAATTTGTTACTTGGAAACACATCTGTTCAGCTTGTTGATTAGAAAATAGTCAGAAGATAGTGTCCTGACACAGAAACTAGTAGGTTGTATTTTTTAAATTATAATTAGTTATACTGTTAGAACAGTTGTTTAAACCAATCAGTGGTTGAATTGTTATGCGATATGGCTAAGGGATATACAGTAGATGCACTGATAAAACACCCTCCACTGTAAAAGAACAAGTAGGTTTAACCTTTTTGCATAGCAACTACAGTGGTGCAACCAGCTGACAATATATGAATAGTATCAGCCCAGTATAGCCATGCATTTTAGAAACATTTGACATTTCCTACTGCGAGGAGTACTTCTTCATGGAAAAGCTGTCAGATTTGTGGAATAGCCTCCAAAAGGCGATTGAGGCCAGTACAGTAATGGAATAAACAAATGCCTATGATAGACAGAAGGTGAATTTAAATATAAAATTGAACCAAGAATCAAATGGGGTATGAGGTTTTGCAAAGAAGAGGACATGGCCAGACTAGCTGAGCCATAATGGTTCGATCGCCAAATTCTATGGGGCTTACTCAAACAAACGTGATGGTGCCGATTCGGCACTACTGCACGGACAGTCCTATTGACTTGAATAGGGCTTTCCGTACATCTGCACATCACACTTTATTGAATTAGCCCTGCGGGAGGTCCGTTGTTCCAAATAGGACCCACGTTGGAGAGATTTCATGCAGTCGGTGGATGCGGCAGTCAGGAGTCCGTGGGTTTCCCCAGCATAGCAAACATCAATTCTGGGTACATCTGTATGCCACTTTAAAAGGCAAGGTCAAAGCACAACACAGGTTTACAATGGTTTTTATAGTATATGTCTGCAACCAACTGCTAAACGTTAGTTTTTGTAATTTTGCATGTGAAGTCATTGGGAGTCAGGCTGAGTCCATGGCGGGTGCTTTCCCTGGCCTTAGTTCGCGCGCCGTCGGGGGGCGGGCCAGTGACGTCACGGAGCTGGTTCGCCCTCATTGGGCGAACCGCTCACGTGAGCGGCCCTGCGCTCCTGTGAGCGCTCAAACTAGAAATTTGGTAAGATCTACGCCTCCGCACGCGTGCGCCTGCTAAAGCCGTTCATTGCGGCTGCAGGGGCTCACTGACTAGCGTCAGCGCGCCCCAGCACGGGTACCCTGGACTCGGCCTCACTCATTAAACTGTGATAGTGCCGATCAGGGAACTCTCACTAAAATGCTCATTTAAGCGCTTCTATGCAAAAGTGCACTGATCTGCATATTGTTTAATGAATAACCCCCAAGGAGGGGTTGAGTTTAGGCAAAAGGTGAGCAAAAAGACACAGATTTGATACGTTCTAAACTAAATAATATTGGCTCTTATGCCACATGCAATATCTTTCCTATAACAAGGTTTTCTTAGTTTGCTCAAAAGCAAATTTACATTTTGTCCATGTTATAATTATATAATGGATTTTGTTTGTCCACCTGTTGTAATAACAGTTTTCGGATTGTGATCACAGTGGGATTGAAACAGTTTATTGGTTGAAATGTGCCACTTTTTAAAACAAATTGGAGCAGTATATTCTGAATATAGATTAGCTCAGGGGTGCGCAACGTTTTTAACTTGCCCCCCCCCCCGCCTCTTTACCTCCTGCTTCGCGCCCCCTCTCCTCCTCGGCTACGGCGTCAAATGACATCACGTGGTCATGTGACGTCACGTTACCATGGCAACATAACGTCACCCCACCACGGCGACGTGTCACTGAAGATTAGTTAGGAGAAGCTGCAAAGGCCTCACGCGGTCCCCCGGCACTTAATTTAAGTGCCTTGGGGGAGAGCGTGGGACCTCTGTAGCCGCCACGCCCCCCCTGGAAATTCTCCCGCCCTTCTTGGGGGGCGCGCCCCCCACTTTGCGCAACACTGGATTAGCTAAACAATGCTATTACTACCAGAAAACAATTGTTAAAAGTTTATATTAAAGAAGCAATCCCGGTTTCTTTTTTTAATTTCTTTATTACATAATTGAAGCAAGTGGTCACCAGAGCTGAACCGCTTTGATTTCAGCTCCGGAGACCCCTTGCTTCCCAAAACACTTGCCTCCGTAGGGGGTGCCAGTATCTCCGGCAAGTTTAAAGGTCCTGGTCATGCGGGCCAATAGGTAGCCGTAACAGATGACGTCACGGCTTCCTATTGGCCTGTGTGACATTTAAACACCACCATTATGTTAGGCACACAGTTCCCTGTCTGCAGCGATACCGGCACCCCTACAGAGGCAAGTGTCCCTGGAAGCAGGGGGGTCCACAGCGCTGAAATTAACAGTTCAGCTCCAAAGATCCCCATCTTCAATCCTGTAATAAAAAAAAATAAAACCTGCATTCCTGCTTTAAGATATAAAAATTCTTAACGCACACAAATTATTTATGTGGCGTCTCCTATTTATTCTGTACTAGCTTTCTTACAGCATTGTGGCCAGGCCTTCTAAGCCTGCATCAGTCCGGAATATACCCCACTGATGACACTTTGATATACGTGTTTCACCAATTTATCTCAACATTCTGTATCTACAGGATCACATTCAGATGCGTTAAAATACAGATATAATACTTCTTTTACCTACAACTGGACCGTTCTCTTTTCTGTTTGCTCTTGGTTTTGCAATAGCCTTATTCATGATTTGTAGAATATCTTTCTTTGCCACTAGGAGGGGGGAAAGGGAAAGCTCGTCAAAATAAAATCATTCACGACAATGAATATAAGCTCATTATGATATTTCCCCACATACAAAAATCTTTACAGTAACACAGAACTTGGGGATAGATACCAAATGAATAGGCCTAAGCAAGGCATTGTGGGGCAGCACAGGCCTAAGCAAGGCATTGTGGGGCAGCACAAGCCTAAGCAAGGCATTGTGGGGCAGCACAGGCCTAAGCAAGGCATTGTGGGGCAATTCTGCCTACAACACAATCCTTTTTTTCCTTCGGGGCAGGGGGTCCATGGTGAATGAGTGCACATTTTAAGAACCAGTGGAGGAAAGTTAAAAATTTTCAGACCCCATTTCCACCTACTAAACATAACATTTTAAACGGACAATTAGTAAGTACATAGAAAATCAAAACATACCAAGTTATGTAATATTAAATATAATGTGCCATTTAAGTATAGTGTGTTTGCACATGGTTTAGTGCATGGGTGCGCAATCTCCCTACTGCGCCACCCCTGCCTGCGCCCTCCCTCACTTACCTTGTCTACGGCGTCATTTGATGCCGCGTCGCCGAAGACAAGGTAAGGACAGTTACAGAGGTCACGCGATCCCCCCGCATTTAATTTAAATGCCTTGGGGAAGAGCGCGGGGCCTCTGCAACCGCCCCCTTCCCCGAAAAATCTCACGCCCTCAAGTTTGCACACCCCTGGTTTAGTGAATGAGGCCGTGCATGTTCACAAAAAAAATTGCTGAACATGAAGTTTACCAAGGAAGACCTCTTCATGTTAAGTATCTTCGGAACGGCAGGTTCTCTCTCACTTTCAGACCAAAAGATTCTTTCAAAACCCCTCCGCTACACACAGCATAATAAAATGCATATATGGGTACTAGGCTGACATCATACGTATTTGAACGGTACGCATAAGTTTATTTTATTTATAAAATATTTTACCAGGAAGCATTGCAGAGAGTGGGGCTGATGAAAAACACATAGCAAGCAATACCCTATGTTAATCCTTAACATGCTTGTTCTGTGCAGGGGGGAGTAGCTCCTGGGGAACCCTTTCAGACGTCTGCCTTTGGGGCGACGCAGATTACGATTGTGAACGTAAAATAAGCGAATCAAAAGTGCCTTTCAAAAGCCGGTTGCATCCAGAAGCTTGCACAGCCCAGCCTAACTTAGAGATATACACAGCATGCAAGCTACTCTGAGTTCATTCCTTTATCCTCCTGGTCTCACGAGGCCCAAAAGTATAAAACAGAAGTCCTTGAATAACTGCATTTTCAACGCTGAATGATGTGTAAGACTGTAGAAGGGTTGGGGTTCTTTAGAGGCGTGGAAATGAATCATCAGAAGAATGACTTAGAGACCATATTGTACATAATAGCATATTCTTTACCAGGTGGTATATGAATCTGACTAAAGCTGTGTAATTTAAGTGTTTTAAGATTATTGCAAAATTTACAGACATAAATAAATAATCCAAAATTAAAACAGTTTTTTTTGTCAACTAGAGCAGGGGTCCCCAGCCCCCCGACCACGGACCGGTACTGGTCCGTGGCCTGTTAGGAACCGGGCCGCACAGCAGGAGGTGAGCGATGGGCGAGCGAGCGAAGCTTCATTTGTATTTACAGCCACTCCCCGTCGCTCGCATTTACGCCTGAGCTCCGCCTCCTGTCAGATCAGCGCCAGCATTAGATTCTCATAGGAGCGCGAACCTTACTGTAAACTGCGCATGCGAGGGATCTAGGTTGTGTGCTCCTTATGAGAAGTCAGAATCCGACACTTATTTTAGTCCGCGCCTCTTTCCCGCACTGATGGGACTGTATAGTTGCAGGAAAACAAGCTCAGGGCTCCCACTGATTCTGCATTATGGTGAGTTTTATCATTATTTCATTATACAGCTCAACCCCGTTATAACGCGATCCGTTACAACGCGATGCAAGTGTGGCTCCCAATTTTCGTATTTATGAATACTTTACAACATGATTATTGGTATCGTAAATACTTTATTGTGCATTGCATACAATTGTACATTATTTCTAATGCGATCCGCTTATAACGCGATGTGATTCTTTGGACCCCAAGCACAGCGTTATAAGGGGGTTGAGCTGTATATTACAATGTAATAATAATAGAAATAAAGTGCACAATAAATTTAATGCGCTTGAATCATCCCGAAACCACCCCCCCCCCCCCAGTCCGTGGAAAAATTAATGTAACAATATTATAAACAGAGCCGGCAGTGGCAGTTAATCCAGGATCGGGTCCGATCACTGCATCAATGTTACATGAATCTGACCATTACTGATATTATGGGGTAGAGTCACTAAAGGTTGATATTGCTGCATTAAAATGGAACGTTAAATTTATTTTTTAAATATATATATATAAAGATAATTTTTACAAATCACTGCTGTATTCACCAAGAATCACATTCATAAATTATACCAAGTCAAATAAGCATTAAATACAAAATCTGCATTATCAGCGCAAATGATGCCAAAAAATAGTGTTGTGATATGATTACGCAAAACCCTACCAAAAAATTATTTAGCCCCTTTCATGCCTGAAGTAAACAATGCGTTCCAAAGGAACACCTTCAGGCACCAAAGTGATTAACATACAATATAAAACACAAAAAGCATAACACCCATGTGTAAATATTAATCTTTTGACTATCTGCCCACTTCGGCTTCTAAGGTGTTAATCTATTAATATGTTCTATGTTATTAGGTATTTTGTACTCAACTATTTTAGGTTAACTAGTCTTATTTTGCCTATGTATATAGTAGACATTATATACAGCACATAAGCAAGATTGGCCTATATATTGGCCCAATATCTCTAGGTAGAGTTTACAGAAAAGCATGGGAATAAATAATTAGCTCTTAATTTCCTTGTTTGAATACATTCATTTGCATTTGCTACTGTCAAAAATAATGCTGACACCGCTGCAGTAAGGAGCCTCTTATCGCAGCTTTAACGCTTGTATTATGGCTTTAATGAATAGGGCAATGAATATTAGCGTCCCATACAGCGAATGCCAATGTTTCCACTTATCTGCCTTTAGGAAATCTAGGCCTATTTGTCTCATGACAAGGGGACACGGACTAACCACCTCATCAAGTATGATGAATCCTGATTATTATGCAAATTGAAATGTCTTGGGACTTTAAGAGAAAATAAGAGTTAAAAAAAAAAACAAAACAAAAAACATTTACACAACTTTTTTTTGCTAGGGTTTCTTATTCAGAAAGGATCCAAATAGCATCCAGTTACAAAGCCCTTATTATTCATATTACCTCTAGAAAAGAAAATTGCAATCATTTTTAGATTTTCTGTTCAGACCTAATTGGCTAACATTTGTGTACGTTAACTATAGTTTTCTAAAGCCCTTGATAAGTATGTCCTATGTACTCACGGCACAACAACAAGCATCTCTTGTATAGTATATTGACTTTTTGTAGTTGGCGATAATTCCCTGTACTACTTAAACGGACAACAGAACTGTTTAATAGCAACTTTCATTACGATTAAAAATAAAAGGCTGTAAAACATTCCTAATTGCTTGAATTTCAGATTTAATGATGCAGCATTCCTGCCTATTACTTATCATTATAGGTTCTCCTTCTCTGGTGAGGCATGTGTGTGAAACATTACTACTGCAGGGCTGGTAATTGGACTCTTGTGGGACAGGCTAATTGTGTTTTGCTTTCTCTTCGTGCTCCCTTACAGCAGCATTTTATTAAGAAATAGGACCCATAAAAACTGGACTGGTTGAACCGGACCTACCAACCTGCATTTAGCTGGCAACTACAATTATTACAAAATAATAAGCAATATACTGTAACACACGTCAAAGTTGTTTTCTTAAATCAACCATTGTAAAAAAGGTGAGGATCACCGCTTTAGTGGTGTCTGAAGCAGTGTTTCGGTCACATCATAGAAGATACAAGACAAACGTTTTGTCATTTAAAAAAACTGAACATCTATTTGCAGTCAATAACATGATGCACATCGTAGGTTTGATTAACAATCCATGACAGATAAGTCCTAGGAGAAGCTCATGCAAGAGTATTTGGGGATAACATCAATCATCACATAGATTGATCTTTTAAATTAGGCGTTTTAATTTAACACAAGGTAAATTAATATCTGACAGGTCATTTTAGAAGATATACAGTACTTGGGTTTCTTAGAGCAACTCACAATTTTCAGTTTGTTTGGTGACAAAGTGTATGGCAAAACTTTTAGATAATTAACAAGTGTCATCTTTATTCTCACACCCACTTAAAAATGAATATGCAGACACTTACCTGTTGCCTGCTGAATAGCTTCCATTACAATTTTTAATGGGAGCCCTGGAATTTTAATGTCCGCCTGGGATGGGAAAGGAAAAAAGGGCATTTTTAAAAAAAATATATAAAATATGTACTATATTTAAATATTAAACCAATCAAAACAAGAAGAAATGGGAGCATCTGAACTTTACCTGCAAAGCAGTTATGCCCTTGCTGGTACCTGCCATCTTAAAGTCCATATCACCATTGTAGTCCTCAATTCCCTATAATGGTACACAGAATATAAAATGTGAAGTTATTATCATTTCAAAACACTAAGGTATACAAGCTCATGCCTCATATATTGGTTCACAAGTCAGGAGGAGAAATACTACATAAACAAAAAGGTCTGGAATAGTTAAGACAATAAATCATCTCACTGTCCTTGAAGCAATCAGGAGTTCACACAGATTATGTACAATACGCATAGTACAAAAGAGATTAACACGTCTTTTTTTAAGTTATGTCACATCAAAAATCACATTTAGTTCAGTATATGGATGAAAAACGGTCCCGTATTATCAGTCTCGATAATCTTCAAGATCACATCTAAATTGTGGGTCCTCCGATAATTTAGAGACCCACAATATATCTGGTCCCCAAGGCCACAGAAAAAAAACCTCAGGTCACACTCACATTAACAATATTTGGGCATCACCTTAATACAGCTCAACTCCGTTGTAGCGCGGTCCTCGGGGGCCACGCGATCTGACCGTGCTATAACTGGGGTCACGGTAATTAAAAAAAATTGAAAATGGCTGCCGCGTGCCTGATCGGGAGGAGGGGGGAAGAGGTGGAGTGAAGCGCCGGCAGCCCTATATGTCCCCTAGCAGCCACTGTAATTCTCCCAGCATTCCCCGCACTCCCCTCAGCAGCTTCGCACCATCCAACCACAGATACCCGCAACTATCCTCCAGCCTCGCACCGAATCTCCCCCCCCCCAGCCTCGCACTCAATCTCCCCCCCCCAGCCTCCCACTGATACCCGCACCGCCCCCCCCCAGCCTCGCGCCGATCCCCGCACCGACCCTCCTGCCTTGCGCCGATCCCCCTGCCTTGCACCGTTCCTCCCCCCCCCCCAGCAGCCCCACGATGCCCCCAAAGGGGGGCTGTGACATCAAAGGTAGGGGGGCTGTGAGTGTGTGCAGTGAGCGCTGTGCAGTGTGTGCTGTGAGTGTGTGCAGTGAGCGCTGTGAGTGTGTGCAGTGAGCACTGTGCAGTGTGTGCTGTGAGTGTGTGCAGTGAGTGCTGTGCAGTGTGTGCTGTGAGTGTGTGCAGTGAGCGCTGTGCGTGTGTGCAGTGAGTGTGCTCAGTGTGTGCTGTGAGTGTGCTCAGTGTGTGCTCAGTGTGCTGTGAGTGTGCTGTGAGTGTGCTGTGAGTGTGCTGTGAGTGTGCTGTGAGTGTGCTGTGAGTGTGCTGTGCAAATTTTTTTTTTTAAATGTTATAAAAAAAAATGTTAAAGTCGGGGTTCATGCTCAGACCGCGTTATAGCGGATCACGCTATAACAGGGTTGAGCTGTACCATATTGCTCTGTGTGCTAGATTTGTTGTAGGTTCTGATAACTTTCAAGTGACTAACCTCAAGAGGTCTTCATAAAATGAAATTGCAGTGTACAGAGCTTTTGAAACTGCACATATTTCTTTGTCAAGTGTACTATGGCAGCACACCTGGAAGCGTCTATAGTGTATGCTAAGGCAGGGGTGCGCAAACTTCTTGAGCTGCGCCCCCATGCCCGGCAGCCGCAGCGTTCACGCCCCTTCTCTCCATGGACTCGGCATCAAATGACGTTGCGGGTCATATGACGTCACGTGACCCCGCCGCGTAATTTGACACGCGTTGCCATTACCCCGCGACGACATTTGACGCCGCGTTGCCGAAGACCCGGCAGAGAGCAGGTATGGGAGTTAGAGGCCTCACGCTTCCCCAGGAATTTAATTTAAATGCCGTGGGGAAGAGCGCGGAGCCACCGCGCCCCCCCCCTAGAAATTCTCATGCCCCCCAGTTTGCGCACCCCTGTGCTAAAGTGCTCAATTCAAAGACATCCTACAGAGTTCATCCCCAACCCTACTAAATCCCCTCAGGCTATACATGCTGCCTTCCAACAGTGCTGTCAAATTATACTGGATGTAATCCATGAGGTTTGGAAAGCTCTGTACACAAATTTTATATATAAAGAACTATATTGTTTGTACCCTAAAAGTTATCACAGCCTACAACGATTACAACTACTAAATCTCTATATACTAAAAACTATATAATGTTAGATACCCAGCCACAAGAGGAGAGACTGCAAGAATTATATTTAGAGTACTTATTTAGGGAGAGGAGATTAGAAGGGGTTACAAAAGAGATCTGAATTATGGTATACCCATGAAGTCATGGGAATTTAGACGGTGAAACAGATCCAAAAACTGCCCAAAAAACACATACCAACCTGCACTACACACTTGTAAATGTAAGTTTTGGGAACTTGATCATATCAAGACAAAATGGAAATGTGTAAAAAAAAAAAAAAAGTGAAGGAATCACCAAAAATGAAAAATGGATAGGTTGTCTGATTTATGAGGAAAGGTTACCTAAATTAAAGGCCGTCTAAAGACAGGCTGTCATTACTATTCACAAATAGATCCACAGTCAATACAAGGAACTTGAAACCCAAAGGCTCGTGCTGCCAATATGGGGCGATCAAATGAAAATGTGTAATTTACTAGTCTGAGATTACCATGGCACATAGAGAAGTCTGACCTCATACCCTCATGAAAAGGTAGGGAATATTTTGAACAAGTTAAAACATAGGCACATAATTAACCTAATGAGCAATCTGAAATAACGTATTTTTTTTACTCGTGACACATAATTGGCAAATGTTGCACTAAATTGGTTAGTCTGCTGTCACCGCAATATATAAACAGTATGAATATCTCACCCAAGTAAAACATTTAGCAAGATATTAAACTCAATGGAGAATGTCATTCCTAAATCTAAATGACTGTGATACAAGATTTCAGTTTGGCGAGTTAAGCAGGCCAAAGTTGGGCCTGAATAGCTAAAACCAGCACAAATTTCCTTTTATAGCACTCCAATAAGATTGCGATTTTGATGGATTTCTTTTTGTAAAGTGTAAGGAACCATAAGAGCAGCAATAATAAAAAGTGCATTCTTTACCACTCATAACACCACCCAGGAATGCAAACACCGTGAAGAATGTTAAATGTAAAATCACTACTGAGTCTCATTCACTAAATCATGGAAGCAACTCTGCGCACGGTAACATATGTCACTTCCATGGAGTGACATCCCATGGTCCTGAATGAGATACCAACAACCAAGGATGCTCACCAAGATATCTGTAAGCAAGCGATAATCTTCAATTTCTCCACTCTTCTCAGGGTTAAACTTGGTAATTAATCCTATTGCCACACCAGCCACGGCCGCAGATATAGGGACACCTAACAGTTACAAAAGACAAAATAAAACGTTGTCAGCTCACCATTAGAAAATGTGTGTCTTTGAATCACCAATTTAAGGGAGCCGTTTTCCAAAAATGATAGGATTCAAATGCCTACCTGCATCCATTAGTGCCAAACTTCCACCGCATGCAGAAGCCATGGACGAAGAGCCTGTGAAGTTTACACAAAAACAATGAAGCATCTCTATATAGAGTGGTCAAAGTCAATACAAGTGTTGTAATAGTGTACTACTAGTGTACCAAACACACACAGGAAAACACAACCAAAAAAAGACTTTTGGAAACAAATCTTTAAAGTACTGATGTTATTCAGAAGTTTATTTGTAATCCATACAAAACAAAAAAGTAGAAGTACTTGAAAGTGCCACGCTGCACATTGTAAAAAGATCAGGATTTAATATATGTACATACATTTTTTATTTACATAGAGCCAACTCTGCAGAGGTTCCCAATAAGTATATGAAACATGAAAGCAAACAATGGGGAAATGGAAAGCCAGCTCTGGGAAACGTACATGCGGAAAGAACAGGAGATGTGGAGTTGCCAACAAAGTAGAAATGGGAGGAAGATAACTACATATCACTAGAACTAGTAAGCATTCTGGAGGTCTCATTTATTAAATATTGAACCGGTGCATGATACTTAAGGAATGTAGAGAGTTAAAACATACAAACATACATAAAAATTTATAATAAAACAACTTACCATTAGACTCCAATACTTCTGAGGTCACTCTTATTGTGAAAGGGAAGTCTTTGGGAATAACTGGTTTTATTGCTTTCTCGGCAAGAGCACCTGTAATTAAACGAAGGAGGTTCACTTTAGTTTTTCCCACCAGAATACCTTTTTTATTTTGATGCTTCAAAATAATTTAATTGCATTAGTTCAGAAAATTCTCTTGCAATGCTCTCATGTGAACCCTTCCCCATTTATCACCTCAATGGTAGAGGTTATCTTTCCAAGAAGGATCATATAATCCCTTGCATGCTTTTCGGAACCTTCTAACTGTTCCTCTTATATCCTCTGCTTGGTCTTATTGGAGCGAAACAATGCATTTCTTTGTCTGAAAAAGCATAGGCAAAAGTCTTAAATGACTGTCGGAGTCAGCTGACATTTTTCTTGATTTATTAGCCATCCATGTTGCTCTAGCAACTTTAAAACTGGTATGTTTTATGTGTCTGGATAGTAGTTCAGTGACTGAGCGCACAATCAATATCTTACACTCACACTTACACACAACTATGCTGCCATTCTTTATTATTGTAGTGATTGCTCAGTATTAGTAATTCTAGTTGCAGAAGAGCTTGCACTGTAGTATACTAACATATCTGGAGGGGCCCTTGCGCCTGCAATAAGTTTCAGTAGGACGATTGGAAAGTAAAACAAAAGGTGATTAGGATGTAACAGAGCTGGGAAGCTAGTAAAAGCGAGGTCAAGATGGGTAATATACCAGCCAAATTGGCCAAATAGTGTCTGAGAGAAAAAAGAAAATAATAAAAACTCTAGACAACTATTGAAACTATAACACTGATGAGGTGTTGCCCAAATGCAGGACTATATGATGAGAATCACGTAGTAATGAATATTGTATAAGTTTAATTGTTTTCATATATTTCTTTGTAACCGTTTTATTTCATCCTGCGCTTTCCCTGTTTGTCACAAATGTATTTTATGAGACAAAGCCTTCTTGAATTATGTATTGCCGGGCCTTTAGAAATATTACATTGGGCTGAAATCTAACTCCTTATACAAGCCCCTAGTGGACTGACTTGGTGTGTCGGTATTCAGATTGGCCTTTTATTGATTATTGCTAATAAGAGTCCTGTCTCGAACTTTGATGGGTAAATAGTGTAAAATATGGGTAACACTAGATGCCTTGTTTTCTTACTTCAGCTAATAAAGTAGCTAGTACTTTGGTGAATGTTCTAGGGGATGTTGCTAGTCCAAATGGAATGGCTGTATATTGGAAATGATCCTCTCCTACTGAAAACCTTAGTAACATTTCATGCCCTTTGTTACTGGAATATGCAAATACACATCCTTGAGATCTATTGCGCTCAACCAGTCACCTTGTCTCACTGCCTGTATGTTGGACGTAAGGGATTCCATTTAGAATTCTATTATACGTACGGTAGGAACGTATTGACCCTTCTTAGATCCATGACGGCTCAGTCTTCCAGAGGCTTTCTTTATCAGAAAGAGTTGAATAGATTTCCCTTTTTATCCCCCTCTGGAACTTTTACAATGACAGTACTTTGTTTGCTTGTAGATCTCTCAACGCTTGCCTTAACGCTTCTCTTGCGTCTCTGCTGCTTTGGAGCATTGATGTAAAAAAATCTGTCCTTCGGAATGAGGCTGAACGTCAGGTGATGGCTGGAGGAGTCGTCCAAGGACTCATTTATCCTTTAATCGCCAGAGTCCAAATAGGCCGGAATGACGTTAGTCTTCCTCATACTGCGAACTGTTGGACTCTTTCTTCAGAAAGGTCCCCCTCTTAATGACGTTCCTCTACTTCTGGAGTCTATTTTGACATCCTCTCCAAGAGGTCTGTCTTAAAAATGAATGAATAATAAAAAAAAAGCCTTCCTGGACAGTATGATCTGGCTTCTATAGAAGTTATCCTGTCTGGTTGAAATCCTGCCTAATAGGGGCTTCCAAATCTCCGCCCTTGCAGTAGAAAATGTTTCTGTCCTCTGACACTTGAGATATTATCAAGTCTCTTCCCAAGCAAATATTCCACTTGAAAGGGCTGCATACACAGATTTTTCTTGGATTTGGAGTCCGCCATCCATGGCCTCAA
The DNA here is from genome assembly GCF_040206685.1 of Ascaphus truei. Taxonomy (NCBI): domain Eukaryota; kingdom Metazoa; phylum Chordata; class Amphibia; order Anura; family Ascaphidae; genus Ascaphus; species Ascaphus truei. Next base: position 95,240,936 of record NC_134486.1, on the reverse strand, counting down.
CCATAACACCGTTCTTGTGGCCACCGATGGCCTACTGACCTAGATGCCAAGTGTACTGTGTCAAAGGATACCTCTGACCAAAATACAATTAGCCAAAGGCTATATGGCAATGCTTTCAAATTGGCAGTTCTGTTTACCCCTTTCTCCAGCGCATCTTCAATATTCGAGACCCAAACTCGCACTGCTCTTGAAACAGAAGAAATGTCAACTGCTGGTTTGATGCTGCATCAGCTGCCACAAATTTCCTCAAGACCGTCTTCTCTCTATCGGATCTTTGAACGAGGTGGCATCAACCTGGACTGTTCTCACTGACCGTTTCATATTTGCCACGTCGACTACTTCCCAAATCTTTACGTCTTCATCAGAAAAAGGATACATCTTATGGAATTTTCTTGAAACCAGCATTTCTTATCAGGCTGGATCCATTCCGACTACCATGTCTTATAATACTTTGTGAAGTGGAAAAACAGCCTCCTTTTGTGACCTTCTGAAGAGTTTATTGCCTCTCGATCCTCCATTTTCAATGTCTCTTTGATTAACGGTGCCACCAGGTCTGTATCGAATAATGAATCCTCTTCCTGATCCTAGGAGTCTCAACACTTCCCCCTCTGATAATATCCACACCTCCAAACCCTCAGATGAAGAGTCTCTGGTCGAGGCTGGTCTGTGACCATGACCTCATGTGGTTGTTTACTTGCCTGTAAATACGTCTGTTTCCACCATTTGTGAAACCGTATCTTTCATCCGTTGGAGAAACCTTTCCATTTGGGCTTATAATGCCCAGATTTCAAGCAATCTTGACACAGATTCTTTCCCTCCAACACCGTCTCGACTTAAGCTGCACAACGTTTCCCTTTTCGATACTCTTTATAATGTGGCACTTTCACCTGTAATTTGAACGTCCCTTCCTCAGGCAGTTCTCCAGTGGTACTGGTATAACAACATAAAATCAGTATGTTTCCCAACGACATGCTCGGCTAGTACTCACCCAGAAATTTAAGGCAGTGACCCCTGGTTGTATTCTCTCCATGCTCCCAGCTCTCACACAAAAACATCAACTGCGTAACCATACCTTAACTGGCTTTAAATAACTAGAAGGTCTAGAGGGCACCCTTGTTGCTTCCAGTCTGGAGCACTTACAGCTTTTTGTTACAAAGAAGTGGGTGGGCGCCATGCGTGCTTGTGTCTGGCCACTGCGTAGGTCTAATACTTCCGAGGTTCGCCATGGTTGCAGAGGACCCCTGAATAGCATCCACGTAGCGCAACATCGAGGGTGGGGGAGAGAGGCGCAGAACTCTGCTGTAGGACAGGAAAAGACTGTCTACAGGTGAGGGTAGGAGCCTTTTATAGACCACTCGCATACGTATTTTCCGTCCTACTCTGATGGGCCGAGTTACCCACTCGTATCAGTGTCTTGAACGGTGAATGGTAAATCTAATTATTGATTGATTGCACAGGCACCAAGTATGTTGTGGTTCAGTTTTTTGCTTACCATGACCAAGTGCTCGTCGGTTAACGCCCATAACTTTACCAATTTCATTTGTTGCATATGGAGGAAACTAGAAAATAAAAATTGTGTTACATAAAGTTAGGTTTTAAATTAGAATGATGAATGAACAACTAACTATGCAAACATTTTCCAAATGGCCTATTAAAATTAAAATGTTATTTGTTTCTACACCACCCATAAAATCTAACCGGACCTGTTTTAAAGATATTTTGTCATTTGGACTTAAAGGAAAATGATCAGCACAGAATACATCTACTGTTTGTAATCATTGAGATTAGGACAGAATGACAGGTCAAGTGACCTAACTAAACATGCAATATTCCTGCAAAAGCCACATAAATCATGCATACTGATGCACATCCAGCAATTTTATATGTGTTGTGATTGGGAGCAGAAGTAATAATCTGCTAACAGCCTTGATAAATATAGTATTTTCTGATATGGCACAATGTATATACATCGTTTGTTAACTCTACTGTGCAGAGATTCTAACTTGGGTTTCTGCAGACCACACACAGTAACCTACTCAATGTCACAGTGGCTAACAGTGTGATTCAAACTCAGAGCTACATTACCACTAGGCCCTTTCTATTCAGATTCAGTCACTCCTACCAACACACTCCACCCTCAAATTCTTGCTCTCTCCATAGTCTAGAAAGCCACACAGTAGAAAATGTATGTGTAAATAAGAATATAATTTTTTTGGACATGTTTGTACACAAAGAAACCACATACGGAGTGCAGAAGTGAAACTCCTGCCCTTTCGTTCCGTCATCTGTGATGGACCGATCATGTGATTGCGAGTGCCGCAGCCCCACTGGCTCTCAAATGGTTAAAGGGAATATGGCTATTTTCTCTATGCATGTAGCTTCATTGACAGCTTCACAAGATAAATAGCTTGTATTATGATTTAGGAAATCCAATTGTAGAGAAAAACAAAAACATGCTCGCATCTGTGGCAATGAAGACATTTAAAAGGAGCATTACAATGAAAAAGATGCCCCTTTTCTTGTATGTTACCTGTACAGGAATCTGGGGGGTCTTCAGAGCTGAACAGTGTTCATTTCAGCTACAGGTGCCCCCTACTTCCCGTGATACATGCCTCCATAAAAGGTGCCGCTGATTCTGCATGCAGGTTTAATTCCACTACGTGACACGATCAATAGGAAGCTGTAACGGATAACGCTGTGGCTTACTATTGGTCTGTGTCATGCTGGAGTTTTGAAACCTCCATTTTGTTTCGCCTGGAAGTCACAGTAACGGGGCACCTTCGAAGGCAAGTATCTCATGATGCAGGCGGTCCCTGGAGCTGTGACGGTTCAGCTCTGCAGACGCCCTGCTGCTTACTTTTTTTTTTTTAAATGACAGTCAACATTTTTAATTTATTAGTTATACGGAAAAAAAACAATATCAATTCCCTCTAATAAAAAAATAAAAATTAATAGTACTGTAAACACATTAGAAAAAAAGTAGTTTAACAATCTATAAAAGGTCACACCAGAAAGGAGTGTTGAAAAATGGCACAATATTTATACTTTCTCAACAAGTTTAATGCGTGGTAAGAGTTTCACGGCAGTCTTACCTCATAATGCAGCATAAAGTTTTTATCTTTCACACCACTGGAAAAAACACAACATGAATATTCGTAAGCAAACTCACACATTTACACGATTTAAGTGTTACGTTCCTCACAACGTATTTTCCATAGCATGCATGCTCTGATCACGTACATTATCAGGCAGAAGTGTGTTTCAAATAGTGTAAATGGAAATGTTTAACAGATTGCTATCTTCCACAGCTCGGAAGCACCCACTTCTTTCTAGCAATTACACAAGGGCTCACATTATTCATTCTAAAAAACATCTAAAATAGGGCAATTTAAATGTCAAATGTATGACTCGTTCATATGGGCGACGTGTCATTATCTACATACGTCCTCAACATTTTGTTCTACCGCATGTTGTGTTTGTTTTACCCACTCTGCTGGATGGGCTAGCAATCAAACCACCTGCTAACGATAGGTTTAAAGCAGAAGTACCATACATTTGCATCAATATAACTAGCCCCTTTCCTGGCTCCTTTTAATTCTGAAACAGGATGGTTATTGATGCGCAGGAAATATGAGAAGAAAAAAAACGTATTGATGCATGGAACCGCGTCTCAGCAAACGTTGTGGGGGCAAATACATGGAGATTCTATTGTGTAGCATAGACAAAATACATCTAAGTGGAAACAAATGGTGTGTAACTGGGGTCGTTATACATTTACATTTTTTCCCAACATTTTTTGTTTTTTCTACTTTAACTTTACTTTGTTTTGAAGACACTACATCTCTTTTTGAAAACTCAACTTTCCAAATCATTCCAATGTAACATATATTTATGAGAACAAACAAAACTTGGTAAAGAGAACATTTTAAACCTTTTGTTTAGGAAATTAACTACAGTAAATGTCTCGTTTGTGTGCTTCTAGATTGTCCGACTCTAAAGCATTTGGATGTAATAGAATCTGATCATGTTTCTCAGTTCATATTGAAGACCAATTGAAGTTACAGTCGGGCAACGAGACAAAAAAGGTTTAAAGTTACTGCATTTATGATTGAAAAGTATTAGCTGGTCTTGCACATTAACCTACCTTAAAGCTGTTGTGATGTGATCAAATTTCATACTTGATTCTAACGAGTCAAATGTAACAGCACAAAGAACCTATTGAAAAATTAAAAATAAAATCAATACCAATAAATGTATTTGACATTCGAGACATACCGAGTCGTTAAGAGAATGTGTGACTAGTTCTTAGAAGTATTCAGAAAGTTTACAAAATTCGACTACAACCCTCTGCTGCCTAAGAGTGCCTTAAGACCGAGGGCCATATTTTCTCACCTGTGCTCCCTCACAAAAACCACCAGCTCCAAAAAAAACAACTTCTGGTCATTCACTTGGACCACAAGTGGTTATCGAGTGCTGGAAATTGTCTTGTGACATGGCACAGTTTAGTAAATATGGGCTGAGGGTTTACCTTGAGATATATACAGTATAAGAGAAACCAAGACAAGTTTAATTTATAGTGACAATACCACCTCAAAACTCGTCTTGAACAACACGTACATTTTTAGCTTTAACTGATCGTTCAATCTTCTTGACACAAAACATCAATGTTTGCAAGTTTTTTTGTCCACAGAAAACCAGGGCACGGCCATAAATACCATTAGTTTATTTTAAAAAGGTCCTCCGTGATGCGGTTCGTGTCTTAACCAGACTATGAGGGGGATACATAAAACTTGAACACGTATGTGTATCGGAAAACTCCAAAATGCATTAAAAGTGCAGGCGTTTGAGGTGCTTACATGAACCACATTACATTTCTCTTCCTAGCACGACAATTTACCCATGCATTTTTAAAATTTGATATTGTACCCATTAAAATCATTTATACAATGCCCCTTACGCTGTTTAATGTGGAATTTAATATTTTTATCTTTTAAGAACCGGTGTATAATAGTGTAATGGTAGGTTGTAAAGGCACTGCACACTTGGAGAGAAATTGTAAATCCTACTGAAAATGTATATGTAACAGAGTTAGTCAGCTGGGGATGTGCTTTGCAAATCTTACCTGTGTTTGGCCTCTCTGGAATAATGCGGACCCATGAAGTGGTTTAAACAGATCAACTTCACAATTTATGTTTCTGAGAGATGTTAGGTCTCTACCATCACACCTTCAATTGGGGGGGAAAAAAAAGTTAAACAAAATATTTCATACCTATATAATTTTTGACAATTCATAATATAAAGAATACAATACCTTCTATACTCATTCAAAACAATGTTTCTAAAAACGTCTTTTGACACAACACTAAAAGACTCCATTATTTCATATGGCTCAGCATCCGGAAATCTTTCTAAGAGAGAAAAAAATAGTAATGTAAGAATTAGCTACTCAAAACAGCTAAATATTTATTTAGACACAACAGTACTCAAAACATCATAGGAAACAAATAATTGTGCTCTATTTCTTTGGAGTGCCTCCACGACTGTACCCACAAATGGGGATTTGGCCCCTCCTACTTTGGGGCAGGACCATTCTGTGGCTCACTACACTTGTATCTCTAGCCCTGTTGCATTGGTATCCGAAAAAACCTTAAGTCAGAGCAAACAAATTCTTCTCTTTTGCTTTTTTCCCCTCTTTTGAACAAGAAAGTGCACGGTCCTGGAAGGACTCCGAAAAAGAAAAACAACATTAAGGACATTTCTTTTTTTCTTGATTTTCGCCATCACTATGCACACTAATGGGGATATCCCCAAGCAGTCCCTCCCAACAACTTTATTTTATAAAGCGCTTCACAATTACAGTATAGTGTGTGGTACGCAGCACACAGGAATTTTACAGACAGTCCCTGCCCAGATTAAAATCTATGTTTTTGATGCCTATTGCACAGGGAGATAAAGTGACTTGTCCAAAACCACAAAGAGCTGACACCAGGAATTGAACCAGGTTCCGCTGCTACAAAGTGTTGTTGTTTACAGTGACCCTTATTCTGTTAGGTGTGATACGGTCAGATGACATGACATCGCATGTAAAGCCCCACTGACTGTAATTGGGCTTTTCCGGTAATTTGCGTTTATCACACCTTACAGAATATGGGCCAGTGTCTTTACACACTGATTCACTCCTTCTCCTAGGGGGGGAACTATCAGAAATAACTGCATTTCTCCCAAATGTAGCCTCACTGGAAAAACATCCAATGTACTGTATTGTGCCTTAAAGTATTTTGTGAAGATCATGTTGCTGCCTTGCAAATATCTTCAGAAGAGGCTTGTGCTTTGTTGGTCCATGAAGCTGCCATGGCTCTTGTGGAATGTTCTTTAATTTTTAATGGACACTCCAATTGTTTTGCCTTGTAAACCTCTTCAATAAAGTCTAATCCATCTCGCTATTGAAGATGGATTATGCAGCATAATCTCATTTTTTTTTTTAGAAGAAAATAACTTTTCTGATACTCTATATTTCTGTGTGATCACATGAGAAAGTCCTAACCACATCCAGAACATAAAGCACTCTTCCGTTTTCTCCCTTGTATTTGGGACAGAATGAAGGCACATTATTTATTGGTTCATATGGAAGAATTAGACAATTTTTGGTCACAATTGTGGTACTGTCCGCATAACAATTTTGTATGTATGCTAAAATATGGAGCTCTACAAAATAAACCTTAAAGCTCACCAATTCTTCTGGCCGAGCTAACAGCCATCAAAAAACTGCTTTCAAAGTTAGCCATTTTTCTGATAAATGTAACAGTGGTTCAAAACGAACCTATACTAATGTTTCCAGCACAACACTAATATCCCGAGCCAGAACCAGAGGACGTATTCTGGGCCGCAATTTCTCCACTTCCTTTATGAAGTGTTTGACACCCTTCTGTGTTGCAAGTGACGTTTCGAAGATACATGATTAAGGGAATTAAGATAAAGACGCTTCTCATAGCCTTGTTACAGGAAATCAAAGAAGTTATGAATTTGAATTGTTGCTGGATGTAATGCTTGCAATCCCACCCATTTAAGTAATGTTAACCAATGTTGAACGTTCAGAAACCCCAGACTCCATTTTATGCTCAGGAGAGCTAGCAGGAGGCGACCTAATACAGCCTGTACAACCACAGCAGCGGCAGACACACACTGACTGTGCACCTATCATCTGGAAGAAAACTGATCCTCTGTTAACAGACACATCTGACCAGGGGGCTTGACCTGAACCCGAAGTTGTAATTGGGGTTCCAGGATATCCTGTCCACCTCACCTCCCAGGGAGGGTGGTCTGTTGCCACGCTGCTCCAAGTTTTTCTTGCAGCTGCACAGACCTGTCTGGTCCCGGACCCGCAATTCTGATTTAGCCTAGCAAAGGCTCCACAGGCCTACCTGGCAGCCCACATGGTACAAGATGTATCAGCATGGAGGAGACTCCATGGTCTGCAGATGGCAGCGGGCCTCAGTGCAGCAATGTTCCCCCGGCCAGCAAGAAGTACAGCTCTGAAGGACTACAAGACTGGCCCCCGGAAAGAAAGCGGTATAAGTGACCCAGGCAAAAGTAATCTGGGAGGCATCCGAGAGGGAGTCTGATGTCAAAATACATTTAAAAATAATAATTGCTGATTGACTGTTGCCTGGTACACCTTTCTTTTTGCTGCATGTATTTAGAGACTAAGTAGGAGACTCGAGCATCTCATCAAGGTGCATGGACTATATATTTTGTGACCTTTGTTTGTTTTTTTCTAAATGGTGTGCATCTCTCCCCTTTTCCTACTCAAACACATATATACATATAAATAACAGGGAAGAATTTGCCATTAATGTACAGCTTTGATGGAACAGCAGCCTTGACTTATAAAATGAGGGGGAAGGTCTTTGAAAAAAGATGCGAGGCCAAATGTGTAGAACAAAAATTGAGATACTGTATTTGTCCGAATATAAGGCGACCCCCTAATTTCAGTATTAGTTGGGAAAAAGGGAAAAAAAAAAAAGAAGTAGTATACACATACACTGTGTGTCTGCCCCTCTTAGTTTGAGCTTCCTGCCACAAGCAACATGGCTGCTGCCGGCCTCCAAGGTGGAGCTTCCTCCATTTTACCTTCCTACATCCGACTGCAGATTGGAAGAATTCTTAAAACAAAGTGTTTTTGTCACTACTGTACTCAACAATGAAATTCTGTTGGATTTGCCACCTGCTGCGGTTTCACAAGGAGCATAGTGGACAGAAACCCTGTATTTTTTCTGCCTCGGTACTTCTTTAATTCAGTCTTCTCGCCACTAGATGATTAATTGATCAGGCTAAAAACTTTAGGAATCCCTCTAAAGGGAGAAGGTTGAAAAGCGACTCTCTGAACATGTTCTCTTACATGTGCAAAGTCTTGATATTAGCAGTTTAAGCATTGTACACTGTTCAGGAGACTTGGGGGACCTGAATAAGACATACGGATAAGCTCGATTGCTTTCTTTCTAGAATGCATCAATTTACAATTTAATTCATCATTACTCCACGCCAGCAAGAAAAGCTTCAACCACAGCCACGAGGGCAGTCAAATCGTCTTTCTTACTTAAAATTATAACACAAAAATCACTAAAGACATTCAAACTATACCTCTTAGTGTTTCCTCTGTTTCAAGTCTGATCTTTTTTGTAGCTTCATCTCTAGAAATCTAGATAAACATTGTTTGTGTAAGAAAGCTAGCATTATACAGTACGTTGTTCAATAAAAACAAAAGGCTTGAGAGATAAAGTCACAAGAGAACACAAATCTGGTTATAGGTGGATACGTATTGTTGGGATATAGTCAATAAAATCATATAAATTATCTCCATGCAACATATCTGCTTTTACAACAATTGTTTACAGATTTTGGATTATAAATAAGGATTAAACAAGAGAAAATAAGGATTTCCATGATTCACATTTATACACCATTCACTCAAATATGTCCACCCCGTTATTAGTCATTGAAAAAGGGTTGTTTATAACACAAGTGGGAGTGAATCAGAAGTAAACAGTATTCACACGTCTCTAGTATCAAAACTGGAAATATGACTTTCATAATACACCAGGAGATTAAAAGGAGTTCCATCCATGCACTGAATTATTTGACAAGTTGTGAAAATGGTCTTTGCAAGTTGAAATTAAATAACTGCACCAGGTTTCCAAAAAGGTCACTGTCGTTTTGGAAGGAATGACTGATGGACACCAGCCATTGTGTTTAGAGCAAAGATAGAACAGGTAGAAGGTACCATGTGGTTCAAATATGTTATACATCTCCCAAGCTAACGCTATAGGTTAGAATTTCTAAGACTTCTATTTTAACAGTTACAAATATATGATTCTTTTTACTGGGCATTTATTAGGCAAGCTAGCTTTTTCCACATATATTTTAAAACACACACACACAAAAAAAAAAAACTATATGGGAGAACAATGCTACCATGCTACTAATAACATTCCCATAACCTAGAATAACATTAATAGAAACACATTGCAGAGGTTACTGGCACTGGTTAAACGGGAAAACATAAGGGGGAGGGGGTGGAATTATTATTAGCAAATGGCGCCAATGACAGAAACCTAGAGAGCGATTTTACCTTGTTTTAGGCTTCACCTTTGCATACATTGAAAGCCTTAAAGCAGTGGCTCCCACACCAATCCTCATCGATCCCAAGACCCTTTACATTTAGGAATAACTAATGAATTTGCCATTTTATGCAATTAAGTATACGTGGTTCTGCGAAAAAAGTGGCTTGAAACAGGGTCATTGAGGGCAGGTTTGGGATCGCCAATCGCATCAAAGAATTTCGCGGATGGGTGACATGATGCAAGATAAAGCATGCTTTAGTCATCACTGTCCAATAAAGCAGCAACACTACTTCCCCCCCCCTTTTTTTTCTTATTATTTTTATATGTAAAGCGCGTGACAGTGTATAATTCTACATTCTTACCTAAACTGGCAATCATTTGGTGCTCCTGTTATAAATCTGTAATAATCCTGATTGTGTGACTAACATAATGGCTGCTTCAATCTACAAGGTATCCATATATTACTAAGGTAACATTATCCATTGTTAAAGTTTGCAGCTCAAAACTGCCGGGAACATTGGCAACAAATTATCACAATGTTTTGCATAGATTTTGCACTGCTGGGGAGATGGGTTAATACCTGCTATAGAAATGAAAGGACGCTTTAAAACTCACTAAAAATGGCATTAAGATTTGACTACATTTTTTCTAAAAAGTCACTATTATCTAATACTGTACTACAGAACTGACTTATTTGTTAAAAAAAAATCCCATAAGATTTCACATATTTTGCTGCTTTAAGAGAAGTAATGACAGAGAAACACATTGGTAATATATGACTGTGGGACATTTTCTCTAGACTTACTTTTACATACTCCACTTGTCAGTGTCATCCATTTAGTCAATTTCAAAATGTAGTTTAAAAATTGATGTACTAAAAGTGTATTTGTTGATTTGTTAGCATTTCAGGTATAATGTGCATGCAAGCTGGGGTCTTTTTATCACCTCGATGTAGAGGGGATTCTTCTCTGTAATTGTTTAAAATCACCCTCCGTGCACCTAGAGGTTGAGTGTATAGTTGTTTTTCCTTTCCTATTGTCTGATTCTGTTTGCACTTGTTGTATTATACAGGCATACCCCGCTTTAAGTACACTCACTTTAAGTACACTCACGAGTAAGTACATGTCGCCCAATAGGCAAAAATCAGTTCACGCATGCGCCTGTCAGCACGTCCTGAACAGCAACACCGGCTCCCTACCTGTACCGAAGCTGTGCGCAAGCGGGGAGACTATAGAGCCTGTTACACATGCGTTATTTACATCAGTTATGCACGTATATGACGATTGCAGTACAGTACATGCATCGATAAGTGGAAAAAAGGGAGTGCTTCACTTTAAGTACATTTTCGCTTTACATACATGCTCCGGTCCCATTGCGTATGTTAATGCGGGGTATGCCTGTAATTCCCTGTATTGTATTGTCTCTTTTGCAAATTGCCATGTACACTGTGGGTGCTAAATAAATAAAGATATACATAGTTTCTGATCATTTCGTAATTTACTATGATAAAAAAAAAAAAATTAACTAACTAAAACAGAAAGCACAAATATCTTTTTGTATTAGTTTTGAACTTACTTTGTCATGTGTGAAATCAGAAAACACTGCATGTATCTTTTCAGTCGCAAGTCTATTAAAAGAAAAATATATCAGTTCTCATATCGCTTTTTTTTCAAACTTGTTTACTTGCTTATTTCTACTGAGAAATGGCTGCACAAATTTAGCTGAATTACAGAACAGTTGTAGACAGAATAATGACAAATGTATTAAGTGTCAGCTACACAACATATTTATCTGCTTTGATTTTTTAAAAAACTTAAAGTATTTCCTTTATGTCTAGAACAATGCGTTTCCTGCCTTATCATTACATGTATACAGGCATACCCCGGTTTAAGTACACTCACTTTAAGTACACTCGCGAGTAATTACATCTCGCTCAATAGGCAAACAGCAGCTCACGCATGCCCCAAGTCAGCACGTCCTGAACAGCAATACCGGCTCCCTACCTGTACCGAAGCTGTGCGCAAGCAGGGAGACTATAGAGCTTGTTACAAATGCGTTATTTACATCAATTATGCACGTATATGACGATTGCAGTACAGTACATGCATCGATAAGTGGGGAAAAAGGTAGTGCTTCACTTTAAGTACATTTTCGCTTTACATACATGCTCCGGTCCCATTGCGTACGTTAATGTGGGGTATGCCTGTACAGTATTTTAAGATTTTATACTTTGCCTTTTAGCATTTTGGATGACAGAATGAACATTTTAACCTCCATCATGTAAGGGAATTAAAGCCAGGTTGAAATTCTACTTACTGTTTTGCAGATTCAACCATCTCCGCGGGTGCAAGGAAATTCTTCTGCGCGGTCCTTTTTGCATTACCATGCTCCTTTACCAGCTGCTGTATGCCCTGAATTATTTGTTGCGTGTGCTTCACACCTATTTTAATGGCATGGCAGAAGTCCTGCTGTAACACATTGTCTGCTGCAGCTTCCAACATGACTGCAAGAGAAAAGATCACTATGATTTCCAAGAAACTCTTGCTGAGAATTCAAACTGTCCACCAGTATCCATTCATGTTTTTTTTTTAAACCGCTCCAAAACATTCACAGCTTTAACATAAGAGAATTTAAAAGAGATCGACCTAAAAGGCGATGTAAAAAGAAAAACAACACGAAACTAGTAGACATTAGGAGAGAGTAATCCTTATCCAAAGAGTTTACAAAAATAATAATACAAATCTATTACTGGAAACGCAATAGAGGAGCAAAAAGAGTAATCTTGTAGTACAGCGTTTCCCAAACTTTTTTTTTCCGTGACCCGGTTATTTTTGAACTTCTCCTTTGTGACCCACTAAAATTTTTATTGCCTATACTGGCCTATAGGTAAAATAAAACAGATATGAATGTCCATACAGTTTTCATATATTCTCCCAATCCCCTTAATTCTCCCCCCCATCTCCCTCTGACCTGCACAGACGCACACAGTCACTGACCTGCACAGCCAGATACACACACAGACACTGATACACACACAGACACTGATACACACACAGACACTGATACACACACAGACACTGATACACACACACACACACACACACAGCCACTGATACACACACACACACAGCCACTGATACACACACACACACAGCCACTGACACACACACACACACACACACACACACACACACACACACACACACACACACACACACACACACACACACACACACACACACACACACACACACACACACACACACAGCCACTGATACACACACACACACACACAGCCACTGATACACACACACACACAGCCACTGATACACACACACAGCCACTGATACACACACACACACAGCCACTGATACACACACACAGCCACTGATACACACACACACACACAGCCACTGATACACACACACACAGCCACTGATACACACACACACACACACAGCCACTGATATACACACACACAGCCACTGATACACACACACACAGCCACTGATACACACACACACACACACACACACACAGCCACTGATACAAACACACACACACACAGCCACTGATACAAACACACACACACACAGCCACTGATACAAACACACACACACACACACACAGCCACTGATACACACACACACAGCCACTGATACACACACACACACACACACACACTGATACACACACACACACTGATACACACACACAGCCACTGATAAACACACACACACACAGCCACTGATACACACACACACACACAGCCACTGATACACACACACACACACACAGCCACTGATGCACACACACACACGCACGCACACACACACACGCACACACACACACACACACACACACACACACACACACACACACACACACACACACACACACACACACACACACACACACACACACAGCCACTGATGCACACACACACACAGCCACTGATAGACACACAGCACCACTGATACACAGCCACACACACACACTGATACACTCTCCCCTATATACACACACACACACACACACACACACACACAAAGGGGAGTACAGAGGCAGCAACGGATGTGAGTGACTGGACGGGGGGCGGGGGAGAGAGGAAAGGCCGGCGATCCGAGCAGGCGGCTCCCCGTTTCCCCCTGCACCCACCGCCTGCCAGTGACTGCGCACCAGCACTGCCCGCGCCCATCTCCCGCACCAAAGGGACGGGGGAAGGGAGTGCCAGGACAGGAGGCACAGGTACAACCCCCCCCCCGGCGGCTGCATCCCCGCTACTACCTCCTATCACACCGGACGGGCAGCCGCAGGGGGAAGAGGGTGGGGCACCGCGCGACCAGCCTTGCCGCGACCCGGCAATTTTGCTTCTGTGGCCCGGTGCCGGGTTGCGACCCACGATTTGGGAAACGCTGTTCTAGTACATCGTGGGTATGACAGGAGAGACAGGAAGAGCACACACAACAAAGACAATTCTTTCATGGGTTACTGTTATTTTTTGCTACCTTTTACAAATCTCCTATTAACATGATCCAACTTCCACAGCACCCTGTCACTGTATCTCTAGTTGAATAAATTACAATTCATAGAACTGTAGTCAGAAACTGAAATTAAATCCTATGCCCCATTACATTTTACATGCACAGTTACAGTTTTATCCCAATTAAAGAGACACTCGCCCGTTTTAGAGATACCCCCGTTGAGGGTGCCGGTAGCTGCTCTGCTAGCAGGGTTCACGTAATGGCGGAGTTTCAAAGCTCCTGCCGCCTGCAGGCTAATAGGAAGCCGTGACATCCGTTGTGGCTTTCTATTGGCACGCGGGAGCTTTAAACGTTGCCAATATTGTGTATCCCCTTTGGAGGTCTATCTCGGGAAGCAGGGGTCCCCCAACCTAAAATTAATGGGGCTCAGCTCCATAGACCCTCTGCTTCAATCCTATGTTAAAACGTAAACATTAAATTTAAAATAAAACGCATTAATTGCTTCTTTAAAGGCAACCACATTTAAAATGTAACTATAAATTAGGAATGAAACGGCCCATAGTGCATTTGTGAAACTAAGCATTTTCCCCTTCAAAATTAAATTCCTTGTGAAACATATGGCCAAGCCTCAAATGGATGTTGCAATATCGCAAGCTTTCAGCAAAATAAGGTGTTGGTGCCATTTTTAAAGTCTCAGTATTAAGCGAATACAGCGGTTTCAGAGAAATTTTAAAGTGAACCTAGCGATTTTAGAGAATGTGACAAATTAGCCTATTAAATGAAATTGCAATGCACATTAATGTAATGCTTGACCAACCCTAACTAAGCCACGAAAAAAAAATGGGTCTATTGCAAATGGTTCATGACCTCATGTGAAAGGTTTGCACATCCCTACTACAGGTGCCTATTTTGGTATTTTAAGACTTTTCTAGCTCTACATTCACAGAATGATTTTCCAATTGGAATCCTTGTACAGTACAGTATTTTTCTGACACTCATCTCTGCGTTACCAACATACAAAAGGAAACGCACATACTGTATTAGCCTATGCAAAATTCAGCTACTGAGTCAATAACCTTCACGTCGTAGAGTGAACATCAATTTAAAGAAGTGAATCCCCAGAAAGAGCACCCAACAGAAGTACACCCTTTACAGAACTATATCTCTATTGTGGATTCGCAATCAGATGTACCCAATTACCCAAACTTGCGGCAGGGGACTAAAGCGTTAAATAAACCTCAACACTTTTGCATATGGGTACTCAGAAGTAGAGCATAACAATTAAGGTGTGTGTACTGTATATAAATAAAAATAAATTCTACCCTAAGGGATTGCTGCGTCATATAAATGTCACATTTCTGCATATTACATATATACCATTATAGACATTAGTATGCTGTAAGGTATAAGTGTGTGAATTCGGACAGTCTAATAAAACTATACATATTAAGGGAAATTACGAAACATTTAAGTTTAATAAAACAATCTTAAAATCATGCATGCAACTATGTGAAAGCCAGCAAGCTGTGAAATGAGCATTTCAAATGTTGAGTTTGTGAATGTTAAGTTTGTGTGTTATACAGGTCTCTAACTCGCAGTAACAGGGCTCAGTACGACTTTGGGAAAGATTCTCCAGAGGCAGAGTATACGCCATCCAAACTGAGCGATAAGTAAGCAGACAGAATAGTTGAACTCCATATCGGCAATGGGTACACTATATTAGGATTCAGTGCTTGCAAACCATACCATAGCATAACCACAGATTTTCTAAACCAGTTACCGCTTACCTATCTGACTTTGAGCACCTCCAGCGATGACCAGATTTAATGTACTTGTAGACATTTCTTTTCGGGTAGGGTTAATTATGAACTCTCCAGCCATTAAACCTACCCTGACAGCACCTGCAGAAAAAGTACAAGCCGCAATTAGCATGTCTAGTCTCAAATAAAGAAATATTTTCAAAAATCTAAAGCTGCGCCATATACCGGTATGATGAAAATACCACAGTACTTGATTGGCAGTAACATGTTGGGATTCCCATTTGCAGTTGCTTTGACTGGAGCTGCATGTTACTGAGCTGTGGGACTTAACTCATCCCTCCTGGCCTTGCTGAAGCAAAAAGTATAGCAGGGCATCCTTGAGAGGCGTGCATCCCAAACCTCGGTTACAGCTCTAACTGCAGCAACTTCAAAAGGCAACAGACCTACTGCCCGCTACTAGAGCTGGGGTGGCCAACTCCAGTCCACAAAGGCCAACAACAGGTCAGGTTTCAAGGATATCCCTGCTTCAACACAGGTGGCTCTGTCAATGACCTGTGCTGAAGCAGGGATATCCCGAGAACCTAACCTCTTGGTGGCCCTTGAGGACCGCAAAACCTCTCGCTCTCAGAGACCTTTAAATATGCTTTCCCTCCCAATGCAGGACTGCTGCACCATAGCTCCATAACCACCATCCCGACAAGGCCCATTACTGGTTTTCTTCTCCACTTCTTTGAAGCCTTTGCCGCACATCCATTGCTTGTTACCCAGCATTATATGCAGGTATAACTTGGGAACTGTAGAACGTTACCTAGCATGATGCTTTAGTATACTGAGAACTTTGATTAGCTCCTGTTCCAGTTTAAAATCCTTAAGTACGCAACTGCAAAGTTTTTAATTAAAAAAAATGTATTCAATACATATCTGCAAGCTTATAAACAGTGCCCCATCATTTTAAACCGTTCAAAATATTAACCCTATTGCTGCCAGATACATGCAACAAATTGCAGGACATCGTAAAAAAATAGTTTTTTTTCTTGGCAACTGGAACCACGTAGGCATGTACACTGCAGTTATTTCCACAATTAATTGTTACTATCAAATAATAAAATATTTTAACAAAAAGATGCAGATACAAATATTTCTTTTAAAAATAAATACATAAATCCCGGTGTCGGCTCCTTGTGACCTTGGGCAAGTCACTTTATCTCCCTGTACCTCAGGCACCAAAAAACAGATTGTAAGCTCTATGGGGCAGGAACTGTCAGCAAAATGTCTCTGTAAAGCGCTATGTAAAACTAGTAGCGCTATACAAGAACAATTATTATTATTATATAAAGGCTGTATAGGTCAATTCCCAAAAACACAAAAACAATTACCAAGTTTAAAGTATTAGTCAATGCTCCAGGGATTCTGCTTCAGATTATTGATGAACCAGTGAGGCAAATTTATCTTGATGTATATGCATTTAGGTTGAATGCAAAAGTGAAGAGAACTTTTAGTATTGGACATTCTCGGCTTATTATTTTCCATAGTATAGTTACATACTAGAGGAGGTTGAAAAAAGACATGTGTCCATCAAGTTCAACCTATGCTAAATGTAGAAGACAGATACTTTATCCTATATCAGTACTTACAGTATATTGATCCAGAGGAAGGGAAAAAAAAAAAAACCTCAGTGAAATATCATCCAATGACATCTCATAAGGGGAAATATAAATTCCTTCCCGACTCTAAGAATTGCCAATCAGATTACTCCCTGGATCAACATCCTTCCCATGTTTACTTATTAGGTATATATCCCTATATACCTTTCCTTTCTAAAAAGATGTCCCACCTTTTTATGAACAAATCTATTGTATCTGCCATCACAGTCTCCAGGGGGAATGAATTCCACATTTTAACTGCCATTCCTGTAAAGAACCCTTTCCTTTGTTGCTGGTGAAATCTCCTTTCCTCCAACCTTAAAAGATGAAAGTATTTTCATTTTCTTAAAATTACTTTTTCAGTCTAAGTGGTTCTACTTAAAGTTTCATGCAAAATTATATATTTTCAGGGATTTGTGTAAAAATCTGGCTTTACAGTAAGGTGCTACAAGAAAACTGTGTTTGGTTAGAGATTCATCAGAGCTACTTATGGTATCATCACTTTCTTCATTGTGGCTCAAACAAAGGAGGGATTGTTACAAGACAGATTCCGTGAATTGAAAAAATTACAGTCATTGTTTCTCAAATCACCAAAATCAATTCTTACCAATTGGGCCATTCCAAGGTATGTCTGATAACGCAAGTGCAGCAGAAGCTACAAAACAAGACAAAAAATTGTAATAGGTGAAAGTTTTATATTTTAAATCAGATAGTCTAATAGTTGTTGGTGATTATTACATTAATGTAAAAATGTGATTCTAGACACTTCAAATAAAAAAAAATATTTTACCTCCATTTATGGCAAGCACATCAGGCTCATTTACACCATCTACTGCCAACAAATTACAGATGATCTGGAGGTAAAAACAACATATTAGAACATCTAGATTTTGAGGCAAAACAGAATAAATTATGAACAGGAAACATAGCTAGGCATGTATTCAGTATGAACAGTACTGTAAGTGAAACGTTACTGTCATGCAAAAATCAAGCTTTATTGTATTGAAACTACATACATGAAAGATCAAACCAACGATATGTTGGCATACAGATAACAAGAAAATCTCACCTGTGTGTCGTAGAAGTAGCCGGCTGGAAAGAGTGGTCGGATAGAACGATCTGTAAATCAAAACTACTTTTAATGTAGTTTATTTTTTAGGTGAAACAGAAAATTCATCACCCCATGGAAGAAAACAATAGAAGTGCAATAACACTTGGTCCTGGTATATATCGATTTCGAGGAAGATGATTTTTTGGGAGCACTGAGAACCTCCAACAATACCAGCCCCCAAGATGTGTACCTGTTTGCCCTGGTTTCTGCTGCTGTATGCTCTTCCATTCCCACGCTCTTTTACATTGTATGACGATCGTAGAATCCCTTTAAATCCGAGTGGATACTCTCCAACATTTCACAAACGCGAACATGGGCCAATCACAATCTTCGGTGATGCCGATAGGCTGGCCATGTAGTGATGCCACGCAGCCAGCCGGTGTCGCTGAAGAATCTTATTGGCCTGCTGGTCGCATTTGTGAAACGCTGAAGGGTATGCACGGAGAGTAAAGGGATCCTACAATCGACATATGATGTAAAACAGGTCATTGTCACCTCAAGAAGTGCAAAAGGCAGCACATAAATCGTTTTTGGAAGAAATATTATTCATGGATTTGTTTCCAACATTTTTTAATTCTTTACGGTACCTATTATTCTGCTGGTCAGAATTTCATTATCTGCCGATCCAATTTCCCTTCGTAGATGATTTGTAGGAATCCTTCCTGCAGCAGCAGCTTTTTGGCGATAATCAACCTAAAAGCACAAGATTAAAAACATTGACTATTACTTCAGACAAAACAGATGTATGCAGTAAACATAACATTACATTCTAGATTAAAAAAAACAAAACAAAAAAAAAAACGTTCAGATGTACTCTTGACAATGACTTTAGGTTTGCAAACTGAGAAGCTACTGCTAATAGGGTTGGTAAAATTCACACTCACCACCAGCGGCATGAACTGAGATGGAGAAGGCTTTGTTTTACTGACGGCAGTTACCATGACAGAAGTCTCACCTAGCTTAAAGAAAAATAGACAAAAAGTCAAAACGGTGGAACATGTGAACGAGTTTAACAATCACTAGATGACATGTGACGATTCCAATGCTAAATTTAGCGACAGGATGATTGGGATGATCTCTATTGGTTCTGCATATGTATAGGAGATATTTGAATACCTCGTGTTCATTTATGAAATAGTAGTTACAAATGCAAACTTCCCAATGTTTATTTAATGCCAAATGTGGTTTAGACCATTTAGGTCAATGAGATGCGAGGTGTTTTCCAGCTCTATCTTATGATCGAAGATTGCTGGGTAAATGTGGGAATAAATGTCTACATTGCTGCAAACAATTGATTTTTACAGATCTGGTGTTTACTGAAAGGAGAATCTCAAAATGCAACAATGACTGCTTCAGTATATGAACATGTATAACTTTAGAAAACGGCTCACAGCAATAAAACACTAATGCCCTTAGAGTGGTTTTTAACCTTTTAAAAAAACATTGTGCACTCAATGCTACAAAAGATGTGTTCTGCAAACCATTAATAAATCTTATTGCGTAGTCAGACTATTGCCAACAAAACGATTTGAGCGATCCCAAGCAGTATAGTGTCCTAAGCTTGTGCACGGAACATAAGCTTAATTAGCCTCCAACCTGCACCTCAGTGTGTGCAGACAGCATGAGAAGTAAAGCCATTAATGACTGCCGGAACTTTCAAAGTCACGCCCCACAATGCCATGCCGCTGTGGATGCAAAGCATTGTGGGGAGACACTTTGGAAGCTCCTGCTGCAATTGACACTATACCATCCACGCCAATGTGCTCTTTGGGGCCTTGCCAAGTGCACAGTTCTCACCACTTGCTCAGAAACCAACTATACTGCCTGGCATCCACCATTACATGTTTGTTTTGGCGAACCCCTTGGAGACACACCTGTTGGGAATCACTGCCCTAAGACAACTCAATAGCATATATCAGTAGCTGTTTCTTTGTTATCATATTAACTCCCGAAAGACAACATCTTAAATTTGTCCTTGTTTAACCAGACTATTGGTGAGAAACAGGCAAATTAAGGGCTGCATGCAACCCCGAGGCGTCACCTGCTCCCCCTCCTCTATCCCCACCAGTCTCCGTGGCCCTGATGCACAGATGTGGCCCAACGTCTCGAAAACCTCCATTCGAGATCAATGGGAGGTTATAATGCAAGACACAGGAAGGCAGCACAGTTTGAGGGAGGTGAAGCTGCTGTTGCTTGAGGGTAACCGATATTGCCTTCACTCCTTGGTTGAATTGCGACTCAGTGTTAAATATTACTACAGGTAACAACCCACAATAATCACTGAATGCATATATTTCTATAAAATGGAAAACAGATGTTTATGTGTGGCAAACTTGAGGACTCAAAAGGCTGTTTATTCGACTTATTGAAGTAGATCTCCTGGCCACCAACAAACCGTACGTACCCTTTAACGTTTAATGTTCCAAAATGCAGTTGCATTCAGATATTGTAATCACAAACTCACCTGGCATTTGTTCACAGATTAGACATTACAAAATGAAACAAAGCATGCAGTCCTGGTATTCTCATTGCCTCAAGATAAAGAAGACACCAACTAAGACGTAGTCCCAACTCTGTTCATTAGGTAGATGATACATGAAGGAAACTTAGAATGTGCTGGATTCATTATTTTACCAGCTCTCTGTTTTCGTTTTAACAGTTCATGTGATAAAAACGAGACGTGTGTGGCTAGAAGTGTGATGCAGCGATATAACCACTAAGCAACTGGTCTAACACCAACGTATAACTCTGATGTATGCATATCTTTATTTATATAGCGCTTTACAGCAGTAATACATGTGACATAATAGGAATAAGGAAAAAAGGAAGACAATAAGGAAAACGGAGTCCCTGCCCCAAACTGGTAAGTAGGGAGAACATAGAGACTGTAGCTGGGTGTTATTCTAAGTGCGTCTACAAGGGGTCATGGTAAATGTATATGTGATTTATAGTATCAGCCAGCGGACCTACATATATTCTTCATTATAGGAGGTGTGTTTTAAATGTGGTAGAGTACAGTATAAAATGCGCGCTGGCCGTCAGAAATTTTCTTTAGAATCCCTCTTCATTGCTGCTCCCCATCTCCCGTGATCAGCGGGGCTAGAGAAGACTCGCACACATAAAAACAAAAGAATGGGGGCGCAGAAAAAAGGGAAAGAATCACTAAGCATTCAAAATATAAAACAATTTATAGTAGCATAAAAAGAAAAGTACAAAACTTACAATAAAATAAGGGTCATATACAAGTACTTGGATCCATATGATCCTTATTTTATTGTAAGCTTTGTACTTTTCTTTTTATGCTACTATAAATTGTTTTATATTTTGAACGCTTAGTGTTTTAAGGTGGGCCTTAAAAGGTGGAGAGAGGGTGCTAGATGGATATTGATGGGAAGGGCATTCCAGAGGTGTGGGGCAGAAAGGTTTTAGACAGGAGAGGGCTTAAGATACAAAAGGGGTAGGCAGAGAAAAATAGTAAATGGAGGCATGAGAGTTAGGAAGAGGTGTAGAATGTGAGGACACAGACGGGATGTCTTGATGAATGGAATCCACTGTTGTCTTAAAATAGTCAGCAAAGCCCTGAGGTGAAATGGAGGAGGAAAAACAGATTGACTCTCTACTCAGACCACAGTCTAACACAGAAGGGGGGCATGGATTAGACTTGCGAGTGTTGATTAGTAAAGAAAAGTAGGTTTGTTTAGCCTGGGAAAGTGCAGAGTTCAAACAGAATAGGCCAACTTTATAGTGAACTCTGCTAGAGTATAAAATTCCCTCTGGAGGCATTCAGAGGAGCGAGTACAGGAGTAGAGAATGCGTGTATGGCAGATAAGTCAAGGTCTGGTGTGTTAGAAGGGCGATGACGGCAGAGAGAGGGGCATGTAGATCAAGAGAGAATTATAGGGCAGAGTTGTAGTTCATGACTATGTTGTCAGTCTGTAGCAGAGCAGAGAGAAGGAGCGTAAAGTGGAATCGAGAGCCAGTAGATGTAGGTCTCTGTAGAAATGAGGGTTAGGTGGAGGGGAAGAGGAGAGTAAATGAGATAAGATAATGATCAGAGACCGGAAAGGGAGAGATGGAGAAAAATCAGAGTGAAAAGTTGTGCGAAAACCAGGTCCAGGTAGTGGCCATCCTGGTGGGTTCTGACTGCAGTCCATTGGTGAAGGCCAAAAGAAGAGGTTAGAGAGAGAAAGCGGGAAGCCCAAGAGGAAGGGGTCCTCAATAGGAGTGGAGAAGGAGTGGCTCAGTGAGCAAAGACACTGACTGGCACTGAGTTTGAAGCAGGGGAACCTGGTTCAATTCCCGGTGTCGGTTCTTTGTGACCTTGTGCAAGTCACCTTATCTCCCTGTGCCTCAGACACCAAAAATATAGATTGTAAGCTCCATGGGGCAGGAATCTGTGCCTGTAAAGCGCTACGTAAAACTAGCAGCGCCATACAAGAATATGCTATTATTAATATCGCAGTTGGAGTCCCTGAAGAGAAGCAGAGTTAGAGAAGAGAAAGAATGAGCCAGGATTGAAAGTCAGAGAGAAAGACAGAAGAGGGATAAGTAGAAGTAGGTGGGTGGTACATGACCGCTACCTAGAGAGGGCGAGGAGAAAAAAAAAAAGGATGGACAGTGTAAATCTCAAAGGAAAGAAAAAGAAAGAGAGGAAGGTATGGGAAGGGTTAGGTAAAGGCAGATTGAGGAGAGGAGCCCCACACCTCAACCCATGCTATCAGAGGGCAGCTTCCAGTGCAGAGTCAGACTGAGTGAATCAAGTCTAAGTTATAACAAAAAGAAGCAGAGAACGAGAGAAAAATAAGTCCTGTAGAGACAAGAACTTGTTAGAAAGGGAGCAGGTATTCCAATGGGCACAGGAGAAAGGGAGAGGGAACGGATGTTGACAGTGGATGGGTATGAGGCTAGAGGGGTTTACACCACGAGGACGAAAAGCTGGACGTGGGAGAAGAGGACGAAAGCATGCAGAAATAAGACAGGGACAAGGATTGGGAGAGAGATCCCCAGACGCAGGGAGAGGAGGAGAAGCATTGAGGGAAATGTGTGAGGAGGATCTGGAAGGGTGTGTTTTAGTGCAGGTGTAATGCCGAGTGTTGGCAAAAGGCGCAGATAGGAAAAGAGCAGATTAAATATATGGGGTTAGACATAATGAGGATGATATAAAGGAAAGTGCAGCTTGGAAAGAAGTGAGGTTAGAACAAATATAAATAGCAAAGTCATGGCAGTGAGTAGTGGTAGTTTAGTGTTGAGATTTGGGTGAGGACAGGGCACTGAAAATGAAGACAGGATAAGTGTAAATAGTAAGATGTGAAATATAAACAATTTATGAATGCTGGTGCTCTAAATGTTGCTAGAAGAGTGCGTCTTCTTGTACATATGTCTTTATTTATATAGCACCATTAATGTACATAGCGCTTCAGAGCAGTAATATGTGTGAATCATATAAATAACAAATACAGATAACACAAAGGGAAGAAGTGCTTCAGATATAAAAGTAACGTTTAGGAAAAGGAGTCCCTGCTCCAAAGAGCTTACAATCTAATTTATTGATGTGATTGATGTACTATAGTAGAGAAGTAAGGATAGGTAGTCACATCCCGAGGGTCATTTTAGAGCACTAATTGTCATTTTTAATACTATTAAAATGGTCTGAGGACCCTTTGAACACTACAAGTGCGACTACCTCTCCCTTAGTACTCTACTATTGAAATTGTGAGGCTTGAGGGAACCCCGCAACTTACAATTAAAATCACATTGAATCATGTCGTACAAACAGGGGTGCAGGGACATAGTACACATTGTACAAATGTACTTCTGTCCAACTCCAGGCCACTGTCCCCCCTCAAATTTCCGTCCCTAGAGGTATAGGCTCAGTCTAAAGTTTATCCCACCCAAGGGAAGCTATACACCCATCTGATTAACACAAGGGAGAAGATTCAATTTAGCATACCAATTACACACATGCTGTAGAACAGTCACAGCCGACAAAGTAGATGGTTCAATTTGGCAATTTACCTTCACAACAGCACATCCATCTGCAAATCGAGCAAGTTTGCCAGAAGATATTTCCATCTTTCTGTGAAACAAAAAGGTCTCCGTTTACTATAAAAACAACCAGATTTTGTACTAGTACAAAAAGGACCATAAGTTATACTGATAAGACAGCTCATCATAGGATATTGATAATGTGGGTGTGTGCCAGGATATTTTTACCTGCACTTGAATCTGTGTGTATTGGTGACAGATGCAACAATTTCATAGGAAACTTCCATCACCAAAACTAGATGCTCTGAATTCTGTTACAGTCA
This sequence comes from Ascaphus truei, assembly GCF_040206685.1. Classification (NCBI taxonomy): domain Eukaryota; kingdom Metazoa; phylum Chordata; class Amphibia; order Anura; family Ascaphidae; genus Ascaphus; species Ascaphus truei. Next base: position 95,216,010 of record NC_134486.1, on the reverse strand, counting down.
ATGTCCCCTGTGTCCCACAGTGTCCCTCTCACACGTCCCTGTGTCAGTGTGTCCCTCTCACACGTCCCTGTGTCAGTGTGTCCCTCTCACACGTCCCTGTGTCAGTGTGTCCCTCTCACACGTCCCTGTGTCAGTTTGTCCCCCCTCACACGCCCCGTCTCAGTAAGTCAGTGTGCCCCCTCCTCACATGTCTGTCAGTGTTCCCCCCTCACACGTCCCAGAATGACCCACCCTCACATCCCTGTGTCAGTATGTTAGTGTCCCCCCCATCTCACATATCGCTGTGTCAGTAAGTCCCACCTTACATGTCCCTGTGTCAGTGTCCCTCCCTCGTATGTACCTGGCTCCCCCCTCACACGTCCCCGTATCAGTGTTCCCCCCTCACACATCCCTATGTCAGTGTCCCCCGTTACGTATCCCTGTGTCAGTGTGTTTCCCCCCCCCTCACACGTATCCCCGTGTCAGTGTTCCCCCTCACACGTATCCCTGTGTCAGTGTGTCCCCCCCCTCACACGTATCCCTGTGTCAGTGTGCCCCCCCCACACGTATCCCTGTGTCAGTGTGCCCCCCCCCCCACACATGTCAGTGTTCCCCCCCCCCACACGTATCCCTGTGTCAGTGTGTTCCCCCCCCTCACATGTATCCCTGTGTTCCCCCCCTCACATGTATCCCTGTGTCAGTGTGTTCCCCCCCTCACACGTATCCCTGTGTCAGCGTGTTCCCCCCTCACACGTATCCCTGTGTCAGTGTTCCCCCCCCCCCTCACACGTATCCCTGTGTCAGTGTGTTCCCCCCCCTCACACGTATCCCTGTGTCAGTGTGTTCCCCCCCTCACACGTATCCCTGTGTCAGTGTGTTCCCCCCCCTCACACGTATCCCTGTGTCAGTGTGTTCCCCCCCCTCACACGTATCCCTGTGTCAGTGTGTTCCCCCCTCACACGTATCCCTGTGTCAGTGTGTTCCCCCCCACACGTATTCCTGTGTCAGTGTGTTCCTCCCCCCCCACACGTATCCCTGTGTCAGTGTGTTCCCCCCCCCCACACGTATCCCTGTGTCAGTGTGTTCCCCCCCCACACGTATCCCTGTGTCAGTGTGTTCCCCCCCCACATGTATCCCTGTGTCAGTGTGTCCCCCCCCCCCCCACACGCATCCCTGTGTCAGTGTGTTCCCCCCCACACGTATCCCTGTGTCAGTGTGTTCCCCCTCACACGTATCCCTGTGTCAGTGTGTTCCCCCCCCCACACGTATTCCTGTGTCAGTGTGTTCCCCCCCCCACACGTATCCCTGTGTCAGTGTGTTCCCCCCCCCACACGTATCCCTGTGTCAGTGTGTTCCCCCCCCCCACACGCATCCCTGTGTCAGTGTGCCCCCCCCACACGTATCCCTGTGTCAGTGTGCCCCCCCCCCACACATGTCAGTGTTCCCCCCCCCACACGTATCCCTGTGTCAGTGTGTTCCCCCCCCTCACATGTATCCCTGTGTTCCCCCCCTCACATGTATCCCTGTGTCAGTGTGTTCCCCCCCTCACACGTATCCCTGTGTCAGCGTGTTCCCCCCTCACACGTATCCCTGTGTCAGTGTTCCCCCCCCCCCTCACACGTATCCCTGTGTCAGTGTGTTCCCCCCCCTCACACGTATCCCTGTGTCAGTGTGTTCCCCCCCTCACACGTATCCCTGTGTCAGTGTGTTCCCCCCCCCTCACACGTATCCCTGTGTCAGTGTGTTCCCCCCCCTCACACGTATCCCTGTGTCAGTGTGTTCCCCCCTCACACGTATCCCTGTGTCAGTGTGTTCCCCCCCACACGTATTCCTGTGTCAGTGTGTTCCTCCCCCCCCACACGTATCCCTGTGTCAGTGTGTTCCCCCCCCCCCACACGTATCCCTGTGTCAGTGTGTTCCCCCCCCACACGTATCCCTGTGTCAGTGTGTTCCCCCCCCACATGTATCCCTGTGTCAGTGTGTTCCCCCCCCCCCCACACGCATCCCTGTGTCAGTGTGTTCCCCCCCACACGTATCCCTGTGTCAGTGTGTTCCCCCTCACACGTATCCCTGTGTCAGTGTGTTCCCCCCCCCACACGTATTCCTGTGTCAGTGTGTTCCCCCCCCCACACGTATCCCTGTGTCAGTGTGTTCCCCCCCCCACACGTATCCCTGTGTCAGTGTGTTCCCCCCCCCCACACGCATCCCTGTGTCAGTGTGTTCCCCCCCCACACGTATCCCTGTCAGTGTGTTCCCCCCCCCCACACGCATCCCTGTGTCAGTGTGTTCCCCCCCCACACGTATCCCTGTGTCAGTGTGTTCCCCCCTCACACGTATCCCTGTGTCAGTGTGTTCCCCCCCCCACACGTATCCCTGTGTCAGTGTGTTCCCCCCCCCCACACGTATCCCTGTGTCAGTGTGTTCCCCCCCCCCACACGTATCCCTGTGTCAGTGTGTTCCCCCCCCCCACACGTATCCCTGTGTCAGTGTGTTCCCCCTCCCCCACACGTATCCCTGTGTCAGTGTGTTCCCCCCCTCACACGTATCCCTGTGTCAGTGTGTTCCCCCCCCTCACACGTATCCCTGTGTCAGTGTGTTCCCCCCCACACGTATCCCTGTGTCAGTGTGTTCCCCCCCTCAAACGTATCCCTGTGTCAGTGTGTTCCCCCCTCACATGTATCCCTGTGTCAGTGTGTTCCCCCCCCTCACACGTATCTCTGTGTCAGTGTTCCCCCCCCTCACACGTATCCCTGTGTCAGTGTGTTCCCCCCCTCACACGTATCCCTGTGTCAATGTGTTCCCCCCCTCACACGTATCCCTGTGTCAGTGTGTTCCCCCCCCTCACACGTATCCCTGTGTCAGTGTGTTCCCCCCCTCACACGTATCCCTGTGTCAGTGTGTTCCCCCCTCACACGTCCCTGTGCCCCCCCCCCCTCAAACGTCCCTGTGTCAGTGTGTTCCCCCCCTCACACGTCTCTGTGTCAGTGTGTTCCCCCCCTCACACGTCCCTGTGGCAGTGTGTTCTGCCCCTCACACGTCCCGGTGCAGTGTGTTCCCCCCCTCACACGTCCCTGTGGCAGTGTGTTCTCCCCCTCACACGTCCCGGTGCAGTGTGTTCCCCCCCTCACACGTCCCTGTGGCAGTGTTCCCCCCTCACACGTTTCCCTGTGTCAGTGTGTTCCCCCCCTCACACGTATCCCTGTGTCAGTGTGTTCCCCCCCTCACACGTATCCCTGTGTCAGTGTGTTCCCCCCCTCACACGTATCCCTGTGTCAGTGTGTTCCCCCCTCACACGTATCCCTGTGTCAGTGTGTTCCCCCCTCACACGTATCCCTGTGTCAGTGTGTTCCCCCCTCACACGTATCCCTGTGTCAGTGTGTTCCCCCCTCACACGTATCCCTGTGTCAGTGTGTTCCCCCCTCACACGTATCCCTGTGTCAGTGTGTTCCCCCCCTCACACGTATCCCTGTGTCAGTGTGTTCCCCCCCCCTCACACGTATCCCTGTGTCAGTGTGTTCCCCCCCTCACACGTATCCCTGTGTCAGTGTGTTCCCCCCCCCTCACACGTATCCCTGTGTCAGTGTGTTCCCCCCCTCACACGTCCCTGTGTCAGTGTGTTCCCCCCCTCACACGTCCCTGTGGCAGTGTGTTCCCCCCCTTACACGTATCCCTGTGTCAGTGTGTTCTCCACCTCACACGTCCCGGTGGCAGTGTGTTCCCCCCCTCACACGTCCCTGTGGCAGTATGTTCCCCCTCACATGTCCCTGTGTCCCTCTTACATGTCCCTGTGTCCCTCTTACATGTCCCTGTGTCAGTGTGCCAACCATCTCATATGTCCCTGTGTCGGCATGTCCTCTCACATGTCCCTGTGCCCGCCCCCCTCACATGTTACACTAGTTACCGGGCTCCCAAGTCCACAGTGACGGCGCCGCTCGCTGCTCTGTGACAAACTCTCCCCCCGCCCGGCAGGAGACGGGACCACAACAGCACACAGGACCTCATCCCACGGGGGGAAGAGACGGGGGACCTCGCTCGGCGCAGCAAACCCCACATCCCCATCACACCGGCCGGGCACAGCATGGAGGCAGCCATGACACCTCTCCCGACCTCCACCGCGCCGCTGTCCTCATAACCACGCCCACCACACCATCACAGCCACGCCCACATATCCAGACCAATTCACTCTGGAGAGGGCGAGTGTATGCGGCTGAGGTCACACGTACATTGTGTGCGTCGGTAGTGCAGTGGCGATGTGCAGCCGCTAGAAGGCGCAGGGATAAGTGAGAGCCTGATGGTGGCTGGTTGTAGGAGAGCAGAATGTGTTAAAAATGGGCAGTCCCTTGCAAAACATAGTAAACTCATGGCAGATTTATTACAGTGCAGAACATGTTTCATGGGTTAGATGTAGGAGAGTGGTGCTCTAAATACATCAGGCGAGTGGAATTATTTTAAAATTCATTGATAAATCTTTAATTAGAGATGCGCAAACGTACCCACATTTGCTTTGCCATTATTTCCCTCCCAACTTTCAAGAAAAGTTTAATAATTCTTCCAAAGCTCAAAATAAGCCCATTCATTGTATCGGGAAATGGCAAGTCACAGCGAAATTCCGAGAACAAATGTGACATTTCTGTACAGGAAAAGGTTTAACATGTATCTCTGCACATGTCCCCGTGTCAGTATATTCCCCCTCTCAAATGTCTCTGTCAGTATGTCCCCCTCACATGACCCTGTGTGAGTATGTTCCCCTCTCATTTCCCTGTGTGAGTATGTTCCCCTCTCATTTCCCTGTGTGAGTATGTTCCCATTCACATGTCCCTGTGTCAGTATGTCCCCCCTCACATGTCCCTGTGTCAGTATGTCCCCCCTCACATGTCCCTGTGTCAGTATGTCCCCCCTCACATGTCCCTGTGTCATTATGTCCCCCCTCACATGTCCCTGTGTCAGTATGTCCCCCCTCACATGTCCCTGTGTCAGTATGTCCCCCCACACATGCCCCTGTGTCAGTATGTCCCCCCTCACATGTCCCTGTGTCAGTATGTCCCCCCTCACATGTCCCTGTGTCAGTATGTCCCCCCACACATGCCCCTGTGTCAGTATGTCCCCCCACACATGCCCCTGTGTCAGTATGTCCCCCCTCACACGTCCCTGTGTCAGTATGTTCCCCCTCACATGTCCCTGTGTCAGTATGTCCCCCCTCACATGTCCCTGTGTCAGTGTCCCCCTCACATGTCCCTGTGTCAGTATGTCCCCCCTCACATGTCCCTGTGTCAGTGTCCCCCCTCACATGTCCCTGTGTCAGTGTCCCCCCTCACATGTCCCTGTGTCAGTATGTCCCCCCTCACATGTCTCTGTGTCAGTATGTCCCCCCTCACATGTCTCTGTGTCAGTATGTCCCCCCTCACATGTCCCTGTGTTAGTATGTCCCCCCTCACATGTCTCTGTGTCAGTATGTCCCCCCTCACATGTCTCTGTGTCAGTATGTCCCCCCCACACATGCCCCTGTGTCAGTATGTCCCCCCTCACATGTCCCTGTGTCAGTATGTCCCCCCTCACATGTCCCTGTGTCATTATGCCCCCCTCACATGTCCCTGTGTCAGTATGTCGCCCCACACATGCCCCTGTGTCAGTATGTCCCCCCTCACATGTCTGTGTGTCAGTATGTCCCCCCACACATGCCCCTGTGTCAGTATGTCCCCCCTCACATGTCCCTGTGTCAGTATGTCCCCCCTCACATGTCCTTGTGTTAGTATGTTCCCCCTCACATGTCTCTGTGTCAGTATGTCCCCCCTCACATGTCACTGTGTCAGTATGTCCCCCCTCACATGTCTCTGTGTCAGTATGTCCCACCTCACATGTCTCTGTGTCAGTATGTCCCCCTCACATGTCCCTGTGTGAATATGTTCCCATTCACATGTCCCTGTGTCAGTATGTTCCCCCTCACATGTCCCTGTGTCAGTGTCCCCCCCACAAATGTCCCTGTGTCAGTGTCCCCCCTCACATATCCCTGTGTCAGTGTCCCCCTCATATGTCCCTGTGTCAGTGTCCCCCTCTGGAGATCTAACCTGTCTTGATTAACCTCTGACACTCCAGATAGGAAGAAAACTACAGTACAAGTAAAACTCAAATTGTATGTAGCGCACTTTCCCCACCCCCTGAGAGATGTGTGGCTACAGTGTGTGTATGTGGTGCAATACCTGTGGTGCGCAGGAGATCTGAGTCTCCGCTACAGGGAACCTGGGGTATACCGGAGTCGATGTTCGGTCGGTAGCGCCTCCACCTGTACAGGATTCTATGATGTAGAATAACCCTGCTACAGGACCCGCATACAGTAAAACACACACTTATGAATGATAACAGTTTTACTGAACATAAATAACCTAGGATAAATATATATACCACCAACCAGGCCACGCATGGCCGTACCCTCCAATTCTCCGCTCCCCCACCCAAAGTGTGTGTGACAGTGCTGCCCCACTATAGTGTTTGAGTTGGTGCACTGATGCGTTGGGTACCTGCCGGGTGATGCCACACCCGGGCGCGCTGATGCCACGATGCTGGGATCCACGGATTCGATGCTGATACTGCGAATTCTCCGCTTCTATGTTAGGCCGAGTCCATAGAAGAACAGGCCGTGCTGAGCCGTGCGGATGCTCCGCGCTGAGCCCCTGCATCCTCAATGAGGATGCCTTGAGAGGGGGCTCACGCGAGTGTCCGCAGGCGTGCTGACGAGTTGGAGTTTTCAGCCGAGCGCCAAGCTGTTTTTCAGCGCGCTGTCGGCTGAAAACCTCCAATCACAGCACAGCAGTGTCAACGTCACGGCGCCGTGACGTCGACGTCAGTGCGTCGCGGGCGATTGGCCCAGCGACGTCACTGCCCCACCTCCCTCAGTCTCCCCCCGCCTCCGATCGCGCCCGCTGGCTCGCCTGTATGGGCATGAAATCGCGCAGATTTCAGCAGGCGAGCCTCAGCGTCAGCGCGGCTCGGATCTCCTCACCCCTCTATGGCCCGGGCCTTAGGTGGGTCCCTCGTGGATTGTACCACCGTAAACAATGTCTTTTTTAATGTAGGGCGATCTGTGTCCTGGACCACAGGCCGCAGCCACCGTGCGGCGTCTCCCTGTGTCCCTAGCACTAATATTGCTAAGCAGGGCAGGGTCCCTATCTGAGGGGAAAGTCCCTATCGCAGCCACAAACTATGTGGGAGTCATGGCCTTGCTGGGACATAATATGGGGTATCTGGCCTAGTGCAGATGCCACTGACATCTGCACATATAACATATAACTTACTCCTTCCTTGTCACAGCTCCAACTGCCACTCTCCTAACTGTCAGCTCAAACTTCAAGCACACACAAAGTTCCAATCTCCCCTCAGGAGATTCTAGCAACCCTATTGGCTGTACTGTGTCATGTGTTGTGCAGCCCCTGGGGCTGCTGGAACCTTTGCATGCACAAACCTTTTCTGCGCATGCGAGCGCACAAACAAAATGGCGGTGCCCTTATCAGCTACCCACCTGCAGCGGAGGTGAGGAGAGTTAAAGGGAGGACCGGGCTACATGTAAGTGCATGAATATTAATTGCAAGAACTTTCAAAGGGAATTAATTTTTATTAACAGTTTGTTATCTTCTTTGATTTTTTTACCTGGACTATCTATAACAAATATACTTGGGTCAACACACCGTAAGATATTCTTTCTTCTCTGGTCACAAGTGGTTGAGAATGTGGGCAGTCCAAAAGGCACTGAGCAGTGAAAAGTTTGGGGGTTGAAAATAAATACAGGGATTTAAAATGGCCACCCAACAAGTGAAATAACAGATTCTGCGAGTGAAGTCTGTCCCACTGTGTATGACAAGTTGTGCTTACAGGATACACCCTGGGAAGGTGTGAAGAATTGAGGAAATAGCGCCTCCAGAGGTCAAGGTGAAGAATACACCTAAAGGTAGAAAATGGAAGATACAATGTGTTTTCTGTGTAATGTGCCTGGCCACACAAAACAATGTCCTTTCAGGAATGAGTATCCCGGCGTGGTCCCACAAAAGGAACCTCACCAGATATGTTTATGGTGTGAAAAGCTGGACCACACCAAACACTGTCCCTTCAGGCTGGATGACGATGATGACGACAATGATGAGGAGGAGAAGCACTCCTACGGGGCCCCGCAAAAAGGACAGTCTCCATTTTCAGCATAAGCTCCAGAATGTTTTTACCCTGTGTAGCCAGGAAGGCGTGGGTCAGAAAAGACCAGAGATGAGCTACAGCCCAGAGTGCTTGGTGCAATCGTCACAGGAATGACGACAAAGGACTGCCACCACCAATAACAGAAAGCCGAGCGAATTGGAGAAAATGAGTGCAGACTGGAATTAGTACTATGAGATGGCCGTGAAAGACATTCAAAGTTTCAGCACAAAGTTAGAAGTTTTTTAGCAAGAGGCTTGCATGCTCAAAGCAGAGCTTGGTAAGATAAAGAAAGAATTTACACAGGAAAAATTAGAAGTGCAGGAAGCACTGGAGAGTGCAAAAAGAATGCGCATAAAGAACGTGTCTCTCTGGAGCAGCACAGACTGCGGAGCCAGCTACAAGAGCTGCGTGCGAGTCTGCAAGAGGCGAAGGTGAAACAGGCGGATGCTGATGAGAAGCAGTGGGTGCTACAGAAATAAAGTTTCCAGGCTTCTCCCAAAGTACATGTACTACAGGAGCGTCTGAGTACAAAGTATGTACCAGCAGAGCAGCATGAGGAGCTGAAGGCCATGCTGAGTGTCACCAGAGCATCGCTGGAGGCAGAGCTTAGATGCTAGGTGACTGTATGAGAGGGAGCGGGAGAAGGTCCAGCAACTGGAGCAAGAGATGAAGAAGCAGAGAGGCTGCTCCATCCCCAAGAGTCAGTACGCCAAGGAGAAGGAGACGTGGAAAACAGAGGCAGCGGCGATCCTTGTGAGGAAATCTGCAGAGAGAGCTCCGGGGTTTGATTGAGGATACGTGGAGGCAAACTCAAAGCAAGCACATTGAAGAGATGGAGACCCTAAGAGGAGAATTGCAAGATATATTCAAGAGACAGACGTTTCTCACTGAAGCACTAAACATGCTGTAGACCAGAAATGAAAAAAAGGAAACAAATTTAAGTCTTGCTCTGAATCAGCTGGCAGATGTGGAATCGCGACTCAACTCCAAAGAAGCTGAACTGGCAGCTGCACTGAGTGGAAAAAGAAGTGCAAAAGGACAGCTTCAAGACTTGAGGAAGGACCTGGAGTCTGAGCGTTCTGGCCGCAAGATGGCAGAGAAACAAAAGCGTGACCTGGGTGAGGAGCTCGAAGCTCTGAATACTGAGCGGGATGCTACGTTGGACTCTACTGCTGCCCAGCAGGAGATTTCTCAGATGAAGTTGGAGAAAAAGGTTACAAACCTAAAACAGTCACAGAAGCAGTCCATGGAAAAGATGGCGGTAGAGTTAACACAGAATGAGGCTTTGGGGAATAGTAATGCACAGGTGTCTCCACTACAGGAAAAGGTATTGGCCCGGCCAAGCATCTGTATGCCACAGAAACAAATGCCCGTGAAGACAAGGGTACAGTGAGAGCTGGGAACACTGCTCAATGGCAAAACGAGATGGCAAAGTTTAAACCTCCTGAGTCAGTTGTGCGCGCCTGTAAGCGTGACTGCAATGCCGTCACAGTACTACAGTCCACTTTCCTCAAGGCACGGAATTGGAGGACCAAGTTGCGAGGGAGTAGCACAGTATGAATCCAGTCGTACTGCAGTGCCCATGGGTTCCAAAGTGGATTCCTTGCCAGGAGGACAGCCTCTGTAAAGATGCAGTCTCAAATGAGAATGGGACGGAAGAGTGTCCATGATCGTAAACTGAGAAAGACCTCACGGATTATCCAGCGATACTCGTAAATTAACGAATCAAGAAAGAAAGGCCCAAGCCTACAAGTCTGCTGACTGTAATAGAGAGGCGCCAAGGGGTACACTTGGGGTTAATGAGAATCCCGCCCAAGTTGAAGTACTGGAGCCTTGATAATAGAACCTTGATAAAGGACTATTCATAGTCCGAAACGCGTTGGTGTGTTTTGTTCATTATTTTTGATCCATTAAATTAGCTTTATTTTTATGGGAACGCATCCTTGTTGTTTTTTGCTTAATCATCAGCACTGGATATAGTGCTCCGTTTTCTCCTTCTTCCCTTTTGAAGTACTGGAGCCAAATGGTGTGGAACCAACCACAGATCATCGTTTAAGTGACAAGAATGGAAAAGAGGTTCCAGAAGAGAACATTGAAAACCAAGTAATGGAGGTCATCCCAGGTACAAATCCCCCAGATGGGAATACAGCAAAGGAACCAATGTTCGTGATGACAGATTCAGTACATTATCTAGCACCACAACATTTGTGGTCTCTAGTCTCAAACGCTGAAAGTACACTGATTGTGAAGGGTCCAGAAGCCATCACCGCTAAAGCGGAGTTACTGTCTTCACAAGAGTAGACCAAACAGTCACTGGGGAGTGAGCGCAAGGAGCTGACCAACGAGGTCAAAGAGAAAAAGAGAGAGGGGCGCAGGTTAGTAATAAACACAATTCCTTTATGATGAAAAGTAGTAAAAAAATAACATAGAATAAAAGCAAAAATGCATAAAGACTTTGCTTTTGTTTAGGGGCTGCTGCAGTTGGATCTGGTGGGGGCTTCTTTCATAGACCTCCCTCTAGCCACTCAGTTGCATCCAAACTTCCCAAATCAAATAATTAGTGTACAAAATGCGCTAATATCTCCTAATAATAAAACACATGAATTGTGAAATGTGAATATGTGAATGAAAATCAATCATAAATCAAACACATACCAAAAATAACTAATAAACCTTAACGTCCCATGTGGTGATCCTGTAATAATGTCCCAAAAGCAGCCTAAAAAGTCTACTGGGTATCCAATGTCAAGTATAGATATAAACATAAACATTGGATTGTAGCACAGCAAGGACACCGTAGTAGGAGCACAGTGAGTGACGTCACCGGGCGCAGCGGAGCGGCAGCCGATTCGGAGGAGTTGGCGCCACGAAGCTGACAAGCTGACGGAGGGCACCATCTACACACGGGAGAAGATCCTTATGCGTGTGAAATTGTCCACATTAAGGCTTGAGACCTAGCCTCTTGATGTGAGTAGATTTTCAATTTTTATCCACGGCGGAGGAGGGTATGATGGAAGTGACTGAGGTCATTACCATTCTTAATGATATGTTGTGAGCACTGAGCGTGTGCATACATGTGTATTTTATCATTTATTTTTATACTCTTTTATTAAATTGTTATCCTTTGCCTGATATACCTAGCTTATCAGTTCTTTTCTCTGGGTAATGCACTATTTATTTATTTATTTATTTATTTATAAAATATTTTACCAGGAAGTAATACATTGAGAGTTACCTCTCGTTTTCAAGTATGTCCTGGGCACAGAGTAAAACAAATAATACGTGGTTACAAATACAGTTACATAATGAGCAGGGTATACATTATATACAAGACATTGCGTGCACAGTTAAAGAAAATATATATTATGAGCGTATGAAACAGTTACAGACCAGGTTAAAATGTGAGACAGCCTTAGATTTGAAAGAACTTAAACTGGTGGTGGATGTGAGAGTCTCTGGTAGGTTGTTCCAGTTTTGGGGTGCACGGTAGGAGAAGGAGGAACGTCCGGATACTTTGTTGAGCCTTGGGACCATGAATAGTCTTTTGGAGTCTGATCTCAGGTGATAAGTGCTGCAAGTGGTAGGGGTGAGGAGCTTGTTCAGGTAGCGGGGTAGCTTGCCCATGAAGAATTTAAAGGCAAGACAGGAAAGGTGAACTTTGCGCCTAGACTCTAGTGTTGACCAATCTAGTTCTTTGAGCATTTCGCAGTGATGTGTGTTGTAGTTGCATTGGAGAACAAAACGACAAATTGAATTGTAGAGGGTGTCAAGTTTGCTAAGGTGGGTTTGAGGAGCCGAGCCATATACTATGTCTCCATAGTCAATAATTGGCATTAGCATCTACTGTGCGATACGCTTTCTGACCAGGAGACTTAGGGAGAATTTGTTCCTGTAAAGTACCCCTAGTTTGGCATAGGTCTTGGTTGTCAGGGTATCAATGTGCATCCCGAATGTTAAGTGGGAGTCAAACCATAAGCCCAGGTATTTAAAACTAGTGACAGGTGTTAGGGTGTTGTTAGCGTTGGTTCTAATCAGGAGCTCAGTCACTGGAAGCTTTACAAATTTAGTCTTGGTCCCAAATACCATTGTTACAGTCTTGTCAGTGTTTAAAAACAGTTTGTTTTGGGAAATCCAGTTTTCGAGTCTCAAAAAGTCAGACTGGAGTATGTGTTGAAGGTCAGAGAGGCTATGGCTGTGTGCATATAGGATTGTGTCATCTGCATACATGTGTATTGAGGCTTCCTTACAAGCTGTGGGAAGACCATTAATGAACACTGAGAAGAGTAGGGGCCCCAGAACAGAGCCTTGCGGGACACCACAGGTGATATCCAGGGGGTTGGAGTTAGAGCCTGAGATGGACACATGTTGGGATCTTCCTGATAGGTAGGACTGAAACCAGTTTAAAGCATGTTTCCCTATTCCAGAGCTCTGGAGTTTGTTAAGCAGGATAGCATGATCAACTGTGTCAAAAGCCTTTGCAAAATCTAGGAATACTGCACTAGTGAGTTGTCCCCGTTCCATTCCACAGTGGATTTCATTGCAAACTTTTGCAGGGTAGTTACGGTGGAGTCTTTGGGACGAAACCCAGATTGGAATTGGCTATGGAAATTATGGTAGTGTGTATGTATTTTGTCTCCTTTTCCTGAGGTTTACATCAATGCAAAGATCCAAGTTTATTCCATCTTAGATCCATCATGCTTTTTGTGCCATCAGCGCCAGAGAGGTCTGTTTATGTTTGCATCCAAACTTCCGTCAGAGATGAAATGGAGGGAGGCGGGCGGGGGGGGGGGGGGGGCCGGATGGTCACTGCTCTACTCAGCTGTAATGTTGGGTGGATTTGTCCTGGGAATAGTCCTCAGTTGATTGCCTGTCCTGGCTTATGCTGCTGCGGCTGGTTACCTCTCTTCTCCCTTCCACGTGGGACCCGGAAATGACGTCAGGATGCGGCTACGGACGTGATGTCAGATACCGGATACGTCCGTCCGTGTGTATGGGAAGGTGTCCCCTCGGCTGCAGATTTCAGTCCTTGGCTGTCAAAGGCTCTAATAGCGGTGCTGTAAAAACTAGTAAATGCATGGAGACCCTCTGTAGGCTCCTCCTCCTACGCATTTCGCTACGGATCCCTGAAGAAGCCATTTCCGATCGATCGACTGAGGACTATTCCCAGGAGAAAACCACTCTGGCTTTACAGCTGAGTAGAGCGGTGAACTCCCCCCCCCCCCCTCCATTCCATCTCTGCCGGAAGTTTGGATGCAACTGAGTGGCTAGAGGGAGGTTTATGAAAGAAGGCCCCACCAGATCCAACTGCAGCAGCCCCAAAACAAAGACAAAGTCTCTGTTTTGTATTTCAATTTTATGCATTTTTGCTGTTATTCTATGTTATTTTTTTACTACTTTTCATCATAAAGGAATTGTGTTTATTGCTACTCTGCACCCCTCTCTCTTTTTCTCTTTGAGGTTTCTATGGTGAAGGATTGGTTAACCTGAATTGCGGGACAGCAGATAGTGGAATCTTTCATTGGATTTTTCATATTAGAGACTGTAACAAGTTTAGCATTTTTAGGTGTTTTTGAGACCCCCAGTGTTGTTACACGGAACCCTGATAACCATAAGAGCACTCGGGTGTATAAAGACATACACGTGAGTTGGTTCCCCCAGTGGTTCACGTCATATCATTTTTAATATTTCAATGAAATTGTTTGTTGTTTACACCCTACCACTGTTCACATTATCCGTTGCAAGGGCCCATTTAGACTCTAACAAAGTGGGAACTACACCCCCACTTTACACACACACACTCCATTTTATATCAAGTCATTCACGTTTCATCTCCCGTCCACATCCCACTCCCTCATTAAGGAGAGGCATATCATATTTTGATTTGTGTTTTTTTATTGTTTTATATTGCTGTTTCAATTATCTATTATCTATAGATACATTTTTTTTCCATTATGACACTTTTATCAATGGTGCTTGTTTACTGGCACACCTATTTTTCACTTCTATTTCTCAACTAGCTCAAGGCTTTTCTGCAGGATAAGGGAGACTCTGAGCACAAGAGAAAGAAGATGGAGGAACATATTCAGGAACTGCCGGTCAAGGTCACAGAAGGAATAAAAAAGGAATATATATTAGTAATATTTATTGCAACATAGAATATGTCACTACCATCCAGGCAGAAGGTCCAGCAGTGGGCTCTGACAGGTATGTTACCTCCCAGTCGCGTGGCAGCCGTTGGCCATGTGCCAAAATTGACTCTCTCCTATGATGTGTGCCTAGCCTTGATGCAATCTCCGGGGGTCACTAAAGTATGGGAAGTGGACCGAGTATCTGTAACGCCTGTATGTCCGCAGACCTGGCCAGTCCCCAGTACTGAGGTGGGTAAGGTTATAACAGGCACCCACACAGCAGTGAGGGCGTGCCCGGAGTGTGGTAGTGCCTTGCCGGGCCTGTAGAGAAAAGGTTAGCAGATACTTGCAATGTCCTGGGTATGAGAGTTTGGATAGTAATGTCCGTGTTCCAGAGTTCAGGGGTAATAGAGATCAGCGTAATCAAGTCCATAAGCCAGTGTTCGAGGATAGGAGAAGGCAGCGTAAACGTATCCGAATGCAGGGTCCAAGGGCAGGAGAAAGCAGGGTGATCCAATTCAAAGCAGAGTTCAAGCCAGGGAGATCCAGAGGTAAACAGGGACAGGAACCAGCACTGAAAGAGACAGGAGAGCCAAGCATAGAGACTGCACACACAGGGGTCACAAGAAGCTATGCAGAGCAATGAGCTAGAGGACAGACAGGGATTATAAAGGAGGGAGCACCAATGGGAGAGAGAGGAGGAGCAGAGGGTGGAGTGATGGGTTGCAGAGATAGGTCAGAAGGAGAAAGGGAGGAGACAGGTAGATCAGACAGGGAAATGGCTTGCACACTATGAGGGGTGGAACCAGGGCTCAGGGAAGACCTACAAGTGGAGCGTGTGCGCGCGCGCCTTCTGTAAGGGCTGGATGCGCGTGCACAGTGTGTGCCAGGGAGCGTGAGGAGCGTCGCGCCGCGGGGGCGCTCGCCAAGGACGGCGACGGGGCAGGAGGAGTAGCTGACGGAGGAAACGTGGCAGGAGAGGGAATCGAGTTTGGGGGCGTGAATATGATGAGAAGAAATCCATGAACGCTCCTCTGGGCCATACCCCTTCCAATGAACGAGGAACTATAAATTATTTCTGGACCAACGGGAGTCGATTATGGAATGAACCTCATATTCCTGCTGTCCGTGAATGGTCACAGGGTTTGGTTTACGAGAACGGTCCGGAAAGTGGGAGCTTTGGATGAAAGGTTTGAGCAGGGACACATGGAAAACAGAAGGAATCCTCATGGTGGGAGGAAGTGCCAAACGGTAGGCGACAGGGTTAATCTTCTCCAGAATCTTGTGCTTGTGGCTCCAGGATATATGTGGACGTAGAAAATAAAGGAGAGAGGGGGACCACATTGAGGGAAAATTCAACAAACATTTATATCTTGACTTTGCATTTGGGGGAAATAAAATGGGGGAGGAGACACACTCACACTAGGTATCTGGTCTTGGTCAGGTGACTACTCCTCTGGGTGGAGGGTGGGTTGGGGGTGAGGGGAAACCCCCTGATGACGCCTCAGAGAATAAGAAAAAGGGAAAAATAGTGTAATAAAGTTTAATACCATACAAAAAATAGAGATTAAAAACTCACAAGCGGCCAAAAGTGTTTGGCATAGGGAGGAGATAGATCCAGACTCCACAGAGCGTCCCTCTCAAGCATGGGTTTGTCGTGTGTAGCCTGTTTCCAGTTGGAAGTGTCTTCTAGGTGGTGTGTACAGTTCAGCAAATGGCAAACGTCAGGGTGGGTTTCCAAACGCCTGTGCATGGGCTGGGTCCACCTCCGTCTGCTTTCTTCCCCGGGTTTAAATGAAGGACCCGGTTGGCGTCATCGACCTGCCTTTGTTTTTTGTCTTGAGACGGCAGTTTGTAGAGTCTTCAGAATCTTCCTCCAAGAGTTTTGAAGAGTAGAGACATGAGAATCTGTTGCCGGAACACCAGAAGAGGGGAGGACTGCTAGGGTGGAATCCAAAATTAATGAAGAAAGGGGACTCTTGCGTAGATTCATTTTTAAGAGAATTAATTGCAAACTCGGCCCATGGTAAAAGATCCACCCAGTTGTCTTGAGACTCGGAGAAGAAACATCTGAGATACTGCTCTAAGGTCTGATTCATTCTTTCCGTTTGACCGTTGGTCTGAGGGTGATATACAGAAGAAAATAGAAGGGAAATCCCAAGTCTCTGAGAAAACGCACGCCAAAATTTAGAGATGAATTGAGAACCTCTGTCAGAAACAATTGAAATAGGCACACCGTGTAATCTGAAAATTTCTTTAGAAAAAATATCAGCCAAAGTAGCAGAATTAGGAAGGACCTTGAGGGGAATAAAGTGTGAATGCTTGAAAAATCTATCTACAACAATAAGAATGGTATTCATTCCTTTAGAATTGGGGAGCTCAACAATAAAGTCCATAGAGATATGTTTCCAAGGTTGCTCCGGAATGGGAAGAGGCATGAGAAGACCAGAAGGTTTGTGATGAGCGGATTTACTCTGGGCACAGACCGGACAAGCTTTGATGAAATCAAAAATGTCTTTGTTCATCCCAGGCCACCAAAAGGTCAGTTTAATAAGATCCGCTGTTCTCTTGAAACCTGGATGGCCGGCAGATCTAGAAGAATTTCCCCAAAGAAGAATTTTGTGGCGAAAACGTGGAGCTGCGTATAAGCGTCCCTCCGGCACCTTAAGTCTCCTGGGAATGTGAACCTGGGCTTTGTTGATTTCATCCAAAATATCAAAATTGTTGGCAGAAATTATGCACTTGGCAGGGGAATAGATTCAGCGGATTCATTGGAGTCGTTCTCTGTGGCGAACTGGCGAGAGAGAGCATCTGCTTTGATATTTTTGGTATTGGGAATATAAGAAATTGTATAGTTGAAACGGGAGAAAAACAGAGACCAACGAGCCGGACGAGATCCTAATCGTTGAGCCCCTTCAATATAGAGTAAATTTTTGTGATCGGTGAGGATGGCCACAGGCTCCTTGGTACCTTCGAGGAGATGTCTCCATTCCTGAAGAGCCAATTTTATGGCCAGTAGCTCACGATTCCCAACATCATAATTTCTCTCGGCTGACGAGAATTTCCGAGAAAAAAAACCGCAGGGATGGAGCTTCTCTTGGGGAGAGGATCTCTGAGAGAGAACTGCACCAGCTCCTATATCAGAGGCGTCAACTTCTAACGTGAAGGGAAGCGAAGTATCAGGATGCCGTAGGATGGGTGCAGAGACGAAGGTCTTTTTTAGAAACTCAAAGGCGTCAATGGCTTCGGGAGACCAAGTTGTAGGGTCAGCACCCTTTTTAGTCAGGGCGGTGATGGGTAGAGCAATGGAAGAAAAATTACGGATGAACTTCCGGTAATAATTGGCAAAGCCAAGAAAGCGCTGCACGGCCTTGAGAGAATTTGGCAGCGGCCAGTCGAGAACAGATCTCAATTTTTCTGGGTCCATAGAAAAACCCTGGTTAGAGATAATATAGCCTAGGAAGGCTGTGGACGTTTGGTGGAACAAACATTTCTCCATCTTGGCGTATAAGCGATTAGCACGAAGCCTAGAGAGTACCAGTTTGGTATGGCGAATGTGCTCTTCTAAATCCTTAGAGAAAATGAGAATGTCATCCAAATATACGATAACAAATGTTCCTAACACGTCCCGGAAGATATCGTTCATGAACTCTTGGAAAACGGCAGGAGCATTGCATAGCCTGAAGGGCATCACTAGATACTCATAATGTCCAGATCGCGTATTAAACGTGGTTTTCCATTCATCCCCTTCTCTTATACGGATGAGATTATAGGCCCCTCTTAAATCGAGTTTGGAGAAGATAGAGGCTCCTTGTAGACGGTCGAAAAGTTCAGAAATTAGGGGAAGAGGATAATGTTTTTTTACTGTAATTTTGTTGAGTCTGCGAAAGTCGATACAGGGTCTTAGGGATCCATCCTTCTTCTTCACGAAGAAGAAGCCTGCCCCAGCGGGGGAGGTAGAGTTGCGGATGAATCCTTTCTACAAATTTTGTTGGATGTAAGACGTCATAGCCTCAGTTTCAGGAATGGATAAAGGGTATGACTTTGAGAGGATGGTTCCTGGAATTAAATCAATAGGACAATCGTAGGGACGATGGGGAGGCAATACCTTAGCTTGAACTTTATTCAAAACATCCAGGAACTCGTGATACACCTTCGGCAGAATAGAAAGGTTGGCAGGAAAGGAATCCAAACCAGCGAGCACAGCAGCAGGAGGAGTGGTAGATGGAGGTTCAGGAGAAGAGGACCACTGGATAGGTACAGTGTCGGTCCAATCTATGCGCGGATTGTTGAGCTGCAGCTAAGGCAATTTTAGAATGACCTGAACGGTGGGAGAATGGAAGATATCAAAAACTATTACCTCCGAGGGGTCTGAGCGTGCTAGCCGCAGCTTGCTCTGCTCCTAATGAAACTGACAGCTAAGCCCAATCAAACCCAAAGATCGGGGGGCAAAACACCCCAAAAACACTTGACACGGTCTGGCACAAGTTAGAACACCTTTGGGCTCCCCCCAGTGTGGTTGGACCTGGCCCCGTGGCTGCCAAATCGACCGCGGGTCCCCCCTCTGCCTCCAAGCTGAACCTAAGATGGCCGCCGGGACCAGGAGGCTGCATTAGACCTCAATTAAAGAACAAAGACTCAATTAAAAGCAATCATGGAACCGCTACCAATGTGTGTGTGATTAGGTCTCCATAGGAATGAGGGGGCTTATTCCAACTTAACTATTCTCTTTTTTTTTGCGTTACATCACCTAAATATACTCAGCTCTTTTCAAAAACTTACTAAGAAAAAACAACAAACATGCCATCCACTAAACAAAAAAAGAACGGTGGCCAGGTGTGAGGCATCCTTTTTCTTTAAAAAACAAAATACCAAAGATCAAGAAGCGTCTACCGCAGGCGGAGACGCAGATTCAGATCTAGACTCTGGAGAAGAGACGGACGCTCCACTTACCCGCAAAGAAATGATGGTGGTTGAACAAGAACTAAAAAGCTCTTTCCACTCTGAGATGCAGAGCTTCCGCCGCAGCATCAGAGAGGAGATTGCGTCCATAGGTGACCGCATTGTGGACTTGAAGGAGAAGGTGGATAACACCGCCCTTGCACAGGAGACCCAAACGCAAGACATCGAGGAATTAAAAACTCAAGTCAAAACTATCTTCGAGAAACTGGAAGATACGGAGAACCGGTCAAGATGCAATAACCTGCGGATCAGAGGTATCCCGGAAGAAGTGGACAATGCCCAATTGGACGCATATCTCACTCGGCTTTTCATGTCCCTGTTACCTGAAACATCGGATGAAAAACTTCAGATGGACAGAGCCCATAGGCTTCCTAGACCGAAAGGCCTAGACCCAGCAAAGCCACGAGATGTGATCACTCGCCTACACTACTTCCGTATTAAAGAAGAAATACTGAGAGCCGCTAGAACCACCCCAAAGATAGAGCAGGATAATGTTCCACTCCTCATCTTCCCGGACTTGGCTCAAACCATGCTGAATAAACGGAGAATGTTCACGCAGATCACCAACTCACTGCGGAACAATAAAATCTGCTATCGCTGGGGTTTGCCGTGCAAAATTGTGTTCACTCATCAAGAGACGATGTACATTCTACTCTCACCAGAAGAAGGTGAGGAAAAACTACGATCATTGGGCTTACTCGAACCAGAGGATCCGCAGGCCTTGCAAAAGCCTCGTCATTCACCTAAGGCACAATGCCAGGCATGGGTGAAAACACCAACCTCTGGGCGAGCAAAGACCCAACCCACTTGAAGAACTAGAGCTGGATACTTACTTAACACCCATTTAAGATGGCAGACAAACCAAAATTTGGCCTGGACTTAAGGTACTCATCGAGACGTGGCCCACTCCAGTAACCCACCTAAAAACTAACCAACAGTTGCGGTACCTGGAACACATCGACCAACTCGACCAAGCCACAATGACCACGACAACCTGCACATCAAGAAGTTACCGAGTTATTAGTTCTTAAGTTTCTAGAACGTACAAGTCCCAAAATCTAGGTTATTTCCTTGTTCATTGTGAAACTGTTCTCCCAAGTTACCCACAAGTTCGAGTCATTCAAAGTTTGATAATCAGTTTGAACTAACCCGAACACTTAAAGGGACTGACATACAATGTTTGTTTGGAACTGTTTTCTAGATAAAAGTGTATTTGTAAAATAAGTTTATATGTTGTCTATAATAGAATTGGTCTCCCAAAGTTCAGCTACCAATTCTCTATTACAGGTTAAAATATTAAAGGTTACGTTTCAAGTAACTTTTTCCATTTTATTTCCATTTATTTATTTGTAGAATACGAATGCAGAGTCTGCCAAACTATAGCTGCCAGTCAACCCTACTCAATGCTTCTAAAATTGAGAAAAGATATGCTGATGTAAACAGTTATAACGTTTAATGCCCCCCATTCTTGCTTTTATTTCCCTGATGTGTAAGATCACACACACAACCCACCCCGTACTCTTTGGGGTGATTTTGTTTTCCCTTTTCGAAAGCTTAGCTCCTAAACAAAGGAGCACTGCGGCGCTGGGCCACTGCCCGCCCCCCTCATGTTCATTTAACCTGTGAGTGCGAGAAATTCGCACCACGGGTCCCACTATGGCTGGTCCCCCCAAACAATGTTTGGAAGCCGGGGTCCTCGGTTTACCCCTCCCTACCCTCTCTATCCCTCCCCTCCTCCAAGTTTTGCAAGCATTTGCCACTACCATGCAATAATATGTATATCTCTCGTTGTATATGCTCCCATACCAGATCGTTTTCGAAGACGGATGTACCGACGCTTCAACTATATGCAAGTTATCGCTCTGTTCATATGTATTATAGAAACTTTAACCACCACTATGCCGATTAATATAATATCCCAAAACACCAAGTGCTTAAACACCCCCCGAAAGAGACGTATTGCCCTTTCGGAAGCCAAAAGACTGTCAGGAGATATAATCTTGCTACAAGAAACTCATTTGAAAAAGGAGAATCAGTAACTGCTGTTCAGCAACGACTACCACTCATCAGCTCCCACGAAAAAAAATGGCGTAGCTACACTTTTCCATAAAAATTTAAACTTCAAAGTAGATAAAATTAAAAGTGATCTCGCTGGGAGAATTCTAATTATTACAGGGTCACTGGACTCCACAGATATAACAATAGTCAACACTTATGCCCCTAACGAAAATCAAGAATCCTTTTTCCAGGAACTAACAAATTTAATTCTCTCTGTCCAGAAAGGCCTTTTAATTTTAGCAGGAGATCTGAATGCAATTATGGACCAAAATCTAGATAAATCTCCCAGTCCCGTCCCCCCCCCCCCCCCGCCAAAAACAACAGTTCCCTCTACTCGGGGACTTGTATCTATGACCAAGGACCTATTGTTGGTAGACTCCTGGAGATTAGTTAATAGCAATGTAAAGGATTTCTCCTTTTTCTCTCACCCCCATAATAGCTATTCTCGAATCGACTATATCCTAATAGACCAACAAATTAGCAATAATATTTCCTCAGCAGTAATTGCCCCCTCTGCTTGGTCAGACCACTCTACGCTTATAACCAAACTGACTGGCCTCACTTCCAAAATTAAAACAAGGTCGTGGTCCTTGAATGAATCCCTACTACTGAACCCACAAAATCTCCAACTAATAGAAAAAGAACTGATTGCCCTGGTTTCTCAGAAAAAAACAAAACAAATTGAAACACTAACACAAAAACTACCAGAACTAGAATGTATTCACAAGTCAAACCCATCTCGAAAAAATTACAGGCAGATAATCTCAGTGAGGGGCGAACTAAACCATTTGCTGGTGTCAAACGCAGAAAGAGCTATAAGATGGACCCAACAGAAATACTATGAAAAAAGTAATAAAGCTGATAGAATGTTGGCACGCAAATTAAAGCAAAAACAAGCTAAAGCTAAAATTCATAACATCCACACTAAAAATGGCTCAGTATCTCACAATCCCAAAATTATAAGCGACGCATTTAAGGACTACTACACATCCCTATACAACCTATCAGGCCCAATGGGAGACTCGGCTAAAAACAAAAGAGCAATAAAGATTTGAAATTATCTAGCAGAATGCCGACTCCCCACTCTAGATCCGAACGATATCATTAACCTCGAAAAATCTATAGAGCCCCTGGAAATTATGGACGCCATAAAATCCCTGAAAATTGGGAAGGCCCCTGATCCGGATGGATTTTCTAATCTTTATTACAAGAAATATTCCGCAATGCTCCTCCCATTTCTTACCAAAGTATTCAATGAGATGCTACTAGGCCTTCCCCCTCCTAGGGATATGCTTCGCGCTACCATAGTGGTAATCCCAAAAGAGGGGAAAGATCCTCTGCTGTGCTCTAACTACAGACCTATCTCATTGTTAAATACTGATCTAAAACTTTATGCAAAGATTTTAGCCAATAGATTAAATAATATCCTCCCTAAACTGGTTCATCCGGACCAGGTGGGATTCATCCTGGGCAGACAAGCCCTTGACAACAATAGGAGGACAGTGAATCTAATACACGTAGCACAAAACACAAAGTGCCCATCTCTATTACTCTCTTTTGAGGCAGAAAAAGCGTTCGATCGATTAGACTGGCAGTTTATGTCAGCTACGCTGCTGCAGATGGGATTCACAGCCAAAATACTAAATAGCATAAACACACTATACTCCACACCAACGGCCATGGTGAGGACGAACAACTCCTTATCTGATCCCTTTTCAATATCAAATGGAACTAGACAGGGTTGTCCGCTCTCACCTCTGTTGTTTGCCTTAGCCATAGAACCATTAGCATGCCGGATAAGGATGAACCCCAATATTGCGGGTATTCCTGTTGGTCAGGAAGAATTCAAAATAGCTCTTTTTGCGGATGATATACTATTGACGCTCTCAAAACCTCTTACATCCCTCCCTAACCTTTTTCACGATCTATCAGAATTTGGCTCCCTTGCAGGATATAAAATTAATCATTCCAAATCCATGGCCCTTAGCTTAAATCTTCCTAAAGAATTAGTAAAATTACTCCAACTAAATTTCGACTTTAAATAGAACTCGAACCATATTAAATATCTAGGGGTCCAATTAACAAAAGATTACTCGACTTTATACAATGCAAATTTTAAACCCATTTCAACCAGATAGCTAAGGATTTAAGCACTTGGAATCCATACATAATATCCTGGTTTGGGAGAATAACTACCATCAAAATCAATATTCTACCTAGACTCCTCTATCTCTTCCAAACTTTCCCGGTTAAAATTTGTCAGAAAGACCTAAATAATATACAGAAGAAAATGTTGAAGTTTGTCTGGCAAAATAGGTGACCCAGAGTGCGTAAAGTTATTCTCTATAAATCCAAATCAGAAGGAGGCTTAGCTCTCCCGAACTTACAAAACTACTATAGATCCGCACAGCTAGGGCAACTCATTAGCTGGCATTCAAACCCAACCAAGAGGAGGTGGGTTGAGATAGAGGACCTAGTTTGTTCCCCATGTAAAATAAAAAATCTTCTCTGGCTCAATAAAAAGTCTAGACCACCTGAGATCTACAAGAACCCGGTGATATCCTTTGCCTGTAATCTCTGGGACTCCCTCAAAACCAAGTTCCAACTAACCGATTCCCCTTCCCTTATGTAACCACTATTCTCGGACCCCTCCCTTCCTTTTTACACAGGAAACCCGCACTCCAATACCTGGATTCAAAAGGACTCACAAGAGTCAAGGATATCCTCACCCAAGGGAAAGTCCCCCCATTCGCTTCGCTACAAACAAACCATGATATACACTCCTCCGAATTTTTCAGATTTCTCCAGGTTAGGCACTACTGCTGCGGCACAGTTTATTCGAGCATTTGCCCGTTCTGTGCCGCAGCAGTAGCCTGGCGCGCGCCCGAGAGTGACGGGCGCGCGCCGAAGCAGCGGAAGAGCGCCCTCCGATCGGGGCGCTCTCCCTACCGCTGCCGGGTCCGCCGGGTCCCCCGGAACCCCCTGCCGCTGTCCCGCGATCGCGGGACACCAGGGCTCCCTCGGGGAGCCCCTGGACGCGCGTGCAGGGGGCGCACGCTCCCGAAGACGCGTGACCGCGCGTCTATGACGCGCGGCACGCCGAGGGGCGGCCACTAGCAAGCCGGGAAATCTCCAGGCTTGCGGATCTGGCCGCAGTGTAATAAACTGTGTTGCCAGTGTATATCCAATCAATTTATAAGCCAAGTCAACCCCATGCTTTAACTTTGTATGAGGACTGGTGTCTACACCAACCCCACACAAAGGGCATAATCTCCAGAATATATCACTGTTTATCCTCTGTCAGGAACAGCCAATCCCCCGATAAATATATGGTTTCCTGGGAAAAGGATCTTAACGTCTGTATAGATCTCGATACCTGGACAGACATCTGGGAAGCTGCTTCCAGAAATTCATCATGCGTTGTAATTAAGGAGAATATTTACAAGTTAATATTCAGATGGTATATGACTCCTGCCAGGCTGCACTCTTTTCTCCCAGGCGTTTCCCCTCTGTGCTGGCCTGGTTGTGGTGAAGTGGGGAATGTACTGCACATATTCTGGTCATGCCCCAAAATCCAACAAACATGGACGGAAGTGTTCACCTTAATACACACGATACTAGAAATCTCTGTCCCACAGGACCCAGTATATATATTACTAGGAAAACCAATGGCTAATATCTCCAAAAAAAAGCTAGAGTAATATCCCAAATGTTAAACGCTACACGGTGTACAATTGCCAAAAACTGGAAACAACGACCCCCCCATTCTTAAATCAAATAAACAACAAAATTTGGCATATAGTCTACATGGAAAAACTCTCAGCCTATCTGAACGGCTCTACCTCGCAATTCTCCGATATTTGGGCTCCTTGGTTCCGTCATGCAGGTATATCCCCATATATAGACTAGAATACTTTGAACAGAGTGATACATGTGATATTTATATTGTTGAATATAGTACGATAATGGTACAAATGCAGGAGAAGCCTGCGTAAACGTATCCGAATGCAGGGTCCAAGGGCAGGAGAAAGCAGGGTAATCCAATTCAAAGCAGAGTTTAAGCCAGGGAGATCCAGAGGTAAACAGGGACAGGAACCAGCACTGAAAGAGACAGGAGAGCCAAGCATAGAGACTGCACACACAGGGGTCACAAGAAGCTATGCAGAGCAATGAGCTGGAGGACAGACAGGGATTATAAAGAAGGGAGAACCAATGGGAGAGAGAGGAGGAGCAGAGGGTGGAGTGAGGGGTTGGAGAGATAGGTCAGAAGGAGAAAAGGAGGAGACAGGTAGATCAGACAGGGAAATGGCTTGAACACTATGAGGGGCGGAACCAGGGCTCAGGGAAGACCTACAAGTGGAGCGTGTGCGCGCGCCTTCTGTAAGGGCTGGATGTGCGCGCACAGTGAGTGCTAGGGAGCGTGAGGAGCGTCACGCCACGGGGGCACTCGCCAAGGATGGCGACGGGGCAGGAGGAGAAGCTGAAGGAGGTAACGTGGTAGGAGAGGGAATCGAGTGGCGCCGTGAGCGGAATCGGGAGTTTGGGGATAAGTGTGCACCTTGCGGGGAACGCGAGTGACGGCTGGGCGTGCGTCCAAACAGGGCGCAGAGGAACAGGTGCGGGAGGAGGAAGGGAGAGATGAATGAGGAGGCGGAGGAGGAAGGCCAGAGGCAGGGAAAACAGGGATGATGGGGACACATGGAGAAGCAGGAATCCCCTGAACCATCACAGTATCAGATCTGGCTTCTGCCTGGGATACGGTGCTAATAGCCAGCAGTAGTGACCTAGATGAGAATAAGGGACCCAGGGCCATGAACCTCCATGGAGCCCCGGATGGGGGATGCCCCCTTGTATAACCTGAGGCCGAGATCATGGCGGAGGGGGCTAAGAGCATAACAGACTGGAGGTCTTCATCTGGTTTTTCATTGGTACATCATGATCCTCAAAATAAAAGAAGAAGAGGGGAGAGCGGATGGCAGTCTGTATGGTGTGCATATATAATACATCATCTAATATAAACACCCCAAGTATTCAGTCTCAGGGCTAAATCTTATCACACATCTGAACTCCATTCTCTTGATATGCTTAAAAATGTATATGTATATAAGGCAAATGCCCCTTGCATAAGGAAAGTGGTCTCATTGGGGTTGCAATCCTTCAATGTAGGAAGACAAGAATAAAATTGATATCCCCTTCCTTTTCTAGTATTCCCCTCATTCTGGTATCTAGATCTAATATTCTACATTTTTGATCAATTATTCATTGTATTTTTATCTATTTTGTAATAATTATTTATACATTTTTTCACTGACATCCTCAACTTATTCATTAGAGTGTGTCACACCATGGGTCCGATTTTTAGATTTCTTCCCCCTTTTTTAGGATTTATCCCTCTTAAATTTTATCAATTTTTTTTTTTAACTTAAATTTTTATTAAGCATTTTTTGTACATACAAAATAAAGGTAAACAAAACATACAACACAAAAAGGGGGATACAATAATTCAAATAAACTGGTTGTGGGACAATAAAGAAGAGGGAGATCGGGAAGGGGGTGGAAGGGGTAGCATTTGTAACAATATAGCACTGTACACAATAATTTAATTACCACATTGTGGACGGACGTTCACAGAGGTACGCAATTAGGAGGCTTTATAACGTGAAATTATAATAGGCTTTATTGTGCCTGTTCCTTTTCATCAGGAAAATTATCCAAACACAGGGGGGGGAACAAAGCTTCCATTCACTTGGGAGTAATTCTAGTGAAAACACTATGCAACCAATTCACATCTCCCTAGTCAAGCATTTCTCCCCAGCCCCAAACATAGCATGAAAATAAGCAGATACAGTATAAGCAGTCTCTTAATAATGAAAGTCTTATCTGTTTATCAGTTGTAGAGTAAGCTTCTCTGCTCTCCTGGAACCGCACTGAGCGTGCACAGAAAATCAGCATCCAGGTTTAGAAGTCTTATTTGGGCCTTGTGTCTTGAAAGCAGCTCTGCTAACTTTGGCAGAGCTCAAAACAAGTGTGTCTCCAAGTTCAGCTCAGGTGTCAGCTAAAGAGTTCTCACTTCGTGTTTGAACAGACAGGCTTTTGTAAGCCATCTCAATCAGGCAGGTGGTGTTTAGTAATTAACTACCAGAAGTTAACCACCACACTGCTAGATTAAAGGCACATTACTGAACAGGGATAAGTCCCCTGTTACATACCTCCCCTGTTTGTGGGAAGCTCGGGCTTACCACGGCCAAAGCCCATCCTTCCACTCTCATTCGAGATCTTTCTGTGACTTGAATGAGAGTGGATGGAGGAAGAGAACCTTCTGTCTTGCTGGGATTGGAGCCCTTTCTCCAGTTTATTTTTGTCTCCTCCCGAAGGTGCTTGAGATCAGCACTCCTCAGTCGCTCAAGGAGGACTTTTTCCACGTAAAGTCTTCTTATTGCTTGCGCGGTCTTGAGATTTCTGTTGCGTCGGGCACTCCTCTTTTTGTAGACAAAGTGTATGGCAACAGTTGTAGAGCAGTTAGGACTAGCCCTTGGAGTTTTCTGCTCTTGAAGCGGTCTTTCTGCAGCTTCTCCACACCACGGAGTCACCAGTTCAGCTTCTTCAGCTTAGGATTCTGCACTCCTACCTCTGTTTGTTGCCTGTTGGGCAGCTGTAGGTTTGGCTAGTGCTTTCTTTGGTGGCTCAAACTTCGTCTTTTTGTTTTGAAGTTGCGTGGAGTCCCCAACTCTCACTGTACCCTTGTCCTCACGGGCATTAGTTACTGTAGGATACTGGTGCTTGGGCAGTGCCAATACCTTTTTCCGTATTGGGGGAATCTGTATCAGAGTCTCCTTCATATTCTGGAGCTCTGTAATTTTTGTCGTCAAGGTTGCCGCAGCGTCTGTTTTCTCCTTGGTGTACTGACTCAGGGGAATGGAACAGTCTCTCTGTCTCTCCAGCTCTTGCTCCAGTTTCGGAGCCTTCTCACGCTCCCTCTCATACAGAGTCACCTGGTATCGAAGCTCCACCTCCAATGATGCTCTGAAGACCTGCAGCGTGGCCTTTAGCTCCTCATACTGCTCTGTGGGGATATACTGGGTATTCAGACGTTCCTGCAGCGCTTGTACCTCTTTAGCAGCCTGCAGCTTTTCTTCCTGCAGCGTTTGCTGCTTCTCCTCAGCATACTGGAGGTGTATACGCAGACCTTGCAGTTGGTTCTGCAGTCGGTGCTCTGCTTCAAACATTTCCTCTTTCAAAAGTTTATTTATTTCTTTAAGAGCCTGCAGCTCTTCATTCTTTCCCTTGACGTATTCTGTCAACTCAGAATTTTCTTTTTTTCATCTTAAATTTTCTCTCTTTTCAGTCTCTGTACTCTTCAGGGCTTCCTTGCAGTCCACCTTCCATTTTTGCACATCTGCTTGGAGGCGGGCTGTCTCCTGGCGTGAGACTTCCATCTCCAGGTTTAAGTTCTGAAGCTCCTTCTGAGAGACTTTGAGATCTAAGTTAAGATGTAGGATAGTTTTCCTTGAAATGTCCAGCTCCTCAGTGAGACTGTGTAGTTCCTTTCTGGAAACTTCCAGGTCTGTGCGGCACCTGTTGGTCTCATGATGTGAGGCATCCAGTGCTCTGTGGAGTGTCTGAACCTTTTTCTGAGCTACGTCCACTTCTATCCGGCCACTGTTGACCTCCTGTTGTGAGGCATTCAACTCTATGCGCAGAGTGTGAACCTCTTGCTGGAAGACTGTCATCTGCTTCAGTGCCTCCTCATACTTCCGCTTTAGCGTAGCCACCATTTTGTCAGACTGGCTCTGCTTTACATCCATGGCGGAAATAGTAGCCTTTGCAGTATCTAGCTCAGTCTTGAGATCCTCCAATTCAGTCTTGGCCGCAGAGTAAATTGCGAGCACAGTCTTCTGTAGCTCAGCATTATTATTTTTTTCCCTTTCCAATTCTTCACAGAGCAGATCACAGTCATGCCTGGCAATTTTCAGGGCGTCTTCAGGGCTGGTCAAGGGATCGTCACTCACTGGTTCCGGCTCCACTTCCCTGGGATGACTGGTTGAGGGTTCCTCACTGTTGGCACCAGACAGACACTTCTTTGGGGTACACGACTTCTGCCTTGGGCCCTCTGGATATTCAGTTATACGTGGGACGAATTCTCCATTTTCTCTAGCCTGCAGGGCATCTCGGTCCCCCCTTTTCTCCACAGGATCTGCGGACGTGTCTGTTACTTCCACAGTAAGTGAAGAACCGCTTTTCCTTTTCTTCCTTTTTGATTTGGATGACACGGTCCCTTCAGGGATACTGGGGTCTCCATCTTCATTTGAAGTTTTAGCAGCGTCACTGGATCCACCCGGCTTTTCTTGCAACTGTAATAGCTGACGGAAATATTCGGTGATCCACTGCTCCCGCCCTGTCTCCTGCTGATCATATTCGTCATCAAAGGGAGCGGTCTTTTCTGTTCTTGCCGAGTTCAGGCACCCCCACCATTCTTGGGGTGTTTTGTGGGTGTGACTCGGTTCGGGTTCCCCGTAAGAGATGTCTTCCTCTTTATTGGACTGGAAGGGCCACTCTTCAGTGGGGTAGGGTTCATTACAGGAACGCTGCATCTTGTCCTCCATTTTTAGGCTATCAGGTGTCATTTTCTTCCTGACCTCAGGAGGCGCTATTGCAGCTGTTGCCACTGTATTTGCTAGAACCCCCAATTGTGATAGTCCTACAGATGGGCATATTTTGCTTGTAGAGGTCATGGCTCTCACAGGCATCTCTGTAGATTTTTCTTTCTTGGGTAATTTTTTTTTTTTTTCAATATCAGCAGTGCTGTGCATGCATTTTCTCTTATCAGGTATACAAGATTGTGCAGTTGCTAGGTAAAAAAGTCTATTTGCTATATACTATTTATTTGCTAGGTGAAATCCCTCCGCTTTAGCAACAGAATTTGGTTTTCTGCCTGAGTTCAGTAATTTTCAGTCTCATCTTTGGGTATTATGGCATTCACACTTCACACTTTGGGTGTCTGTTTTGCTCCCAAGATAATAGGCATACTTTTTTACTTGCAGAAAAAAAAACATTCTTTGCAGTGGACTCAACACTCAGCAATTGGCTTTGAAAAAACTTTTTCTTTATAGGGCAATTTTACACTCAGCATTTGTTTGCTAAAAATACCCCTGCTTCAGCACAGTCTTTGTATCAATTTTCACACTTTTCTGCATATACTCCATTCACAGCTGGTAGCCCTATGCGGTGTGGCAACCTTTATTTGCCAAATCAGTACCACTCGTGGGTCACCATCTGTTTTCACTGCTTCAGCGAAACTTTTGAAAACAAGAAAAACCTATCCCTTTTTAAGGGCTGACTCACTTCTTGAACCCTGACTATGGCTAGAAGGCAAAATCCCTATTTCAATGACTGTATTACACTTTATGATAGGTAATTAAAGGTTTACCTGCTTCAGCAGTCTCTTGGGATTGGGGAAAAGAGTCCATCTGTGGTTTTGTAAGTTTCAGTGCAGTGTAAATTTCAGTGGTGTGTGTCCCTTTAAATCTGATCTCTGCTGCATGAGGGTTTTTTTTTATTTTTTTCCAAGTTGTTTAGACTGTTTGTAGGCAAAAAAACATAACAAAAAATTTCACATAAAAACTCCGGTCCTTTTTAACTACAAGGACACCTCTTGTCCCACTTCTGACGACCATATGTGGACGGACGTTCACAGAGGTACGCAATTAGGAGGCTTTATAACATGAAATTATAACAGGCTTTATTGTGCCTGTTCCTTTTCATCAGGAAAATTATCCAAACACAGGGGGGGGAACAAAGCTTCCATTCACTTGGGAGTAATTCTAGTGAAAACACTATGCAACCAATTCACATCTCCCTAGTCAAGCATTTCTCCCCAGCCCCAAACATAGCATGAAAATAAGCAGATACAGTATAAGCAGTCTCTTAATAATGAAAGTCTTATCTGTTTATCAGCTGTAGAGTAAGCTTCTCTGCTCTCCTGGAACCGCACTGAGCGTGCACAGAAAATCAGCATCCAGGTTTAGAAGTCTTATTTGGGCCTTGTTTCTTGAAAGCAGCTCTGCTAACTTTGGCAGAGCTTAAAACAAGTGTGTCTCCAAGTTCAGCTCAGGTGTCAGCTAAAGAGTTCTCACTTCCTGTTTGAACAGACAGGCTTTTGTAAGCCATCTCAATCAGGCAGGTGGTGTTTAGTAATTAACTACCAGAAGTTAACCACCACACTGCTAGATTAAAGGCACATTACTGAACAGGGATAAGTCCCCTGTTACACACATGTATCACTCTGATCCAAGTATTCTAATCTATATATGGGGATATACCTGCATGGCGGAACCAAGTAGCCCAAATCTCAGAGAATTGCGAGGTAGAGCCGTTCAGGTAGGCTGAGAGTTTTTCCATATAAACTATATGCCAAATGTTATTTATTTGGTTTAGGGATGGGGGGGGGGGGGCAGGTTGTTTCCAATTTTTGGCAATTGTACAACGTGTAGCGTTTAACATTTGGGATATTACTCTAGCTTTTTTTTTGTGGAAATATTGGACATTGGTTTTCCTAGCAATATATATACTGGGTCGTGTGGGACAGTGATTTCTAGGATCTTGTGTATTAAGGTGAACACTTCCGTCCATGTTTGTTGGATTTTGGGACATGACCAGAATATATGCAGTATATTCCCCACTTCACCACAGCCACGCCAACACAGAGGGGAAACACCTGGGAGAAAAGAGTGCAGCCTGGCAGGAGTCATATACCATCTGAATATTAACTTGTAAATATTCTCTTTAATTATAACGCACAATGAATATTTGGAAGCAGCTTCCCAGATGTCTTTCCAGATATCGAGATCTATACAGACGTTAAGATCCTTTTCCCAGGATACCATATAGTTATCGGGGGTTTGGTTGCTCTTGATAGAGGATAAACTTTGATATATTCTGGAGATAATGCCCTTTGTGTGGGGCTAGTGTAGACACCAGTCCTCATACAAAGTTAAAGCATGGGGTTGACTTGATTTGTAGACTGATTGGATATAATGCCTAACCTGGAGAAATCTGAAGAATTCGGAAGAGGGGATATCATGGTTTGTTTGTAGCGAAGCAAATAGGGGGACTTTGTGAGGATTCGCCGTTCCGGCGTTCAGGGACCATCTCCTCATCTTACTGGCCCTTTGGTCACAGACACTCAAATAGCGCAGCCCTCCGGTCATGTGACGCATGTGTGGGCGGAGCCTGCGCAGTCTGTTCCGCCCTCTGCGGCCTCTAATTCTGTCTCCCCGCTGACGCGCGTGGTAGGCTCCGTCCCCGCTCAGTTGTTAAACAAGACCAGCATGGCAGTGACGCGCGCTCCAGGCTCCGCCCCCGCTCTGACATCTCACGGAACCGGCGTGGGAGTATCACAGACTCCAAGTCCCGCCCTCTGAACCCTGTGACACGTGCGGGCTGCAAGCAACCTCCTACCTGATCGGCTACATCATTGGACACACCTGTGTGCACCAGCAGCCTATGACGATTCACTTCCTGGTTCCACCCCTGCTTGCTATTGGAGCCTCCTCCTTTATATACCCTGCACTTTCAGCTTACCTTTGCTGAGCATATTCAGTGTGACGCCGTGCCATGCTGCATTCTGTTCCTGATACCTTGTCTTGCCTTGTCTGCCTGATTAACCCTTTGTTGCCTGAACCCTGCTAGTTTCTTGGACTCTGCTTCTCTCCACTCCTGACCTTGGCAAAGTACTCTGACGATCCGCTCTTCTACAATCCTGACCTTGGCAAAGTACTCCGACGATCCACTCTTCTACAATACTGATCTTGGCAAAGTACTCCGACGATCCGCTCTTCTACAATCCTGACCTTGGCAAAGTACCCCAACGATCCGCTATTCTCCAATCCTGACCTGGCAAGTATATATAAGTTTTGGTTGTACATTGATTGGAAGGCTGTAATACACATATACTAGCTCCCATTGGCAGTGGAATTATCTGTTTTTGCTATATAAGAGCAGCTATGGGAGTGGCAAGACAAACTCCTGAAGAAGCGTCATATGACGCGAAACGTGTAGAGGTAACGTCATCACACATCGAGGAACGGACGTGACGAAGGGTGCTCGGTCGATTGTGGTGGTTTTCCCCTGACTTTGCATGAAACCTGGTCCCTGTTTCAACCACATGTAAGCTAATAACATCTAGCTATTTCCCAGGACTTTTTCCATAACTAGATCTATGGGCTTTTGTTGCAGGGATCCTCATTAGTGCCTTGTCATTGTGGAATTGTGGGTTCATGTGAATCCTTTTTATGTTCTTTCTTATTATTTTTTTCTTATATATTTACTTTCTAGTTTTATTTTAATTGGTATAAAGACAATTATTTTTACTAACTGTTTTTTTCCTTCTTGTGCTTTCTTTTTGTTTGCAAGTGTAAGAGACGTGTTCAGAGGTAGGCAATGGAGACTGTTTTAAGGTGAAATTAAAATAAGGCTTTATTGCGCCTGTTGCTTTAAACACAGCAAACATGTAAATCAGCAAACAAAATCCGCTCCACTCTGGAGTATATATACACTTTTGATCCAGCTCTCTAACTGCATGGTTAGCCCAGCGATTCACCAGCCCAAATCATAGAGACATTCATATACTTAGATAGATATAGATAATAGTCTTAAAAGAAAAGTCTTATCTGTTAGCTGGGTTGCTGTAGGGGAAGGCTTCTTTGTTCTCCTGGTGTCCACACCCGTCTGTGATAAGGCAATGTCAGGATCCATGTATAGAAGTATTATCCCCTGTGTCTTGTTGTCAGCTTGCAGTCTCTTTTGGCAGACTCAAGACGTCTGTCTCCTTGTTCAGCCCAGTTGTGGACTAAGGAGTCTTTCTTCCTGTTTCAGAGGCAGGCTTTTTCTAACTCCTGTAATCAGCCAGGTGGTGTTAGTTAATTGCCTACCAGCAGTTAACCATCACACTGCTGGATTAGAGGCACGTTTGTGAACAGGGATAGGTCCCCTGTTACATACTTCCCCTGTTTGTGGGAAGCTCGGGCTTGCCACGGCCAAAGCCCATCCTTCCACTCTCATTCGAGATCTTTCTGTGACTTGAATGAGAGTGGATGGAGGAAGAGAACCCTCAGTCCCGCTGGGATTGGAGCCCTTTCTCCAGTTTATTCGTGTCTCCTCCCGAAGGTGCTTGAGATCAGCACTCCTCAGTCGCTCGAGGAGGACTTTTTCCAAGAATAGTCTTTTTACTGCATGCGCGGTCATGAGGTTTCCCTTGCATCGGGTGCTCCTCTTATTGTAGGCAGACTGTATGGCAACAGTTGCAGAGTGTTTAAGAATAGCCCTTTGAGTTTTCCGCTCTTGAAGCTGTCTCTCTGCACTTTTTCCACTCAATGGAGTTGCTAGTTCAGCTTCTTTGGGATTGAGTTTCAATTCCAGATCCACTTCCAGAGAATGTCCCATCTTTTCAGCTTCATCAGCTAAGGATTCTTCTGGTTTTGATTCTGCACGTATACCTTTTTTTTGTTGCCTGTTCGGTGGCTGACGGTTTAGCTAGTGCTTGTTTAGGTGGTTCAGACTTTGCAACCTTGTTTTTTAGGCGAGCGGTGCTCACAGCTCTCACTGTACCCTTTTTCCTTTGGGTTTTTGTGGCTGTGGGATACTGATGCTTGTTCAGGGTCAATACTTGTCCTTGTTGTACTGTAATCTCATCCGTGAGAGATCCCTGTTTTTTGAGTGCGTCTTGCAAGTCTCTACTCAGGGAATTTATCTGCACACTTTGCTTTCTCTGAGCTTGCTTCCATATTTTCATTGTATTGTGAAGCCCTGTGAATTTCTTTGCTTGGGCCACAGTTACTTGCCTCAGTTTCTGGACCTTCTTGTGCTCCCTCTTGTGTCGAGTCACCTGGGCTCTAAGCTTGGTCTCTAGCGATGCTTTGGTGATACTAAGGGTAGCCTTCAGTTTCTCATGCTGCTTTGCGGAGACATACTGGGTAATCAGACTTTCCTGCAGCACTTTTATTTCTTTTTCAGCTTGCAGATTGTCTTCCTGTAGAGTTTGCTGCTTCTCCTCAACATTCTGGAGGTGCGTACGCAAACCTTGCAGTTGGTTCTGCAGTCGGTGCTCTGCTTCAAACTTTTCCTCTTCCAAAAGTTCATTTATTTCTTTAAGCTCATGCAGCTTTTCATTCTTTTCCTTGACGTGGTCTGTCAAATGAGAATTCTCTTCTTTCAGTGTTAAATTTTCTCTTTTTGCAGTCTCTGTAATTTTCAGGGCCTCCATGTAGTCCTCCTTCCATTTACGCACATCTGCTTTGAGAATGACAGTCTCCTGGCGTGAGATTTCCTTCTCTATGTTGAGGGTCACACGTAAAGAAAACCCGCACTGCTGGTGTTGACCCTGGTGAGGTGCTAACTGGGTGAAGACATAATAATGTAAATAAAGAGAAAAAGAACCCAGTTTACTAGCACTCCTTCACAACAATTGTATAATGATAATATTAAAAATACTTTATTAATAACTAATGAATAAAAAATAGGGTGTTAAAACGTAATTAAATACTCTATAGAACAGCACGTGACTGTATCTGTTGGTAACCCACCCGGATCTAGGTGGGTAGATATGGTATGATCCCTGATAGATACTCTGGATCAATTGCTATATGTTATAGCTACCTGTAATGCAGGAAAGGAGTCAGAGAAAGCCCACCTAAGAGACTGTCTCTATGTGAGTGTATCGCGGCGTGTAGTGCGCTCTACTGGATACACTCTATATATCTGGTATATAATGCGTTAGGTTAGACCTAGATGTATCTACCCCAAATAGAGATTGCACTGGTTGCTATATATATTCTCACCAGGTTAAATCTCTATAGAGGACACAGATTGCCCATACTCTTCTGCGCAGACTAATAGTCTAGCACTAAAGTGTGGTAATGCAGTATCAGCAAGCTAAGGTATCTACATGTAATTACCCATACACCTTGGAGGTGATGTAAGCCCAAATAGGCACTCCCTCACTACTGTCAGTATGGTGTGGGTAATTGTAAGATGTTTGTGCATTGCATCTAATAGTTCAGACAGAATAATATCTAAAATGCCACATATGCACACTCTCAGCACATTTGTAGTCACCCTTACACTTGGCAGAGTGGTATACTGCGTAGGTGGTGGGGGCTAGTGTGAAGACACCCCCCCACAGTATAGAGAGGGTAGGTATGGTGGTAGCACTGACTACTAGGGCTAATTACATGCACATGAGCAGCTGGGAGGCTACTCATCAATGAGGAGATACACTTGCTAGCAAATACAGCCAACTGGAGTGGGGTACACAAGGGGTTAATATAGGATGAGGTCAATACCCCAGAACACCCCTCCCCCCCTTCCCCTCAGAGTATTGAGCAATATATATGCACTCAATGATAGCGTGGGGAGCCGGTCTAACTGGTGATCGCATAGTCCCCTACATCAGCACTGATCCTGGTTATATCAGTGCCGATGTGCTCGAGGACATGCCTGTCTGTAAGGTGGGTTTAGCAAAGACTCCTTGAAAGCATAGAGAGTCACGCGGTACTGGTATACAGCGTGATCCCGTGTCAAACATGCACAGCTGGGGAAGCTGAATTGCGGTAAGGCGGATCAATATCCTTGGACTCTAATGTTTGAATAAACAAGCTTCCCGCGTGTGCAGAGAGAGAACTGCCGACGCGCGCGTTTCACGTGTAAAAACGCTTCTTCAGGGGAATAAAAACAAGAATGGAGGGCATAGAATGTTATAACTGTTTACAGCAACATATCCTTTCTCAATTTTAAAAGCATTAAGTAGGGTTGGCTGGCAGCTATAGTTTGACAGGCTCTGCACTCATAGGCTATAGGGGGGGAGGGACAAAAAACATGGGAAAAATGACCTAAAACGTAACCTTTAATATTTTAGTCTCTAATAAAGATTTAGTAGTTGAACTTTGGGAGACCAAATCTATTATAGACAACATATCGGTCTAAAACTTATATTGCAAATACACTTCTATCTAGAAAACAGTTCCGAACAAACATTGTATATCAGTCCCTCTAAGTGTTCAGATTAGTTCAAACTGACTGTCAAACTTTAAATGTCTCAAATTTGTGGGTAGCTTGGGAGAACAGTTCCACAGTAAACAAAGAAATAACCTGAGTTTTGGAGCTTGCACGCTTTCGAAACTTAGAAGCTAAACTCGGTGGTTTCTTGATGTGCAGGTTGTCATGGTCGATGTGGCTTGCTCAAATTGGTCTATGTGCTCCAGATATCGCGACCGTTGATTAGAGTGAACCACCTCTCGATTTGTACCTTATGTCCAGGCCACGTTTTGGCTTGCCTGCTATCTTAAATGGGTGTTAGGTAAGTATCCAACTCTAGTTTTTCAAGTGGGTTGGGTCTTTGCTCGCCTAGAGGTTGGAGTTTTCACCCATGCCTGGCGTTGTGCCTTAGGTGAATGACGAGACCTTTGAGAGGCCTCTGGATCCTCTGGTTCGAGTAGACCCAATGATCGTAGATTTTCCTCACCCTCTTCTGGTGAGAGTAGAATGTACATCGTTTCTTGATAAGTATTGTATTGTATGTCTTTATTTATATAGCGCCATTAATGTACATAGCGCTTCACAGTAGTAATACACATGGTAATCAAATAAATAACAGATAATATAAATAACAGATCATGATTAGTTTGCACGGGAAACCCCAGCGATAGCGGATTTTATTGTTCCGCAGTGAGTTGGTGATCTGCGCGAACATTCCCAGCTTATTCAGCGTGATTTGAGCCACGTCCGAAAAGATGAGGAGTGGAACATTATCTTGCTCTATCTTTGGGGTGGTTCTAGCGGCTCTCAATATTTCCTCTTTAATACGGAAATAGTGTAGGCGTGTGATCACGTCCCGTGGCTTCGCTGGGTCTAGGCCTTTCGGTCTAGGAAGCCTATGTGCTCTGTCCATCTGAAGGTTTTCATCCGATGTTTCGAGTAACAGGGACATGAAAAGCCGAGTGAGATATGCTTCCAATTGGGCGTTGTCTACTTCTTCCGGGACGCCTCTGATCCGCAGGTTATTGCGCCTTGACCGGTTCTCCGTGTCTTCCAGTTTTTTGAAAATTGTTTTGACTTGGGTTTTTAATTCCTCGATTTCTTGCGCTTAGGACTTTTGTGCCAGGCCGGTGTTATCCACCTTCTCCTCCAAGTTCACAATGTGGTCTCCTATGGACGCAATCTCCGCTCTGATGCTGTGGCAGAAGCTCTGCATCTCGGAGTGGAAAGAGCTTTTTATTTCTTGTACAAACACCATCATTTTTTTGCGGGTAAGCAGAGCATCCGTCTCTTCTCCAGAGTCTGGATCTGAATCTGCATCTCCACCTGCAGTGGACGCTTCTTGGTCTTTTGAGCTTTGTTTTTTGAAGAAGAGGGAAGCCTCGCGTTGGACCGCTGTTTTTTTTGGTTGTTTAGTGGACGGCATATTTGTTGTTAGTCAGTCAATTTTTGCTGAAAGTAAAGATGGGTGTGTTTGAGTGATGTAAACAGAAGGATTTAAAATTGAGATGAGCCCCCTCATTTTTAAAATGTTCCGATCACACACACATTGTTTACAGTACATTTCTTTATTTGATTTTGTTGAGCCTTTAGACCTTGGTAGTTTTGACCCCTCTGTCTCATCTGGGCTGACCCTGTACTGGGTGAATGTAAAGGAGATAGTGGGGCTCAAATTAGGGTTTACTTGGAGGGGAGGGAGAAGGGGAGTTCTTTATTTGCATTCTTTTGCAGGTTTTTGTTTGCAGCCTGTGTCTGTTTCTTTTCAAATCTGCAAATGTGAGCAGGTAGGGTGGACCAAGGTGGCTACCAGCCTCCTTGCTGCAGGGCCACACTTACTGGCCACCGCCTTCCCCCGGGATTGGTCTCCCTCTCCCCTCCGGAGCTTGCGGGTCCCCGTGCCACGAGGGGAATCACCTGCGCTGGCTCCGCTGCGGCTGTAAGTTTGTGAGCCTTTTTCAGCCCCTCACACACCGTCCGGTGCCATCTTGGGACTCTGGCTCGGTGCGGGTGCGCTGCAATTGTCGGGAGAGGGGCGGGTGGTCACCGCTCTGTCTCTAATTGTATTCCTCTGAACTGCGCCGCAATGTGGGGGTCTCCCTTACCTCTGCTTGCCTTGCGGGGATCGGGAGTTACCTCCGCCGCGCGGTCCCGGTGGCCATTTTAGATTTCTTGGGAGGTGAAGGAGGGGAGCCGACAGACGGACACAGATCACTCGTTTTCTTGATCTTCCGCAGGCAGAGTCGCCCAATTCCCTCTCCCTCTGTGTCCCAGCTCCGTTGGTAACTTTAATTTGTAATTTTCCCCAGGTTTAAGGTTTTTTTTACCGGCTTAGCTGGGGGTTGTTTGGGGAGCTAAGTTATCTGCGGCTGTCTCGCTCGGCTTCCTGGACACGCCCCCCTAGATTTTATCAATTTTATTCAATACAAAATAATAATCCCGCCCTAATTAATTGTGCTCCTGGAAATATAGTCGCTCTTCTCATGAAGGAATGTGACAAATTTCAACTGGACAATGGTCTGCTATACCGAGTGGTCACTTACCATAATCATCCGGGGAGAAGACAACTGGTGCTCCCCAGGAAACTGCAATATATGGTGCTGAGGTCATTACATGACAACCATGGGCATCTAGGAGTGGACAAGATGTTTTGGCTTATAAGAGACCGTTTCTACTGGCTCAGAAGGAGGGAAGCTGTGGAGCAACATTGTCACAAATGCTTGCGGTGCATTCAGGGAAAGACACTGCCTACATGGGCCGCCCCAATGGGCCATCTGAAGAGTTCTGGTCCCATGAACCTAGTATATATGGACTTTCTGTGTATAGAGCCAGACTCCAGAGGCATTGGAAACGTGCTGGTGGTAACCGACCATTACACCCGGTATGCCCAACCTTTTCCCACCAAAGACCAGAAGGCCATGATAGTGACTAAAGTACTATGGGAAAAATACTTAATTCACTATGGACTACCTAACTGAATGCATTCTGACCAGGGTCGAGACTTTGAAAGCAGATTAATAAAGGAATTGTGGAAATTGCTTCAGATCGAGAAGTCCAGTACGACTCCCTATCACCCTGAAGGTGATGCCTTACCTGAACGGTTTAATAGAACTTTGCTTGACATGCTGGGTGAACAAACAAACAATAAAGTCCTGGCACAAAATATCACAGAGAATACCAGTCGTTCCTTCAGAAAAGATGGGGAGGGTAGAGGAAAAATGGAGTCCAGGACAGTCCTGATCACACGGTTCCTTTTTCTGTATGGAATATTCTCTTGTTACTGTTCCTTGATACCAATGCTCTGCAAAGATAAAATTAAAAAAAAAATTAAAAAAACCATTGCGCAGTATCTTCTGAGTAATGGAAACTCCTCTCCCCAGCCACTAGCTACTTACAGAAAAGCTGCAGGAAAAGAGTGTTGATTGGTATCTTTATCCTTGGTTTCAGGTTACTGCAGTAAACACTGGATCGCTCCGCGCCACGTCTTGTCCAAAGAACATTTTCTTTCTTTGGAGATTGTCTGCGGGCAGTTGCTGCATCTATCACAGGGACCATCCACCCCATAAGTTGGATGACTGCTCAGTTTTGCTGCTTTACTGTGAGTAGCCCTTTGTGAGCCCTACACTATCACTGTATTCCTTATTTAAACATTGCTGTACTATGTGATGTTTTCTATTTTCATGGCTGCAAGAGTCGCTCCTCTGGTCCTTTTTGGAAAGAATTGAACCTGGTTCTAGCAATCCCATGTCTATACCATCTAATGCCACCAACATGCCTCTCGATCCGGGAGTCCTGTATTCACCCCGAAAGGTGACCATAAGAATTGCTCTATGAGAGGGCCAGGGCCTCAAGCCACTGGAAACCTCTCTGACTATGAAGCCGATGAAGAAGTCTCAGAAGTAGTGGTACCTGAACTACGGAGAACTCAAAGAGTCACCAGGCCACCAATCAGAATGGCTTACAATTGCATAGGGCAACCCAATTACAGGTCTCAGCAGTCGTCTAGGGACAGGTTTGCATCAATAATGTCGGTGTTGACAGAGGTCTACCATGCTATTCAAACGTATCACTGTTAAAAGTTATTATGTCGTTTCATTGTATGTTATGGTTTAAGTGTAGTTTCTCATGCAAGAGCGATGAGGGTTTTCACCAGGGGGGGGATGTAGCAGGGTAGTCCGCCACACCTCAAGGGGGAACTGATGCAGCTCTTCGGACTTACATGTGGAGGTGTGGCAGCCATGTTGGTGCTCCTAAGGACAGGGGGAGAAGATATCCCCTCCAGGGACAGGATATCCTC
Organism: Ascaphus truei; assembly: GCF_040206685.1. Lineage (NCBI taxonomy): Eukaryota > Metazoa > Chordata > Amphibia > Anura > Ascaphidae > Ascaphus > Ascaphus truei. The sequence continues at coordinate 95,174,382 of NC_134486.1, read as the reverse complement.
TGGTACAGGGGACGGTGTGGCAGTTCTGCTGGAGACCGCGGAGGAGAAGCTTGTGTCCAGGTAGCCAGTAAGGCTGTCTGGGACTAGGCAAGGAACCCCCGTATGCCCAAGCTTTGCCCTGTCCCTGTGTGTGAAGGGACAGCCATATATCAGGACTCAGCCCATAGTTAGTTGCCGTGGAGCAATGGAGCGGACGATCTGCAGGGGAGGAATTCCCAGGACTGGAGATACCACAATGCGTCTGCCGGAAGTAAGGTACGAAGTAGTTTGTTAGGAGGTGCTACCACGTGGGATCACGTATGCGGCTTCTGCTTGCTTATCAGGATTCCCTGGTTATACTGCTGTAACCAGGAAGGTACATACGTGCACCATCCCTACACCAGGGAGGATAGCGCTGGCCTCACATATACATTGAGAAGGGATATTTTGCAAGACACTTTCCGTTTGCGGGTGCCCAAGGGATTGGGTACGGTTGGGACCGTCATGGAAGGGGGGTTATTGTTATTTTTACTGTCGTTGTTCGGGTGTTTAGCTACTGCATTGTTTATTGCGGAATCTGTATCAGAATTGGACCTGCCGGTAAAGAATACTGTTTATTACAGCTGTGGTTGTGTTATTTGTTGTACATGTTCACGTGAGGAGATATCCCGCTAACGCTGGGATCCTCACGGGTGGAGGCGCTGCACCGTGCACTCAAGCTCTCCAATAGTGGAGGCCCAGGTCTGCTGTGAGCTGACAGGTTAGCACCATAACATCCGTAACATACGAATCTCCCTTAGGGGGGGAGAGGGTGTTACACATATATCTTTGGGCCCATGCAGCATACCAAAGAGGCACATTACTTGTCAACATTTTGTGTTTGATATGGCAATTCCTTGCCTCTCAGAGAGGACTCTCCTACATCTCACCGGGACATGGTTACAGGGATGCACTTTCCTTCGAGGATCCACATCCTGTCACCATGTGCAGAAATGGGTTTAGGTCCCCACCTATTGGATGCTGGTGTGCTCTTGAACCTGTATTTTGAGCAGCTCCATGGTAATACTCCAGGGCCCATATTCAAGGTACCTCACATGGAGTACCATGTGTATGGCCAATTTGTTCGCCAGCAGCATGCTCCCTACACGGAGAAGCGCGGTCAATATTGATATTTGTTTTACATTTTCAGTTGGACCGAATCAAATCCCTAGCAGCATGCATCCAGTGTGATTAATGTTTTTAGCCAATCCACCTGTAACTGCTTATTGAGCAGCTTGTGGGATATTTATAGTCCCTCCCTTCAAGGTATATAATCGCTGAGTAAGGGCCCTGCAAGTTCACTTTCCAATTTATAAGTAGTGGGTGTCTTAAGACTTGCCTACATGTAAGTATCTTTACTGGTATATACCAGTTTTTAACTGCATTAAGTCACATAAGCATAAGCTTAGTTTATTAACCCCTTCCGGGTATATTTCATAGAAATCACAAATATTTGTATGCATTTAGCATAGGGATCTGCTATTGAGGCTTACCTTGACGTTGGTTAGCAGGCTTGTCATTATTTGATCAAATGATGCAACCAAAAGTCTCTTTTGTCTTACAGACTTAGGTTTAACTATATATATATTTATTTCCCCATTTATTGTTAGTTCAATGGGAGAAGCGCAGGGATTCACTTTCTGTTAGGTCCCTACCTATTGGATGCGGGTGTGCTCTTTGACCTGTATTTTGAGCAGCTCCATGGTGATATTTCGAGGCCCTTATTCAAGGGACCTCACGTGGAGTACCATGCACAGCCCCTTTATTGGCTGGGACACACCTCACCCTCATAGTGTGGCCACATACCCTAACTGTAAAACAACAAAGGTGATCATATATCCCTACCCACATGGTTCTACATTTAGACAAGACTTACTCTATGTACAATGAGATTCCCCCATCTTTGTCTCTCCTCCTGGGACCTAAATCTAGAAGCTTCTACAGCTCTATATATTTACTAGGCAGATTAGCTATTACACACAAAATAATAATTCAACATAAGAGTAATAGATCTTATATGAATAATGAACAGCTAGTACTCAAATCACTGTAGATATTGAAATAATAAAAAATTATATATCTATTAGATCAACAGTATATAAAGTCTTAATGATGTTAGTCCACCAAGAGTCCAATTGGTCAGTCACCAGTCCAAGGTGGTTGTCAATCTCAGGTAAGTGATGCTGCTCTCTTCAAAGGATCCAACCTATGGGTCCAGAACAAAACTACAGAAAAAAAGAAGAAAGAGAAATTGCAAAACACATAGTGTACCCTGTAAGTTTAATGAGACAAAATTAACGGTTAAAAACACTCACAGACATCCGCCATAAGTGTGCACGAAAAAGATACTATGTCGTCTGTATAGTCCAGCTCAAACGTCCACTGCAGCCGTAGTTCCTTCACCAGGTCTGCACGATCAGCTCCAGAGCCCCTCTCTCCACTGCTCGATCAATCCCACTTCCGCATCTGCGTCACCTGAACAGTGACGTCAGTGCGTTGTGCGGCGAACGCGTCACTTCGGGATTGGCTAAGAGCCTTGCAATGTTCCTGTCGGCGAACTGAGTATGGCTTACAACAATACGTGTTGCGGGAGTGTCAGACTGAAAGCCACTAGAGACACAGCTCAGTCCTACGCGTTTCCAGGAGTCTTCTCCTCTTCCTCGGGCCGCTCCCCCGGCATTTAATTTAAATGCCTCTGGGAAGAGCGCGGAGCCTCTGTAACAGCCGTCCCCCCACCCCCAGAAAAACTTGTGCCCCCTGCTCTAAGACCCTTAACCCCTTAAGTAAACATAGTAATCCCAAAGGGGTTTTACAATAGAAAAACTGGTCTTGTATTGTAATGTTGACACAAAGCATTATCACATTGGCTCTAAATGTAGTGCTACACAGGTTCATTGTTTTTTTCATGCCCCTGTGCAATGGCCCATATTTACTAAACAGTGCTATGCCATAAGACACTTGCCAGAAGTGGAAGACAACTTATAGCCCCATTCACTTGAAGTGTCTTCCAGCACTGTAAGGTATCTTATTGCATTGAGCAGCGTTATAAATATGGGTCTATAAGCCATAAGGTGAAGTATAAGAATCTATGATGCCATCTTTCAAAGTTACTTCTTTTGAGTCATATTCCCTCTTTGGTTTCGGAGAGTTGTTGCTGTACTGTGTTCATCTCAATTACCTGGCATTGTGACGTGCTTCCACAATGTGTTGTACTCAGTCTTCAAGTCAATAGTCCATTTGGCACCTTTGCTTTTAAGAACTAAGTCTAAGGTAAGCGGTATAATAGGACCACTTGTCAAAGAAGTTCAGTGTTTCAACATGATGCTTTTTATCTTGTCTGGAGTGTAATGGAAAATTGATGTCAAAAGGATCAGACAAATGTTTTTTGTGACAGGACTTAAAAGGCCGTAACAAAACAATTCCCCAGTAATGCCAGCACTGAAACATTTCTGAAATATTTGGACACGAGTAGGTGACTGAGATACACTAAAAAAATGTCAATAGTGTTTTGTTTGCCATACTATTTTATAAGTATTGGACACTTTATAAATAATGTATTTTTAGATGACTGTATCTGTCACAAATAGATTGAATTTCAAGTTGTATTTTCTTTTCATTGCCTGTTTGAAGAGTTGTAATGAACTCAATAGCACAGCTTTATTAAGCTTGGTTAGGGCATTTAATGTGACTGTAGGAGGACGTGCGCAGAGGTATGCAAGGGAGACTTGTTAAGGTGAAATTAAATAAGGCTTTTATTGCGCCTGTTTCCTTAACATAAGAAAATCATCCAAACAAAGGGATCAAACAAAGCTTCTGTTCACTTGGGAGTATGTCTAGTGAAACCTATGCAGTCCACAACTCCCTTTAGATTAGCATGTCTCCCAGCCCCAAACATATATCTTGATATGTGCAGATACAAAGTCTTATAAAGGAAAGTCTTATCTGTTTTCTTGTAGTTGGAGGGAAAGTCTTCTCTCTTCCTGGGTTGCTGCCTTTTTCCTCAGGCTATATCAAGATTCAGGTTCAGAAGTGCTTTCCCCTGTGTCTTGTAAGCAGCGTGCAGGTTTTCTTCTGGCAGGCTCAAGACATCTGTCCCTATGGTCAGTCCCACAACTTGTGAGACTCAGGAACAATCTCACTTCCTGTCTCAAAGACAGGCTTTTCTAAGAAACCTAATCAGGCAGGTGGTGTTGGTTAATTGACTACCAGCAGTTTACCACCACACTGCTGGATTAGAGGCACATTTCCTGAACAGGGATAACTCCCCTGTTACAGTGACGTTAACTAGGGTATTTACTAAAGTCAGTAAAATAACGTTAATAAACCATAATGGACCTTTATGATAATGAGATGCAAATTATATCTAAATGAGGCATCATTATAGCATTGCCAATCCGCTAAATTTTGTTAAGGTTAATACAGTGGCTTAGCCTTATGTTACTTACATCTTAGCTAAACTTGACTGTAGTCTCATCCAGACCCTCAAATGTAGCTTTTTCCAAAGCCTAGATAAATAAACATCAGATTATTGCAGGATAACGAAACGTTATGCTACAATAACGTGACATTTCTGTAAGTCTATGCGTATGAGATGTATTATATAATTTGCTTTGTTACCATTTTAACTCGGGGGGGGGGAAATAACTTTCATTCCTATTTTCGGTAAAGTCACGTTATTTTCTCTGATTTAATGGAGCCTAGTATATCTGTTCCTTAGTTGACCTTTTGATATTCATATCACTTTTCTGTAATTTCACATTACTTATTTGTCAAGTATCTTTGTGTCATTAGTTTAGTTGCTCTATATAAGCAAAAGGAAACATGTATAAGGGATTCTTTTTGCTTTTTCTACTTTACAACATCATGGTGTATTGTATTGATAGGCACTGACAACAGAGAGTGGATCCTGATGGCTGGAGCAGGCGGGACTGGACTGAGCTTGGCCACAGAGATGGGCTGAGCATTAAAGTTGTTGAAGGGCAGGATCGACAAACACAGTACGATGGAGGAGGCAGAAGCAAAGGCAGACTGTGGTCACTGCAGGCTGGAAAATGTGGTTGGGGTCAGGGCAGGCAGGGTTCATGAGCGTAGTTGGACAGACCCGTCTGGATAGGCAAAGTTCACAAGTCTAGTCACGCAGGAAGCAGGTCAGAAAAATAAGGCAGACTCCGACAGCAAGCTGGATACAGTGTCAGAAGCACATTGATCTGGCAACCAGGAAATGGAAGTGGTCAGTTGATATAGGAAGCTAGTGAGGGGATGTCCTCGAGGCTGATCTACAACAGGTGTGAGTAGCAGCAGAGCTCAAAGGTTGTGGCTGTGGAGCTTTCCAGCAGCTGATCCAGCTCACTACCCGATCTGCTTCCCTGAATAGCAGAGATGGTGGGTTCTGATCCTTTCAGGCCTCACATGTATGCTATAGCAGGGGTATGCAAACTTTTCCCCCTGCGCACTCCTGCCTGCTCTCCTTACCGGCTTGCGCCTCCCTCCTTCCTTTTCCTCGGCGTCAAGTGACGTCACGTTGCCCTGTTAACATGACGTCATGTGACCCCGCTGCATCATTTGACGCCGTGTCCCCGAAGACAAGGTAGGAGACATTGCAGAGGCCTCACGCGATCCCCCAGCATTTAATTTAAATTCTGTGGGGAAGAGAGCAGGGGCCTTGCAACCACCAAACCCCTCCTGAAAAATCTTGTGCCCCCCACTTTGCACACCCCTGTGCTATACTATTAAAAACACTGACTGGAATGAGCTGTTGATAAACCCTTTTGCTACATTTTTAATAATTTTAATTGAGCATATGGTCAAACAGTTTTTTAAGAACTGATGTTTCTGAGATTATGAGGAACATTCATTTCCTAAAGCGGTTATGCCTATTTTATTTATACCTTATTTTCTTATGTCTGGACATCTCCACTCCGTTTCAATGGATATCAATGCCACTGAATACCACTATCAATGGATAGTTTGACCCCCAACGGCATGAATGTCGATTGGGAGATAAAACATTTTCTGTAGCATTTTGGCATCCATTCATCCAAATTTTTTTTACACACTCATAGTGTCAAAATATAGTGTTATAATTTGGTTACTATTTGATCATTATTGTCTTCTTGGCTATAGTTATTATGTTGCTCTTATTGAGACATTGTTATTTTGATCACTTAACAACTCTTTAAACTATGGTTTATTTATAGGGGATAATTTAAATTATTTTTATTTTTATACTCTTTGTTGTGGATTAGTTTGAACTCAGCAATAGTCATTGTTTAAACATCAAGCTTGACCGCCATAAATATAGCTATGGCATAAATTAGTGATTTTTGGAGATGTGTATTTATGTATACTCTTTAAAATTATATATTTATATTTACATTTCCCAAAACTTTCATAATGTTTCTAAGTTTGATTTCTTTTTCTTGCATACAAACTTTCTTATGCTTAATATTTATGAGTTGATTATATTTATTTAATGATTATTACTCAATGATAACAGTTGATGTCAATGGTATTATTACAATTCATGTTTGACATGTACAACATATATATAGGTTCTCTATATATATACATATAGATATTCCGAATAATTAATTAGTGATATATATATATATATATATATATATATATATATATATATATATATATTCACATATATTTTTCGTTTACACTTTTTTAGATCCTCCCAGCATTTACTTGATTTTAACATTGCATAAGATGCATATATATATATATATATATATATATATATATATATATATATATATATATATATATATATATATATATATATATATATATATATATATATATATATATATATATATATATATGTAGTGGTATCAGTACCGTGTTAGCCGAGCTTCAATACTCAAAAATAAATAGATGATACCGTTCTGTGGCTATTACAATGAATGAAGCAAGCAAAAGCTATACTATAAACAGTGTCTATTGGAATGTTATCTGTGCTGGTCCTTCCCCCGGTGTGGATGTGTTTTATGATGGCTGGAGGTGTCAAAAGGTTACTGAAAGCAAGTGATTCATTGTAACATCGCCGGAAGAAGAGATCAGTGTATCTCGAAAGCTCGCACAAAGCATTTCGTTAGCCACAGAATGGTATCATCTATTTATTTTTTGATTATATATATATATATATATATATATATATATATATATATATATATATATATATGGGTTGTGTTAGAGTTATCTATTAATTTTATTTTTCTCGTTTTTATTTTGGGTAACTAATGCGCATGTGTGTAACAGTTTGTGATCCGATCCGGACTGGTGTGCATCCTCCGATACCGCGGTCCACCTCTCACTCACCTGAGGGGGTTGGACCATATAGGGAATGGTGTGACGTCATATCCGGTTCGGATCTTCACTTAAGGCAATGGTTAGTGAGTAATAGTACTCTTTGACAAAGCCCCACAGGGGTGAAACGCGTTAGAACGCTGAGGGGGGGGGGGGCTCTCCCTTTTTAATCTGTACTTTGCTCATGATTTAATAAAGGCATTTTTTTAGCGCAGTCCAGCCTCACCTATTTTTGCCAGCAGTGCTCGCTGATCCACTCCGTTCATTGAGAGGTTTTTCCTGTTCATCATCACCAGCAGCTTGGAGCACGCCGATCCGGACGGAGCAGTATCCTTGGAGTAAGTGACTCCTTTATTATTTTTATATATCTTTTCGAGCCACCCCAGGTGAGCTGCCATATATGTGGCACATACATGCTTGAGGAGTCCGCAGTTGGTTATAAGACCGCTTCAGTCAGCCCTCCGTATACCGCTAGGCTACTCCTATACTAGGGGTTAAGTCAGGAGACTGGGCTTGAATTATCTCCTAAACTCCTGCGTGCCCGACATCGTTTTGCAATTTATATATGGACTATATATTCCTGGATTGTACACTCTGCAGCACATGTGAAGTTGAGGGGGCTCATCCCTCCCAACATTTTTTCCCTTCCACTCCGATTAGCACAGCACGATTGCTTCCGTGTTTGTACACATCAATATTGCATATTTATATCTTCATTCTAGTAGGGTTACAGCACGTGGCCAGATGTATTAAGCTGCTTAGAATTCAGCTGATAATGTCCACAAACCACAGTAACACACACGTTGTTGATCAAAAATCCATGTCTTTTGAAATTGTATAAAACAACCAGAATATGTATTTAGTGCTTTCCTTGATTCCTTTAGAATGACTGCTGATTCATTTTGGTCAACTGCAGTCAGGCTTCTCTTTACCTTGTAGATTTGAATCTACTTTAATGTGTGAATTTTTTGCCTGTAATCACAATCTTGTACTTCCCATAACTACAGTACATACATTGAAAATAGTGCCGTCTTTCTTTAGTTGACAGGGATGCAGGTGAAGAATTTAGAATATTTTTCAACGAGTTTTTGATTTAGAGGAATAACTTTTCAAATATAGGGCATTGAGAACGTAACAAGGAGAAGGAAAAATAATCTGGGTAATTGCTTACTATAAGCCTAGTTTCTGTCTGCATAGCTTTTTCAGTCATTTATTAACATCCTTCTGCTTTATCCTAAATCATGCTCATTTATCAATAGTGGCATGTTTAGCCAGCCATGCTACTGCCACTCCCCAGGTAATTAAAGGGCACTGTCTGGGAATAGCACTCTGCCTAAATTAATGTTGGCGCACGACTTTACCTAACTTGTTGGTGATTGGCTGTTAGATGCTCTACCTACCCTGTATCACCACCAAGACTGGGAAAGTCGTGCCCCCGGACACACTGCAGCATCGATCAAAATCCAGGCACCTGGGGCCGATCTAAAGTTGGTTAAAGACAGTAGGGTCGTAGTGTTAACTTATTGTGTTGGCACAACTGGGAGATTTATGACTCATAAAATAACATTTGGAGTTCACCCAAAAAAGACGCAAATGGGATTTTCCACAGAGGTCATTAAAATTACAACATGACAGACTGAGTGATGGCGGGTCTCTACCTAATTTATTTAAATAAGTCCTACATAAGTGTACAACACATTAAATAGCACCTGCCTTGTATTTGCTTTCCAGTTTAATATAATATTAATATAAGGGCTTCTTAATTGTGCGCCAATGTGGACAAGGTGCAAATCAAACTATACTATAAGAACACATTACTTTCACAATGGATTTTGGTAAACAATGGTGGATTTTGCTGCTCTATTGATGCACGTGCACAGAATCCGTTATAGGACAATGTGGCAGGAGAAGTAGAAAGTTAAGTTATAGAGTAACGTAGGGCCTCATGCAGTAAGCGCCGATAAGGCTTTTATCAGCATTTTCCTGCCAAAATTGGATTTGAGATTCAGTAAGCGCCGATAAGTGGTCAAAATCGGCATTTTTTCTTCCCGATAAAAATTTATCGGCATGCGGCTGCCGATAACCCACTTATCGGCACTTTTCGGCACTTTTTGAAATCGGCTGTATTCTAGTAGCCCCGATCAGCTTATCGGTGCTGATAGGCACTCAAAAATGGAGATTTCTACGGCAATTTGTCCCGCCAACTAAAGTTGGCTAGTTGGAGGGGAGAAGGATCGGCAAGGTTGCCTGGACGGCACTTAGAAAAAATAGCTCATCTCTACATCAATGGAGTCAATGGAGCGGGGACTAATAACTTTATAGGAGTGTTTACGTTCTATTGCTCATAATACAAATGTGCTTGGCATTACAGTGTCGATGTGATTCACTTCATCGTGTCACCGCTTACGTTTATTATTGGCAGAACATTGTACTTTTCTATGTTATGATGATTTGCGTGTCACATTAGTCTTAATGTTATGATGTGTCAAGGTAAACTCCTATAGTAAATTCTTAAAGGAACAGGTCACATTATATGAAACATGTTACTTAAGTGTGCTTCAAATTATTATATGATGTAACAGATTTCACACATCTAACAGATCCAGCGTATAATAATGTTGGTATACATTAGAGAATGCTTTGAATGTGTAACGCATGATCAAATGTAAATGTAGCTGTTTGTTTTCATGTTTACATGTACTTTGTGACCTCCCTCTTTTGATGACGTCTGCAATTGGACACTCAATAACATTGCATGTTTACATTGTACACGATGCATTATAATCACTTCATGCTAAGTTATACACAGATCTATAATAGTTACTCATTTTTACACGATTGAAACATAATCAATAGCAAGTATACTGATGGCATTAAATTATGCATATGCACATTACAATTAGTTCATGTGAACATGTGACAATAACATGCCAAATTAGACATGTTGCAACGTAGTTTTTCAACGTCAATGTCATGGTTGTATCCTAATGAGATGACTGAGTGTTGGGTTCAAAAGTGGTACATGCATTACACATTCCATAAATTCTTGCGAATACAGTACCGACATATCTTATTGCAACAAATACCGGCGGCATGCCGGGATCTGCCCCAGCTGCCGCCAGTAATGCACGCGCGCCGCCGCGTTCCCCCACTCACCCCCCCTCCTCATCGCGCGCAATTTGCACACCCTTCCGGACCCCTGTACCCCTTCTGCTCTGCCCCTCTGCTTCCCCGTACCCCCGCTTACCTTAATTTGATGTCCAGGGGTGTCGGGGAAGCCTGGGGAAGCCGGGGAAGATGGGGAAGCCGGGCGCGCATGTGACTGTGACGTCACAGTGCGCCGCCACGCGCCGCGGCTACCCGCTTCCCAGCCTCATACAGCCAGCGGCATTTGCTCGAATAAGAGCTGCCGCTGCTGTATATGGTTGTACAAAGCTTAACGTTACATCATTGTCAAATATCATGATTGCCTGGTGAACACACATAAATAATCCTTTTAATTCGTACTGGATACCCGTTTGGAGTTAACTACTTGGATATGTTAATGTAACACCTTGCACTTCATCAAGTCACCTGACATCATCACATAGGTATTTAAAGGAGGCTAATTACCTGCGCATTCACAGCTCCAGACCTGAAAATGATGTGAATGTTTATGAGATGGAGGAAGATTCTATTGGAGGAGAGGCTAGCTGAGGGTCAGGATGTCACAGGCCAAGGAAGGGACAGGGACAGGGACAGGGATGCGGAGAGGCTGAGGGCGAGGAGATGAGAGGAGAAGAGAGAGGAGAGAAGTTGTGCCTCATCCTCGTTTGTACAGGGAGAGAACCATGTTAGATGGGATGAGTGAGGAGGAGATTATAAGTCGCTATCGTTTGAGTTCAGCAGCAATCTTAGCTCTTTATGAAGAGATACGAGGAGATTTAGATTTTGTGACAGCCAGAGGTCGTGCAGTCCCTGGGCTTGTTAAAATGCTGTGCTCATTTCATTATCTTGCTTCCGCGTCATTCCAGACAACTGTGGGCATAGTGGGCGGGGTCTCGCAATCTACATTCTCGTGGGCCTTTACCCAGTTTCTATGTGCACTGAATAGACGCACTAGGAATTATATTCATTTTCCTACAGAGCACACAGAGTGGCTGGAAGTGAGGAATGGCTTTTATGCCATAGCCGGGATACCATGTGTGATGGGTGCAATAGATTGCACCCATGTTGCTTTGATCCCGCCTAGTCAGAGTGAGCATGCTTACCGCAACTGTAAGCACTACCATTCCCTGAATGTACAGGTGGTATGCGATGCCACGATGAAGATTATGCATGTGGTAGCCAAATTCCCTGGTTCCAGTCACGATTCCTCTATCCTGAGAAACTCATCAGTCTTCCATGCTTTCGAAGAAGGCTATTTTGGACCTGGTTGGCTGGTGGGTGAGTACATATTATGATGTGCTAAAGTGTCAGATATTATAATTGCATGTTGCATTTTGCACAATCTGGCACTCCGCAATAATTTAGAAACTGACATACGTCAGGGCTTGGAGGAGGAGCATCCCGTACATTTACCAGCTGACACTGAGCAAACAGCCAGTGGTGTGGAGACACGTCGGAATGTCATAAACACATATTTTTCATGTTAGCAAATACATATATGTTCATAGTACTACATAGATGTATTAATTCGTTGTAATGATAAATACGTGTCCAAATACCATTCACTTAGGAAACAGACAAATATGGTTCTCACACCTTTCTCTTCTCTGCTGTGTGGACAATTGCATGTGGCACCGGTATGTCATTCATCAACAGGTTGTATTATACTTCTTACCACTAAAAGGTGTTGTGTGTACGTGAGGAAATGATGTGTACTAAATCTATATTTTCGGTACATGCTCTTTTTGGTTATGCATACACAATAAACCTACTATGTCGATAGCCAATAGCTAGTGCAGTATGGTTACATACAATTTTTCTTTTGGAGTGTGACATGTGTGTCACAATGATGTGTAGACTATTGTGTATTTAAGATCATATTTGACGTATTCTAGATTTTGTTTCATATCACATACAAAATTGTCACTTCTGTGTGTTGCTTATTTTAATGAACAAGTCATGACAATGATTTATATTCATTCATGTTTTCTTTTTCAAGGTATATCACTCCAAGGACTGCTCATGGTATGTATTTGAATTCACATCTGTCATAAGATGTGCAAACCTCGATACAGATATAGTTACAGGATGTATAAAGAGAACGTAATGAAAAAGATGTGACAATTGAAACATGTCGTTTCTGTATTGTGTCCGTGCGTTTATCTACACTTGGTGGTTATTGTGCAGTGTGTTTTCAAATCATTACGTACATTACATAACATGTAATTTTGGCAACGTAATAACATCCATTCATGCACATGAGCGATGTTAACACTGCAATGTATGTGATTATTTCTTCTCTCACTTCATCTTCATGTTGATTACTACATTGTCACATGTGTATGTATAAGTGAAAGATGTGTGTTGATTTGACGTTCATATAAAATGTATCAAAATGTTAACACCATTCCAAAGTATAGTTCTTTGGATTCTCAACTTTCCCTAAATCATTCAACACAATGACAATGTAATTAATACATTTTTTTATTTCATTCACGTTAGTTAGTCATAATGATCATGATCCTTTATAACTACTGTCAACATATGAACATAAATGAAGTAGACATTTGCATACGCACACATTTCAGCAACATAGTGTGTGTGTGTGTTTTAGTTTTTGTGTGATGCATGTATTTCTACCAGAAATAATATAAACCAACATAATAATGTTGCTTTTATCATCGGCGTCACTTAGCTATGTATGTGTTGAACGTTTACTAATAACACTAAACTGTAGTTACTCGTGTGAATTAAATGTACACACAAATGTTCATGGTTTAATTATCTGTACCTAACATTCATTAGCTCATGCATGTTAGGTTACCACTACAACTTAGGTGATAATATAACATTCACACAACTAAACAGTTTCTATCACCTCCCTATTGTTATTGTGTACGTTCAGATACAATGTCTACGAGTTGTTATGTAGCATTTACATTCTTTGACAAGTCACACGTGAGATTAGAATATATAGTAGATTAATGTGTTTGCTGAGTGATAATGTTGGTTGCATATATCACATGGCAATACATATAATGTTAGTAGAAAATAAAAAAATATCAATATAAGTTCTAACTTCAGTGCTTAGCAACATCATTATGATAATTAAGTGCATAGTAAATAGTTGCACAATAGGATAACATTATGTAGTGATTGTTAATCTTCGCAGCAATCATTGAAAGCATTGTTACATATTTATTATAATAGTTGTTCGCTAGTCGTCACAATCATCTAATATAACGATTGGCCCATCTGAAATCATACATTGGTCCCATGTATTCATCCTCGACATCTGTGAAATACAGCAAACACATGATGTTCAAAGATGCCACATTTATCTATGTTTCAGCATGACAACGCTTAACACATCTCTATATGATTGTGGATATGCACGCATAAGTTACGTATATGTTTAAACTGCAAGGATAAAACTACAGATACTGAACTATCTCATTTTTCAAATGGCGTTGCTGGCATTACTACTGATATGTTTGTTCCGGTGCCAGTATACATAATAATGTGCATGCACAACGTCTGTTGCGCGAGCACGTCACGAATGTGTGGACTAAGTCTTAGCACATGCGCAAAATGATGTGTACGCTGTGCGTTCAATACATGTCCCTCCATGGTGCTGCTAGCAGTACGCATATCATGGCTGAAAGTTATGATATGGAAGCGAAACAAATTCACTTCTACACACGTACATATCTAAACATTTTCAACGGACGTGTGCCCACGGCCAAAACGGATGATCAGCCAATGAGCGAACAGAATACGTGTGACGTCATGTTAAGGCACCGTGAAATGCACGCAAACACCCATCCCACTGAATGAACATTGGCCTCCAGCGCTGTGCACGCACCGCCCCACCGACGCGCGCGCATGACACACTGCACTGACCGTAACAATAAGCTACGGGCACAGCCAATACGGTTTCACGCGCGCACGTCGGTTGGGGGTGGGGCTTGCATCGGTAACCTTTTTAAGGACGCCTTGGGACATGACCACATTCCCACGTCATATGTGGGCGACACTTTGTTTTTATATGTTGCATGCTAAACAATGAGGTGTGTGTGTCTGTGTGTTACAGTTAGTGTAACATGTTGAAAAGATACTTTAAAAGCGATAATAATCTATGTTTTAGGACTCCGTCACCAATGTGTAGTAATGATTCGTCATGTAGCATATTGTTATAGGAAATAATGTCTTTGTGCACGCTACATGTAAGGCTGTCTGCAATGTTACGCTGTATCCACTCATTTGGCTAACAAATGCTGTATATTATTAATGTACACATATATAATTTGTGTAAAGGCATAACGAAATTTGTATTTACCATTCTTGTAGAAGTCAAAACTGATTTGGCTGCAACAGCTCGCTCCAGGAAGGCACAACAGTATCATCCATGGTTGAGGCAACCGTTGAATCCTGAATCACACACATCTCCATGGGGCCGTCATATGGATCTGCAGTGGCTTCTTCAAACAAGACGTCCGGAAGTACGTACAGTTGTTGGTTGTTTTCACATCCACATTGGTATTGGCCATATAAGTTTTGATACATATCATAGTAGTTATGTCCATCTTGCATCTGGTCTTGATGAATGGAGGGTGCCGGTATATCAGCAGACGCGACAGTCTGTGCGGCTTCAATGTAACTGGTATTGGGCAAAAATATGCTATTTAACAGAAGATATGTTCCATGTTTCATGGTAAGTTTAAATGATGGCGCAACATGCCAGCATCCATATCGTTGATCTTGCCGATCATGGACACGCTCAAAACATTAATTTGCGGATAAAGTGAATCGTACAGAAGTTTTAAAATTTCGTTGTTTGTCAGGTTCTTGGTAGTATGGATATTTCTTTTGCATCAAAGTCATAGATTTCCCCCACGGTTGCCCTTTTCTCTGGCGTTGACTCGATTGCTTCATAAATCAAAAATTTGTATGATTTACGTGGATGGCTGTGCAATGTGGAAGCTTCTGCCATTTCTTCTCACTTCAAGTGTACAATGTTGAACGCATACGGATGTCTGCTGAATGTGTGAATAGTTACATGTTATCTTCGCGATTTGTTCCAAGGTTATAATACAACCTAACAGTTATACACCTAGGTTTTCTCCCACAAGAAATTTGTTACAATAATTGGCTGAAATTCTTTGTCTAAGATACCCTCTTTTCACAGGAATCGAAACTTTACTTTCGACTTAGGCAATCAACATGTGCAAAACAAGTTTACGCTTTTAATTACAATAACAATGTGTGTGAAATCATCTACAGTGCTATGATGAACAGATTTCTGCTTACACTTAGCTAAAATTAACCATACACACACATCTCTCTCTTTGTCTGTTTTTCTTTTTTTCTCTCTCTCTCTGTTTCTCTCTCTGTTTCTCTCTCTGTTTCTCTCTCTCTCGTTGACTCTCTCTGTTTGTCTCTCTTGATATATACATAGATATATATATATATAAATAAATATATATATAATTAGATAAATATATATGTTGATATATATTTATATATATATTTAACTATATATTGTGTGTGTATATATATAGTATGTATATATATGTGTGTGTGTGTGTATATATAGGACATGCAAATGAACATACAGTAATATTTACAGTTGCTATATATATATTTATATTGTATATTTTAGCAAGATATATATATATATATAAATATATATATATATAGAAACCCTGTCTTCCCATAAGAGAAGGCACAAAAGCAGCAACACTCAGATATAGCAAAAAGACATGTATTAGCAGTGACAAAACAGCACACTATAAGGGTTTATAGTGTGCTGTTTTGTCATTGCTAATACATGTCTTTTTGCTATATCTGAGTGTTGCTGCTTTTGTGCCTTCTCTTATGGGAAGACAAGGTTTCTATATTGATTTCTATGGAGCATGCACCTTGACTTTACATTTGTTGCTTGGAGTGCTGGCTGCTGCTTTTTGTTGTATATATATATATATATCTTGCTACAATTACTGGGTGAGTATGTTTGAGGGCCTAATTGAGTCAGCTGTGTAGAAGTTGTATTTAACAGCAAACAAGGCCTATTTGCAGCCATGATGGCCTGTACTGTTCATTCTGATTATATATATATATTATATATAGAGTGCTAAACTAAAGGCATTGATGTGTGTAAGCAGGCCTTGTTGTAATCATATTCAAAGTTAAATACAGCTAAGTGAATTAGGGGCTCACTCATACTGATACCATACACTACCGACACACTTAATCCGAGCAGGGCTAGTTCCGCAAGCCGGGGGATGCCCCGGCTTGCTAGCCCCACTCCCTCGGCGTGCCGCGCGTCACCGATGCGCGGTCACGCGTCATCGGGTGCCAGCGCCCCCTGCACGCGTGTCCAGGGCTCCCCGAGGGAGCCCTGTTGTCCCGCGATGTGGGGGACGGCGGCAGGGGGTTCCGGGGGACCCGGCGGACCCGGCAGCGGGAGGGAGAGCGCCCCGATCGGAGGGCGCTCTTCCGCTGCTTCGGCGCGCGCCCGGCACCCTCTGGCGTGCGCCAGGTTACTGCTGCGGCCGAGAACGGGCAAATGCTCGAATAAACTCGGCCGCAGCAGTAATTGTAGCAAGTGTCCTAACATTTATATCTCATTAACACAAGGCCTGTTTGCTGACAACAGTGTCAGAGATATATATATATCTCTATTTATCAGTTAATATATATATACACACACACACACACGCACACACACACACACACACACACACACACACACACACACACACACACACACACACACACACACACACACACACACACACACACACACACACACACACACACACACACACACACACACACACACACACACACACACACACTGTGTGTGTATACATATATAGATAGAGATACAGAGAGACTACAGATATATTCATACAGGTTTACAAATCTGTTATGTTAACCAAACATCATACATGATCACATGCCAACATTATGAACTATGAAAGAAGATTAAGGTAAGTATTGTCTTACAGAGTTAAGACACCGGAAAACATAACATTAAAATGTATGCTGTTACTGTATATGGGTACTTCCTTAAAGTTGTATGTCAATAATATTAGCATGAAATGACTATCTACATTACCAAAATAACCCACATACATCTCATCTTGAACAAAAGCTAAGTGAATGTCATCTTCCATTAACATGCCAAGTGTGTAATAATGTTGTACCATGAATCAACTGATGATTAATAGATATTCATATGTTATAAAATATGCCTTCATTCAGTCAGTGAGCATTTATAAACATTCATGTGTACAAGGACATACTTGATTGTTATCAAGCATCTGTACATGATCAGACATACACTATGCATGAAATAGTCTGCAGTAAACAACACCAGTACACCAACAAATTTAGTGAATGTGATTATTTTTGTTTATCCTTTTGAGAGCGAGTCACAGGCCTGCTTGTTGGCTGTTGTGTTTGCCTTTTCCCTCTGCCAAGTACTCTGGCTTTAACTGTACCACTTGTACTGGCCTGTGGCAGTTCTGTGGCACTTGGTGTGGGCAGTGGCAGTTCTGTGGCACTGGGTGTGGGCAGTGGCTTTCAGTGGCACTAAGTGTGGGCTGTTGCACTTCAGGGGCACTGGGTGTGGGCAGTGGCAGTTACGTGGCACTGGGTGTGGGCTGTGGCACTTCAGTGGCACTAAGTGTGGGCTGTTGCACTTCAGGGGCACTAAGTGTGGGCTGTGGCAGTTCAGGGGCACTGGGTGGGTTGTGGCAGTTGTGAAACAGTTGATAAACATTGCAAGAGTGATGGTGGAGCACTTTCTTGTTTTTGTGTTTTAATCTTTTTCCAAAACCTGTTTATTAGTAATTGTTGCCCTAACTTTCTCTTGCGTGTCTCATTTGTAGGTGTCGGTTCCATATTTTGAACAGATGTAAGCGGTTGGATGTTGACAGGGACCTGCACAGAACTTGCACCTACTGTACCGGTATCATCCAGAACTGGGGAATGAAGAACTGATGACTCAGGAGAAAAAGTAGCAGCATGTAAAGATCCATCCTCTGATGGGGTAAAGTGGAATTGTTATTCTCTTGCTGTACTCCGAAACTGATTTGCTTGGCTTACATTCAGAACTAGTGCTTGTAATGTCCTGTTTACATTTTGGATTTCTTTAGGAACTTGGATGATGACTTTTTGAATTTGTGACATTTCTGATATTGATCTTTCATGCATCCTTTCATGCAGTGACATCATCCTTTCAAGCACTGACATCATTTCTGAATGGCGACGATTTTCTTCACCCAAGATTCATTCTTCAGAAACTGCAATAGCTGAGTAGGTATCACGAGCAGGAGGCCTTGAATGCTGGGTTAATCCAGGAGTGTCAACATCTTCATGGTCACTTGAGTGAATTTGTCCTTGAGCGGCAACATCTGGTTCTACAAATAAAGAAATAATTAAGAAAGACATTATGAACTGCCGTGGAACTTTCCTTTTTTTTTCACTATAATGATAGTTGTTCTCATAGTGTAACACATAACATGTTTCCATAATTTTTTATTTGTGTCCAATGAAAAGATGATGCTTGAAGTAACAATGATGTTTCGACTCAGTGTGAAAGAAGAATGAATTAAAGTTTGTTGTAACATCACAACTCCTAGCTGATACTTTAAAACACACACAATACATGTTGTCAGGAAACACTACATCTTCTGTGACAATAACTGATGTGAAGTTCATTATATGTGAAAGGCATTTATTTTGCATGGCAAATGAAATTCTTCAAATGTACACATTATATGTGCTGCACCTCATACACTCACCTTCCATTCTTGATGATGACCTTGATGAGACAGGTGATGAGACATGTTCAGTGTCAGGTGACACAGGAGCTGCAGGAGCAACTATATAGAAGAATAACATCAGAATTTAATTGTCATGTGTACATAATTAACATGAAGTATCTGTAGTGGGAGTAGTTATGGCTAAATATCAGCATCACATAACGAAATAAACAAAGAGAGATACCGGCGCCATGATAAGTCAAATTAGGAGGAGTCCTGGAAATCCAGTAAAAATAATTCAAGTTCAAGAATGATAATCAGCAATCTCTCAGTTTTGAGATGACCAGATGGAACTTCATTCATGGGGAGTGGAACATGAAACGAAAAAACAGAATTTAGTGCAACACAGCTATGATAATTCATACAGACATGAACTCACAGGACCTACTAACAACACAAACAAGACTGACAAACACGAAAGCAAAGCTGGAAATAAAAGTTAGTTTTAATGTAACTATAAAATATAAAACGTTGGACAATATCAGGAGATGCCGATCCGGTTGAGTAAAACCAGAGTATAACTCACAGGACGACAGAAGGTTAAATGCAATGAGCGCCGACCAGGCTGGTAAGATCTGTCCTCCACGTGGATCGAACAGTCCCCTTAACAGTCAGAATACCAACTGTCAGAATCTCTCAGCCCTATTGGTTGCCTGACAACATGTGGACTGCAGCCACTGTGGCTGTTGGAACTTGAAGTTCCCTTGCTGCTATACTCCTATGGAAAGGTAAGGGTACAAAACAGGAGACCAGGGGGACCCAGGCTTTAATAGCAATGTAAATAACTAGCATAGGGTAGGCAGCCCTTTCTTTTTTTGTAGATAGGGAAGTTTTCTTTGGATTTAGGTTCCCTAGAGTATGGAAGAAGATAAGTGCAGGCTCCCAAATGAGAAGCCTGTGTCCCTCTAGGGCAGGGGTGGGGAACGTCCGGCCCACGGGCCGTGTAAGGCCCGCAAAGTCATTTGGTCCGGCACCCGGGAAGCCTGCAAGAATGGGTTAAAAAAAAAGTAATGCTGGCTCCTTAGGCTCCGCCCCTCCCTTTAGGCTCCGCCCCTCTGTCCCTCCCTTTAGGCTCCGCCCCTCTGTCCCTCCCTTTAGGCTCCGCGGCCTGCCAGTCTCTCAGCTGCACTGGCTACCTATGCTGCTCCAGCAGCCCATCCACGGGCCCCAGGTAACCCTCATGCCCTCTTATACCCCCTCCCAGACACCTTATCCACCCCAAGGGGGGAGAGGCCTTATTTTTGTGTGTTTGCAGAGGTGGGCTTATTGTGTGTGTGTGTGTGTGTGTGTGTGTGTGTGTGTGTGTGTCAATGTGTGTGTCATTGTGTATGTCTGTCTCTGTCATTGTGTGTGTGTGTGTGTCTGTCTCTGTCACTGTGTGTGTGTGTGTGTCAATGTCACTGTGTGTGTGTGTGTCAATGTCACTGTGTGTGTGTGTGTGTGTGTCAATGTCAGTGTGTGTGTGTGTGTGTGTGGGGGGGGGTCAATGTCACTGTGTGTGTGTGTGTGTGTGTGTGTGTGTGTGTGTCAATGTCACTGTGTGTGTGTGTGTGTGTGTGTGTCAATGTCACTGTGTGTGTGTGTGTGGGGGGTCAATGTCACTGTGTGTGTGTGTGTGTGTGTGTGTGTGTGTCAATGTCACTGTGTGTGTGTGTGTGTGTGTGTGTGTGTGTGTGTCAATGTCACTGTGTGTGTGTGTGTGTGTGTGTGTGTGTGTGTGTCAATGTCACTGTGTGTGTGTGTGTCAATGTCACTGTGTGTGTGTGTGTGTGTGTGTGTGTGTGTGTCAATGTCACTGTGTGTGTGTGTGTGTCAATGTCACTGTGTGTGTGTGTGTGTGTCACTGTGTGTGTGTGTGTGTGTGTGTGTGTCAATGTCACTGTGTGTGTGTCAGTGTGTGTGTCAATGTCACTGTGTGTGTGTGTCAATGTCACTGTGTGTGTGTGTGTGTGTGTGTGTGTGTGTGTGTCAATGTCACTGTGTGTGTGTGTGTGTGTCAATGTCACTGTGTGTGTGTCAATGTCACTGTGTGTGGGTGTGTGTGTGTCAATGTCACTGTGTGTGTGTGTGTGTGTGTGTGTCAATGTCACTGTGTGTGTGTGTGTGTGTGTGTGTGTCAATGTCACTGTGTGTGTGTGTGTGGGTGTGTGTTAATGTCACTGTGTGTGTGTGTCTGGCACTGTCACTGTGTGTGTGTGTGTGTGTGTGTGTGTGTCTGGCACTGTCACTGTGTGTGTGTGTGTGTGTCTGTCACTGTGTGTGTGTGTGTGTGTGTGTGTGTGTGTGTGTGGCACTGTCACTGTGTGTGTGTCTGGCACTGTCACTGTGTGTGTCACTGTCTCTCTGTGTATGTATGTATGTGTGTGTGTGTGTGTGTGTGTCTGTGTGTGTGTGTGTGTGTGTCACTGTCTCTCTGTGTGTGTATGTGTGTGTCACTGTCTCTGTGTGTGTGTGTGTCACTGTATGTGTGTGTGTCACTGTCTCTCTGTGTGTGTGTGTGTCACTGTCTCTGTGTGTGTGTGTCACTGTCTCTGTGTGTGTGTATGTCACTGTCTCTCTGTATGTGTGTGTGTGTGCGCGTGTGTGTCACTCTCTCTGTATGTGTGTGTGTGTGTGTGTGTCACTGTCTCTGTGTGTGTCACTGTCTCTGTGTGTGTCACTGTCTCTGTGTGTGTTACTGTCTCTGTGTGTCTCACTGTCTCTTTGTGTGTCACTGTCTCTGTGTGTCTCACTGTCTCTGTGTGTCTCACTGTCTCTGTGTGTCTCACTGTCTCTGTGTGTCTCACTGTCTCTGTGTGTCTCACTGTCTCTCTCTCTCTCTGTGTGTGTGTGTATCTCACTGTCACTGTCTGTGTGTGTGTCATTGTCTGTGTCACGGTCACTGTGTGTGTGTGTCACTGTCTGTGTGTGTGTGTGTCACTGTCTGTGTCATGGTCACTGTGTTTGTGTGTCACTGTCTGTGTGTGGCAGCAGCCGCCTGAGGTGATTAAGGACCTGAGTATCACCAGGGCAGCGTGGGTAAGCAGCGCTCTGGGGGGAAAGGGTATAAGAGGTGTGGGGGATGGGGGGGGGGAGGGGGTATAAGAGGCTTGGGGGATAGAAGAACGAGTCTGCGGTGGGAGCAGTTGTGGAGGGTACTTGCTCCGATCCCCCCCTGCTCCGCCCGCCCCCCGTGCACTTACACGGCCCTCCTCCCCACACCGCGTAGCAGTTGCGGAGGTGGGCACCTGCTCCGTTCCCCCCCTGCTCCGCCCCCCCCGTGCACTTACCCGTCCCTCCTCCCCAAACTGGGTAGCAGTTGCGGAGGAGGGCACCTGCTCCGATCCCCCCCTGCTCCACCCCCCCGTGCACTTACACGTCCCTCCTCTCCACACCGGGTAGCAGTTGCGGAGGAGGGCACCTGCTCCGATCCCCCCCTGCTTCGCCCCCCCTGTGCACTTACGCCTCCCTCCTCCCCACACCGGGTAGCAGTTGTGGAGGAGGGCACCTGCTCCGATCCCCCCTGCTCCGACCCCCCCATGCACTTACACGTCCCTCCTCCCCACACCGGGTAGCCGTTGCGGAGGAGGGCACCTGCTTCAATCCCCCACTTCTCAGATTCCCCCCCCTTGCGCACTTACACGGTCCTCCTTCTCCCCACACCGAGCAGCAGTTGCGGAGGGCATCTGCTCCGATCCCCCCACGATCAGATTTCCCTCCCTCTGTGTGTGTCTGAGAGAGAGAGAGTGTGTATGTGTGTGTGTGTCTGAGAATGTGTGTGTGTGTGTGTCTGAGAGAGTGAGTGTGTCTGAGAGAGTGAGTGTGTCTGAGAGAGTGAGTGTGTCTGAGAGAGTGAGTGTGTCAGAGAGAGAGAGTGTGTCTGAGAGAGAGAGAGTGTGTCTGAGAGAGAGAGAGAGAGTGTGTCTGAAGAGAGAGAGAGAGTGTGTCTGAGAGAGAGAGAGTGTGTCTGAGAGAGAGAGAGAGAGTGTGTCTGAGAGAGAGAGAGAGAGAGAGAGAGAGTGTGTGTCTGAGAGAGAGAGAGTGTGTGTCTGAGAGAGAGAGAGAGTGTGTGTCTGAGAGAGAGAGAGTGTGTCTGAGAGAGAGAGAGAGTGTGTCTGAGAGAGACAGAGAGAGTGTATCTGAGAGAGAGAGTGTGTCTGAGAGAGAGAGAGAGTGTGTCTGAGAGAGAGAGAGAGAGAGCTGTCTGAGAGAGAGAGAGAGAGAGAGAGAGTGTGTGTCTGAGAGAGAGAGTGTGTGTCTGAGAGCGAGAGTGTGTCTGAGCGAGAGAGTGTGTCTGAGAGAGTGTGTCTGAGAGAGTGTGTCTGAGAGAGAGAGTGAGTCTGAGAGAGAGAGTGAGTCTGAGAGAGAGAGTGAGTCTGAGAGAGAGAGAGATTGGGTCTGAGAGTGAGAGAGAGAGAGTGGGTCTGAGAGTGAGAGAGAGAGAGTGGGTCTGAGAGTCTGAGAGAGAGAGAGTGAGATTCTGAGAGAGAGAGTCTGAGAGTGAGAGTTTGAGAGTGAGAGTCTGAGAGAGAGAGAGAGAGTGAGAGTCTGAGAGTGAGAGTCTGAGAGTGAGAGTCTGAGTGTGAGAGTCTGAGAGAGAGAGAGTGAGAGTCTGAGAGTGAGAGTCTGAGAGTGAGAGTCTGAGAGTGAGAGTCTGAGAGTGAGAGTCTGAGAGTGAGAGTCTGAGAGAGAGAGAGTGAGAGTCTGAGAGTGAGAGTCTGAGAGTGAGAGTCTGAAAGAGAGAGAGTGAGAGTCTGAGAGTGAGAGTCTGAGAGTGAGAGTCTGAGAGTGAGAGTCTGAGAGTGAGCGTCTGAGAGTGAGAGTCTGAGAGTGAGAGTCTGAGAGAGAGAGAGTCTGAGAGAGAGAGAGTGAGAGCCTGAGAGTGAGAGTCTGAGAGTGAGAGTCTGAGAGTGAGAGTCTGAGAGTGAGAGTCTGAGAGAGAGAGAGAGTGAGAGTCTGAGAGAGAGTGAGAGTCTGAGAGTGAGAGTCTGAGAGAGAGAGAGTCTGAGAGAGAGTGTGTCTGAGAGAGAGAGTGTATCTGAGAGAGAGAGAGTGTGTCTGAGAGAGAGAGCGTGTGTCTGAGAGAGAGAGAGTGAGTCTGAGAGAGATAGTGAGTCTGAGAGAGAGACAGTGTGTCTGAGAGAGAGAGAGAGAGTGAGAGTCTGAGAGTGAGAGTCTGAGAGTGAGAGTCTGAGAGAGTGAGAGTCTGAGAGAGTGAGAGTCTGAGAGAGTGAGAGTCTGAGAGAGTCTGAGAGAGTGAGAGTCTGAGAGAGTGAGAGTTTGAGAGAGTGAGAGTCTGAGAGAGAGAGTCTGAGAGTGAGAGTCTGAGAGAGAGCGTGTGTCTGAGAGAGAGTGTGTGTCTGAGAGTCTCAGAGAGTGGGTCTGAGAGACTGAGAGAGAGTGAGAGTCTGAGAGAGAGAGTCTGAGAGAGAGCGTGTGTCTGAGAGAGAGAGAGAGAGTGGGTCTGAGAGTCTGAGAGAGAGTGTGTCTGAGAGAGAGAGAGTGGGTCAGAGAGTCTGAGAGAGAGTGGGTCTGAGAGAGAGAGAGTAGGTCTGAGAGAGAGAGAGTGGGTCCGAGAGAGAGAGAGTGGGTCCGAGAGAGAGAGAGTGGGTCCGAGAGAGAGAGAGTGGGTCTGAGAGAGAGAGAGTGGGTCTTAGAGAGAGAGAGAGTGGGTCTGAGAGAGAGAGAGAGAGAGTGAGTCTGAGAGTCTGAGAGAGAGAGAGAGAGTGAGTCAGAGTCTGAGAGAGAGTGAGTCTGAGAGAGAGAGTGTGTCTGAGAGAGAGAGAGAGTGGGTCTGAGAGTCTGAGAGAGAGAGAGAGAGAGAGAGAGAGAGAGAGTGGGTCAGAGAGTCTGAGAGAGAGAGTGGGTCTGAGAGAGAGAGAGTGGGTCTGAGAGAGAGAGAGAGAGAGAGAGAGAGAGTGGGTCTGAGAGAGAGAGAGTGGGTCTGAGAGAGAGAGAGTCTGAGAGTCTGAGAGAGAGAGTGAGTCAGAGTCTGAGAGAGAGTGGGTCTGAGAGAGAGTGAGTCAGAGTCTGAGAGAGAGTGGGTCTGAGAGAGAGAGTGAGTCTGAGAGTCTGAGAGAGAGAGTGAGTCTGAGAGAGAGAGAGTAAGTCTGAGAGAGAGAGTGAGTCTGAGAGAGAGAGAGTAGGTCTGAGAGAGAGAGAGTGGGTCCGAGAGAGAGAGAGTGGGTCCGAGAGAGAGAGAGTGGGTCCGAGAGAGAGAGAGTGGGTCTGAGAGAGAGAGAGTGGGTCTTAGAGAGAGAGAGAGTGGGTCTGAGAGAGAGAGAGAGAGTGAGTCTGAGAGTCTGAGAGAGAGAGAGAGAGTGAGTCAGAGTCTGAGAGAGAGTGAGTCTGAGAGAGAGAGTGTGTCTGAGAGAGAGAGAGAGTGGGTCTGAGAGTCTGAGAGAGAGAGAGAGAGAGAGAGAGAGAGAGTGGGTCAGAGAGTCTGAGAGAGAGAGTGGGTCTGAGAGAGAGAGAGTGGGTCTGAGAGAGAGAGAGAGAGAGAGAGAGAGAGAGAGAGAGTGGGTCTGAGAGAGAGAGAGTGGGTCTGAGAGAGAGAGAGTCTGAGAGTCTGAGAGAGAGAGTGAGTCAGAGTCTGAGAGAGAGTGGGTCTGAGAGAGAGTGAGTCAGAGTCTGAGAGAGAGTGGGTCTGAGAGAGAGAGTGAGTCTGAGAGTCTGAGAGAGAGAGTGAGTCTGAGAGAGAGAGAGTAAGTCTGAGAGAGAGAGTGAGTCTGAGAGAGAGAGAGTCTGAGAGTGAGTGAGTCTGAGAGAGAGAGAGTGAGTCTGAGAGAGAGAGTGCGTGAGTCTGAGAGAGAGAGAGAGAGTGAGTCTGAGAGAGAGAGTGAGTCTGAGAGAGAGAGAGTGAGTCTGAGAGAGAGAGAGAGAGTGAGTCTGAGAGAGAGAGTGAGTCTGAGAGAGAGAGAGTGAGTCTCAGAGAGAGTGAGTCTGAGAGAGAGAGAGAGTGAGTCTGAGAGAGTGAGTCTGAGAGAGAGAATGAGTCTGAGAGAGAGAGAGAGTCAGAGAGAGAGAGAATCTGAGAGAGAGAGTGGGTCTGAGAGTCTGAGAGAGAGAGAGAGTGGGTCTGAGAGTCTGAGAGAGAGAGAGTGGGTCTGAGAGTCTGATTTCCCTCCCCCTGCCCGATTTCTGTGTACGTGTGTGTGCGTGCGCGCGTGTGCATGTGCGTGCGCACAGAAACCAACCCGCAGTCAGTCATAGTCACCCACCACCCAAGAGTCAGTCAGTCACCCAAAGAGACGCAGTTCCAGCCATCACATTAGTGGTGAGTTCATTAAATGTTTGACCAAATATAGCAGGCTAATTTTTAAGTTGATAATTTTGGATGGCCCTCGAATAATTTTATAAATATCACAATGGCCCTTGGCAGAAAAATGGTTCCCCACCCCTGCTCTAGGGGTTGCCTTATATGTTGCCCTGTGACCATTCTGGCAGAGAAGAAGGCAGACGCCTGAAGGCCTATCCCTGTGGTGAACATCCTGAAGGGAATGAGGTGGGCCAAGATAAGTTGACCATGATATCTGTTTCCACAGCCATGAAGCATTATAAAGAGAGCAGAGTAATCTGATACCTTCAAAAGGAATACACAGGGTAGCCCAAGAAAGTACCCTGACAGAAATAGTTATACAGTAGCTAAACGATGGCTATCATAAATGTATTGCTCTTGGTGCCTGTTGAAAGAATGTGCCTCTTCAGGGATGTAGTAATGCAGTGGTCCACAAACGTTTTCTTCTGCTCCCCCCTGCCTGCTCTCCCCCCCTGCTTGCGCCCCCCTCCTTACCTTGTCTCCGGCGTTTCTGACATCACTACATCATGTGACCCCCACAGCGTAATTTGATGTCGTGTTGCCATGGCGATGTGTCGCCAGAAGTCGCCGGAGACAAGATAAGGGAACTTAAAGAGGCTTCGCACACTCCCCCAGCATTTAATTGAAATGCTTTAGGGAAGAGCGCAGGGTCTCTGTAAGCGCCATGCCCCCCCCCCCCTCCAGTTTGCACACCCCTGGATTAATGTACCTGAAGAAGTTGTAACCTATCAATTATCAAAAAAGCCTGTCAAAGTTCATGGAGCCCATTTTTAATATCTGCAGCTACACCCAGCCTGCGCGGATCAGCATCTCTGACAAAGGTCAGCCTGAGTAGCCATGAACACAGACATCTATGTAAACTCCATTATAGCCGGGCAAGAAGTGCTACACACAATATTATGCTCACTTAATTTGTCACCTGCAGTTAAAGTGAATTAAGTCCAGTTCAAAGACTTTTCTTTCAGAACATTATTTTAGTTGTGCCAAGAAACTGCTAGTCCTATTTGATCAAAATGGAACCTACTGTAAGAAGCTGTCTTATTGGCACATTTACTGCATGAAGAAAAAATATTGATAGCAACATCTACTAATCAAATGCAAAAATTGACATCTTTAAGCACAGATCCCAAACAAACTAAATGTAATACCAATTTCACAGCTTTGAGAAAACCCTGAGTACAGCAGTATCAAGCATGAAAAAAAGGTAGGATGCACTTCAGAAAACCATAAAAATATGGCAGCACAAGGAATATTACCAATGATATACTGTAGAACAAGCATCAAAATTAAACCTTACTGTTATCAACTGACAAATGTTGAAACATCAGTGTTGTCTAAATAGCTAGCGTGCTACCTCAGCAAGAAACTGCATAAGTCCTTGCGGCAGTATAGGAATTCTTCCCTTCACTGACACTAATTCTTACCTAATACACACAACATATACTGTACTCCAAAGCTTCATTGCAAACTAAGCACAAAATCATTTCAATTTGACATTTTAATATATAACTAAACAGATATAATATTGAAAGCAGCAAGAAAGTGCATTGGATCCAACTAAAATAATCTTCTGCAAGCACAAAAACAGCACACTCTGCATTCATTATTTTTTTAAAAAAAAGCTCAAGTTAGTTTACTTTTAAAAATGGACAAATGCTGTTTTTTTAAATGTGTGTACACGGAGAACCCACCAGCAATAATAGTATAGGCTGGTATTTTGAGAACACCAATAATATCTGCATATAGTATGGATATAAATTGAATGCCATGGCATTTCTACATTGTGCAGTATGCAGGCACGAACATGCAAATCTAATGACCTTGAATGAAGAACTGTATTTACTCAAAATGTCAAGCAACTTCATTTTAGTGGCCTAACGCAGCATGTTACTATTTTGCATCTTATAATACTTTCCCATTTTACAGTAAGGCTTATGGTGTCACAGCATAAATAGGTTGTCGTTAAATCTTTTTCTGTTACAAAAGACAGAAACTTGTTAAAAGAAAGTATTGTTCCATCAATTCACTGACCAGTTAGGACTACTGTATATGTAAATCCCTTGACTCTCTTTCTTTGAAGGGATGCTATCCAATAATTACAACACCGCATGGTTTACAGAGCTTTACTGGTGTCATTTTTGGAAGAAAAGTTCAAAAGACTGAATAAATCCTGTAATGTGAAATCCACATTGGACATGGAATTGGACATAATGTGTGTGCTCTCTGCCATCGACACTGATTCCAGTTCTGCAATATCTTCAGCCCAGTGCTGCGTTTGGAATAAAGGACAACAGGGATTTTTGAGAATACTGCAAAAGACAACAGGGATTCATATGACGACAGCAGTTGCAAATTAAATCAATGAACTACTGCGAACATATGAGAAACCTCTGACCCAAGCAGCTGATTGGAATAATTATCACGTTGCTTACAACCAGTGATATATCTACAGTATTTACAAGTGCGATACATAATAACTCAATAGAGATGTCTATGACATAAGATGAATGTTAAGGAACGAGGGGGCAGAGAAAATAAAGGGAAAACTTGGCATCCACAGCAGAAGAAGAGACATTAAAAGGAGTGTTGGAATGACAATAGCTAGGACCAAGGTGAAACATGGGTGGTGAGGGGGCGATACTGGAGGGGCTATGAAGAGCTAACAAAAGAAGATAGGACATTGAAAATGAATGGGAACAGATAAGAACATATGTAAGGGTGTTGAAGAAGAGAGGCAAAGTCCAAGAAAAAGGAAGCAGTGGAGAACCAAATACGGAAAATAAAAAAGGCTGGTTATTGAGGCTGAAAGGGGTAGAAGGCACTTAAGGAAAGATATAAAGAGACCTAAAAAGAGGGAGTTGTGTGTCTGAAGGATTGTATAGAGTGGGAGATTATGATAAGAGGTTTGTGTTGCATCGTCCAAAGCAATATAAAGATAAAGTTTACAGTACTATCTACAACATTTCTAATGGTAAAAAGACTACAATAAACAAAGAAGCCCCAATGCACATCCAACATGACACATTATTTAGTGCATTACTATATGTCTTTTCTATATTTTTTCTTCATAAGTATTGGTCATCTGTAGAGATGGGCAAAATTTTTTTTTGTGGATTTGGATTTACCTCAAATCCGGCGGTTACTTTGGTCTGCGGATTTCCACAAATCGGTCTAAAAAAAGGCGATTTGACTACCCGTATTTTTATTTATCACTGACAATTCAATCTGCAGATTCCGCAATCCATTGGGAGATTTAAAAAGATCCTCCAACGGATTGCGGAGTCCGCGGATTGGATTCTTAAAACCCTCCATCTTATTGCTACAGCAAAGGTCATTGTCACATTTGTCTTTCATGGTAAAACCATCTCAGCAGGTCCTACACTACCTATTTTAAACTGTCTTTTGTATTTCTTCCACTTACACAGTATAAAGTAGGTAGTGTAGGACCTGCTGAGACTAGTTCACCGTAAAGTGGTAGAAGAACAGAGTTCATCAATAGTGCTCTAAATGACTATGGATAATGAAAATAACAATGTCAATTCAGATATTCTTGATAGAAGATGTCTTGATGCAGGCTATTGATATATAGGTGAGTATTGGGTATGTAGGTGAGCGCCAACGAGGCGTGAAACGCGTAAGAGCTCCCTCCATTTTCCTGACTGCACCATGATGTCCGAATAAAGAATATCTTTTAACCACAAGCTGCTTTCCTGATCATTTATGGCTGTGCTCTGACACACTGCCTCCAGCAGAATACCCACCTATTCACCGTAAAGTGGTTGCAGGCTAAAAATGTTTTGACTGAAGGAGTGAACTAAATGACCCATTCTTATGAAGAAAAATATAGAAAAAAAACATATAGTAACTTATTAAATATTTTGCCCTGTTAGGCCTTGGTCCCGCTGCGGCCGGCGGCGCGCGCGGCCGCGTGCCACCAGTTGCTTGCCCCGGTTCTAGATGTCCCCGCTGGCTCCTTCCGGCGTGGCTGACTGTGTGCTGTGATACGTCAGCCAGCCGGAGCTACAAGGAGCTTGTGATTTTGGCGAGTGTCGCGTCAGGTGACATCCCAGCAGCCAATCCGATTCCCCCCTCTGCTCCGATCCCCCCGTTCCGATTTCCCCCTTCAGCTCTGATCCCCCTTCCGATTCTCCCTCCCGTTCCGATTCACCCCCCGTGTGTATTTGCCTGTGTGTGTATGAGTGCCTGTGTGTGTGAGTGTGTGAGTGCCTGTGTGTGTGTGTGTGAGTGCCTGTGTGTGTCCTTCCCTCTGTGTCTGGCTTCAGAGTGGGAGGGGCTCCGGGAGTGAGGGATCGACAGGGGCGGGGGGGGTACGACAGCACGAGAGCCCCCTGCTCAAACCACGCCCCCCGCTCCGGCTCCAGCTCCCGCTCCCTACAGACCGCAGGTAGCGGTCAATTGCCTGTCAGCACGCTGCCTGCATGAAGTGCAGGCGTGCTGACTGAGGGAGCGGGGCCTTGGCCTTAGAGGTGCACTGCAGCTTCTGTGTATATTGTACTTGGTCACTGTAACAGGGGACTTATCCCTGTTCACAAATGTGCCTCTAATCCAGCAGTGTGGTGGTTAAACTGCTGGTAGCAAATTAACTAACACCACCTGCCTGATTAGAGGTGGTAGAAAAAGCCTGCCTTTGAGACAGGAGGTGACTCCTTAGCTCTGAATGAGAGCTGACCTTTGGAGACACCACATGTCTTGAGCTCTGTCAAGAAGAAACAGCAGAGCTGATTGCAAGACACCAAATAAGACTTCTAAACCTGGATGCTGATTTTCTGTGCATGCACGGGTGTGGTTCCAGGAGACCAGAGAAGCTTACTCTACAGCAGCTAACAGATAAGACTTTCATTCTAAAGAGACTTCTTATATCTGCTTATGAGGAGGGGAGAAACAAGGACATTGGAGCACAGCAAAAAGACAGGCTGGCGGCAGTGACTGCGTGCAAAAGCTTTATTCCGGCAACATTGCCATTAAAAACAGGACAGGTTCTCTGACGCGTTTCGTCTAAGAGACTTTTTCAAAGAGTGCTATACTGCAGCCAGGGATGTTCCCTAAATACCCACAGACACCCACGTGATCAATTAGAAATCCCTGCCCCTGGCCGGTAATTTACAGGCCACTGGATAATTATGTAAATTAGAAGGGTGCTGCCCATCAAATCCAATGGAGGGGAGTTTTAACCATATGGTTCCTGAATACATTTTGGGAAACTAATACTGTAAGGGTAGCAGGTCTATCCTCTGGCTGCCATAGCAAACTGATATGTGGAGAACATAACATGACATTTAATCTTATTTAAAATATATACATATTAATATACATTAATAGGTAATGCATCATCTGATAATATTAAGCATATTTAGAATGACCATTTAGCTTGCAAGAGATTATCCTAGAGAGCTAGATGTACTTAATTCACCTATTATGCATAAAAATAATACACAACAAAAAACATGTTTAAGACATGTCACAAATCTAAACATTAAAAAATAAAATAAGAACAGCCACACAGAGAGAATATATAAATTGTCACATCATCCTAGATGAAAGTTCAGGCATCAGACAATGATGGATACATAGAAGACTGACACTGTTGCATTCTATTCTGCATTCTATTTTGTATCGTAGCAACAGACCACCCAATAATTTTGGGCATAACCTCATATTATTGTGATACAGAAGATTATATTAGTACAGCCAAAGTTATAACAATAATTTTTTAAACAATAATTTTAAAGCCTCTAAAAACAATAAAGGCAAGAAAGCAAAAGAGCAGCAGAACAACGGCAGAGAAATATCATAAGTACCGGTCTTATATTCAAACACCTAATATATAATTTTCCGTTTTTTGTTTCAATATTTCAGATTTTAGTATTTTAGTATTTTAGTAGACCCTAGGTACTTCAACCAGGGGACAAACAGTTCATCAGCCCATATATACATATATCTCTCTCTATTCAGCAAACAGTTGACTGTGATACACAGGGCTAGCAGTCTATAAAAAATGGGACAGCTCCCAATCCACATTTAGACCTTGTGGGTGGAGACTGTCCGTACAAAAGATCCATGACATCTCTTTTTGGTTCAATATCTTAAGTCTATTACCACCCCTTATCATATTAGGGACATGTTCAAGTCCCAAAAAGGAAAAGCCATGTAGGCCACCTTGTCGACAGGAGGAAAAGTGTCGAGAGACCGGGTGCAACAAGTCCTTTTTCTTAATTAGCCGTACATGTTCCTGTATTCTCGTTTTTAGCGCTCTAATTGTACGGCCAATATAGGTCTTGTTGCATCCGCATTTGATCATGTAGACTACATAACTACTGTTGCAGTTGATGAACATATGTATGGGTTTTTTAATCTTTGGTTTTAGACAATCAATTACCTTAGTTGGTCTAGCATACTGGCACACATTACACCGTCCACATGGGAAGAACCCTTTAGGTATATTACTAATTTTTTCCACACTTTGGGATGAAAAGAGACTGGGTGACAAATAAGATGATAAAGGTTTTGCTCTACGAAAGACCAATTTGGGCCTTTCCTTTGTGATGTTTCCTAGGTCACAGTCTAGTGTAAGTGTTTCCCAGTGTCTGGCTATAATGGACCTGATGTCGTTTGATTGACGGCTCTGTCTGGTGATAAACAGGGGTACATTTTGGATGCGATCTCCCTTATTCCCTTTTGTTCTTGACAGAAGCTCCTCCCTTGACATTGCTTTAACTATAGTAAATGTTTTCACTAGATCCTCTTCAGGATAACCCTCTGTCCTTGAATCTGTTAATCATTAGATTTGCCTGGTTGATGAAATTTTCATCGGTTGAACACAACCTTCTGAGGCGCATAAGTTGCCCCTTTGGTATACCTTTCTTGAGGGGCAATGGGTGATTACTATTCGCCATAAGGTAAGTGTTCCTGGAGTTGGGCTTCCTGTACACGTCAGTCTGAATCTCTCCCATTAAATCAACATAAATAAGGATATCCAAAAAGTGTATTTGATTACTACTGTGCTCATGTGTAAAGTGTAGGTTATAATTATTAGAATTTAAAGACTGGATAAAAAGCTCCAGAGTGTGAGTGTCACCCTCCCAAATCAAAAACAGATCGTCGATATAGCGGCGATAAAACAAAATGTGTTTCCTAAATAAATTTAAATCGCTATAAATAAATAGTGATTCCCAAAACCCCATGAAAAGATTCGCATAAGAGGGTGCAAAAGATGTACCCATTGCAGTGCCAGTGAGTTGCAAATAAAATTGTGAATCATAGCTAAAGTAGTTGTGCGTGAGCAAAAATGTGATAGATTCAATTAAAAAAATACAAAGTGCAGGGGAGAGATCAGATTTGTTAAGAAAGTGCTGTACAGCCTCTATGCCCTGCCTGTGGTCTATGATGGAGTACAATGACTTCACATCCATAGTCACCCAAACACAGTTGGTAGTCCAATTTATTGTTTGTAAGTCTTCAATTAAATGTCTGAAATCTTTAGTGTAAGAGGGCAGGCTGAGCACTAGAGGCTGTAGGAAAAAATCAACATAACGTGATAAAGCATCTCCCAAAGATCCAATACCTGACACAATTGGCCTACCTGGAGGTTGCGTCAGGGTTTTATGGATCTTTGGGAGATGATAAAAAATAGGTATAATTGGGTCTGGTGTGTACAGGAAGCCCAACTCCTTAGGATCCAAAATATAGAGGACTTCACCCAATTCCAGGTGTGACCTAAGCTGGACGAGGTATCTTTGAGTAGGGTCTGAGGGAAGTTTTTTTATATGTAACAACGTCTCCTAGCTGTCTGAGAGCTTCCTTGTTATAATCTTCCGAGGACTGAACAACAATTGCTCCTCCCTTGTCTGCTTTTTTAATGACAAGGGATTTATCTTTTTGTAAATTAATTAGCTCTTGTCGTTCAGTCCTCGAGAGATTATCCCCTTTGGGGTGACCAATCGTGATCCCCTCTGCCAGTATTCTAAGGTCCCTCTCAACAAGTTTCTCAAATGTAGAGATAAAGGGACCCTTAGAGTTATTGGCGCAGAAGATTGACTTTCTTTTAAAATTTGTATGTTCGTGTTGGAAGAAATCCATAGAAAGTTCATATGGGGATGAATTACCCGTTTGGTCACCAAGGAGACCCTCCAAATCTGCAACTGCACAGTGCTCCCTGTAAGAAAGAATTTCTCTGTTAGTATCATATACATTTAAATCAACATTTGCAACAGAGTCCATGGTCTCTCCTGATTCATTTGGTGAACTCTTGTGTGCTGAAAAGAACTTGGTTAGGGCCAGCTTACGAGTGAAACACTGCAAGTCTATGATGGTACTGAAGAGATCAAAGTTACTTAGCGGAGCAAAATTAAGTCCTTTATTCAGGAGTTTTAATTGGTCAATGGTTAGTGACACGTTCGAGATATTAATGACATTGTCCTCCGCTAATGATACTTTTTCCTCTTCGTGGCCCCTCTTTGGGCTTCCCCTCTTCCTTTTGGACCTCCGCGTCCTAAAAAAGCGGGTACAAAGGAGGAGGTGGATGGTCTTGCATCATCTTCACCGGTATATGTGGTGTGGCTCAATCTATCCGAGGTAGTGGACTCGCGAAGTACCCCACCTGTGTTTTTCTTCTTCCAGGGATCATCGTATTTCTCTTTTTCAAATGTAATTGAGGTAGGTCTATTTTCCCCCTCTGAAAGATCTGAGTCTGCACTAGACGCTTCAGCATATTTATTTCTGAGTATAGATTTTTTAGGGGTTGGTTGGTTGGCACCCTTGTTCTGATTAGATCTATGTTGGGGTGATTTAGATCTACCTCTAAATCTATTTGTGTTAGGTTTTGGGGGCAATTCCCAAAAATATACTTGATGTTTAAGATAATCTTGCTTGTCCCTTTCAAACTTGGATTGTTTCTTTTCCAAGATCGTGTTCTCTACCTCGTCTATATTCTGGGACAGGATCAGGTCATTATTAGAGAAATGTTCCATTTTGTTAAATGATTTTAATTTTGTTTTCAGATCCAAAATGTCCTTCTCTAAAGCAGATCTCTCTTCCTTTTTATGAGTAATAATTAGTCCCATGAGTTTAAAGGAACACTCATCTAAGGCCATCCTCCATTTATTTTCAAATTCTTTGTTGATAAATCCAAAGGTGGGAGATTTTTTAATACGTAACCCCCTTGGAATTCTGTTAACTCTCACATAGTTATCCAAGGAGGTTATGTCCCACCATAACCGGATATTGAGTGATAGTAATTGTTCTAACTTTTGAAAATAGGTCACCAGGTCAGATGATTCCTCACAAAACACTTTACCGGTTTCATCAAAGACATGTGCAGCTTTTCTGCTTCTTTTGGTGTGGTCGCTGCATCTAAATACAAATGTATCTGCGCCATCCTCTTGAACACAATCCTCAAATGTGTCATCCATAATTAAGGCATAAGTTACACAAGTCTCTGTGTGACAGTCTTAAAAAAGATCTCCAAATACTCAGCAACTGTATAAACTTAGATCATAAAAAAATTGAGTTTGAATTATTATGCACAAAAAAGCCACAAGCCAGCCTGTAAGAGGTTAAAATGTCTTTGTCATAAACCACTGGATACAATACAAATAAGTCCTTACCGAATACAGCAATGAGCTACCACAGTGCTAGAGACATAGGTAGATAAGGGAATAAACCCCTAATGTGGTGCTTCAAATTGGTGTCGGTATTGAGGACTGTTTAATCCTCAGTGTAGCAGTGGTAGGGCAGATTTGCCAATGTTTGAGGTGATAGAGGAGAGCAGCGGAGTGTGTACCCCTAGATAGGAGATAATAACTTCTTTTGGGCACAGTAAGGCACAATCTGGATAGCCGTGTAAGAAAAATGATCTCTAACCTGACCGGAGTGCTTCTCCCATCCGGCGGTTCCTTCTGTGGCGGATCACGTGTTCCCGGCGGGTCCTCGAGCAGGGAGTGCAGGGACTCGTGTAGCTGGCTCGTGTAGTGCCTGATGGCTGTCCGTTCCACAATTGGCCTACCTGGAGGTTGCGTCAGGGTTTTATGGATCTTTGGGAGATGATAAAAAATAGGTATTATTATCCAGTGGCCTGTAAATTACCGGCCAGGGGCGGGGATTTCTAATTGATCACGTGGGTGTCTGTGGGTATTTAGGGAACATCCCTGGCTGCAGTATAGCACTCTTTGAAAAAGTCTCTTAGACGAAACGCGTCAGAGAACCTGTCCTGTTTTTAATGGCAATGTTGCCGGAATAAAGCTTTTGCACGCAGTCACTGCCGCCAGCCTGTCTTTTTGCTGTGCTCCAATGTCCTTGTTTCTCCCCTCCTCTTACTCACCTGCTCTGGGACGGATGCACACTCCAGGAGAGCAGCAGTGAGGCCCCCTCCTCTGGAACGGACAGCCATCAGGCACTACACGAGCCAGCTACACGAGTCCCTGCACTCCCTGCTCGAGGACCCGCCGGGAACACGTGATCCGCCACAGAAGGAACCGCCGGATGGGAGAAGCACTCCGGTCAGGTTAGAGATCATTTTTCTTACACGGCTATCCAGATTGTGCCTTACTGTGCCCAAAAGAAGTTATTATCTCCTATCTAGGGGTACACACTCCGCTGCTCTCCTCTATCACCTCAAACATTGGCAAATCTGCCCTACCACTGCTACACTGAGGATTAAACAGTCCTCAATACCGACACCAATTTGAAGCACCACATTAGGGGTTTATTCCCTTATCTACTTATATCTGCTTATGTCATGCTATGTGTTTTGGGCTGGGAGACCTGCTTAACTAGGAGTTGTGAATTGCATGGGATTTCGCTAGAAATACTCCAAAGTGAATTAAGTTTTATTTCCCCCCCCCTGTGTTTGGATGATTTCCTGATAAAAAGGAAAAGGCACAATAAAGCCTTATTATAATTTCACCTTATAAAAGTCTCCAATTGTGTACCTCTGTGAACGTCCGTCTACAGTCACTTTCCCAGTGGCACTCCAATTGACACAAACAAATATATAATAGCGTGGGTCTGGGTTTTGAGCTGGCTAAGGCCGACGCCCTGCTGTTTCACTCAGCACGCCCGCACTGCATACAGGTGGCGCGTGGAGAGGCACTTGACTGCTATCTGCGGTCCGTAGGGGGGGGAGTGGTTTGAGCGGAGGGCTGCAGCGGGGGTCTCCCGTGCTGCAGGAGGGTGCTGCTGTATGCTGGAAGGTGAGCAGCGAGCCCCCACACATGCCCTCTGCTGCTCGCTTGCTGCTCCCCCCCGTCCCCGGTCTGTCCGTCATTTCTCCCCCCCCCCACATACATACATACATATATATATATAAATATATATATATATATACACACATACATACATACACACACATACATACACACACTTCCCCCCCCTACCTTTTGGAGGTGGGGGAAGCTCTGACAGCTCCAGCCCCCGGTGCTGATAGGCTAACCAGCGCACCACGTGACACGTCACTGCTCGGGATCACAATCCTCTTGCATCCCCTGGCGGCTGACGTGTCACAGCGCGTAGTGAGCCTGGTCGTAAGGAGGCAGCGGGGACAACAAGACTGGCAGAAAGGGCTGGTGGCACGCGGCCGCGCACGCGCCTGCCCGCAGCAGGTCCTCAGCCTAAGATTCATATTTAGGCCATTGCAGAATCTGAACACTTTCACATGGTTCTTTTTAATTGTAATCACTATAAAGTGGGTTTTTGAAATGCGTAATGTAGACAGAGATTAAACAATAGGTCTTCTGTTATTCCACGGTCTATTAAATATTTTGTCTTACTTGTTTTTTTTTAGAAATGTTATGTACAATTATTTTTCTATTCTAGTGAGTGACCTACAGTATTTTATTAACATCTCATATACTGGTCTGGCAGCTTCTCATATAGGCCAGAGCTCTCTTTCAGAATTGTTTTTGCTGTGACATCTATACTACCAATTTTACTCAGACACTTGATTCCAGAGTATTTCTCAGTTCTTTTGTTACGCCGATGCTCGCCACAAACCGGGACCGGACCGCGGGGCTGAGGTGGGGTTACATTATCACCGACCTTAGTCCGCGCAGACTGATCCGGAGTGCGCAGTTCGTAGTCGTACATCGCAGGGTCAGGATTGGAGAAGGCAGCATCGTTGTTATTGAAGCCAAAGTCGGGGTAGGAGAAGACAGGACAATCGATGGCCGAAGCAGGGTCAGGATAGAAGACATCCGGGTGGTCGTAGTCGTAGCAAGGAATCGGCAACAAGCAGACAGGAGTTCCCCGCTTCAGCTTAGGAGCGTTAGCGCGGGAGTGGCTTCTGCGCGAGGAGCGGCCTCGGCCCATGACGCCTATCTCAGCAGGAGGAGACAGCAGGCTGGCCGAAGTTCCCCGCAGGGCAGCGTCGGAGAGAACCAACGCTTCAGCGCAGAAGTCCAAGGCAGGCCACTGCAAGGGGATAGCAGCAGGCCGCAGGAAAGGAAGGGTAGCCACTGCTAGGAGGGAATGCAGCAGGTACCGGTGCTGGCAACACGCTTCAGCACAGGAGAAAGAACAGGCCTCTGGATACTCAGGAACTTGGAAGGTAAGAACGCTAGGAGAGAGGCCTGGGGCGGTTTGTGGCAGAGACAGTAACGTCCAGGTAGGAGATTATGCTCGGCACTGGTTCAGTGCCAACGCCCAGGATATAAAGGGCGGAGATCCAATCACAGGAGAAGGGCGGAGATCCAATCACAGGAGGAGGGTGTGTGAGTATTCCTCCAATGATGTAGCACAGGGCAGAAGCTGCAATGAGAAGCAGCACATGTGCCATTGATTGCCAGAGGAAACTTTTGCAACTGCAGAAGTCTGCAAAAGCTATAATCAAAGCCAGGAGTGGATTCCTTACAGTACCCCCCCCCCCTTCAGGTGAGACCTCCGGACGAACAGGGTCCATCACAGATTTGGGGGACATGGAGTTGTTTCTAAACCTCCTTAGGCGAGAGGTGGCGTTGAAAACCCACGATTTGTTGGTATTCTTTACAGTACCCCCACCACTGGGTGAGAAGCCTGGGTGGACAGGCCCATTCATAGGTCTGGAAGACATCGAGTTGTTCCTGAAGCGTCTCTGGCGAGATTTAGGTCCAAAATCCAGGTGTACATTGGTGAGTGCCGCAAAAGACAATGGTGGCACTGCGGTTTTTGGTACATGGGCAATGGGACCAGGGGACTCCGGAATAGGGACATCAGAAGGGCCACAGCCAGGTATCCGGTGCATAGTAATAATCCAAGAATACGGGACACAGGACACTGATTGTTGGACAAAAATGACATTGGGGAATTGGGGGCAGACAATGGCCTTGGTGGAATCAGCATGTAAGAAATGGCGAGAGTCTTTAGCTCCCAAGGAATTCAGGGTGGTGATTAGCGAGGGTATAGGGCGGGCGGGTTCACTGCAAGATATTGGAGCAGTAGTCTTGATACGAACCAGGCTTGTAATCCCAAGCAATTCGAGAGAGCTGGTAGTAGTGTTTACGTAATTGTTGGTTGTGGTACATGCAGTTGCAGGATCCGCCTCCTTTGGCCTCTGAAATTCGGGGGGAATCAAATCCAAAGTTATGGTCTTGGCGAAGGGCATAGTAAGCATCACGGAGACAGTAGGAGACAGCACACCAAACCCATAGTGGGGCCATCAAGAACAGGGATGGACGCCACAGGCAAAGCAAGGAGGTCCAGCATGAGTGTCCTCGTCCTAGAGAATGAAGACATGCAATCCAAAAAGGGCACTTCAGACACCGCACAGAAACCTGCGAGTACAGACTCTGTTTGAAAGGTGAGAAAACAGATCTTATCCGAGAAAGCAGGAAGTCGGGTAAACGGTGTAACAGGCTTAGAAATAGAAGTCTTGGGGTTAATGCTGGGTACCTCCAACACAGAAAAGGAAAACAATGAACTAGAGCTTGGCTTAGGGGTGGAGGTCACAGGTACCCAGGTCTCGCATGATACTGTGGGAGAAGCAATGCGAAATATTACTGTTTTAAACATAGGGTTCTTAACATCGGTAGCTCCAGTCACCTTCTTGAGAGGTAACCCTAGTTTTGCGACAGGATAGTCAATAGTAAGTACCCCAAGTATTGTGGGAGACACAGAGAAATACAAGTCCATCTTAAAGACGGGGTTTTTTGAAAAAAGGGACACAGCGGGTATTACTGAAAGTTCCAAATGCGATACCCCTGAGTTTGTGGTAGTAGACATACAGTCAGTAGTGGATACCCCGAATACTGTGGGCGGATCAGCGTGAAACAGTATTATTAAAGGAGTGGGCATCCCAGACTTAAAGTCATCTTTAATCATCCCGGAGGCTGTGGCATGATCCGTGAAAGAAGCTGGGGTAGACTCTCCAATAGAAACAAGGGAGATCTTGCTAGTCACTGAAGTGGGTGATTGAGAACCAGCAGGAACTGAACTAGCTACTGTAATGAAATCAGGTAGCATTGCGCTTGTTTCAGAATTGGATCCCTGAGAATCCCTAGTGAGGGCATCAGACTCCATAGGAGACTCAGTGACAGGGGTCTTAGAACCAATTAAAGAAATTGCAGGTATCACAGACTTAATAGGAGAAATACCTTGCAAAACAGAAATTTTAGTAAAGGTGATAGGCATAACAGATAGAAAAAACAGAAGTAAGCTAGAGAAGGTTGCTCCTACAACAGAAGATTTGGCAGCGGCAGAGCTTAAGGCCTCGGCCATGTTACGTGCTTGCTGGCGGAAGCGCGCTGAGGCGCGCTCCCGCTCAGCACTGAGCCCCTACAGCCGCAATTAGAGCGGCTTTAGTAGGGGCTCACCTGCGCTTCCGCGCGCTTGCGGAAGCGCAGGTCTTGGGGGAATTTAAAATTCCCCCGCTTGCCGGCGAGACAGGCCGGTCACGTGAGCGGTTCGCCCAATGAGGGCGAACCAGCTCCGTGACGTCACTGGCCCGCCCCCGGCCAGTGACGCGCCCGCCCCCGGACCGCCCCCGGACCGCCCCCTGACGGCTGCTGAGAGCGCTTGCGGTAAGCAACCGCAAGGCCAGGGAAAGCACCCGCTTTCCCTGCGCCTCAGCGCGCCTCAGCACGCCAGCAGGGACCGTGGACTCGGCCTTACTCAGCGGCTGCTGGAGAACCTTTAGCTACAGTGAGAAGGGACTGCAGGTTTACAAAATCAGGAATAAGGGAAGTTTCAAACTTGAAAACCTGATCCTCCAAATAGGAGGGCCCTAACTTAAATTGTACTAAGGGAGCAACAGCAGATACGCTGATCACAGAAGGGGTCACTTGGAAAGGGACATAATATGTACTGTTCGCTTTAAACCCTAGGATTTGAGAAGAGGGGAACACAGACAGTGCAAATGGGGCAACCACGACTGTGCTGGTCTCTGAAGTGGATATTTGGGAAAGAGTGTCTGGGACATCAGAAACGACAACAGATTCCACGAAAAGGGGTCTATGCTCAGAAGCAAGGGTCTCAGCTCTCTGAGTGACAGACGGGATCAGCGAAATACCTAGGAGTAGGGATTCTGCGAACAGGTTTAGAGAAACAAACGGCTCCAGAATACTTTTAACTGGAGCCAGTATTATTGCCGAACGTTCAGGGGACGTAGCCCCGAGAATTTTAGCTGAGTCACGGGACATAAGGGGTTCATCCTCTGAGGCTAAGGAGGTGTCGCTGACTGACGGACTACAGGGATTTACCAAGGGAGGTTCATAGGGCTGACCTGTAGGGGTTAACATAGGAAAAACCTCAAGGGTTAAATTACTCTGTACCTGAGAGTCAGGGAAATAGAAGCTGGTTTCCAAGAGTGGGGTCATAGGGGGTTCTGCCTCTTGCCCTAGGGACCTAACATTAGACTGCGGAATACTAGGGTTAGCAGTAGGGACCTCACAGAGCAGACTAGCAGGGGTTAAAACAGAAAAAACCTCAGGAACAGAGCTTAGAATTTTTGGGTTAGAAAAAGAAGGCAAACAGGATTCATTCTCTGGTGCTAGGGAAGACACACTAATCTGGGGAATGCAGGGATTTACAGTGGGGGACTCATAGGCCAGACTAGCAGGGGTTAATAACCTCAGGGACAGAATTTAGGGAGGTTAACTCAGGATTAGGGAGCGTGGCAGCTTCTTCCTTAGCGGGCAGCGACAGAGAGATGGTTTGGCCGTTCTTAGGAGAGGGAGGTAACCCCACAGGTTTAGCAACAGGACTGGCAGCATAGGAGATCTGCCATCAGCAGCGTAGCTGGCAAGGAGGGGGTCCTGTTCTTTTATGCAAATGTCAAGTGTTAAGGAAAGTACATGGAGTATATCCTGATATTGATCCAACATGAGGAGGGCGCCCTGTTGTACTAGATGAATGTCCAGTGATGAGGCCAGGGCATAGAGTTCCATAGGGTACACGTTATCCCAGGTTAAAGGAGAATCAGGGGAGCGTATACAATCGGCTAGAGACCGTTTTAAGTCCTGGATGCAGCAAGCCTTAAGAAAGAGATCACAACGGCATTGTCTTTGCAAAGGGGTTAAACCTTCATACGTATACAGATCTTCAATCAAGGCTATTATTTCACACAGATACTGGCCTTCATAGTGGGACTGGTACGCAGGCCGGGACATAACTTCAGTTGGAAAATTGCCTACCCCCGCCACGGCGCGGTCCGGTTTTTGTTGGCCGAGCATACTGTTACGCCGATGCTCGCCACAAACCGGGACCGGACCGCGGGGCTGAGGTGGGGTTACATTATCCCCGA
Source organism: Ascaphus truei (assembly GCF_040206685.1). Classification (NCBI taxonomy): domain Eukaryota; kingdom Metazoa; phylum Chordata; class Amphibia; order Anura; family Ascaphidae; genus Ascaphus; species Ascaphus truei. The sequence goes on along the minus strand of NC_134486.1, from coordinate 95,131,046 downwards.
CCTTAGTCCGCGCAGACTGATCCGGAGTGCGCAGTTCGTAGTCGTACATCGCAGGGTCAGGATTGGAGAAGGCAGCATCGTCGTTATTGAAGCCAAAGTCAGGGTAGGAGAAGACAGGACAATCGATGGCCGAAGCAGGGTCAGGATAGAAGACATCCGTGTGGTCGTAGTCGTAGCAAGGAATCGGCAACAAGCAGACAGGAGTTCCCCGCTTCAGCTTAGGAGCGTGAGCGCGGGAGTGGCTTCTGCGCGAGGAGCGGCCTCGACCCATGACGCCGATCTCAGCAGGAGGAGAAAGCAGGCTGGCCAAAGTTCACAGCAGGGCAGCGTCGGAGAGAACCAACGCTTCAGCGCAGAAGTCCAAGGCAGGCCACTGCAAGGGGATAGCAGCAGGCCGCAGGAAAGGAAGGGTTGCCACTGCTAGGAGGGAATGCAGCAGGTACCGGTGCTGGCAACACGCTTCAGCACAGGAGAAAGAACAGGCCTCTGGATACTCAGGAACTTGGAAGGTAAGAACGCTAGGAGAGAGGCCTGGGGCGGTTTGTGGCAGAGACAGTAACGTCCAGGTAGGAGATTATGCTCGGCACTGGTTCAGTGCCAACGCCCATGATATAAAGGGCAGAGATCCAATCACAGGAGGAGGGTGTGTGAGTATTCCTCCAATGATGTAGCACAGGGCAGAAGCTGCAATGAGAAGCAGCACATGTGCCATTGATTGCCAGAGGAAACTTTTGCAACTGCAGAAGTCTGCAAAAGCTATAATCAAAGCCAGGAGTGGATTCCTTACATCTTTAAAGCGTCAGACCAAGCAATATTTTAAATAAATTAGTTATGTACTATAAAAAAATACTTGTAGCATTAAAAAACAACAACTCTAAATGAAATGTTTGATGTATTATAACATAACAAGCATCTTTTTGTTTCTATTGCCATCATTTACAAAGTCACATTCCCTTCCTCTTCTGAAACAGGCTGTGGCACACCCCTTTTTGAGCCCTGCCCTCTCTCTAGCAGTGCACCAATTGTATCAATCTACTGCCTGCTCACATGTTCTTCCCCACAGAACTTTGCATCTTTTGTCCTTCTCTGCATAACCATTTAGTGAACTCCCGAGCCGAATCTTCACCGTTCAATCACAGGAGAGCGGATCGATCAGCAACTTAACTAATTACTTATCATTGTGTGGATTTTATTGATGGCCAAAGAACACAAAAACTTGCCGAAACAAGAACAGGACCCCTATAGACTAGCACTCTTTCAAATTGATTAGTGACTGATTTAAAATGTAACATTTATTGGGTATGATAATAAAATATATGTGGTCAAACTAAACATACAGACGAAAGTAGACAAAAGCGAAGCTGTTAATAATAGGGAGTGAGTACCACAAATATCAGCTTGCTAGAATGGCATAAATCCCTGATGGATAGGGGTGTGATTAACCAGGCAGGGCTATATTACCCTCTATAGGTATATAGCCAGTATACACTGGATGAATGAGGCCTGCAGCTGAAGGAGAGCCGGGGCCTGGCTGCAAGAGCACTGGCAACCGCGTCTGCCAGAGATCGAGCCCAACATGCAGCGCCAGCCCCCCAGGGGTATTTTTATGTGTAGCGGGGTACCCCCTGGCTACTAAATCTACCCTATGGGCTGGCAGTAAACCCTGGTGTTTACAGGTTTGCCAGTAGTTATCATGGGGTTTTCCCCTTCATCTTTTGGTGCTGCGCTTGAGTGACAGCAGGGGGTGACATATCCTGTTGTGGCTGGGCCAACGGGATGCACGCTCTCTGGCTGTACTTAAAGGCATGACCGCCCTAAAGTTGGTTGTTGTCCTTCTCCATGGAGAAGGCAGGTCACGACTGGGAGCCTGAGATTGGGGCCTTTCCATGTGCTCTTCCCTCCGGGGAGGAGTAGAGTGACTATACCTCTGCCTCCGCAAGGGAGGGGGGAAGATCTAGGATGGCTGCGGGTGCCCTAGGCCCATAGTGACTATCCAGGGACTATCTCCGGTGATACCTGAGAGAAGAGACTGTGATCCGGCAGGTGACTGTTGAGTACCTGTATTACTGCACTAAGAGTAGTAATAAAACCGTTCCTGTTTTGCAATATACCTCCTGACTGGTGTGTGATCTAATTGGGGGGAGAGTTACCGTTCTACCGTGGGAGATCACCTCCATATCCCTGGAGCCTACGGAGGTGCTGCCCTGCTAAGTATTACGTGAGGTATGGACCCCAGAAGCCTGTTCCTGTGTCCCAAGGTTACCGTGGACGACTCAGCCCTCTTGTTACTAGCAGGTAATGCACCAACACCCAGTAATAGCTCCGATCTGCGATTGGGGGAGGGGGGGGGGCTTGGGGGTCTGGGGGAAATACTGCTACATATGTATTGGGGTATTTTGTATATGCATTGTTTTTTTGATATGTATTGGGGTATTTTTTATATGTATTGAGTTAATTTTTATATGTATTGTTTTTTTTATATGCATTGGGTGTTTTTTATACATCCATTGTTTTTTTAAATATGTATTGTTTTATTTGATAAATATGTATTTGAGGGGGGTTATATGTATTTGGGTGGGCTTCATATGTATTTGTTTTTTTTTATATGTATTGTTTTATTTATATGTAGGGGGGTTTATATATATAATTTTTTTTATATGTATGGGAGGGGGTTATATGTATTAGGGGTTTCAAATGTATTGTTAAGGTGGGTTTTCCAGTAATTGATGGAGGGGGGAGGGTGAGAGGTGAGACAGAGGGGAGAAATACATGGTAAGAGGGCAGGAAATAGAGGGGTCTCGCGAGGTATTAAATGGGTGGGGGCTCAAGAGGTCTGAAATGGGGGGTCTCACGAGGTGTGAAATGGGGCTCGCAAAACTGCTGACGAACTCTCATTAAAATTTTACCTTTCAGTTATCACATATGCATTCCTGGCATAATACTACCATTGTGTTTGAGACTTTACTTTGAGGCTGTAACTTCAACCGCTGCACTCGTACCAGCTGGTATTCTACCAGTCCATTAATCCTTAGTGTAGCACCCCTATCCCCCCTAAGCGAGATCTACTTGTTTTCTTACTGGTTCTGTGGTGCTAACCTGTTTGGGGACACAGAAGGCCTCAGCCTCCACTCATAGGGAGCTTGGGGTGCAAGGTGCAGCGCCTCCACCTGTGAGGATCCCGCCACAGACGAGATGAACCCCTCACAGAAACATATATCTTGTGAATAACCACTCACACAACAGTATAAACAATAGAATACTTTACCAGCAGGGTCCCACATAACACATCAATAATAACAACAGTAATACCAACACAACAATAATAACAGCTCCCTGTCCCTCTCCTCTTACTGGGAGAATACAGCTCTATCTCCAATACCCCTGGGATAAGGTATGTCCCTCCAAGGTCATAGGGTGTGTGTGTGTGTGAGGTAGCGCTACCTCCTTGATATCGTTGGTGTACGGTGGGTACCTTCCTTTTTAATCACCCAACCAGCTATAGTCTCCCTCTAGGAGGCTGTTATCTGTGGTGTCTCACAATGCAGGGCCTCCAAATAAACTCCCCTCGCACCTTACCACCAGCAGCCGCTCACGTGGTCTCTGGTCCTTGAGGAGTTTCTTCTTGAAGTCCTTCCCGCTCGGCAGCTCCTCCACAGGTATCACTATGGTGAAGGGTCCCTAAATTATGGCAGCCCTACAACACTCAACTACAGTGGCTGGGGTCGAACTAGGCCCTCAGGGGAAACCACTAACCTAATCCTAGGCAGCCTTACTGGCTCCCAGGACAGTCCTAGTACCTTGTGTGCTCTGACAGCACTGACTGCACATGCACCAGTCACAGTGTATCATATCCTGCTCCGTGTCAGAGTTCAAGGACATAGAGTTTCTTAAGTCCTCCCTGCTTCCTCAGAGTCAGCCTGAGGAGCGGTGTAAACGCCCCTAGTGGTGTCGAGGAATACCCTGCTACATTAGCATTATACATTGACAACATACATTTCAGACTCGCGAGTGCACACTACTGGGGGCTTCCTTCTCTGCCTACTCTCTGGCTCAGAAATCTCCTCTGTGTCTATTATTACTTCCCCTAGTGCACCCATATGTCTGGTTCTGGAGGCTGAACGGGTGTCTCCCTCTCTCTCGGTTCTCTAAATAAAAAGGTGCATAAATATTTTGTTAGGAGCAGTATTACAATATCAAAATGACGCCTATACAAATGATTTTGCATTCTTTATACAGTATGCATTCTCCATGATACGTTGAATAGTAGTTAGACTGAACGTTTTATATCTGCATGTCTATTACTTTTCTCATTTTAACCTTCAGATCGAATATGATCTCTGTGGCCAGCTGGGTGTGGGTTTGGGAGATTCTTTCCCAATAGTTATGGATCCACACTTAAATTATTATATTTGTAAAACTTTAAAGTGGTATTGTACGGTTAACATATGTTAAATTGCATCTTCTCAACATAGACCAAAGGTCAAACATGTTACATGACATGGAATGCATAGTCTTTATCTAAGTGCAATTCCTAGCACTTAGCAACGGAAGCAACATGAGAACGCAGCTCCAAGATAAGAATAACGATTGGAACCATATTTAATGATGCACACTTATCACTTACACCGAATCCTACATTAAGAATAAAGGGTGGGATTAAAAAAAGTGAAAACAAAATAAATAAACTTAGTGAAGAATAATTGGCATATTTGGATTCAAATCTATTGGTAAATAAGTGAAGGTTTACAGCCTTATTAGGAAAATTTTGGAATGTGAAGCTATCTTTCATGCAGAACTATTTCACCTGATACTTTCCTTTAGTACAATACTTCGGAAATCAAGCCCTATTTGACCTAGATTTTCATACACCATGATCAATGATCTGGGTCAGCTGATTATACCAGAAACATTCTTAATAATGCACATTCTTTTACTTATTATATTTGATTATATTCCTTATATATATTCTTGCCTTTGGGTGGCACTAGTTAGCTAAACGAGAATTAATACAGCCCTGTACTGTGTATTCTGTAAGATCTAAACATGAGTGCATTACAGTTGATAGCACTCATATGGATGTACATTATTGTTCACCAACTTGTTTTCTGATCTTTGCCATTCTACCCTTTTGTAAATCTTTCAATAAGTTGATTACCTAGAGTTGAAAGTGTCTGAGGTGCACTAATATGACAAGAGTATTTAGGACACTTCCAGTGAAAAATAGTGGCATGCAACTGAGCAGCAATATATTACTCTAAAAATACCTTCAATTAGGAAATAGGGATATCTTGATAGAACAGTGGTGTGTGCAGACTGGAAAGACAAGTGATTAGCCAACAGTGAAGTATGAAGAATCCAGTGCACTCCAGTGAATAAGTTGCTTTTTATTAATTTCATTTTTACATGGATATGCCCTGATGAAAACTGATTTGGTAGAAATGTCGGCAACCTATCTGGAATTTACCATGTAATATAGTCAAGAAAAAGCAACTAATTGACTAGAATGCACTTGATTCTTTATCTTTTGATCTCCAGAGATATTACAGCCTTGCTTTTGTCAGTGGGCAGGACTTCTGTGGGTTAGCAGAATGTGTTTATAAAATTATAGTGCAGTTTGTCGAATGAGAGAAATGCTGTATTAGGAAACAATCCATGGAACTCATCAGGGGGAGTTAGTGTAAGTAGGGAGTTTGCTGCTGATATTTAGATTTCATGAAGATTGAATAAAAATTGTATTTTAGGTTGGATTTGTAACTACAGACCGAGTCTTATTTATTGTTTTCTTTTGTATCAAGTGTTAGTTCAGATAATGTTTTCTTATACAATAGTGGCACTGGCTAAAAGAGCATACAATCTACTTTCCTTAGCACAGAGAGGTAATGGCCTATATTTACTAAGCTGTATTCTGACATAAAGCACCTTAAATTCAATGGGCTGACCAACACACTGCTCTATATATATTATTTTGTTGTTCTTTTTTTTATCTTTGAGGCCACAACTGCACTGGATTCTTTAAAAAAAAAAGTGTCTTTTTGCAGAAGACTGCTTAATAAATATGGGCCTAGGTGTTTTCCAGAGTCGAAAGGTATCTCATGGAATTGTACTGCTTATTAAATATGAACCAAAGTGATTTGTGAAAGGTCAGAAAAAGAACTGATACTGGAATTTTAACTGGGTTCTGTCACTTTAAAAGCAATGTTGTTACCACTAGGGCACATGGTCTTATAATGTCGGTGTAGTTGTGCCTTGGCTTAAAGACCCCAACATTTGAAAAACTCTTCTTGTTCTTTTTGAAATTATTGTCTGTTATGTTTCTATGTAAGTTAAAAATATTTTTTTAAAAAAGGAGAAAAATGAATTACCATTGTGGTGATGTTCTGTTTACCATGGACATTAATACGGTGTAATATAACTTCCAATTCAAACGTCATATTAAAATCACACTCCTTTCAAAGACTCCCTTCTGCTGTTACCATATTATGAATTTTCACTTGAATAAATGACAAAACACAGGAAGGGACAGATAGAGAATAGAGAGAACATACAGTAGAAGCACATAGTATAAAAGCATTAAGTCAATTACAGAGATGTACTAAGGCACTTTCGTACAAAATTGATGCAAATTACGCCATTTTCATCTTGTGTTTCCTTGTGTCAATATATTAAGGTCCTTGCTGTAAGTTTTGCGTCGTGTGTGTCAGCTTGTGATTTGGGGAGTGGCAATAAGGGGAGTTGGGGAGGAGTTACATGATTTACAGATTATAATATGATCAAATGTGGCTTTTTGAAGTGAAACTTCTTTAGTGGCACCGCTGATGGGATAAAACTGGATAGATGGGGGGGCGAAATGTGAAACGGAAGTGACGTCACGTAATGGACGCCGCTCCGCTCACACGCCCCCCCCCTGTCACATGTGGCGGCGGCGGCTCCTAATCGCCGCCGCACCCCTCACCCTCCCACACACCCACACCTAGTTGCTCACTATCGCCGCCGCACCTAACTGCCACGGCGCCGCTGTTCCGCCGCCATGCCGCGCACCACGCATGCGCAGAAGTGGCTGGCAGCGGCGCCGTTCCCCGCCCACTGCCATGCCGCGTGCCACGCATGCGCAGAAGCGGCTGGCAGCGGCGCCTGGGAATAGGGTGGTTTGAGCGCGCTGCCGGGGGGGGTGGGGAAGGGGGGAGCTTGAGCGCGCCGCCGGGGGGGGGAGCTTGAGCGCGCCGCCGGGTTGTGGGGAAGGGGGGAGCTTGAGCGCGCCGCCGGGTTGTGGGGAAGGGGGGAGCTTGAGTGCGCCGCCGGGGGGTGGGGAAGGGGGGAGCTTGAGCGTGCCGCCGGGGGGTGGGGGGAGTATCTGCTCAGAAGACTCAGACTGAGCCCCCCGGGTCCGCAGCTCCGTCGGGGGTGGGGGGAGTCAGGAGAGAGGGGGCAGGACACAGACAGAGAGACATACGGTACACACAGAGAGATACACATACACTGACAGACACACACACACTGACAGACACGCACACACTGACATACACACATTGACTGACACACACATTGACTGACACATACACACAATGACACACACACACTTACTCTGACGCACACACACACACTGACTGACACACACACACACACTTACTCTGACGCACGCACACACTCTGACGCACGGGCACACACTCTGACGCACGCGCACACACTGACGCACGCACGCGCACACACTGACGCATGCACGCGCACACTCTGACACACGCACGCACACCCCAGTGATGTACCGAACACCGCCCCTGAATGATGTGCCTATTCCTTCCCCGCCACTGTGAGCTCCCCCACCCGCTCAACATTCATGATGCTGGTACTGCTGCAAATAAACACATACACACACACACTGACGCATGCACACTTTGACGCACGCGCACGCACACTGACTGTCACACATACGCACACACACACGCACGCACACTGACTGACACACATACACTCACTGACCGACACAGAGAGACATTCACACAACACAGAGAGAGAGAGACATACACTGACACACACACACACACACACACACACACACACACACACACACACACACACACACACACACACACACACACACACACACACACACACACACACACACACACACACACACACACACACACACACAATGACTGACACACACATACACACACTGACTGACACAAATACACACACTGACTGACACAAATACACACACTGACTGACACAAATACACACACTGACCGGTACAGATACATACACTGACTGACACACACACACAAACAAACACATACATACTCACTGACTGACACACTGACACATGTGTGCCGAGCACGCGCGTTATAAGTCAATTTCTGTGACAAAAGTCAAAGAAGTTTCACTTACTATGCGCGTGCACAGCACACACAGCTTTTTTTAAATTTGTATATGCATCAAAAAATATCCACCATGTCTCAAGCGGCGTAAACTTTTCTGGCTAAGAATTTGCATCATATCAGGAGTCTTAAGAAGATCGAAAGAAGTACAAATATACAGTACAAAAGTTTCAGATATTTTAAAATGAAGATACAGTCCTTAAGACAAAAATGAACCAATAGCAGTGACATGTTCCTGGTGTTACGTAGGAGTATATTATATTAGTCAGTCACAGCCGTATGCTGACTGAGGATGTCACATGCTGAAGTGGGAACTTTACGTTGGGGTTATTAATATAACTACAGTCACACAGAGGATAATTAATGCCCACAGTTGCAGATTTCTCATTAGGCCCAGGCCTAGGGTGGCAACATGTTGGGGCAGCAGAATTTGAAGGCGGCATGGGCGATTGGTGCTTGCCAGTCGGTTGTGTGCATGTGTGATCTGTGCTTGTCAGCCGCTCGTGGCATTGGAGGAGAAGGGCAGCACCAGGTACTGTAAGTGCCTACGGGAAGCATTTTTTAAAAATCCGACACTGAATGCCCAGCAATTATAAACTACAGCTGCCGGCAAACACAGTCCTTTGGCCAGTATGCTCCCACTTCCCATCCATACCACCAGCAGCACTTCCAACACAAATGGTGTGTTTCAGTGTGTCTGTGCCCAATTTATGGTCAGTCTTCTTGAACCAGGGTAACATGTAGGATGTGAATGACTCCAGTGGTTTAACTCATCCCCTTTTGAAAGCACACAAAGTCCTTCTATTTTCTTCAACTTTATTTGGGAGTCAACAGAAATATAAAAGGTACTTGCTGATGGTGGTATGTAGTGAGAGAGTGCTTCTCTAGATGAAGGTGTCTTGGTATGGGGGGAAGGTAAAAAAGGATGGCATTGCAGGGGGTGTAATGAAGGTGGAATGTACTCACAAAGCCAGCTTGCAGGGAAAAGAAAGACACTTTCCTGTGGCAGGCAGGAACAGTCTAAGGACCACTATAACTGCCAGAAAGACAGGGGAGCAAGCAGGGCTAAACCAACCTCCTGGCTATGAAGATTGGAAGGTTGCTATGGTTGTGTAAAGGGAATGTGTAGCAATAATGTTGCATTTCACACAGGCAGCTAGCTGCTGGAACAGGAGAAAAACATGCAGATTAAATAGGGAGAAAGTTTACTTGAAAGCTGCAAAGGGACACAGAAAATGTGTAATCCTGTTCCAGGACAGTCAGAAAGATAATTTTTTTAGAAAATTGGACTAAAGCAGCCGTTCAAGCAATATCATAAATGTGTTTTTTTTAATTGTACTACGAGAAAATACTTGTAGCATTTAAAAAAATAAAAAAATGCTTTAAAGACATTTTTAATGTTTGTAATGTAGGAAGCATTTCTAAAGTGACAGCCCCTTCCCCTTCTGATAGGCTCTGGCTCTTGAGTCCTGCCCTCTCTCTAGCAGTGGACCAATTGAATCTAGTAACTGCCCAGTCATCATATTCCGGGACTACATTGCCCAAAATGTTGTGCAAGAACTGAATTAAATAACCCGGAGCAAGCGATCTATTACAGTCGATTACAGGAGAACGGATCGATCTGCAGCTTAGCTAACCACTTGTCAGTGTGCAGATTGTATTGATGCACATGGGGGAATATATATATATATATATATATATATATATATATATATATATATATATATATATATATATATATATATATATATATATATAAAAAAAAAACGGCAGCTTGAACTGCAGCTTTAAAAGGGCACTTTTCTCACCGGAATTTCCAGTGCATTATTAGTTGCTAATGCTTGGTGAAAATTGGCAGTTCTGTGAAAATTTAAAGAAGTTTCACAAACTTGCACAAAAGTTTAGCAAATGTCTAGTTCATTTTTAGACATGGTAATCTGAGATATACACATTTTGTTTCTCCCTTGGCTATATTCTGTTGTGTTATATCACTTTGTGATTAACAGGGCAACCAGATTTCCAAAAGTAAAAACCGTTGCACAATAAAAAATTATTTCTACAACAAATTGCATCACTTAAAAATAAATATTACAAATGTAATTTGTCTAATAGCGTCCCCAATTATACTGTATTATTGATTTATGTCTCTCTCCACATCCCCTCTCCCCTCTCTGTCCCTCTCCATCCTCTCCCTCTCTCGCTCCCCTCTTTCATCTCACCCCTCCATCCCCCCTCCCGTCTCCCCCCTCAATCACCTCCTCCCCAGTCGTAATTCCCCCTCAATCCCCCCATCACTTCCCCAATCCCTTCTATCTCCCCCCATCCTCTCTCTCCCATCCCAATCCTATCCCTCTCCCCAGCCTCGCCTCTCTCCCTCCATTCTCTCTCCCCTCACTTAACCAGCCCCACACACACTTACTTACCCACACACACTATTACTTACCCAACCACACAGAGCTACTTACCCACCCACACCCATACACTTACTTACCCGCACACACAGACTTACTTATCCAAAAAGATGCACTTACATACACAGCCACATGCACTTACCCACTCACATACTTACACACTTGCAGTCCCCCGCCTCACACACAAAATTATTTACTTGCGTACACCCACACACTTACAGACACTTACACTTTCTTACCCAGACACACATTACAGGTCAAGCACCACTTTCTCCTCCTACCTCTGTATTGGCTCTTTGACAGAAACAGGCTGTACTAAGAGTGGAACTAAACACTTGAATGACAAGCACCTCCATTTAGGTTTCCTGCTGAACTTTACACAGAAACAGAAAAAGGAAATGCTCTGTATTATTACAGCTTAAGATACCTGAATGTGACATTGCTTCTACTGTTGGGAGCTTGTCTGGGCAGAGTTGCTACTACTGACATCTCCTTTATGCTTTTTGCGACCACCAAGCTGTCCTCCCAGTGCCGTCGTCCCAGTGTGCACTGTAGCACGTGTGCCCGGCGGGGGGAAGGGATGAGGCGGCGCATGCACAGCGCTTCACCGCGATCTGCGGTCTGGGAGAAGATGCAAGAGGTTGAGAAGGGGGGGGGGGGGAGCGTGGCCATGACCTATCGCGGTTGGTTCGCCCTCATTGGCTGAACCGTCGGCGGGAGCGTGACCAGCCATCCGTCGCAAATTGTGAATACAATTTGAATGTCTTTGGAAAAACTTGTCGTACAGCGCGGCTGCACATTCCGCGCGAAGGTACATACTGGGCCCAGCCCCATTGAGGGGCGGTGGTTGTTCACGCACCGCTCACTGAGGCGTGCACTGTAGAAGGCACTGTGACCATGGCTTCCAGCTGCGATTATAGTGGCAGCGTGTGAAACCTGCACTAAGGTCCAAGGCAACGGGGAGATGTGGTGGAGGCGTGGACGTGACGTCAGTAGAGCGGTTCGCCCTCATTGGCTGAACCTCACATGTGACCCAACCGTCGCGCAGCAAAGACAAAATACTTTGTCTTCTCCAGAATCGCGTGCGGTCGTGCTTCATCTCTTGCGCGGTCGCGAGCTATATGGGTGGCATCATGAGGGTACATACATTTGTTCCGCCACTATAAACGTGGCCTACGACAAGTGATTCTTTTGACTCCAAGAGGCTGAAAATCACATGACCAGTGGTGCAAAGTGGTGCAAAATAAACATCACATTTGTCAGAGAAAATACATGATTTACTGCTTTGTTCAGTCTGCCACCGTTTTTCTTCTTTTCATTGCTTGTTTCTCTTGTGAATAAATGGGGAAAAAAGGGGGAAAGGGATAGACTGGGCGCTTCTCAGAGTGAATTAAGTGACAGTGTCAAAAGATGTGAATTTGCTACAAAATGTGAATTAACTTCAAAAAATAAATAAATACCCTTCACCAATCAGTGGTAAAAAAATATAATATAAGTTATACAAAGTGAAGTTAGCTGCTCAACATCCTCAGATAGGACTGTTCTAATTCCCAAAGTTCGCAATTTCTTTTCTTCTAGGAGAGGAGGAACGCTGGTGTGCTCGGTGATACTGTATATGTAAATATAAGATAAAAGCAAATATAGTGCAGATGGTAGATACTGGTTATATATAAATCTGTTAGCTCTAAGTGGTTGCACTCACAAAACGTCTTGTAATAATAGGTATGTCAGAGATTCGTCTCTCTCTGACTGGAGCCCTTGTGATAGGTGGATGCAATAAGTCTCAGGATACCCCTCAGTGCGTGTGGTAGGTTGACATGAAAAGAAAAATGCCACAATAGTGCATACTATTTGACCAATTGTAATACAGATAAAAAATGACAAGAGTAGTTACATTCACATTTTCAATAAAATAAACAGGCGTTGGAGAGAAACGCCGATATTGGAAGGACCCCGTCGGTGCAGGCGTCTGCTCGTCTCACTCGCGTCTCACCCTCTGGTTTCCGCATGCGTCACTTCCGGGCAGCATCACAGGTGGGGGCGGAAGCGCGTCCTGCCTTTGAGATCAGCTCCGATTGCCAGTCCTTCAGCTCTCCAGTTCTCCAGCAACGCTAACTCAACGCGTTTCGCTGATGCTTCATCAGGAGTCATTTGAGTATGTCGTTTGGATATTTAAAAAGTGCCTAAAGACAAAAGACAAATTTAAAAAAGTGCAGAACAACTCTGTGGAGCTTTCTTCCCCACTACACTCGGCAAGACTCAAGAACTCCTCTTGCCACTTGCCAAACATCTTAGGTACCTGTTTCTTCTCCTCATCTTTACCATCCCCTTTCTTCCCCATTTTTTCCACCAACTCACACAGGTAAGATTCCCCACTGCAACAGAATCTCTGGGATGGTGTGCAAGGCACCAATCACACTGGGCACAGCTGGCCTTGACTCCTCCTCGTTCCCGATTGCCGCATTGGGGGAGCGCCCCTAACAGGTCCTGGAACCAGCCATCCCCATTCTCTTCAGCTGCCCTCTGCAGCTGCCGAAGAAGCCCCTCCCAGTCATCTATTCTTATAGAAAAATAGAATGAAATTGTCCAATAGCAGTGCTGCAGTGCCTATATAGAGTACTGTTTGTGCTGTTTCCAGTATATGAAGCACTTCTTGATTGCAAAATCTTGCAGAGAATATTATTATATATACCACCAGTGGCCGGAGACTTTAAAATATAGTAAATGAACACCTCCTATGTATGGATAAGGGGCCCTGATGGAAGTATGGGGAAACCACAAAAACCTGGCCAGTGAAGACAGGTAAAGCGGATCCCCTCCCGTCATGAGGAACCAACTAACCCTGGAGGAAGCAATTAGTGTGACCGTCGATCAGATCAATACTTGTACTGAATCCTGTGAGCGAAACAGGTAGATGGAGAAAGTACTCACGGCTTGGTGGTGTAAAACTCCAGTGGCATGCGACCTGCTGAGATGATAGTAGTAATCTTAGAGATAATAGTAACCAAAGAGATAAAGTGCACTAAGCACTAAACAGGTCAGAGGTTTTTTTGTTCGTTTACTCCACTCATGCCACAAGATCTATTGCTTTTTAGTATTCTTGTGCCTCAGCCCATTCCTGCAGTGCACTGTGACTTCTCCGCCTCAGTGGATATTTTCTCCAAGATTACTATGGTATTTTTCTTATAGAGCAATAGCAGTATATACTGTTCTATACCAAGTACAACAAAGGCATACTAAATTCTCATTATTACCTCTCATTTAAGGGGATACAATTGGTTGACCAAGATCATGCAGGACTGATGCTCCCACTTCAAAGACCAGTGTCCTAATCATAGGACTATTTAATCTTTGGATTGATATATATATATATTTGTTTTTTGACTTTGTCACTAATTTCCAATTTGGCACTATGGGCTGTATGCAGTAAGCGGCGATAAGGCTTTTTTCTGCATTTTTTGCCCTCCCGATTCAGCAAGTGCCGATAAGTGGGAATTATCGGCAACTTTTCCTCCCGATAAAAAATTATCGGGAGCCGGCTGAATTCAGGTAGCCCCGATCAGCTCTTCGGTGCTGATCGGCACCCCAGATTGGAGAGTTTATCGGGAATCCAGCCCGCCAACTAAAGTTGGCAACTTGGTGGAGGAGAAGCATCGGCAAGGGTGACACTTAGAAAAAATCAGCCCTTTTTCCTGTCTGTGATTGATGCCGGGGGTCTCTGGAGCTGATACCCGCACCAGACACCCCCGGCATGCATCCGAGGCAGGAAAAAGGCATGTACAGCCCACTTCATTACCTTAGCGGCTAACCGCTAAGGCAATGAAGGGGTTAACCCACCGTGCCAGCTTTATTGTGGGTAGCGGGGGTGGGTGAAGGGGGTATTTGGCCCTGGGTGTGAGTTTAGGGCTTGCGGGTGCACTTAACCCCTTCACGACCGTAGCAGTTAATACCGCTACGGTCATGAAGGGGTTAAGGCCTCCCGCTACCCACCCGCAAGCCCTAAACAACCACCGTTGAGGCTAATACCCCCTTCACCCACCCCCACTACCCACAATAAAAAATAATCACACACAGCAGCCCCACACTAAATAAATAAATCTAAATAAATAAATAAATATCTCTATATAAATAAATATATATATATATATATTTTTATATATATATATATATATATATATATATATAACCCAACAACCCCTAACATACACATATATGCATATCAATGATACTATAGGCCGGCGGGGGCCCTCGGGTGTTACCCGCAGGCCTACAGTACCAATTATGTGCCCCCCCAAATTAATGTCTAAACACATACATACTTATAAAGAAATACCCCCCCCCCCCCTTAACACATACAATATAGTAATGGCCACAATTACTATTATCCACAAAGGGATAATAGTGAATGTGTCCATTTTAAATACATAAACAGCAATAAATACATTAAATAAATATAGCACTTACCACCCATGTCCAGCTGCCACGATGAAGGCCATCCTCCTCTTCATCCTGCCCATGCCCCCTCCGCTGCTGCAAAACAGACACAAGAATGAAAGCATCCAATGTAATGTCCCCTAACACTTTAATCACCATAGCGGTTATTAACCGCTTCAGTCATTAAGGGGTTAACCCACCCTCACCCACCACTCGGGATGCCTACATACCCTCCCACACTAACCCCCCACCCCGTGAGGCCTAACCACCCTCACCCACTACCCACAAGGGAGGCCTACCCACATACCGTTGGGGAACCCCCCCCACCCCCAGTACCCACAATAAAAACAATACAGTGACACACAATAAACATCATTATATTTATTAAATACATTACCCACCCCCTGTGCCCCCCCATAAATACAAGATTTACCCTTTTACAAACAGGGTTCATAACGCAGCCCCACGCGAGTCCCCGGTGGGCTGGCGGGGCACCTGACAGACCTACAGGGTACCAGCAGCCCTTTTCAAACAGGTTCTGGAGGCCAGTTGGTGGGTGCCGCCAGCACCATGGCCCCCAGGTGGTCTCCTTGGTCACCGTGGGCCACAATTGGGTCCCCACGGTAGGCCCAAGGATATCTGGAAGCCCCGGGTCAGACCCACAGGTGTCTGCGGGGCCTCGGGTGGTTCCCACGGGGTTCTGGGGAACTCACGAGTGCTCACTACGGGTCCGCGGTGCCCCCACAGAAGTGGGACCACACATATTCATCCCCGCACCTATGGGTCAGCGGTGCCCCCACAGATGTGAGGCCACCGTTTCATCCCCGCAGACTACGGGTCCGCGGTGCCCCCACAGATGTGAGGCCACCGCTTCATCCCCGCAGGTGTCACCCGTGGAACCACCAGCCTGATACCCGTGAGATACCCGAGGAGACCCGCAGGTGGTCTCCAGAGGTCCCACGCAGAACCACGGAACAAACCCTGAATGTAAACAAAATAAACCTGGCCTATACATTCAATACATACACCCCCCCCCCCAACACCTACAGTACAATAATGTGCAAAATAACTATTATCCAGATAGGGATAATAGATTATTTGCCCATTATTAAAAACATTAACTAGCATATTCAAATAAATTAAGTACTACTGACCTCATCAATAAGAAGTCTCCGTCGCCAGCAACATCCTTGTCTTGCCCACAAAATACATAGCCAAAACAAAGCCAATACATTGCAATTGCATTCAGATATCAATTAACCCCTTAAACACCTTTTCGGATAATAACCGCAAAGGTAATTAAGGGGTTAAGGCACACTGGCCCGATACCCACCCTTCACACATAAATTTGTACAGTGGCTTCATCATGCAAATATATATATATATATATATATATATATATATATATATATATATATATATATACAGAGAGAGAGAGAGAGAGAGAGAGAGAGAGAGAGATACACACACACATGATGAACCAATATACAAATAAATGTAGAAGGGTTAACAAAAACATGCTGTACTACAAATAACACTTCTCCATACAGACACACTATAATAAAATTAATTTACTTTAATAATCCTAACTGAACTTACAATCACAATCATCAACTGCCAATCAAATACCTCTAATGCCAATCAACACATTGCATTTACATAGTATATATGATGCATCCAATCTATGCAGCATATACATTCTGCAAATGAATGTTAACAATAACATTGCAAGCAAAATACAAATACCTCCAAACAAGTAAACTATTTTATCCAATCCAGTAAACATAAATCAATTACCATTCATTAATGACATCCCTAAACAATTTACATTCCATCCCTAACAATTAAACAATTAACAAATTCAAGCCTTTAACATAACAATTTAGCCTGTGAAAAAATATATGTACCAACAAGAATACAAAATACAAAACGAAGCCTAACCCTGACCTCAAGAACACCATACAATATCAACAATTACATCTATCTAATTGTAAAATACTTTAAACACACAATAAAGCATACCAGCATAGACAAATTATTTTAAAACACATGAAAGAAAGCTTTTAAAACAACATAATTTCTTACCCTGTATGTATATATCTCTCTAGACATACATACATACATACATACAGTGGCAAGAAATGATATACCACCAAAAAAAAAACACATATTAAAAAAGCTTTTAAAAAAATTAACAAGTTAAATAAAATACATTTCTTTAGTTCACTTACCATTACTTGGCCCCACCGACTCCCGTTGAACACCTTACTCACGTACAAAACCACCAGGCACAGGAACCCATAAAATAAAAAACCATAAAAAAATAAACATTACACTAAAAATCCAAATCAATCCACGGGTCTTCTACTTGTAATCCATCTTCATCTGTATTCTTCTTTCTTCTACCTTCTTCCGGGGTCTTCTTCCCGTCTTCGGCCACGCCCTGTCCTTCTTCTTCTGTAGGAGGTCCTTCCTCCTCGGCGTCTGGCTTCAAAATGAGACGACATAGGCTTTTAAAGGCCTATGACGTCACATTTTCGTCATGGTTCCCACGGCCCTGATTGAACTGTGAAAACCATATATTTTGGCCGATAAAAAAAAAAATGATGACGTCACTTAAAGGCAATGAAAGCACAGCCAATCAGAATTGCTTTGCTTCAATTGCCTTTAAGATGACGTCATGAAAAGAAACATGGCCGTCCCCACATGGTACGGTAGCCAATCAGAGCGTGGGAACTCCATCCCTACTCTGATTGGCTCTAGTATACCATGTGACAGAGGCTTGGGGGAGAACGGATGTGATGTCATTGAAAGCCTGTCACATGGTACTAGAGCCAATCAGAGTAGGGATAGACTTCCCACCCTCTGATTGGCTCTAGTACCATGTGACAGGCTTTCAATGACGTCACATCCGTTCTCCCCCAAGCCTCTGTCACATGGTATACAAGAGCCAATCAGAGTAGGGATGGAGTTCCCACACTCTGATTGGCTACCGTACCATGTGGGGACGGCCATGTTTCTTTTCATGACGTCATCTTAAAGGCAATTGAAGCAAAGCCATTCTGATTGGCTGTGCTTTCATTGCCTTTAAGTGACGTCATCATTTAATTTTTTTATCGGCCAAAACACATGGTTTTCACGGCCCAATCAGGGCCGTGGGAACCATGACGAAAATGTGACGTCATAGGCCTTTAAAAGCCTATGTCGTCTCATTTTGAAGCCAGACGCCGAGGAGGAAGGACCTCCTACAGAAGAAGAAGGACAGGGCGTGGCCGAAGACGGGAAGAAGACCCCGGAAGAAGGTAAAAGAAAGAAGAATACAGATGAAGATGGATTACAAGTAGAAGACCCGTGGATTGATTTGGATTTTTAGTGTAATGTTTATTTTTTTATGGTTTTTTATTTTATGGGTTCCTGTGCCTGGTGGTTTTGTACGTGAGTAAGGTGTTCAACGGGAGTCGGTGGGGCCAAGTAATGGTACGTGAACTAAAGAAATGTATTTTATTTAATTTGTTAATTTTTTAAAAAGCTTTTTTAACATGTGTTTTTTTTTTTGGTGGTATATCATTTCTTGCCACTGTATGTATGTATGTATGTATGTCTAGAGAGATATATACATACAGGGTAAGAAATTATGTTGTTTTAAAAGCTTTCTTTCATGTGTTTTAAAATAATTTGTCTATGCTGCTATGCGTTATTGTGTGTTTAAAGTATTTTACAATTAGATAGATGTAATTGTTGATATTGTATGGTGTTCTTGAGGTCAGGGTTAAGCTTCGTTTTGTATTTTGTATTCTTGTTGGTACATATATTTTTTCACAGGTTAAATTGTTATGTTAAAGGCTTGAATTTGTTAATTGTTTAATTGTTAGGGACGGAATGTAAATTGTTTAGGGATGTCATTAATGAATGGTATTTGATTTATGTTTACTGGATTGGATAAAATAGTTTACTTGTTTGGAGGTATTTGTATTTTGCTTGCAATGTTATTGTTAACATTCATTTGCAGAATGTATATGCTGCATAGATTGGATGCATCATATATACTATGTAAATGCAATGTGTTGATTGGCATTAGAGGTATTTGATTGGCATTTGATGATTGAGATTGTAAGTTCAGTTAGGATTATTACAGTAAATTAATTTCATTGTAGTGTGTCTGTATGGAGAAGTGTTATTTGGAGTACAGCATGTTTTTGTTAACCCTTCTACATTTATTTGTATATTGGTTCATCATGTGTATGTGTATATATATATATATATATATATATATATATATATATATATATATATATATATATATATATATATATATATATATATATATATATATCTGTATATAGCCTCTCTTGCATTCCCAGTAAAATCAACCCCACACTGATTCGACCCATCAAGGTCGAAACAGCTGTCTGTGGCTGGTTTTCTGGGTATGCACCTTAACCCTGGCTGTGCTCAAAGCTGTGACCATGCAGCAAGCTTAAGCCTATAGGGAACCATGTTAAAAATGGTTATTGAGGCAAAAAGTGACACTGTGTGCTCATTTGCATGTCATTTCCCAGAATCCCTTGCTGCAGTGGAAGTGCTGTATGCTGGGTGATAATGGGGAAAGGCGGGGTTGCAGACCTGCCTAAGACATGCAGATGAGCATACAGCTATATTTGCATATTTGCTTTCCTGTGGAGGGTTTTTGTCACTTTTTTTACTCACCATAACTTAACTCAGTATTATGGTTTAGCCTATCCCATAGCCTCTCTTGCATTCCCAGTAAAATCAACCCCACACTGATGAGACCCATCAAGGTCGAAACAGCTGTCTGTGGGTGGTTTTCTGGGTATGCACCTTAACCCTGGCTGTGCTCAAAGCTATGACCATGCAGCAAGCTTAAGCCTATAGGGAACCATGTTAAAAATGGTTATTGAGGCAAAAAGTGACACTGTGTGCTCATTTGCATGTCATTTCCCAGAATCCCTTGCTGCAGTGGAAGTGCTGTATGCTGGGTGATAATGGGGAAAGGCGGGGTTGCAGACCTGCCTAAGACATGCAGATGAGCATACAGCTATATTTGCATATATATATATATCTATATATATATATATATATATATATATTTGCATGATGAAGCCACTGTACAAATTCATGTGTGAAGGGTGGGTATCGGGCCAGTGTGCCTTAACCCCTTAATTACCTTTGCGGTTATTATCCGATAAGGTGTTTAAGGGGTTAATTGATATCTGAATGCAATTGCAATGTATTGGCTTTGTTTTGGCTATGTATTTTGTGGGCAAGACAAGGACGTTGCTGGCGACGGAGACTTCTTATTGATGAGGTCAGTAGTACTTAATTTATTTGAATATGGTAGTTAATTTTTTTAATAATGGGCAATTAATCTATTATCCCTATCTGGATAATAGTTATTTTGCACATTATTGTACTGTAGGTGTTGGGGGGGGTGTATGTATTGAATGTATAGGCCAGGTTTATTTTGTTTACATTCAGGGTTTGTTCCGTGGTTCTGCGTGGGACCTCTGGAGACCACCTGCGGGTCTCCTCGGGTATCTCACGGGTATCAGGCTGGTGGTTCCATGGGTGACACCTGCGGGGATGAAGCGGTGGCCTCACATCTGTGGGGGCACCACCGACCCATAGGTGCGGGGATGAAGATGTGTGGTCCCACTTCTGTGGGGGCACCGCGGACCCATAGTGAGCACTCGTGAGTTCCCCAGACCCCCGTGGGAACCACCCGATGCCCCGCAGACACCTGTGGGTCTGACCCGGGCTCCCAGACATCCTTGGGCCTATCGTGGGGACCCAATTGTGGCCCACGGTGACCAAGGAGACCACCTGGGGGCCATGGTGCTGGCGGGACCCACCAACAGGCCTCCAGAACCTATTTGAAAAGGGCTGCTGGTATCCTGTAGGTCTGTCAGGTGCCCCGCCAGCCCACCGGGGACTCGCGTGGGGCTGCGTTATGAACCCTGTTTGTAAAAGGATCAATCTTGTATTTATGGGGGGGCACAGGGGGTGGGTAAAGTATTTAATAAATATAATGATGTTTATTGTTTGTCACTGTATTGTTTTTATTGTGGGTACTGGGGGTGGGGGGGGGTTCCCCAACAGTATGTGGGTAGGCCTCCCTTGTGGGTAGTGGGTGAGGGTGGTTAGGCCTCACGGGGTGGGGGGTTAGTGTGGGAGGGTATGTAGGCATCCCGAGTGGTGGGTGAGGGTGGGTTAACCCCTTAATGACTGAAGCGGTTAATAACCGCTATGGTGATTAAGGGGTTAGGGACATTACATTGGATGTTTTCATTCTTGTGTCTGTTTTGCAGCAGCGGAGGGGGCGGTGGCCTGGATGAAGAGGAGGATGGCCTTCATCGTGGCAGCCGGACATGGGTGGTGAGTACTATATGTATTTAATGTATTTATTGTTGTTTATGTATTTTAAATACACAGGGGGTGTATGTTGTTTATTGCAATGTTTATTGGGGGCAAATGTCCCCAATAAACATGCTATTCTGCCTTAACCCCTTCATTGCCTTAGTGGCTGTCCGCTATGGTAATGAAGCAGCATTTATGTATTTTTAATAATATTGTGCGGGAGCAGGGGGTCCCTGAGCTGAACCTCATTAATTTGTGGCTCAGAGACCCCCTGCTTCCCGAGTTACAGGCCCCAGTTTGGTACACCGGTGCCAGTGTCGCCGCCATATTTATTGCGGACACGGCGCGAATGGGGTGCTATAAAGATGGCGGCGACACTGCCACCCGATGACACATACCGGGGCCTGTAACTCGGGAAGCAGGGGGTCCCTGGTCCACAAAGCAACGCGGTTCAGCTCAGGGGACCCCCTGCTCACAGTACACTATTATTAAAAATAAATTCATGCTGCTTCGCTACCATAGCACATAGCCGCAAAGGTAAGGAACGAGTCTTAATTGATATGTGTGTTTTACTGATAGTGTAGATGTGCATAGGGTCTCCGGAGCTGAACCGCTTTGGTTTTAGGTCCGGGGACCCCCTGCTTCCCGAGATACAGGCCCATTTATGGGGTACCGGTATCCCTCTGCTTTGTTTACATTCCGCGTTCATGTGATCGGGACCTTTAAATGCAGAGTGATACCGGCACCTCATAAAGGGGCCTGTATCTCGGGAAGCAGGGGGGCCCCGGACCTGAAACCAATGCGGTTCAGCTCCGGAGACCCCCTGCACATGTACACTATGAGTAAAAGTTGTTTATAAATACTTTTTGCCGATGTTTGCGCAGAGAGAGCAGCTTGTCTCTCTCTGCTGCAAACATCTATCGGCACAAAAGGCCTATCGAAAGGCTTATCGGGAGCCAGGCTGTATCGGCACAGGCTCATCGGTAGTTTTGCTTTCGCAGTGATTCGGCAGGGATCGGAAGGATTCGGCCCTTACTGGATACTGCGAGGGCAAATCGCCAAAAAAAGGCCTATCGGCAACACTTGCCGAAGAGATTTTATCGGGGCTTACTGCATGAGGCCCTATATTTGCAAGATCTCTGATTAACGTCCTATGCTTTTAGTAGGGATTTTAAGATGTCACATGTGGTCATAGTGATGAAAGTACATTGCAGATGTAGAGATATTAACAGATAATCCCCACTGGGGTTACTATGGTGTTAATCTACTCTGGAGCTGTACAACAGTTTTAAAAGTTTATTTTTTGCATAATTTAATTAATGTTTAAACTAGTCATGCTATTTTTTGGATTAATTTACCACAGTTCATCTTGAGAGCTGGCTGCTTCACAGGTGTGCTATGCATTACATGACTACGCATGTGCTATATCATTTTTATAATACTAAGCTGTAAGTTATTTTAATGATAATACAGCCACAGGAATGGCAACTTGCTAGACTGCTGTTCTAACATGTTAGAATCATTGAACTGTGTCTTGTTACACCTTCAATCTTTCTCTTTTGCAGGTATGAAAATAAAGTATTTTTCTACCCAGCTTGCCACAGGATTTTTATGAACATTTATGCTTACTCAGTCTTCTCAAAAAGTAAACGACACAATTCCCAGCTGTAAAAAATATTTTCCAGCAAATGAATAATTGGCAACGCTAGTGGAAATTATTAATCAGATGCTCAGATTTTGTCGAGATCTGATTAATAGTACAACTATTTCTCTTCCCAAATGTCAAATACAATACAGTTTAACTGAATTTTCCTATCCTAGTACTATGCAGAAATCAAATCAGTTACTTACATGTTTTTGTTCTTTATTTGTAACATACATACTGTATGACAAAAAAAAATCAACAGCTGCACATTTCTATTTTAACCAACAATAATTAGGAATAGTATTTCTATTCTTAACTGTTTTCATCTTTAAAATAAAACACAAATCATAGTAATCCCATTGTATAACATCATGGTGCACCCACATCTAGAATATCGTATAAAATTCTAGTTACCTCAGCTCAAAAAGGACATAATAGAAGGAAGGGCAACAAGAATGATGAAGGTAAGGGTCACTTATTTTATGTGGGAAGGCTGGAAAGCATGTGGGCCACAAGATGTCTTAAAAGAAAGTGTTGTATGGCTCACTTAAATTTGCTCTACGTTGTCTTGAAGCATAGCACTGCTTGGTTATGGTCCTACTGCAGGTCTCTTTAGCCTGCAAAAAGATGACTGAGGGGGGACATTATAGAATTGTACAAAATCTGAAAGAGAATAATTAGGGAACTGTTATTCACCAATACCAGGGCAATGGGATGCACACTGTTATATCATATTTCTAAACAACAAAGCACTCTTTCAATCAATAAATGTCTACTGGCAGGGTGGACCCACCTTGAGGCAGTGAGTGGGTGATGCTCTATGCTGCACTCACCTAGAAGCTTCCAGTACTTGTCACTCCTAGGCCAAGTCCATAGAAGGACAGGCCGCGCTGAGCCGTGCGGACGCTCCGCGCTGAGCCCCTGCATCCTCAATGAGGATGTCTTGAGAGGGGGCTCACGCGAGCGTCCGCAGGCGTGCGGAGGCGCTGGATTTTTCAGCCGACAGCCAAGCTGTTTTTCAGTGCGCTGTCGGCTGAAAACATCCAATCAGCGCGGAGCAGCGTCAACGTCACGGCGCCGTGATGTCGGCGCCGTGACGTTGACGTTGGTGCGTCGCAGGCGATTGGCCCAGCGACGTCACTGCCCCGCCTCCCTCAGTCTCCCCCCGCCTCCGATCGCGCCCGCTGGCTCGCCTGCATGGGCATGAAATCGCGCAGATTTCAGCAGGCGAGCCTCAGCGTCAGCGCGGCTCCGAACTCCTCACCCCTCTATGGCCCCAGCCTTAGGAACAGGATACAGAGCTGGATGGACTATTTTATCTAACCAAGAAGTTCTTATGTTCTTATAGGAAATGTTCTTATGTGTTTTTAGAATCAGGGAAATCTCTTAAGAAAACCCATAGGGATATAAAAACAGCAAAGAAAGATAATTTTAGCTATTTTCCATCTTTCATTAACCCCTGAATAAAAACCTCCCAAACATTAACCTTATCACCTATAGTTGGAGGCTAGGCATTCCTTCAAATATTACATTGGATTCTAGAAACTTTTCAGTTTGTGTTTAAATGTAAAGCTTACCTGATAAGTGGATTGCATGGAGCACTTATCATTATATTCCTCGTGGTACAGAATGTATGAACTTCCGGTATCCCACCACTTTTGGGAAAAAATTACTACCAAATACACCATTTGCAGTTCGCAAATAAATAAGGTGAGCATCACTCTGATACGTTACCGTACTAATTGCTTCTCATTGCAAACACTAATTTCTATTTCTAAAAATTGTCTGGGCACCAAATGTCCATATCTTTTGAGCCATAAGGTGCACAATGGTAAGACTAGAACTCCTCTAATTCCGATGAGTTTCAACAATTGAGACAGATTGCTGCTTTAAACCTGATAGGCAGATTTAATTAACGTTTTACTTCCAGGACTTAAATTCATGTTTCTAAGGTATTGTGTATATAGCCATGGCTGGTCCAGCTATCTCTCTATATTCCCTGTCACGTAAGTTCTAGTAAGATACAGACAGTGACAGGCTATCCTATGGGGTTTTCCCCCTCCTTATGCTGACTTCTTGAGTGACGAAAGGTGATGACACAGAGATCTGTGAATAGCCAATGGTGGTGCAGGAACTGGATCCTCCCTCCTTGAGCCTCAGGAAAGAAGTAGCTAAATTATAGATTGAAGTTCAGACCCTTGGGGGTGAGACCTTCAGTCACAGTGAGAGAGATTTTGAGACTATCCCTTCATGGGGTAGGAGCTTTCCTCATCTCCTCACGGCTGGGAGAGATACGTGTGCTCAGCCCCTCATGGGCTGAGACAATAAACTAATCCAGAGAGGCCTCACCATTATCCACAGGCCAGTACCATCCAGAAGCCAGGGATCTATCTTATCAACTGGAGCATACGCTGTAACAACACCAGCAGTGACTACTATAATAAAGATCATCCTCATTTATACTTCTGGCTCCGCGGCAGTCTGTATGGAGAGAGGTATTGGGAGTAAAGGACTGTCATAGCGGGGACCGCCTTCGGCAATGCTGAAGCCCTCTATGTCTGGAGGTGCTATCACCAAGAAGTAAAGAACCAGAAGAATCCCCAGAGATTTGTCCTGTCTTTCCCCCAAAACATCGCGGGCATCTCATCTCTCCTGTACCATCACAGGCAATCAGCACTACACATCGAAGTAGCCTGGCCAAGATCTCCCAGAGGGGAGGGAGGACGACGACGATGACATGTGCTTCATGTACCTATGGTATTACCTGTGGTAGTTGGTTCTAATGACAACACACAAAACACTTACAATAACCCCCACAAAACAGGGACGTGTGAGGGACTCCTAGCTTGCCAGGTACAGGGCGCTGCCAAAGCTAGTTTACCCTGGATGCCACCTCGATTGTCCATTTCAGGTTCCCAGTTGCAAGTGAAGTCTGCACACGGTCCACATAGTCTACGATATAGTTGGTGTCACAACATCAACTTTGGACAAACAGGGACAGCCGTGAACAATTATGGAGCCCAGATTGGCGTCAGCTTCAATAGTTTCCCAGCCTTCATTAATAATATAATATAACTGAATATAATAAAGATAATTTCAAAATGATAAAGATCTTAAAAAGACGCTGGGGTATACTTCAGCAGGATATCTTGAGTGGATAAATTCCTATGAACACAGAAATTCTCTTCACTAAAGCACCAAACCTAAAAATTAAGCTAGCTCCCAGTGAACTGCAATGTACAGTAAAAAAAGATAAAAGCTGGCTGGTATCGAGACCCAACGGCTTTTAGAAATGTATGAAATGTAAGGCATGTGAGTTTGGCCAATCTAAAATAACACAGTTTTACATCAAGTCATACAAAATAGAAGTTTGACATCACATGCTTTATTAATTGCAGGTCTGACTGCATTGCACGGTATATATTCTCCAGTGCCCTTGTCATCTACAGTATATGGCCCAGTCTGACAGCTGAAGCCATTAATGTTTGGGGGGGGGGTGGATGTTACGTAGGGTGGAGATTGTTGGGGGAGACGTGTGCTGGTAGGAGCAGTCTTGTCTAAGGCTGATGAGAGTATGCTGTTGTATTATTTATAAAAATGTTGTACCAGGAAGTTATACATTGAGAGTTACCTCTCGTTTTCAAGTATGTCCTGGGCACAGAGTTATAACAATACATGATTACATTAAAAGAACAGCGGTTTCACAGTCAATTCACAGACATTTCATGGACAGAGAGTTGGAAAATTGGGTACAGGGGATAAAGGTCTGGTGAGTTTCAGATTAAAATAGAGAAGCTTTAACATCAACAAACATCAGTGAATGGCAGCAAACGGCTCACACCCTTTAGCTGCCATACGGTTGTGCCAAAGGCTGTCCACCTTTGGGGCGACGCAGATGTACACTGAAGTGGTTCAGAATGAATGCAGCTGTGAAAACAAAGTTCTTTGTCATCTTGGCTCATTAACATTCCAGTGGGTGGTGGGGTTGACGTTCCACAAAGTACAAGCAAATGTTGACCCTTAGCATGCTGGTCCTGTGTAGAGGGGAGCAGCTCTTGGGGAGCCCCATCAGGCATAAACCTTTGGGGCGACGCAGATGTACACAGAAGTGGGTCAAAATGAATGCAGCTACAGTATGAATACAAAGTTCTTTGTCATCTTGGCTCATTAACATTCCAGTGGGAGGCGGGGTTGACGTTCCACAAAGTGCAAGCAAATGTTAACCCTTAGTATTTGTTCCTGTGCAGAGAGGAGCAGCTCTTGGGGAGCCCCATCAGACGTCCGCCTTTGGGCCGACACAGATGTATAGAGAGGTTGCTAGGTTGGGACAGGAAAGGGTATAAATGAGAGAGAGGAGAGGTTGTAGAGATTTGGAAATTGGAGGGGGTCTAGAGTAGGTAGGTTTTTGTATGTGGGGGTTGTGGAAGGTGTATAGCATAGAGTGAGGTTAAAGATTAGGATGTGATGATCAGTGAGAGGAAAGGGTGTGTTAGAGGGGCTACAGACAGAGCAGAAGTGGGAGAAAACCAGGTTAAGGGAGTGGCTGTTAAAGAGGGTAGGAGAGGTGGTCGACCTGGAGAGACCATAAGAGAAGGTTAGACAGATAATATGGGCAGCTGAGGTGGCAGTGGGATTGCCAATAGGTATTGTAAAGTCTCCCAGTATGACAGTAGGTGTGTCAGAAGAGAGGAAGTGAGAGAGCCAGGCTGCAAAGTTGTCAAAAAATTGGGATGTAGGTCCAGGGGGACGGTAGAGGTCAGAAACATGGGGAGAAATGGGGAAAAGAGATAGACAGCGTGAACTTTAAAGGACAAGCAATAGAGGGAGGGAAATGGGGTATGATATGAAATGTGCAGCGTGAGGGAATTAGCAGGCTAAATCCTCTGCCCCGTCTGTTCCCTGGTCTGGGGGTGTGGTTGAGGGAGAGACCATTGTAGGAGAGTGGCAGGATAGGTGGTGTCTAAGGGGGTGAGTCAGGTTTCTGTAATGGCTAGAAGGTCGAGAGAGTTGGAAATTAACAGGTCATGTATTGCCATGAGTTTTTTGCAGACAGATCGTGCGTTCCATAGGGCACAGGAAAAGGGTAGGGAAGGGAGAGGTACACTGGGGATAAGGTTGGAGTGATTATCAGTGCTTGGTGAGGAGACTTTGTGGCAGGGTGTGGGACGTGAGAGGATTGGTATGTGGATAAGGTCTGGATTGGACACATTTTGCCACAGGGTAGGAACAGTAGTGACTAAGGATAGGAACTGAGAGTAGGATAGTTAGTGTTTATAGTGATGGGGTGTGAAGTGAGAAGCAGGAATTGATAGCTTCAGGTTGAGGGAGATGACAGTAGAGAATTGAATATTAAGCAATAGGATTTGGGGGTAAAAGTGTGGGAGCTGGGGCAAAGTGCAGGTGAGAGCAGAGTCATTGTAGTTCAAGGTTGAGAGGTGGCTGGAGTCATTACTTAATATGAGGCTACAGTGTCCACCTGGTCTGTGCACTGCGCAAACAGCATGTGGTGTGTGCTCTTTGGCTGCGTCTAGACTAGAGGGTTCTGCTTTAGACAGTGTCAGGATGAGTTGAAAGGGTTTGCTGAGGGAATTGGAGGATGGGTTAGTCATGGGCGTATGATGGTGAGTGGGTGGATGAGGAGAAGATTAGGAGGAGACTACAGTTGGTGAGGTGGGAGGGAGAGGTTAAATTGTGCAGGTCTACAAGTATAGAACATGAGTGTATTAGGGAGCTCACCAAAAGCTGTCCAGTAATATCCTCACACAAAGTTGATTGGAAAGGGGGGAGGGGGCTGCTCCCATGTCCAGCTCCACTCCCTTTATGTATGCCTATTAATTTTGGTTCCTAATGTTGTGATTTTATGATTTACCCCTTGTCAATCTTTGCTCTTTACCCCAAAAGTGAAAATTTAAATTAAAAAAACAAAACAAAAAAAAAACAGGACATGGATATCAGATACAGATCCACTGTTATTAGATATGTTAATATAGCCTTATACTGTAGTTTCTTTGTTCATATATAACCATACCTTTTTTTGTCTATATCTTACTATAGTTTTATCTCTTTGGTTTTAGCAATGCCTAACTATGTTTTTTTATATTGTATTATTGTATTAGTTTTTTATAATTGTATTATTGTTTTAGTTTATTGGTTTGATATGTTATTATATAGGATTGATAGTTTGTGCCACGAGATCTGGCTATCACTGAGGGACTCTTTTAGGACACACACATACCATGTCCCTTTAAATGATATCCTCCATACTTAGTAATTTGGGGTATTTAAGTCAGGACTGACATTGGATCAGCCATAGAACCCCTGATGAAGCTGCCATAGCACAGGGAAATGCATAGGGTGTTTGGAGAGCAGTTTTTCACAGGGGAAGAGATCTGAGATGGACAACGGAAGTGACATCATCCCTAATCCGCTGAGGTCTGCGTTAACCCGACGGAGGTGCCGCAAGAACATCAGGAGCACCAGATGACGTTTTAACATTCAGCTACTGTCAGCTGCTTCGCCCCTCCTTCCTGGGCAGGGGTGTGAGGAGGCTGAGCTTAACGAGGCACAGAGCCAGACAGATATTCAGCATTTAGTGCTGGAGCCCTCTAAATATAGGGTACCCAGCAGAGAGCAAGAGGCAGAAAGAGTAGCACATATAGCCTGGAAGGGCATTGGCATGTCTGGAGCAGAAGGGTGATGTGCAGCCCTCCATATTTGCCCAAAATCAAGAGGTAAGGAGCGATTTAGGACGCCATAGGTGAGAGGTAGGCAATTAAAAATGATTCTGTCTGCATGCCTGAAATCATTGAGCGGTACAACCTACCACTGACTGGAAGGTCGACACTGATTCATCTGTCTGGTGCATGTTTAGCAATTTGATAGAAATATTGATTTAATTAACTAATGCATAGTTAACTATACATGCATGTATATTAGTAACTCATAACAAAATTGGGTGATCCATGGTATAATAAATCATTTGAATGTTATCTATTGTCGCAGCAGGCTGGTGATCTTACTAAAGAGGGCAGTACACGGATCCCAGCGACTCCACGGCCAGCATCGGGAAGTGTGCAGGCCTCTGTGTAATGTGGTAATGGTGGAAGCACAGAAGGTTGGGCTGTGGGCAGTATGGACAGCAGCGAAAAAATGGTAAAATGGTTGGTTATAGGCTACATGACAGCAGCAGTTATTGGTGTGTTTTGCCCTCCCTAAAAGGTGAAATCTGTCAGTATAGTAACACATGAGCTGTACTCTTAGTAAGCTCCTCTGGACATCGGATGGGGGAGGGATGTTGCATTGGGAGGTGGGGTTGTTTGGGCAAGTGTTCTGTCACCTAGCTTAAAGTATTAAACGCATTTCAGGTACCTTTGGTAGTAAGGGGGTTCAATAGTGCTTTCGTCCCGGAGTCTTATACCTGCTTTCTTAGTTGCTACTTGTGAGCATTTGAGCCAAATTATTTAACTAATGAATTAACAAATTATTGAACCATTTTTTTTTATACATTTGGTCATATTGCAATTATTTTTCTAAAATCAAACTTGATCTGGGATACTGTACTACAATATTTTTGTTGTTTTGTGAATGGCTATACCCATTTACCAGTTTCACATTGCAGAGCCAGTATCAAACCTCACACTGATGAGACCCAAAAGGTCAAAACAGATGTCTGTGAGTAGGGTTACTGGCCATGCACGTCTTTAACACAGGCTGTGCAGAAACGCTGTGTAATACGGCAGGCATAGGCTTACAGGGGCCCATGTTGCAAGAAGTAAAGAGTGACACCCGATGAGTGCTCATTTGCATGTCATTACCCAGAATCCCTGGCTGCCGTGGAAGCATTTTATGCTAACAGATGAGGAAAGACAGGGTTACAGACCTGTCTGAGACATGCGAATGTACCCACAAGTGGTATTTTTATTTACTGTTCTGTGACGAAATCCAGGGCCCCTTTTCATAGGGTGTTAGTTATTGACTTGATGACAAGCACAAAATTAGAAGGTGAACCGAACACAGTACTTTTGACAGATTGCTGATGCATTCGTTTTGATATCCGAATACGGGACGCTATCCAGGCACCCTGTACCAGTTCTCTCATCCATTTGAATAGAAATGTTTTTGCACTATTTTTAACTCTCCCTTTCTTCCACATATTGGAGGTTCTGTGAAACCTCTTACATCTCTATTGTACATTTTGCAACAGATCCATCCAGAGATATCACTATATGCCTGCAAAACCCTTGGAACATGCATTATATGTTCTTGCGCTTTGTCTATTCTACTGCAACAGTGTACCCGTGACATGGATTATTTTTACCAACTGCATGACACTTAAAGTGTGTATTCCACAGGTGTCTCTCCAGCTGGTAATCATGAAAAGTCACCATTGAACAGGGATGATGCTGCGAGTTAGAAATGTGAGGGCGTAAAAATAATTCCTAGTGTTAACAGTGGGCTTTGTCCCTTGTGGGCTGACTAGGAAAATCATGTCTTCAGTTCAACAGATGTTCTATATTTTTATGATAGTTCTAAAGTAATAAACATGCATAACTAGTGAACAGTCAACTCTGTTTGTTGTTATAGAGAACAGCATTCAGTAATGAACTCCTATTTTTAAACCTTACTTGTTAAATTATCCCTCAGTGACACACTATATCCTAGTAGTTTGTAAAACTTGGACGAGGTTTCATGTTGCTATTTTTTGTTTGCTTGTTGTAAATCCCATTTCAGAGTAAACAGAGATCCATGAGCAGCCTTTAGAGACACACGCTCTCCTGAGGAAACGACTTCCATGGCAGATTCACACCATTTTTCTGTCCTTAAAAAGTGGAATTTATAACATCAGTAAATGGTTTCATCTGGTCTTATTTTCTAGGAGAATTTTCCCGAAAGGTCAGATTAAACATGTTTAAATCATAATAAACATGTCACTTGTAAATGTAAGCGGTTGAGATTACATAATTGCATTTTTTAAGTAAGATAACATTTCCAAATCTTTAAAAATGTATTGGAGTTCAATAAGGCAATTCTGGGTACTTAAGTACATAATTTATTCTGCAAATTCTCTGTATTCATTTTCATTTGAAATAACATTATCATTCATATTTCGCAAAAATGTACCAGATAAATATTTTCAAGGTATTATCATGAATATTGAATTGTGTGTGCAGTATGGCAACCAGTAAATTAATCACAAAAAAAAAGTGAGTTGTCCTGCTCTAGCAAAGAAGGGGTAATTTTTTTATTTGGTTCAGTGTGTCCTTTTTTAAGTTAATTAAAGTTCTAATAACTAAAGGTGGTACTGTCTTCTCAAGAGGATACAAGACAACAGTTTTACAACAATCAACTTTTTCTGACTGAAAAAAAAACATAAAAGAAAAATGCACAACTCTCATAGTGTATATCAGGGATTGCGCTGATGGGTTTTTGAACCCTGTCCTCTGTGCTCGCAGGCTGGAGTTCTGCCTGTCTAACACCATGGCTATGAATTGGTTGTTCCTGCAGGGATCCCTCTGAGGCTGCAGTCTCTTCATTGCCTGACCTTTTTCCGGACCTTACTACTCTACGTGCCTGCCTCTTACCTTCACCTGTTTGCTGACCACAGCTACCAGCCTGCCGCCTGCCTCTGACTATGCCTGTACCTGAAAGAATAAGAAATATATTCAGAGGTTTGTTGGCTTTATCAATTTCTATAGGTTCATTCAAAATCTCTCTGGTCTAATTGCTCCTGTTAGCCAACTCAACTGAAAAGATGCTCCTTTTGTGTGGTCATCTGAAGATAACTCAGCCTTTAAGCGACTGAAGTCTCTGTTTACTTGTGCTCCTGTCCTTATTCATCCAAACCCTGAACTTACATTCATAATGGAAGTTGATGCTTCCATTTATTTCTCTAAGGGTTGGACAAAAGAAGCTCCTTCACCCTTGTGCATTTTATTCTTATCAAATATATACCAGCAGAGAAGAACTATGACATTGGGAACATGGAACTCTTGGCCATTAAGTCCACATTTTCTGAGTGAAGACATATCTTAGAAGGAGCCACCCGTTTACTGTCCTTACTGATCATCGAATCTTGGAGTTTATTTGATCATCAAAATGACTGTCTGCTCGACAAACTCTGTGGGTTCTAGTCTTATCACTATTTAATTTCCTGATTTCTTACCCTCCCTGCCCTGAGAATGGGAAAGCAGATGCTCTATCCAGACTGTCTTCTAATTCTTCTTCAAGTTCTGAACTGGAAGAAATCAGTCTGCATAAGAAACTTTTCCTTGTTGTCACCTTTTCTTCTGATCTTCTCTCACATATTAAGATTAAGATTGATTAACCATTTTACGCAATCCCCAGCTGGATGTCAATTTAGTTCTGCAAAATGGCCTCAGATCTTTCCAAAGCCACCTGTTTGTTCCAGAATGTATAACATTGGAGATTCTACAGCTTATGCATGACTCTAAACCAGTCATCTGGATACTCGTCCAGATGAATGATACTAGTTGCTTTTTCCTCTGCGATATCACAAAGATACGCCCTTTCCTCTGTTACTCGACTGCTAAAACTCTGACTCATGCCCTCATTCTCTCCCGTCTCGATTACTGCAACCTCCTGCTGTCCGGCCTTCCTGCCTCTCACCTGTCTCCCCTACAATCTATCCTAAACGCTGCTGCCAGAATCACTCTTCTCTTTCCTAAATCTGTCTCCGTGTCTCCCCCTCCTGAAATCCCTCTCCTGGCTTCCGATCAAATCCCGCATCTCACACTCAATTCTCCTCACTTTTAAAGCTCTACACTCTTCTGCCCCTCCTTACATCTCAGCCTTAATTTCTCGCTATGCACCATCCCGACTCTTGCGTTCTTCTCAAGGATGTCTTCTTTCTACCCCCTTTGTATCTAAAGCCCTATCCTGCCTTAAACCTTTCTCACTGACTGCCCCGCACCTCTGGAATGCCCTTCCCCTCAATACCCGACTAGAACCCTCTCTATCCACCTTTAAGACCCACCTTAAGACACATTTGCTTAAAGAAGCATATGAATAGCACTGTGGAAAATCCTGGACACATGATGCATAAAGCTTGGCCCCCTGCAGACGCACTTACTAGAATTCCCTCCTACTGTCTCTGTACGTTCTCCCTTCCTACCAATTAGATTGTAAGCTCATTGGAGCAGGGACTTCTTTTCCTTAATGTTACTTTTATGTCTGAAGCACTTATTCCCATGACCTGTTATTCAGATATTATTTGTTATTTATATGATTACAACATGTATTGCTACTGTGAAGCGCTATGTACATTTATGTTGCTATATAAGTAAAGACATACAATACAATACAATACTCAGAAGACAAAGGAACTATTGTCCCGCTTCTTTTTGTGGCCCAAATTTCAACAAGTCCATAAGTTTGTATTATCCTGTGAGACCTGTGCCAGGAGGGAAAAAAACCCTTGTGCCTCCCCTCTGGGTTAATTACAGCCACTTCCAGTACCTACATGTAATGGGATTCACACAATGGACTTAATAGTGGAATTGCCTTCATTCAGAGGGAACAATACCATCTTGGTAGTAGTAGATCGTCTCACTAAGATGACTCACTTGATTGCAGCCAAAAGTCTCCCTACAGCGGACATCACTGCATATTACTAATACAGGGAATCTTCTGCCTTCACGGTGTACCGGATGAAATTGTATCTGACATGAGAGCACAGTTTACATCAGATTCTGGAGATGTTTCTGTTGTACCCTGGGAATCACCATGAATTTGTCCTCCGCCTTCCACCCAAAGTCTAATGGTCAAACAGAGAGGACGAATCAGACTCCAGAGCAGTACTTACGTTGTTTTGTCAGTTGCCTCCAGGACGATCAAGTTTTTGTCCATTGCGGAGTTCTCATGCAACAATGCTCAACATAACTCCATCGAGCAGATACCATTTTTTCCAATTATGGCTTTCACCCCACCTTTATTCCCTGCCTTCCAGCTTCTTCTTTCTTTGCAGAAGACTTTCTTCTTTGCAGAAGATTCAATAAACCTTAAAAAAAACTCTTCTGGGGACTCATTTATAATATAAGAAGACTGCTGATCAGCACGCAGACCAACCCCTGTCTTTCATATTGGAGTCAAAGTCTTGCTCTCCACCAAGAATCTGAGTTTAAATGTTTCCAACCATTAAGCTTGGCCAAAGTTTATTGGTTCCTTCAAAATCTATACCCAAATTAACCCTGTTTCATTCCGTCTGGAACTCCCTGACTCCATAAAAGTGCATCCTGTTTACCACTCCTCCCTGTTAAAGCATTTCTGGGAGAAGCCTTTCCCTGGACGTATCCTTTGTCCTCCTGACCCCGTCCAGTTTGATGAAGAGCAAAATTTCCTGGTAGAAAAAATCTTGGATTCCAGAATTTGTAGAGGAAGACTTCACCTGGTACAGTGGATGGGATATGGTCCTGAGGAGAGATCCTGGGAGCTGGAGAAAAATGTCAATGCTCCCGGCTGGTCAGGGTTTTTCATAAAAGATACCCCACCAAGCATCATCCGGAGGACACTTATTGGTAGTAAAATCAGGAATGTCCCTGGAGGGTCTTGAACTCTGGTTTCTGTGGTCCCAGACTAGAGTTCTGCATGTCTTCCACCAGGACAGTGGAATGGTTGTGGGTATTCCTGCTGGGATCCTTCTGAGGATGCTGATTGCCTCTTGATCAACACCTGTTTCCTACCAACCAGGCCTTTATAATACCTCCCTCTCCTGTCCAGGGCCGCCAGATTATTGAGGTTGTTTCTCTGGGATCAAACTTGCTGCCACATTGTGAACTGCTGTCTCTCCATTGCCTGAACCTTTTCCGGACCTTACTATACTACGTACCTGCCGCCTGCCTCTGACCTTTTCCTGGCTACTGACCACTGCAACCTACCTTTGATCTTGACTGTCCACTGACCACCACTAACTGCCTGCTGCCTGCCTCTGACACTGCATGTCTATCGACTCCTGTCAGCCCGTTCCAGAAACTGGGCTCCAGACCTGCAGTCGCCTACCCATGAGAGTGTGTTAATTTGAAGTATGTTCGGCATAGAAAAGGATAAGTATTGCATGTACAAAAAGATAAATAAAATTAAGCTTATCGCAAGAAGACCATGGTAACGGTCCCTCCAAGGATTAATGACAAGTCCTCATGGAACTGCAACTGATCAGGTGTAGGAGTATCAGTCGGTAGTTCAAAGTGTAGTCTCCATACCTGCAGAAGATCCATGGTGTATCTCAGATGTAGCAGGGACTGGCGATTGCACACCTGATTTGTGATGCTGACCCATCCATTTCAACTCCTTTATTCTCTCACTTGTTTATCAATATTGGTGCTGTCTGCAGCACATTTACTGTAATGGCACTATTTCACTGCGTGCTTACTTACTGATGCAACGATATCTAATTTATGTAAGTGTTTATTACATTTTACACTTGGTGCGCTTAATTTTTTCTTCCCTTTTCTCTGACTGTGTATACTAAAATGTGTCACGTTATCCCAGATACCTGGAGAGAGTTATTGAGCCCTTTTTATTCTCTCATTAAAGTTGAAATAAATTAATTTCCTTCTTTCATTCTTAAGTTCATAAAAGGGTCTGGTCAAGGGGAAAGTGATAGATGACTGTCAAGGCACATCCCTACAGGCCTGTCAAGAGATCAAGAGTCTCTAAAACATCAAAGAGGTTTTTGGCATAGAGTTTCAGGCCTTAGAATCTGATTTTGGAGATTTATCTTGGGGGTCCACTGTGTGTGTGGGTCTCACATCTTCTATCTCATGACCCGCTTGGGACCTACTAGAACCTTTGCTGGTCATTTTAAAGTTTTCTGTTGCCCTCATTTTTTTTTTTTTTTAAATAAACAGTCTGATCCCATTTACTGTATGTCATTTGGTAATTTATATATGTATCAGCACCGTAGTGCATTTTTTATATTAAATCTAGAATGTAAGAAGTACAGTACTGTCTTTGAGCTCTAAATAAACCTACAATATTACCTTGAAAGAGATTTCCATAATTTTTTGGACATGTTTTGCTAAATTGAGTTTTTGTTCATTTGTATA
Organism: Ascaphus truei; assembly: GCF_040206685.1. Taxonomy (NCBI): domain Eukaryota; kingdom Metazoa; phylum Chordata; class Amphibia; order Anura; family Ascaphidae; genus Ascaphus; species Ascaphus truei. Next base: position 95,093,749 of record NC_134486.1, on the reverse strand, counting down.
TTCTCTAGTGGGACCAGGTACTATCGAGTCCTTGAAGTAATCTTGGTGGTGGCAGTTTAATGTAGTATGAAGGTTTTGTGAGTGAGTTGTGAGTGCTCATTTATGGTGCAGCATTTAGATTCTGATTTTGTGATGTGGTGTTAAATATCAAGCTGCAAAAGTAGTTGATGTAGCAATGAAACTACTATAGAAAGCATAAATTAAAACATGTCTCCTTGCAGTAATGTTCTGGGACAGGTCCCCAGTGACCGCTGCGGCGTGCGCGCCCGACAGCACAGCTCTCTATGGGACAGGCCCCAGTGGCTGTGTGTGTGGGCGCGCAAAGTGCGATGACACGTATGCTAGCAGGGAAGACAGAAATTTTGTCTTCCCGTGCCGCAACACGATCACATGTATGGTGGGCAGCCAATGGAAAGATATGCCCCATCATGGCTGTGCCCCCGTCATGACCCTGCCCCCCGAGCATCCCATATCTCCCCTACAGACCATTGATCCCTGCTTTTATTTGCGCACAGGTCGCCAGGCACGCGTGCAGCAGTTAATACTGGGATCGTAGCCTTAGTGAACACTGTATTTGTACCACTTCCTTTTAGATGTTCAAAAGAGAGTGGAACCTGCAGACACCAAGTAAATGGAGTAATCTTTTGGGTCAAAGAAGTAATAGTAGCCACTATTGCGGAAAACCCCAGAATAAAGCACAGATAATAGTTGGCAAATCCTATAAAAAGCTGAACACCAATGATGTCTATCGGGACAGGCCACTCTTACATGGATTTTACTTTATTATGATCTATTTGTAAACCTCCCGGGGAGACCACAAATCCCAGAAATGGGACAGTGTTGGATATAAACTTACATTTCTTGAGTTTTGCGTAGATCACCCATCCCCCAAACTAGGTACAATACATTGACCAGTTCCTCATTGAAAGATAAGTCGGTCCAGTGGCATTTCATCTCCAGCTCCCAGACTCTCTCCGAATACACACAGTGTTCCACATTTTACAGTACTTCTAAAACCTTTTGTTAGCAACACATTCCTCGGATGTATTCCATCCTCCACCAGGCCCTCATCTGGTCAACACAAAAAACACACAAAGCTCGAGAACTCCTCTCAGATGTAGTGTGAGAGTACCAGCTACATCTTACCAGATTCCTTGCCTGATCAACATCACACTACATCTGAGAGGAGTTCTTGCGCTTTGTGTGTTTTTTGTGATGTCCTTTTGAAGGGTTGTGAAACTCCTCACGCCAGCTGCATCTACTCTGGGTGATATTTATTTGTATTTTTTATCACATTTATTCACTATTTGAGTATTTGATTTGGGTTTTCGCTTAAACTTCCTGTATCACTCTCATCTGGCCAAGAAGAGTATATAAAAGGAAAAATGATTGACTCATGGAGACATCGAGGTTGCCTTCAATACCTGGTGGACTGGAAAAGTTATGGTCCTGAGGAGAGGTCCTGGGAACCAGCAAAACTTATCCATGTCGCACACCTCAGAGATAACTTTCACTGGGACTATCCTGACAAGCCAGGTTCTGGGACACCAAGACGATGCCCTGTGAGGATGGGAGTACTTTCAAACCCAGCAGGACTTGAGCTAATGACCTCTGCTGCTTGCGGCAGCAGCTCTGACAGTGAGCCAGATCAACACCTGGATACTTCCACTGCTTAAGTGTGCCTTTGACCTTCAGCTGCTTCTGCTGCTGCTTCACACAGCTGTTCTGGATCAACCTCATTGACCCATTGACCCACCCCATGGCTTGCTATATAAATCAGCCAGTTCCTGTTTCCTGTGTCAGATAAGTGTGCCTAGATCCTAAAAGTTCAGTGTTCCTTAGATATCAGTTTTATCTGCCTATTGCAAATTATTCTAAAGTCTATCAATCCAAATGCTCTTACATTTCTCTTAGCCAGTCTAAACATAGCAATCACCTGTTTTTCTCAGTGTCAGTCCAAAATTTTCTTAGTCAATCATCAATGTTTAAACCAATATTCCTTCATTTACTTTGATTTAAAAGAACCTCTTTGTTTTGTCACTAAGTAACTATAGTTAATCCAATGTTCCTTATCTTTTAAGACCCATCTCTATTGTATGGTCTTACTAAATATTTAACTAAGCTTTGAAACCAAACTCAAGACCATATACTATTCAACTCAGCAGACATTAAACATACACCTGGCTGTCTTCAGCTTATCTTTGCCGAGTTAGCTAATAATTATCCAATATAATTTCAAACTTAATACTAAATTACTTACTTTAACTAGTGACATGCTGAATGTACCTGTATATGTATATAGAGAATATAGCATAATTAATATTTAGGCTTGAAAGCATCCTATCTTCATTATCTACACTGTGGATTTCCGCTTGTCCTGACTCCAGTTTGCCTGACTATACTTACTCTCTGCCTGCCTGACCCCTATGTGACAACCTGCTTGTGCCAGTCATTGGAATCCTCTCTCTGCTTCGAGACCATCAACACTTCTTCCTAACATCCTCTGTCATTGCATGCTTTCACACTGTGGCCCTGGTTTCTGTAATATACCATGGCTTATGTACCAGGACAGTAATACTTCAAGGACTTTTAGGTACAAAACTGGGGCACTGGTGGTGAAATAAATTGATTCATATGAAAACAAAATTACATTGAAAGCAGGAGGATGATTTTCTTTGTTGCAGTTTTTCTTCTTTCATTTTTGCACCTAATACATCGCCTCTTTTATGATTTAATGCAGTATAGATAACCAGCCCCTTTTAGCTAACTGCACAGTTATGTTTCTATTTAATTCCTTTGGCACCATGATTGAGAGAGACATGACACTATTTCAGTAGACCCTCCATAAGGATGATTTCAAAGAGCTCTTTCCATTCCTTCTCAAGTATTAAATATTAATTTACTCAAGGGGACAGTCTCACAATTATATATTCACACAATTCAATGTCATGCGTATACACACATATAATGCGTGTGCATGTACTGTATGTATTTACTGTCTTTCATACTTGAGGGATGAAGTTGATGATTTTAAATGTAGTTCTTTTTGTGTGTTAATAAGATGATGTAAAAAAATAGAAGGAAACAATACTGCCATAAAGCTGCAGTCAATAAACAATGTATATTGGTACTGTACATGAGATTAAAAACAGATAGTAATACTGATCCAGTCAGAGATCCTTTTAGTTTTGTTGGAGCCTAGATATATTGAAGGCCTCTCCAACAATGAGTACATTAATGCAGGCTTTTGTTGATGACATATTAGATTTTGTATGTAAAAATGGTGTTTCCGTAACTGCTCATTTAAATGGATTGACCTTCTAATGGAAAAAAGAAAGAGCTGACAGAAATGAAACATGATCTCTTACGATATCTGTACATTATGACTCAGCTATCTTCCAACACTGGAGGAGAAACTCGAATAAAAAGGAAACTTGCAAAAATGAGAATAGCCAGGAAACATTGAACATTTATGTGGCATATAGCCAAGGTAGTAGATTTGAAAACCAAAAACTGGATATGAGACCAAAAAGAACTACACAGTTTTTATTCATGGTTTTGTCCGTTTTTACACATTTTCTATAAATGATTATTTGTCCATATGATTCAATATTATTTTGAGTTATTCTTTCCGTATAAAAGGACATCATGCTGACAGAAAACTTGTATATTTTGAGATGGAATGTTTTCATCTCTTGTGAAGTGATTAAACGACTGAACATACCATCATTATGTTGTAAATGTACAATTTATTCACTGAGATATATTTGTATATTTATTTCTAAAAGTCACATATAAACTAAATGCCCCAAAGCATTTATCTAGTGTTTCAGCTCTGGTACTATTGTATACAGAAGGGGTGTGCAAACTATTTGACCCGCCGCCCCCCTGCTTGCTCTCCCCCCCTGGTCGCGCCCCCTCCCCCCACCTCCCTGGTTTGGCTCCGGCTTCAAATGACGCCGCGGGGTCATGTGACGTCACATTACCATGGCCGGATTGCCATTGTGACTCGTCGCCCGACACAATGGTAAGTGACATTACAGAGGCCTCGCGTGGTCCCCCGGCATTTAATTTAAATGTCTTCGTGGAAGCGTGGGGATTCTTTAACCGTCGCACCAACCAGTTTGCGCACCACTGGTCTACAGCATAGTTTCTTTGGTAAATGTCTTCCTTGGGAGGTCTTGGTTAGAGACGGTTATTGGGTGGTTTGTGTTACAGATTTAGACTTGCAAACAGTATGTAATTTTTTTTTTGCATGCATAGCCCCTGGACCCCCACCCGGTCGCAGATTGGACACCCTAAGGTGTTCTATGGTCTGGCTATATGTCTCTGTGTGGTGCATACCTGCTGGCAACAGGAGGGCCTGAGTCTCCAGCGATGACATGGGGGACAACAGGAACAGGTTACTGGGGTGGATGCCTTCGTTCTCCTTCAATGGTGCAGCGCCTCCATCTGTAGTAAGCTCCAGGGACGCGGGGTGGAATCCCTACCACAGAAATCCCCCTCCCAGGGATGAGAGATTCCAGTCTCACACAAGGTTCTCTTTAAACAGCAGACTCCTTTATTACTCAGTCTCCCGCAGCAGCAGACAGGTACAGCTGATTTACAATGCCACCAGCTGTTCTCCTTAGTGATGGTCCCTGCCGCCACTCTGGACCTAAGGGCCATCCAGAGTGGGGCTAGCTCTTCCCTCACCCCCTAAGCATAGTCCACCTCACTATATCTTATCAGCTCTACTCATGAGCTGCTCACTCCTCTCCTCCCTAACACTAACTCTCCCTCCTGACTCTCTAGTCAGACACTCCCTAAATAGGAAATGCACTGCTCTTTATGATCTCAGCAGACACCGTCCCTGTGTCTCTTGATTGGACACAGGGTCAGGTAACCTACCTCCACCATTCAGGGCAAGTGCTTGAAGTGGGGAAAACCCATGATAACTCCTGGCAACCTGCCCTTAGCAGGGATTATACCAGGAGGAGGATAGAACTATAGCCCCATTTCTTACCAGGGCTACACTCCCTCAGGTGGAAATCCAATGGTCCCCACTTGGACCTAATTTGCTGGACCATCCTGCAGGTGAACAATCTGTGAACATACAAAACATAATTAATCAATATTGTGTACACGAGACTGTAACACACATGATGGGGACATAACACAGTGGGAAACTCCCAACATGGAGAACCCTTAACTTCAATAATAATGACGGGGATCAGGCTTCTTCACTTCCCGCCCATTGTGATCCACAATCTTAACAAAGAAAGGTTGCACAGGCCCATTCTCCGGTCTGTACAATATGTTATGCATGAATATGTTCCTGCCTGTACTCCAAGATTTCATTACAGAACATATTTTGTCCTCCCTTATGTAGGCAGTGCTACCAAACTTAATTCTTAAGTGCTCAAGGACTGCATCTCTGAGCCAGGTGTCTCTCTGGTCCTTGATCTCCTGCATGATCGGCTCTGGCACGTATGGAAACTCATAACCATGAGACTGCCGGTATCTCGCTGCTATGGCTCTATCTGCTCGACTTAACTTAGTGAGTTTCCGGTTCCCAGCCTTTCCTTGCAGTACCCAGTACTTTGGCTCCTCGGGCGCAATATCATCATACAGAATAGATGAGCCTTTGGGGGTAATTACTTTCTGCATAATGTCTCTCCACCTGTTATCTAACTCATCGGCAACCTCCTGTGGAGAATAGGTGCCTGCGTCCCACCAGTGATCTACAGTATCTTTCTTTATTAATACAAATCTAGTGCGGTCCATCCCCTCCTGATACCCTATGAATAACGGTGCCCACCATTTATCTCGGTGCTCATATGAGGATGACACACTCATACCTTCCTCAGACTCTGCTCTTGAGGACACACCAGAAGTCGCTGCCTCTGTAGAGTGCGAGCCTTTGCGCCTCCCTCTAAGGACATTCTTGTAAACCGTGGTATTCATCTTAGGTGGTTTGGGACTTACAGGACCCACTTTTGCAGTAGACTGGGACCCTCTGGCCCTACCTCTAGGAACAGGGTTAAACACAGTGGGGTTAGGTACATGTCCCCATCAGAACCCTCATCACTTGTTACCCAATTCCGCCAATCAGTTGAAAACTTGGGCGTCATAGTCCATTACAGTGTCTCTGAGTCGGGCGATGACACGACCGGTAGGTACTCTCTTACTGTCTCTTGCGGCAGCGCTTCAGGCTCCCCCGCTTAGCCACTTGGGCCTTAAACTCCTCGAATTCTGCTTCCAGCCCAGCTCTCCTGATTGAAGCAATCAAAGCTTCCGGGCCCCGGCGCCAGTCCGACCCGGAAGTGACATCATCGTTGGTCGTCGCGGAATCGCCATCCGCTCCTTGGTCCCGCACTGGAAGTGCGTCGAGGACCGGAAAGGGCGGTGGTGGACCATCAGGGTCGTGGATAGGCAGGTAGGCCTCAAGCCTCTCTCTCTCCACAGGTTCCTCCTTCACCTGGCGGGAATAAGGGGGTGGTGGTGTCCTCTTACCACTCCGCTGTCTTGCGATGCTCGTTGGTTCCTCCGGATCCGTCTCGGTTCCCATCTCCGCCGCACTGGGAGTCGCCACGAATGGGACTTCTACGCGGTTCAGGCCACACCAGCGCTCGCCGACGGGGGGTCTCCGGACTCGTCTGCTCCATCTCAGGGGTAAGTGGAACCTCTTCTTTACAGCTGGGGTGGTCTGCCGGCCGGCGCATCACCACCGATGACAGGCTGTCTCTCTCATCATCCGACGAGGACTGCAATGGCTCCTCCGCTGGGGAATAACCTTGAGTACTTGCGGCACCGCCAGTGGCTATGGGTACGAAACGGGCCCGCTCTGGTACCTCCACTGCGGTCGCGCTCTCCTCCGTCGGGGCATCTCTTGGTGGGTGGGTCCCTACCGCAGGGGTGAGATATGGGACCAGGGCAGCCTTCACATCCACCTCCTCCACTTCGATCAGCGTCGCTGGAGAGGCATCTTGTGGGGTCACTATTGTAGGGCATGGCTCAATAGGCCAGAGGTAGAATGTGCCACACTGTTGGCACCGTGCCGTAGTACTTGGGGCCGGTCCGGGTGACCTGCATTGGACGCACAGGCACCGCAGATATTCTCGGCCATCAACCTCCACAACCAGGAGGCCTCCTGGAAGCAGATAAGTCGTCAGCCATCTTTTGCGCAGGGGTTGATTCGCTCAGCTTACTGGTTTCACAATCAGTTCCTTCTCCTTCACGAGTCAAGCAGAAGTGAAGTTCCTCAGCCTCACTTCCTGTCCCTCCTTCCGCTGGGGAGGACTGTTGGGATTGGTTCTCGGCGTGCCCCCTCCCTCTGGTGGAAGATAGAGGAGAGGCACTCTCTCTCTTTGGATGACGTGGCTTCGTCCGTTGGCCATTCACTGCTCAGATGGGTGTGGCTACAGATTTCGCGCCGCTCCCTTCTTTTAGGTGGGGTTCTGGTTTTGGCGCCAAACCCTTGCACATCTCTCGCCACATTTCTCTTGCAGCCTGCTTGCACGCAGCACGTGCGCGATCTAGGCTTGGTGGGAGTCGCCATTTTGGATCGGCTGCAATCCGCGTTGCAGTGAATGGCGCAGCAGTCACCATTTTAACCTCCTCCATGCCCCGCAGAGCACATGTATCTCTCGCCGCCATCTTTAGTGAGCCCTCTAAGCCCACGATAGCGCTACTCTCAGTGCCTATGGTGCAACTCATTCCTAGACACTTACTACTCTCAATGGTGCTCTAACCAGTGAATATAACGCATGGCATACCCCAGGCTAGTCAGAACTCTCTCCACCGCACTCACTGACGGTTCATTACAAGCACTCGGTGGTGTGTTTTCTGGATACTGGCTAGTGTACTTGGCATTCCTAAGTACTGGGCGTCAACCTACCTTTGGCCACTCATAGTGCAGATCCTATGCTGAAGTCCCTCCTGTTAACAGGCTACCCCCACAGGAATCCTACACTATCTGCCTCAAGGCGACTAGAACAGCTATAGCCTCTTGTACCCAAATTTACATCACCCTCTTAGGGCACCTAGGGTGTACTGTGCGAGAGGACTGTCTCTCCTGACTACCCCTAGTCTCCAAAAATGCCCCTCCTTCTGCAGCACTTGCTTTTAAAGTGTACATACTACTTTCAGCTCTGCTTCACTGAAAACCTGTCCTGTTAATCTCAGCAGCGCCTCCAACTATAGCCCCTGGACCCTCACCCGGTCGCAGATTGGACCCCCTAAGGTGTTCTATGGTCTGGATATATGTCTCTGTGTGATGCATACCTGCTGGCAACAGGAGGGCCTGAGTCTCCCGCGATGACATGGGGGACAACAGGAACAGGTCACTGGGGTGGATGCCTTCGTTCTCCTTCAATGGTGCAGCGCCTCCATCTGTAGTAAGCCCCAGGGACGCGGGGTGGAATCCCTACCACAGAAATCCCCCTCCCAGGGATGAGAGATTCCAGTCTCACACAAGGTTCTCTTTAAACAGCAGACTCCTTTATTACTCAGTCTCCCACAGCAGCAGACAGGTACAGTTGATTTACAATGCCACCAGCTGTTCTCATTAGTGATGGTCCCTGCCGCCACCCTGGACCTAAGGGCCATCCAGAGTGGGGCTAGCTCTTCCCTCACCCCCTAAGCAGGGTCAGATGTATTTGGTCCACCTCACTATATCTTATCAGCTCTACTCATGAGCTGCTCATTCCTCTCCTCCCTAACACTAACTCTCACTCCTGACTTTCTAGTCAGGCACTCCCTAAATAGGAAATGCACTGCTCTTTATGATCTCAGCAGGCACCGCCCCTGTGTCTCTGGATTGGACACAGGGTCAGGTGACCTACCTCCACCATTCAGGGCAAGTGCTTGAAGTGGGGAAAACCCATGATAACTCTTGGCAACTTGCCCTTAGCAGGGATTATACCAGGAGGATGATAGAACTATAGCCCCATTTCTTACCAGGGCTACACATGTATAGAAGAATGTGGTGTCAATAAAAAGAAACAAAGATATTTAATAATAATTAGTGAGTCAATATAAATCTGAAGTGAAAACACATCATTATACATGTAGAAAGTTAAGATACAACCACTGGAGGAGATGTCGCACTGATAGAATATGATGTTTCCCAATAACAGATAGGTAATGGCAGCAGATAACAAACCGCAAAACTCCCAAGGTTTGTAAAAAACAAAGAACAAATATAGTGCAATATGTCAAAATATAAATTGCGTGTTAGGATTAAAAATAGGTTGTATCCCACTCACATGGTATAGGATAAAGACAAGCATGTAGAGTAAATCTCTAGTTGTTGGTATTCCTCAGATGGTATGCAGAGGAACTTCCGAATATGTGGATAAAGGTAAAAGGCAAGTATAGTGTAACAACATTTTATGTATAAAAACAAATTAAAGAGATTGAATCATACTCAGAGATTCACGGAAAGTAAGCACTTTTGGACCACCACTGGGTCAAAGAAACAAACGCTGAGTCTCGTGCAGGATGCCGTCTCCTCACTGGTTCAGCTGGTGTCTGCAGACTTGCTGCCGGGAGATAACATCCTGAGCACAGGCAGGACCGATAGATCGAAGTGTTCGATCAGTGCAGGGAGTCAGCGTTGTTAGCCAAGCTCAATAATATAGAGGTCTGCTGCGCTCGCATTACCCTACGCGTTTCACTCTATGAAGAGCTTCCTCAAAGGTTCTATTCATGAAAGTTCTTAGTCCTTCTTATAGTGTGTTGAAGGGATTTCATGGCGGGACACAACGAATAAAAAATATAATGTGGCAATATTCATACCATTACAAAAAATATGAAGAATGAATGAAACGGAATAGCAGCACTTGAGCTAAAATGAGAATAAATATATGTTATAATCATACAATAATAATTTTTTTAGTATTAATATGTGCAAATAAAGTTGTGTAACTGCCAAATTGCAACAAGTATGTACAAATGCAGCGGCCATAATTTTACGAAATCACGCAGTATATATCTCGGAATACCCATGTGACGGAGCAGGATTACTTCCAACCGTACCGCCTTAAGACGCGAGTAGAGGCGAGTGCATAAATTGGCATTTTAGTGCTCTGGCTTTTAAACACCTGAAATTGACACATTAGCACAGTAGCACAGTACTGTACACATTACAATTCATTCATTTCATTGCATATACAAATTGCACACAATCCATAAAATTCAAACAAAGCAACCGCAAATAAACGTGCGTGCCTGGGGCGATTGGGCGCGTTCATGCCGCGTGGAGTACAGCAGCACACACGAAAATGGCGCTGTGATGCCTTAAAATAACGGCACAGGAAAGAACACCCACCCGGCCCTTTGTGTGTTAAACGTGACAGAATTTAATTATATTGTGTATGCTGTATTTTTTCCCCCCCTTTTAGAATGTGGATAAATGTCATGGAACAAGAACCACATTTCTATTTCACCCCCCCCCCTTTCCTTTGCAGCCTTTGCTTGTCACGTTCTCATTCCAGCTGCATGTATTTTGCTCTATATACTCACAGTGCCTGTGTGTTAGACACAGTTTTGCGATCCCTTTCTCTGCATTATGCCAGTGAGATGCGACAGCAACCTCAGCTTTTCTATCAGAATGGGCTAGTCTGCCTTCTCCCCCTCTGCCTTGCTGACAGATGGTCTGTCCCCAGGATACCTTGCTACCCAGAATACACTGGCACTTCCTTTTCCACTTTCAACACTGGCTGAGTGAGTACCCTCCTGTAATTTGCTCTACTGGCAAGGACTTATCCTTTTTCACCTTTCCCCACTATCAAGCGCACTCACCATAGAGACATTCTCTCCCAACACCATCATCCACAAGTGCCTTTGTAAATCCATGCTTTTTCTCAATAAAGTGAAGAAAGACAAAGAACTTGTTGTGCTTGTAAAAGGAATGAGTTTAACCTATTTGGGCTAATCATACTACACATGACCCTGGCCTCCAGAATAGTGAAAAAGGAGGACCGTGTGCCTTACAGGCACTTACAGGAGCTGCTACTCTAGACTTTATGCTATCACAGAGCAGTCTCTGGACACAGCCTGCAGCAGACTTACAAACAGCAAGCAGCTTACACTGGACACAGCCTGCAGCTCACACAAAGGCAGCAGCACTGCAGTCAGACTGCAATATACACAGAACTTTGATTGCTCTTTTCTGTCTTTGAGCCCACTCTCTGCACAGCTCCATAGTGAAGAGCTACCATCTCACCTACCCCTGCGCACGTCCCCACGGCTAGCGCCACCAAGGGCCACGCCACTGGACACCCGCCAGGACACGGGTCAGAGCCACCGTATACCTGTGAGTACAGCTACCCCTACGCTGAACGCTGCAGGACACCGCTCGGCACCATCTGAGACAGTCGCCCATCGCTGACGCAGGTAACAGACTGCATGCCACACACACTGGCTAAAGGCCTACACACACCTACAGCATGGCAGAACTCAGATCCTCACGAGACATCACGCAGGAGAGTGACCACTCAGACACAGAGACCGCTGCACAACTGCAAAAGGCGCAGGCAGACGCAAGGCCTAAATGGACAGTCACACTGACACAAAAGGCCCGCGAAAAATATGAAACGGACGTTGAAGCGCACCACGCTAAATTAGAGAAGGCCTGGGAAATAACCATACTGGGAATACGCAATGCTACTAGCGTTGGCAACTATGCGCAACAGCTCGAGCAGTTAAGGACTGATCACTTGTGTTACCAAGATCTGTCAGAAACATACATTACTTACCTGATCAGGGCCAACACCAGCGAAAGCCTGCAAGAAAGAGACCTACAGAGTAACATTGACCTAACGCACGACAGACGCGTGCGAGCCACTTTCATGGAGGCCGAGAGTAGGAGAAAAGACCTTTTGCTGGAAACAGCATCACAGCGCTCCAGCACATCCAGACACTCATCAAGGTCAGCAAGATCAGCGCAATCTCACGTGTCTAGCGCAAGCGCAAACGCCACCAAGGCGCGAGCCACCGCAGAGGCCGCACGTACCAGGGCCGCATACGCTCAGAAAGAGGCAGCCATGAAATTAGAAAGGGCCCGCATAGAAGAGGAGGAGCAGACCGCCACTGCCACCGCTGCTGCCACCGCCGCTGCAGCCACTGCCACCGCTGCACGGAAAAAGACAGAGGTGGACGTTAACCCAGAGGCCCTAAATCAAGAGAAGGAAGCCACCGCCATAGCCCAAGCTGAAGTCCTAGAAGCAGCCGCGAAACCGGACTGCGGGGAGCAACCGTACAGACAGATAGCCTCAGAGGATCCAGCCCAACGCACAGAAGACTACGTAAGGAGCCTCTTCAGTGTAAACACCAGCGCACCATCTCAACACGGAGGGAGTGACTCCACAGACACCGAAGACTTGCTAGCTGCACTAGGAGAAGACGCTGTTCCTTCAATGGTACATGCTGCCTGGGATAGCCACAGCCGCAACAGTGATCCACACGCCAGCGCGCACACGGATGCACCACAACGGGCTCGCAATTCAAGTACACCCACACGTGAAAACACAGCCCCTCACACTCACCAGCAGTCATCAGCTCGTGGAGTGAGACCCATCTTGGAGAAGCTACCGTACAACCTCCAAGAAAGATGGATTTCGCAAGGCTCCAAATAAAAAAGGGAGAAGCAAGTCGCCTTCCCCCCATTCTCATTCTTCTTGAGCTTCATCCGCGAAGCGGCAAGGACAAGGAACGATTCCAGTTTCATCTTGGGTGCGCAAACCACACACAGTGCAAGAAGCCTGAGGAATGAGAGACCAGTGGCGAAATACAGTAATACTCAAACACCCATCTCGGTCCACAGGACGGACGTGCCTCCCATGACCCAAACTACTCCCGATCAGTCGGTCGCCGGAGACGAGGAACCAAGGGACCCAAACAGGGAATGTCCCATACACAAGAAGCCACACCCACTTAACAAGTGCTTTGGGTTCAGGATGAAGTCCCTAGAGGAACGCAAGAGGTTACTCGGAGAATTCAGAGTTTGCTTCAGGTGCTGCGGTTCCACGACTCACCTAGCCAGAGACTGTAAAGAAGAAATCAAATGTACAGTGTGCAAAAGTGACAAGCACGTAACATCTTTACATCCAGAGGCACTGACACTCCACCAACTCAACAACCAATCCTCCGTAGCAGAGCATGGCGGGGAGGAAGGAGAAGGAGAGCCAACATCCATCACGTCTCAGCGCACCGAGGTTTGCGGAAAAGAAAGTGACAAAATGTCCTGCTCCAAAATATGCCTTGTCGCAGTACAGCCCCAGGGACGACCTGAGAAGGCTATTCGGATGTATGCAATCCTCGACGACCAAAGCAACAGATCATTGGCAAAGACAGAGTTCTTCAACTTATTCAACTTACAAGACAATGCCTCACCCTACACCCTCAGAACCTGTGCAGGGTCAACTGAGACAACAGGGAGAAGAGCAAGCGGTTACGTCATATGTTCAGTGGATAACAGAGTGAAGATAGCTCTCCCCACACTCATCGAGTGCAATCACATGGCCACAAACAGGGACGAGATTCCCACACCAGACGTGGCACGCCATCACCCGCACCTCAGAGGAATAGCCAACTACATCCTGCCGGTAGAACAAGGCGCCAAGATCTTGCTGCTGCTCGGTAGGGACATCTTGAGGGTACATAAAGCCTGTAAACAGCATAACGGACCCCACAACGCACCATACGCCCAAAGACTTGACCTAGGATGGGTGATAGTGGGCAACGCGTGCACTGACAAAGATCACATCCCTCTCTGAACCATGTCTTGGCCATCTCCAAGTGACAGAAGGGCCAAGTGAAGAGAAGAGACAAGGTCATACCTCTGAGATCGACAAGAACATCCTCACATCAGGGGGATGTGGCAACCGCCTAGGATGCTTAGTGGTTAAGACAACCAAGGATAACGAGTCGACTCCACCGAAGGAAGAAAGTAACCTCCCGAAGGTGACCGACAAAAAGATCTCCCAAAGGAAAAGAAACAATCAGACAGTTCCCCTGAGAGCATTGACACAGCTGAGATGTACAGCCATTCCTCTCCACAGAACTTCAAGTGACACAGCAGCTAGCTGCCACGGCTGGAATAGCCGCAAAGGATTGTACCCCGCAGGTGAAACCACAGGGATAAAAAGACTGTTCTTTCACACACGAAGAGGAGACAGTTGCAGAGACATTCCCCAAAAGGATTTACAAGGACAAAAGAGACTGTTTTTCGTCATGTCCAGGGAGAGAACAACCTCCTGAGGGCAGTCAAAAAAGAGACACAAAGGCGTATCACCAAAATACGTGGAGACGTTCTCTTGCAAGAGGAATGCACCAATGACTTAGGGTGTACAGCGTTCCAGACCAGAAAGGACGACAAGCAAACACCATTGATGGGAGATAGAGAATTCCTGTTGTTAACGGTCAAGGAGCTCGTCAAAAATGGACCTGGCAATTGGGTGAACCCGCTACCATTCCGTTCACCAAAAAGTCGCCTCCCAAACAATGGAGAACATGCCATCTCCAGGTTCACTTCGCACCTCTGCGACCTACAAAAGGAACCAGAGACCAAAAACAACTTTGTGGCCTTCATCCAGAAGATATTCCTTACCAGCCACGCAAAGCCAGCACCTCTAATAAAGAAAGGTGAAGAATGCTGGTACCTCCAATCATCTGGGGTCTACCACCCTCAGGAACCCGATCAAATCCGTGTATTGTTCAGCCCCAGTGCTCAGCTCCAGGGAGTCTCCCCGAACGACGCCCTCTTTACTGGCCTTCATTCGACAACTGATCTTCCAGGAGTGTCGATCCACTTCCGCAAGGAGCCAAAAGCCATCAGCTGGCATATCTACAAGGGGATGCACTCTGTAGATAAAACCACAGAGACAAAAGGACTGTTCTTCCATAAGTTTAAAAAGGAACAGTGCCAGAGACTTTCACAGAGAGACATTGTGGTGAACCCAGCTAACCTGGACCGGTGCATCCACCCAACATCTTTTGCTAAAAGACTTTGCCAAAGGATTTCAATGCCATTGGTACCAGCCGGTATCGCCTCGTTATGTGGACATGGACTTTGCATTATTATGTTATGTTTGTTTGCATTGCACATATGTACCACATATTCAAGTTATATAGTGGTATCTCCAGATACCAGACGGGGAGTGTCATGGAACAAGAACCACATTTCTGTTTCACCCCCCCCCCTTTCCTTTGCAGCCTTTGCTTGTCACGTTCTCATTCCAGCTGCATGTATTTTGCTCTGTACACTCACAGTGCCTGTGTGTTAGACACAGTATTGCGATCCCTGTCTCTGCATTATGCCAATGAGTTGCTACAGCAACCTCAGCTTTTCTATCAGAATGGGCTAGTCTGCCTTCTCCCCCTCTGCCTTGCTGACAGATTGTCTGTCCCTTGGCTACCTTGCTACCCAGAATACACTGGCACTTCCTTTTCCACTTTCAATACTGGCTGAGTGAGTACCCTCCTGTAATTTGCTTTACTGGCAAGGACTTATCCTTTTTCCCCTTTCCCCACTATCAAGCGCACTCACCATAGAGACATTCTCTCCCAACACCATCATCCACAAGTGCCTTTGTAAATCCATGCCTTTTCTCAATAAAGTGAAGAAAGACAAAGAACTTGTTGTGCTTGTAAAAGGAATGAGTTGAACCTATCTGGGCTAATCATACTACACATGACCCTGGCCTCCAGAATAATAAAAGAAGGACTATGAGGTTGACATACCTGAGGTGGACATTTTAAAAGGCAGGTGTTGCCTTAGTCACAGCGGCTGTTAGAGAGGGGTGAGTGCACGGTAACCTTGACAGCGGGGGCTCTATGGTGCAGATAACCCGGATAACCCCTAAAGCCTTCAGGGGGGGAGCGAGTGGGCAGGACTCATTTGTGCGTGATTCCCTGAGCCCAGTATCGCTTAACAGCTGGGCCAACGGACGCCCGGCTTGGTGGGTGTGCGGGCCATGGTTGGGGTGTCAATGGCCTTTACCCAGGGGGAGAGCACGCTGGCAGTGGTAGCACTCACCAAGGTTTATTATTATTTGTGTAAATAAAGCCGTGGCCCTTGAACCTCCAGACCTTTGTCGTGTGTTTATTTATGTGTTTTTTTGGGGGGGGGGGTGATTAGAGGGGGAGCTTCCTCTGAGGCTCCGAGGTCATGCGTAAAACAGTGCAGGGAGTAAAAAATGGTTTTGAACGATCTATAATCCAAAATATGTAATTACAGGAGATATCCATATTCAAGTTTACATAGGCATTTGGTAATGACCGTCTCCGCGTCCGGAGTGCAGAGAGATGGCACTGAACTGCTCAGCTGCAGTTGCGACTGTAGGAACTGGCTACGGAAGCCTCCGTGGGACACAAACAGGTGAAGAATAGAGCAACGCGTTTCGCCATGTAAACGGCTTCCTCAGGCTCATACAATGAGTGCACTCTGGATGCGGAGACGGAGCATCTTGCGGCGGGAGTTGGACACTAGGCTACGCTGGAAAGCCAAGGGGTTTTTATTGTATGTGAGTTCTCCAAGATCTTTGGATTTTATTAAATAAATGTCGTTTTATTTACATTGATACCGTGCCTCACTTATCCCCCTTTACTGCTGAACCGGGGAGGAAAATTGCTTGACTTCAAGCAACAGAGGAGAGATTTCCTGTTGAAGTCTTGCTTATGAGCAATTTTTCCGGTCCTGTCTGCAATTACCCTGGATGGGTTAACCTAACCCCACAGATTCCAACCCCACACCTTTACTCACACTGGGCCGTGTGAGTATTATATTATCCATATATATCAGTGATCCCCTCACACCTCCTTTTGGACAGGCTAGGACTTATCCCAAAGATACCTTTGATTGTTTGTGCTTACACAAGGCCGTGTAAGTTTATCACTATTATTAGTTTTTGCCCCTCTTTCACACTACTGAAAGTTTTTATAACTCTGGTTTCAGCTGTTTACAATATACACGTCTTTTAATTGCATATTTTTTTAATCCCTAGCTCCCCCTATTTTGTCTGTTTTGTTGATGACATATTAGATTTTGTATGTAAAAATGGTGTATTTCCGTAACTGCTCTTTTTAATTGATTGACCTTCTAATGAAAGAAAGAGCTTATAGAAATGAAACATGAAATGAAACATGATCTCTTAAGATATATATACATGATGACTCAGCTATCTTCCAACACTGGAGGAGAAACTCGAAAAAAAAGTAAACTTGCAAAAATGAGAATAGCCACGAAACACTGAACATTTACGTGGCATATATCCAAACTAGTAGATTAAAAAAAAAAAAAAAAATGTGATATGAGACCAAAAGCAACTACACAGTTTTTACTCATGGTTTGGTCAGTTTTTACACATTTTCTATAAATGATTATTTGTCAATATGATTCAATATTATTTTGAGTTATTCTTTTTATATAAAAGGACAACATGCTGACAGAAAACTTGTATATTTTGAAATGGAATGTTTTCATCTCTTGTGAAGTGATGAAATGACTGAACATTCCATCGTTATGTTGTAAATGTACAATTTATTCACTGAGAAATACAGTATTTGCATATTTATTTATAAAAGTCATACAGTATGTAAACTAAAAGCCCCAAAGCATTTAGCCTCTATTTTAGCTCTGTTACTATTGTCTACAGCATCGTTTCTTTGATAAATGTCTTCCTCGGGAGGTCTTGGCTACAGATTGTTATTGGGTGGTTTATGTTTGTGTTACAGATTTAGGGGCCTATTCTACAAGCCTTGATAACCCACTTATCGAGGCCTTTTCGGCCAAAATGCCTAATGCATTTCTGTAAGCCTCGATAAATGGGCAACAAAGGCATAAATCGGCCATTTTTTCAGCCGTCCAAAACAGATTGCCGGGTGAGCGGCAATAAGTCACTTATCGGCAGGTTCTGAAACGTGTGCAATTCTAGTGGCCTCAATTAGTTTACCGAAGCTAATCGTGGCTCTAGAATGGAGAGTTTCTCCAAAAATCCTCACGCCAGGAAAAGTTGGCGTGAGGCTGTGGAGATCCTGATGAGAAGGCGGCGAGAGTGGACTTTAAAAAAAAATACATTTTTCCTGCATCGGATTGATGCCAGGAGTTTCCGGAGCTGATACCCATTAAGATCAGAACCGGAGACCTCCAGCATGCATCCCATGCAATAAAAATGCATTTACAGGCAACTTCATTACCTTAACGACTGACCGCTAAGGCAATGAAGGGGTTAACTACCAGTGCCATGTTTATTGTGGGTAGCAGGGGTGGGTGAAGGTGGTATTTGGCCCGTCATAGGGGTTTAGGCTTTGCGGGGGGTGGTGGTGGGTGGAGTTAACCCCTTCATTGCCTTAGCGGTTAACCCCTCTCTCTTATTAATCGCTAAGGTGATTAAGGGGTTAGGGGCCATTGGATTGTATTTTTTCATGTACTCTTGCTAGCAACGGAGGACATGCAGTATGCTGACGAGGACGCCCTTCATGATGGCAGGGGTAAGTAGAAAGTTTTATTTACTTTATTTATGCTGGCTGGTTAATGTTTTATTTTATAATGGGCAAATGAGCTATTATCCATATCTAGCTAATAGTTATTTTGCCCATTAATGTACTATATGTGTTGTGGGCGTTCGTGGGGGCTAGAGGAGGTGGGTAGTAGGGTTGTTGTGTTTATTTTTGTTTCTTGGGGGTAGAGGGATTGGGTGAAGGGTGTAGTAGCCCCAAGGATGGATGTTTAGGCCTTCCGGTGGGCAGCGGAACTGGTAAACCCCTTCATTACCATAGCAGTTCCCACAGCTATGGTAGTGAAGGGGTTAACTCCTCCCGCAACCTTCCAGCCAGGTCTAAGCACCAACCCTGGGACTACTACCATCATCTACCCCAAGAAACAGGCTATGTTTAACCCCTTCATTGCCTTAGCGGCTAGCTGCTAAGGTAATGAAGCTGTTTTAATATACATTTTAATACTAGTGTAGTTGAGCAGGGGGTCATCGGAGCAGAACAGCATTGATTTCAGGTCCAGTGACCCCCTGCTTCCCGAGATATAGGCCCCATTATGGGATGCCGGTATCTCCTATGCATTTAAATGCCTCGCGTCACGTGACCGTGGGAATAAAATGCATTGGAGAACCCAGGCACCCCATAACGAGGTCTGTATCTCAGGGAGCAGGGAGTCCCCAGACTTCAAATCAACACGGTTCTGCTCCGGAGACTCCCTGCTCAGCTACAGGGGTATTCAAATTTATATTAAAATCTTTAGATCGCTGGCGAGATATGCGCAGGGAGAGGCGGCACTCTGTGCAGCTCTCTCTACAGCTGGAACCAATCGCCGGATGAGCCCTTTTGAGAGAGGCGATCATCACGTCGCCGACTACTCGCCCGTTTTGGGAATTTTGCTGTCACAGGTAATCGAGGCTTTCTGAATACTGTGATAGCAACGCTCAAAAAACTGGCGGCGTAACCGGCCCTGTGATTTTTTTTTAATGAAGGCTTATAGAATTGACCCTTTAGACTTGCAAACAGTATGTAATACGGATTGGCATAATTTATATTGTAATGCCTGAATTTAACATATAAAACTTTTATTATTCCACTACATTATCACACACGTCATCTGATTAGGAATGCTTAAGTGTGTATCTATTGCTCTAATGCTTTACATACTTACAAATATGATAAGGGGGACATAAAAAAAAAGCATTTAATAGAAAACAATGACCATGTAAGTAGATGTTAGTTTAACATTTATTTTAAGAAAAACTTTGTACATCAAAGTAAAAAACCGTAACAGTTTTAACAACGCCCAGACATTAACAAAAAAATAATGGAATTAGCTTTAAAACATACAAATCTCAAATAATATACGTAGAAACATAGACATGAAATTGAGTACATTTTAGAGGAATATAACAATTTGTGGAGAAGATTGGAGATGAACCAACATAACATGCCCATGAATGTGTAAATAAAAGTATATTTCATTTATCTAGCTAGGTAATGTCATCTAAAAGCACAAAGATGTGCTCTGTTTATGCAGAGCTTATTTTGAAATGTGGAACTTATATCAGTTTTATACTTTACATGGTATATTTTGGTAATCAATATAAGTATATGTTTGGGCTCATACATACTGCACTTTGTAGTGCTATACTCTATTCACTTGGTTGAGCTGTAAGGGGTCTTCCAGTATCGGAATGTGTTTTATGGTATAGTGCTGCTTAGTAAATATGGGCATTGATGCCTTAATGCTACATGGGAAATGTATTTTGCATCCAATTTTTTTTTTAATGTAATGGTTATCTATGCAAGTTTCTTTTGATTTTATATTCAAAAATATTTTTTTTTCTGACAGACAAAAAAGATTTTGTATAAAAAGAAAAGCTATGCTTTGGTCATCAGCTACAAAGTCTTTGGCTATTGCTCATAATGCTGATTTTTGCACATGGTAAACAAAGCTTCAACTAAACTATTGAATCTTAAAAATGTCCAAATCATTTGGTACAGTATTAATACAAGTACACTTCCTATATACAATGGAAATATAAAAAATAGTAATTTACCAATAGAAATCATTGTAGAATTGGTGGGTTCAGTGTATTGTCGAGTATTATTTTGAGACGTGCTACTGTAAATGTTGTCGTAAGTTTGCTAAGTATATTTAAATGAATTAAAAAACATATGTCCCAGTTCTCTAACGCAACATTTTCGAGCTTAAAAAACGTGGACGAGTTTGCACATCTCTAGTATTATTGATGCCTTGTAGAGTGACATTATTAATTTTCTTGAAATGTGTTCTTGAAAAACATCATTAGAGATATGAGAAAAAGTCGCCAAAGTTCACAAACCTGGCAGAATTTAGTTTTTTGAAAAAAAAAAAAAAAAAAATCAGCAAGCTTTGCCTAAAAAACATTAAAAGTCAATATGCAAGGTCACCTGGTCCTTTCTATACTGCCATTACCATTAAATTTCTCTAAATGTTGCAGACAAAAGTGCCATTTTCACGAAACGTCGTGGAAAATAGTGCTTTGTAAAATGTATGACATTTGCACAACTCTGCATGCAACTGAGATCTCTGGACATGTTTCCACTGGCTTAGCACTTTAGTATAATGTATTCAATTGTAAAAAATAGTAAAAAAAATTACAGTCAGGTAACTTTGTTCCTAACTTTTTCTACTCCATATATACCCACTTCCCATAATGGAAAAACAGACCATGATGCATAGATGTTAACAGGCACATTTCAGATGACTCAAAATGTGTCAATGTTATTGTATTTGGCCAGTTTGGGAGCTATATAGCTTCCTCAATTCTCATTATGTGTCATCTCACCATTGCTCTTCAATATTTATAATAAGATTTCAGTAAAGTAAGGAAAGGAGCGACACAATTTCAATGATAGAAATAACATTAGTACTACTGGTAAAGTATTTACATAATACAACCTATAAGTCTAATTAGCTCAATTGTTTTGATTGATTAGATATTTGGCTAATAAAACAATGTTATTTAAAATTCCAGGTAACAACAAATGTTTTAATGGCTTGATACTACTGTATGGATACAGCACTTATGTAAAACTGTTCTATAGATACATTTGTACTTAAACATGTAAGTGCATAGATTACATTTTCAGGGTGTTTCAAACAAAGAAAATCTATAAATAAAATAAAAGTGATGTATTGTAGATTATATTATTTGGCTGATTCCAGTGTTGTGTTATTGGGCAAATCGCTAAAATGGATAAGGCCCAACAATTATTGTTAACCGTAGTATGGAACTTGTACGGTAGTTCATTAAGCTGTTGACAGTCACCATTTCCAGATCTACGATGTATTCTCTTGGTCCAGTTAATGGTTTTATAAGGACAAGCATTGCACTCACTCCACTTGTGTGCTGCAAAACAGAATACAATATGAATGAATCTATGAATAGAATTCTCATTTATATTAATGCTTAACAATATCCTGATACTCTATTGTAAACTTAATATGTGTGATACCCTTTTGTAGGATTACCATAGGAAGGATATTTTTTACGCATTAAAAAACATTGATGTATACTTAACCTGTTAGCAGCTACAGTGGTATCATGTTAGCTCACAGAAAAGCAGTCTGACATTGCTTATTTCTGTACTATTTATTGTAATTGATGATTGTTTTTCTAATTGAGTTTTGTAGTACCAAACATCAGACTGGCGAGGAGGCAAAGCTGTAATGATGTTTTAAATAGAGCAAGTGTTTGAAAAGAAAATGTCAGACCACTTTCCATACCTAAACTCTTTAGGGGTCTTTGTGTCAACATTAACAACATGAAGAAAGTGTGTTTAGATGCACTACTCTGTTTTCTGGAGCAGAGCTGCGGTATATGTAAGAACAGTTTCTTCCATCTGATGCTGAATTTTAGACTTGATCTACTTCAGATAAGGAGGATTTCGGGAAAATACAAATGGCACAGGGATACAGAGGGACTGATGTATCAAAGTCCCCCAGCTGCAAAAGTGGGGCAAAGGTGGAGAGACAAAACTGCACCAAATCTATCAAGGCAAAAAATTCCAGTTTCCAATTTGATTGTTTTCTATGGTACATTTTGTGTAGTTTTGCTGCATTTTTTTATATACAGTTTTTGCTCACCTTTTCAGCTGGGAGACTTTCATACATCAGCCCCAGAATGTGATACATGTCATTATAATATGTGCACCATGTAACTCCTCCCCAGGGTGCAAACTGAGACAAAATTGGAAAAAATACTTTGGCACAGACATGCAAGGTGAAAATTCCCCGGTTTTGCCTTACTCATGTCTTGATACACCAGTGGTGATGCGTTAATTATGTCATTTTCATCTTGCGTCTCTTTGTAGCAACGTATCAAGGTCTGTGCTTAAAGTTGTGCGGGTAATGAAGTAATGCAGTAAAACAAACTTCTATGTGCACTTTCTTTACGTTGATACATCAATCCCCCAGACCCCTTTATTTGGCTTTCAGTTCTGTTGTAACATTATTGTTACACAGATTCTAACCAATTTCATGTCACGCTGGTTAATACAGCTCTACAATAAACAAAACTGCGCACAAACCTTGCTCTACCTATGTTTTTGTACTGAGCTTGTGTTAGAGGCAGGCCAAGCCGTTTTAGTTTTTTTAATACAGTTCTGAGTTCCGGTATCTCCTGCAGCTTTCTGCCGTTTTCAGCTTCCTTGTCACATGGGCCAATAGGAAGCTGCACCTAATGACGTTACAGCTTCCTATTGGGCCACAGAGCCAGGCAGCCTTGAAATGCAGACATATAGTGAACCCCAGAGTGGCTACCGGCTCCCTCTATGGAGGGAAGTTCCTCCAGAAGCAGGGAATCCCCCGAGATGAAATTAATGGGGTTCAGCTCCGGAGGCCCCCTGCTTCAATGCTGTACTTAAAACAATGAAAAATACATGTAAAAAATGGCTTGGATCGCCTCTTTAAGATGCTGAGGTGTTGCTACCTGAGGATTTGGAGAGAGACCACTTAAACACCAACCACTTTTGGTTGGTGCGCTCTTAAAACGTAACCTTTTACAGTATTGTCTTTCCCTGGGCAGGATAGATTGTCAAAATGATCCTCTCATGGCATTAACAATTAAAATATAGATTTTAAATCATGACATGTTAAAAATAATTGTTTAACAAAGAGAACATTGTGGAACATTTAGAACAGACAGGGAAATAACTAAGAACGGGATAATCACTTTTTATATATAATATATTTTTATTGTCACTTGTAAATATTAAGCGCAGTGTTCTCTTTGTTAAACTATTATTTTTAACATGTAGTGAATTAAAAGTTATGTTTTAATTATTGGTACCATGAGAGGATTAGCTTGTCAATTTATCCTGCCCAGGGAAAGATAAGAAGTGGTTAAGTATTAAGAGCGCACTAACCAAAAAGGATTTATTTTCTTGCTTTTGAGCATAAAGTGGTGATTCAGATTTAACCAGACTAACTTTTCCTGCTGCCTAGGAAAGCCGTGTGAATGCAACAGGCAACCCCCACAGCAGGGATAACCACAGTGGGAAGTCGAATATGGAAGTATCGACCCCCACGTGCATCTGCAATTTTTTCCTACTCCGGGGCTGCAGTATTTTGCTTTTTTGCCACGTTCATGGGAACAGCAAGTCTGGTTACATCTGTAAGTAGCCACTGAAGGAGTGGCTAAGTGATAGGGTCACTGCCTCTGAAAACAATGATACTGACTATGAAGCAGGGGGGCCTGGTTTCAGTCCCAGTGTCAACCCTTTGTTACCTGAGTTAAAATTATCTCCCTGTGCCTCGGACGCCAAAACATTGATTGTAAGTTTGTCGAAGCAGGGAGATAGTACCTGTAAAATTCTGTATACAGCTTGTCTGCTATTTTGTAACCGTGTGAAGCAAATCGATTCCCATTGAGGGAAAAGCGCCATATTAAATAAAGTTGTTGGGTTAGAGTTGTTAAATTAAATGTGCAATTCACCAACTCAGTTTAACTGCATGACATGTTTCAAGCTACTGTACAGACCAAACAGTTTCCTACTGTGTTAGAAAAACTGTGTTAAAAAAAAAATCAGTTCTGTACTATGAGAAAATACTTGTAGCATTTTATTTTTAAAAACAACTCTGAATTAAATTTTAATGTATTATAATGTAATAAGCCTTTTTTGTTTCTATAGCAACCATTTACAAAGTCCCATCCCCTTCCTCTTCTGAAACAGGCTCTGGCACACCCCTTTTTGAGCTCTGCCTTCTCTCTAGCAGTGCACCAATTGTATCTAGTGACTGCCTGGTAACATGATCTTCCCCACAGAACTTTGTCAGTACATCAGAAGAGGACCAAAGATTAAGTCATTTAGTGAACCCTCAAGCTGAATCTTCGCAGATCGATCTCGGGAGAACAGATCGATCAGCAACTTAGCTAATTACATATCACTGTGTGGATTGTATTGATGCACACATTAAAGGGATAAATAAATGCATAAAAAAACAGCAGCTTTCATGCTTTCTACAATGATAATTCCTTGAATCCTTATTTAAAGAATCAGATCCATTTAATGTAACATTATTTTATTATTTCTGAAGAGAGATGGAAAGACAAAAGGTAAACAGATGGTTTTATATGCCTAAGGGCGCTATTCATGAAACTGCCGATCAGAGCACTATCACATGGAAACTCCCATTGAAGTCAATGGGAGTTTCCTTGTGACAATGCTCCCAAAGAGTGTTGGGGTTTTCTAAGTTTTTCCATACGAATATTTTTGGGAGAACTGTATCTATAAATATAAAGTGAACAGATATGGGGAAAAGAAAGGGATTAGGGCCTTATTCTTTATTGTCCGAAGCAGCTGTCTGAGTTGTTTTCTGCCGAAACGCCCCTTTGAAGTCCAAAGTGAACTTTCAGTCAAAAACAGCTCAGACAATATAGAATTGCCCCCTAAGTGACCCAGCCAGTAACAAGGAGTTCTAGTTCTTGCTTAGTTCTTTACAAATAATTAAATATATCAATAATTCTTTGTGGACTAAAAAAAAGGCAGTAATCTCAAATATTTACAGTGAGTCCCTAACCGTCTTCTTGATAACTATCTTGATGAACCTTTGTGTAAGTATTCACTTAATAAATATACATAAAAATGAGAAATTACTTACCCGTAGGTAAAAATCTGCATTCTCATTTCCAGATTTAATCCTAAATGTATTGACTGTATTAGAGTAGATCATAGTGGCCTGGATTTGAAAGATGTCAGAAGGTACTGCTCTGTTTGACCGGATACTCATGTACTTGTGGACAATACTGTATGGCTGGTCTCGACAGACAGGATTTGTGCCAGGGCAAACACACCGACTGAAAAAGAGCAACATTTGGTCAGTGAAATAGAGTGATAGTGACATGTCATTTAAAGAACACTCAAGATCTGTTTTAGTTAAGAGTATTTGGATTCTACACAATGCTCTTTAATGGTACAGAAAAAGACAGAAACAAACAATAAACATTCAGACAACACATATTCATTCCTTGCACGTAATTACAAATATACATTATTTGTAAAAGTACTGAATTAAAATAAAAGAATAGCTAAAATAAGGAAATTTTGCATTCCCTAGGAAAAATAAATACACTGTATGTGAAAGTTTCATGCAGACAGTTTATGGCTTTATCTTGTCACAAAATATATATATATAGCAACTGTAAATATTCATTTGCATGTCTTAGACAGGTCTGCAACCCTGTCTTTCACCATTATCACCCAGCAAACAGCACTTCCACTGCAGCAAGGGATTCTGGGAAATGACATGCAAATGAGCACACAGTGCCACTTTTTATCTCATGCTCACATTATATGAGCAACCCTTAGCCAATGCATGCTGCTTTAAACACAGCTTTTAAGCAAGGACTTGGGAGATGCAAAGTCAGTTAACCCACTCACAGACATGTTTCAACCTTGATGGGTATCATCAATGTGAGGCTGGTTTGCTGACATTTGCTCAAATGAGATAAGAGTAGGTAATCACCACCACTATTAAGGTTATGGTGGGTAAAAAAAAGTGACTAAAACCCTCCACAGTAAAGCATAAAGCAACTGTAAATATTCCTGTATATTCATTTGCATGTCTTACCTACTCTTATCTCATTTGAGCAAATGTCAGCACTTTTTTTTACCCACCATAACCTTAATAGTGGTGGTGATTACCTACTCTTATCTCATTTGAGCAAATGTCAGCAAGCCAACCTCACACTGATGATACCCATCAAGGTTGAAACATGTCTGTGAGTGGGTTAACTGACTTTGCATCTCCCAAGTCCTTGCTTAAAAGCTGTGTTTAAAGCAGCATGCATTGGCTAAGGGTTGCTCATGTAATGTGAGCATGAGATAAAAAGTGGCACTGTGTGCTCATTTGCATGTCATTTCCCAAAATCCCTTGCTGCAGTGGAAGTGCTGTTTGCTGGGTGATAATGGTGAAAGACAGGGTTGCAGACCTGTCTAAGACATGCAAATGAATATACAGGAATATTTACATTTGCTTTATGCTTTACTGTGGAGGGTTTTAGTCACTTTTTTTTACCCACCATAACCTTAATAGTGGTGGTGATTACCTACTCTTATCTCATTTGAGCAAATGTCAGCAAGCCAACCTCACACTGATGATACCCATCAAGGTTGAAACATGTCTGTGAGTGGGTTAACTGACTGCATCTCCCAAGTCCTTGCTTAAAAGCTGTGTTTAAAGCAGCATGCATTGGCTAAGGGTTGCTCATGTAATGTGAGCATGAGATAAAAAGTGGCACTGTGTGCTCATTTGTATGTCATTTCCCAGAATCCCTTGCTGCAGTGGAAGTGCTGTTTGCTGGGTGATAATGGTGAAAGACAGGGTTGCAGACCTGTCTAAGATATGCAAATGAATATACAGGAATATTTACAGTTGCTTTATGCTTTACTGTGGAGGGTGTTAGTCACTTTTTTTTACCCATCATAACCTTAATAGTGATATATATATATATATATATATATAGTGCTCAACAAATCCGGTCGCCCTGGGCGACAGGATATTGACAGCTGGCGACTTGCCAAGCAGCCACAAGGTTTTTAATTAATTTCCCTGCTCATGTCTCTAATTATGTCTCTGTTTGCTGCAAAGAGATTTGACTGTGATACTGTCCAAATGTCATATTCCAAAGTCAGGGCTACCAGTAGAACAGAACTTTTGAAGAAATCTTTATCTAATCGTCAGAGCAGAGAGATGGATAAAATGGGTATTATTGGTAAAACTTCTGAATCTAGCAATAGTGGGGTTAAGTTTATTACTAAATGTAATGGTTATTCTGGTCATATAACAAAGATTATCAACAATCACTGGAAAATACTTATGTGTGTTCCTTATCTTAATAGATGTCTCACTCCCAGGGCACAAGTTGTGTTTCGTAAAGCCCATAGTGTTAAACAACAAGTAGCACCTAGTAAGCTTAGAGAGAGCTCTATGGTGGTTCAGCCTCACATTCCTCTGTCTGTAGGTAATGTTAAATGTGGTAGATCAAGATGCACCATGTGTAAACATTTAACTATTTGCAGTTCCATTAAATCCTCTATGAATGGATTTGTACATCATCTCAAGAGTCAGATCAGTTGTCTAGCTACACATGTAGTGTATGTACTGTCATGCACCTGTAATCTACAATACATTGGACGTACAAACGTCCTCTGTGTGTTAGATTTCTGGAACATCATAGAGCTATTATTAAAGGTGTTCACAATCACAGTGTTCCCAGACATTTCGCCGTGGTACATTCTAAGGATCCCACGAGCTTGAGAATAGCTGGCATAGAACAAATTTCTGACTCAAAACTGGGTGGTGACAGGTTTAAGACACTCTGCATTCGTGAATCTTTTTGGATCTATTCTTTGGGAACTTTAGTCCCTAAAGGTCTCAACGAATGCATTGATACTAGTATTCTAGTTTAAATGACACTGTGCTTTCTTTTTGTATACAAGAATATGAATTTATTCATTCATAATTTAAACCTAGAAGTTAATGGCAGATATGAACTACTTGGTTCAACACAAGCCTGCTCATTTTCCATTATATTGTGAGACTTCATGTCCTATTTCACCCTTTGGTTTCTAATTATGTTTGTCCCCCAGGACATACAGTACTTGAAAACGAAAGGTAACACCGGTTGTATTTTTTCCTGGTAGAATAATTTAAAATAAATAGATATTTAGTAGAACCATATGTCTACCCCAAGGATGTTTGAATTCCCTGGCTGTATCCCTTCTATGAGCTCTATTGGGAGGCTATTCCGAGAATCTATTGCACTTTCCTCAAAGCAGTACCCACTTTCCCTGAGCCTCCCACCCTCCAGCTTGTTATATGAATTCTCTTTCTATGAAACATGCTTCCCTTGTGTACCATGTTGAAACCTTGCTATATTTGAAAGTTTATATCATAGTTTTCCTAAACCACAGGTGTACTGTACAGTAACTCTAACTACAGACTGCACTTTCCACGTAATGCTGTATGTTTTGAGTGTTCACTGTTATTTGCTTTGCCAGCACCTAGGAAATCTTTTTTTTTACTGTTAAAATGACACTTTAACAGTATTTATGTAGATTTCTTTGAGTGGATTAGTTGAAGTGTGCCAAGCCATATAACATGAACCACATTGCCACTGCACATTTCCTGTATGTGGTTTAAAACACCATCCTGTTGATGGTCTCACTATAGGATCGAAATGTTGAATTGATGGGGTGAATACACCATCTTTAATTACCTATCTGTGATGTACTGTGTCTTTTTCTACTCCAAACTAGGGGGTTGGGTGAAGTATATTACATAGTTACATAGTTACTGTAGTTACATAGTAGATGATGTTGAAAAAAGTAATGTTCATCAAGTTCAACCTATGCTAAATTTAGACGACAGATACGTATCTTTTATTTGCATTTACAAATATTGCTATCTGTTTTTTTATGATGTGTGCATTCTCCTATATATTCTAAATGTTGTGAAACCGATGGAAATTTGATACCAACTAAAGGTATTTATATTCTACTCTGATATTCCCTTTCTTGATATCACTCGTCAATATGTTGCAAATAGAAGACAATAAGATACCCTTGTCCCATTAAACATTTCCCTCTAAATGTAAATCAGCAGGGGTCATATTTACTACAGTTCCAAAGTGCAGGATAACAGTTTCAGGTGAGGAGAATCCTGCTTGTGCAGCTAACACAACATAGACAAACACATTCTTCAAAATGCAGGTCTCCTCTAGGACAGAGGTACAAAGTACATCTCTACTTACAAGTTCATAAGGCAATTCTCCATATAATGTGACAGCCAAGAACAGAGGAGGAACAAGGTTTAAGGTCCCATATGCACCTTGAAGATCCATATCACACATGAAAGGTCCATATGGGACCTGAAATGTTGTTCCTCTGTTTTTGGCTGTCACATTAAATGGAGAATTGCATTATGAACTTGTGAGTAGAGATGTACTTTGCACCTCTGTCCTAGAGGAGACCTGCATTTTAAAGAATTTGTTGGTCATATTTACTAAACATTGCTAAGCAAGGTACCAAGTGACATATACATGAATGGGCAGTAAGCTGCATTATGGCTTTGAATTGCTTAATAAGTATGTCCCAAGACCTCTTTTAAAAAACAAACACATTTAAACCGCTACTTTAAGAAATAATCCTCACTTACTTTTCAGACATGCGAACATATGGTTCTTGGCAAGGGTTTCTTGGGTAACATCGGAATCCACCATAATAATTCCAACACGTGTCATCTTCTCCACATTCATGGGTATTAATTTCACATTCATTTATATCTGTTTTTTATCAAAAATAGACAAGACACAATAAATTATATGAAAATATCTCAACAAATGACTATAGTTATTTCTTCTTTTAGTTACATTTTATTTCTTTCTTAATATAATATAGTAAGTATGTATGTGTATGTATATAGAGTATATATATTGTGTATGTACATATATATATATATATATATATATATATATATATATATATATATATATATATTGTGACAGAAACCAGGGGATGGTAATAAATTCCGTATATAGGGCTCCCAGGATACTAGACAGTTTCTATCCTGTTTGGCCTGGGAGTGCAGCCTTATAATACATACACTCCATCCCACAGTTTGGCAAGCGCTGGAACTGAGGGATGAGAGATCCAGACCAGAGTTTGTCTGCTGCCTGATTTCTGTCACCTGTCATGCTAATTAGGAATCAGGTATGAAAGACTGATTTCCTGTTTGCTCTGGTCTCCCCACAAGAGCCAGGAGGCTGGAAGGCTGCTGAACTACAGAGGGGAGAAGCCTCTTCCCCAAACAGGTTCAATCTTTCTGTTCATTTGTGTAAGACTGCAAAAGTACCGTGTTTTGATGTTGGAAGTGGAAAAGCCACTTCCAACCCTGAGTCAGGGATATCTAAGTTAAGTTATCGCTCAGGTGAGCAGCTTTTGTTTTGATCTGTTTTCTGTTGTATGCACTGTGGCAGTCTCAGTGCCTGGGACTGAATAAACAGGCATAGCCTGTTTAAAGGAACAGTACGTGACGCCTCATCATTTAACCTACCCTAAAAGACCGTGTTCTAAACAGTCCCGGACAAACGACGGAGCCCCGGAGTAAGCCGTTTGTCACATATGGTGGAGAATGCGGGCAGAGCACTAGGGGGTCTGCGGGTTGAAGAACTTTGAAAAAAAAAAAAAAGTTTTTTCATCCTCTGCAAAGAAGATGGAAGACGTGGTGGGTGCGCTGGTACGCAATGTCGCTGCCCAGAAAGACGTGAATGAAACCCAGCAACAGCTGTTAATAGCCCAGCAAGAAACTAATGCAAACCAGCAGCAGACGAATGCAGCCCAGCAACAGCTGCTAATAGCCCAGCAAGAGATTAATGCCAACCAGCAACAGGCGAATGCCAACCAGCAACAGGCGAATGCAAACCAGCAACAGACGAATGAAGCCCTGCAAAACGCGAATGCAAACCAGCAAGAGACAAACCGCTTGCTGAGAGAGGAGCAACAGCGGTTCGCTCAGGGCTTACAGCAGGAACTCGAGATCCTGAGGGGGACTATCAGTAACCTTCCACTGGCAGCGGCAGCCCCAGTTCCGAAAATGAC
The DNA here is from genome assembly GCF_040206685.1 of Ascaphus truei. NCBI lineage: Eukaryota > Metazoa > Chordata > Amphibia > Anura > Ascaphidae > Ascaphus > Ascaphus truei. The sequence continues at coordinate 95,062,126 of NC_134486.1, read as the reverse complement.
CAGGGCAAGCCACTACCTTCAGAAGATGGGACCCTCGGATGATGTGGAAGCCTATCTTCTCACGTTTGAACGCACGGCACAGAGAGAGGGATGGCCAGAAGCTGAGTGGGCTGGTCTAATCGCACCCTTCCTAAGCGGCGAACCCCAGAAGGCTTACTTTGATCTAGAGCCAGCCGAAGCTAACGTCTATGCAAAATTGAAGTTCGAGATCCTCGCCCGCCTCGGCGTAACCACGGCTGTTCGCGCCCAAAGGTTTCACGCATGGTCCTTCACGATGGATAAAGCCACCCGAAGCCAGATGTATGACCTCATCCACCTCGCCCGGAAGTGGCTACAACCCGAGATCAACTCAGCCAGCCACATCGTGGAACGGTTGGTCATGGACCAGTTCTTGAGGAAACTTCCCTCTGCCTTACGCCGTTGGGTCAGTCGGAGTGACCCCCACAATGCGGATGAGCTTGTGGCCCTCGTAGAAAGGTACAATGCAGCAGAAGAGCACCCGCAACCCACAGTCGTGGAGCAACCCCACTACCCGAGGTTCCAGGACTCTTCCAGAGACGGTAAAAGGGTACCGGGGTTAAGGGGCGCTGAAGAGCGGCGACCACCTTCACGCAGCACCAGCAACAGTGGTTCGCACACTAAGGGCAATAGCCAACATGGGGAGCCGGGAAAAGGCTCTAAGTGGGACACAGACTATGTACCTAAATGTGTAAATTGTCATGAGAGGGGCCACACAGCAAAAATCTGCCCACTAAATGATGAGCCCATGCAATGCAACAGCGTGGAACCTTATTCGCTGTTGTCCCAATGTATGGGCCCTAGCCCAGAGGACCCCTTGAATAACCATCTGTGGGCATTTGTAAAGGTTAATGGTAAGAGGGTTCGGGCACTTCTTGACTCTGGGAGCATGGTCACACTAGTGTCCGAATACCTCTTGCCCATTAAGAAGAAACAGGGAAACAGTTCACAAAGAGTGGCAATTTGTTGTATACATGGGGATAATCATGAATATTCCACTGTTGATGTTTTTTTGAAACAGAGTTTGGTTCTTTAGATTTCAAGGTGGGTATTGTACCCAAACTGGCACATGATGTGTTAATAGGGACTGACTTTCCCCATTTTCTAAAAATGTGGTCCCCCGCTCAGAATAGCGCCCAGAGTTCAATAGCGGACCATAACGAAGTATTAGAAGAAACAAATCCTTTCCCTTTTTCAGAAATGGAGGTTGACGAGGGCCCAAATAAGAAGGGGGAAAAGGAGGAGTGCTGTAAAATTCCCTTCCCCATCACTACTTTGGTAGGGAATACCCCAAATCAAGATGTTGAGCAGACACTTACCACCCCAGAACCGGATAAGACCCTCGCTGACCTAGAGGTCAGTCCTGGGAGTTTTAAGAAGGCCCAGTGGGAGGACCCCACATTAGCGGTAGCAAGGGGAAATATACGGGACCAGAATAGTACTCCTGGCCAACCAGATAGGTCACTTGCTTACCCCTACTTCGAGGTAGAGAACGACCTAGTATATCGGGTTGATAAAAGGAAATCAGTTACAACTAAACAATTGTTGGTACCACGGACATTCCGTAACGTAGTATTACACCTCGCACATAGTCATCCATTGGGGGGACACCTAGGGGTGGAAAAGACAAAAGAAAAGGTTCTCCGAAGCTTCTATTGGCCTGGGGTTCTGGCAGAAATTACGAATTATTGTTCCTCATGCCCAGAATGTCAGATCACCGCCCCGTTCAAGGCGTACCGCAGCCCATTGGTACCCCTTCCCATAATAGAGGTACCATTTGACCGGATTGCTATGGATCTAGTAGGACCCCTAATAAAGTCTGCTAGGGGACATCAGCATATATTGGTAATATTAGATTATGCCACCCGATATCCGGAGGCAGTTCCCCTACGTAGCACCTCAGCTAAAAACATAGCAAAAGAGTTAGTAGTTCTGTTTTCCCGGGTCGGGATTCCTAAAGAGATTCTATCTGACCAGGGAACACCATTTATGTCCCAAGTAACGAAAGAGCTATGTAAACTCCTAAAAATCAAGCATCTCAGAACCTCAGTCTATCATCCACAAACAGATGGTTTAGTGGAAAGGTTCAATAAAACCTTAAAGAGCATGTTACGGCGGGCGGTTGATAAAGATGGGAAAAACTGGGATTGTTTGTTACCGTACCTGTTATTTGCCATTAGGGAAGTTCCCCAATCATCCACAGGCTTCTCCCCGTTTGAACTATTGTATGGCCGACACCCAAGGGGCTTACTGGATATAGCCAAAGAGACTTGGGAACACGAGGTTACCCCTTACAGAAGTGTAATAGAGCATGTTGCCCAGATGCAGGACCGCATTGCTGCAGTCCTACCCATAGTGAGGGAACACATGGAGAAAGCTCAAGAAGCACAGAGGAATACATATAATAAGGGTGCTAGGGTCAGAATTTTTTCTCCAGGTGATAGGGTACTAGTTCTGGTTCCCACCGTGGAGAGTAAATTCCTTGCTAAATGGCATGGGCCATATGAGGTCTTGGAAAGAGTGGGAGAAGTAAATTATAAGGTAAGACAGCCAGGTAGGAGGAAACCTGAGCAAATTTACCATATAAACCTACTCAAGCCCTGGAAAGATAGAGAAGTCTTGTTAACCCTAGTACCCCCAGGTCCGTCAGAGAATCAAGAAACTGACCCAGAGGTTAGCATAGCTGAAACCCTGTCTGTTCATCAGAAACGAGAGGTTCAGAATTTAGTGAAAAGAAACAAAGAAATCTTCTCTATACGGCCAGGTAGAACTAGCGTAATTGAACATGACCTAGTCTCTGAACCGGGGGTCCGAGTTAACCTTAAACCGTACCGAATCCCAGAGGCCAAAAGAAAGGCTATAAGTTTAGAGGTTAAAAAAATGCTAAAACTAGGTGTAATTGAGGAATCCCAAAGTGGGTGGAACAGCCCTATAGTCTTAGTCCCAAAGCCAGATGGTACAACAAGGTTTTGTAATGACTACCGGAAATTAAACGCAGTGTCAAAATTTGATACTTATCCTATGCCCAGGGTAGATGAACTTGTAGAGAGACTGGGCAAAGCCCGATATCTCACAACCCTAGACCTAACAAAAGGGTACTGGCAGGTTCCCCTCACAGAAAGGGCAAAAGAAAAGACAGCCTTCTCAACCCCAGACGGCCTCTTTCAGTATAAGGTGTTGCCTTTTGGCTTACATGGAGCTCCCGCCACATTCCAAAGAATGATGGATAAAATTTTAAAACCACATGCTCGGTATGCTGCCGCCTACCTGGATGATGTGGTAATCCATAGTGAAGATTGGCAATCCCACCTTCCAAAGGTCCAAGCTGTGCTTGACGCAGTCCGGTCTGCTGGACTAACTGCTAACCCCGCTAAATGCACTATTGGTCTGGAGGAGGCCAAGTATCTGGGATATTCTATTGGCAGAGGTTTACTCAAACCCCAAACACTCAAAGTGGAGGCGATACAAAATTGGCCAAGGCCAGTTACAAAAAAACAAGTAAGGACCTTTTTGGGGTTAATTGGGTACTATAGAAGGTTTATTCCCAATTTTGCAACTAAGGCAACCCCACTAACTGACCTCACAAAAGCAAGAGGACCGCTAATGGTAAAGTGGTCCCCCGAAACCGAACAGGCCTTTAGAAGCCTGAAAGAAGCTCTCTGTGCCCAACCAATGTTGGTCACACCTGACTTCTCCAAAGAGTTCGTAGTCCAAACCGACGCATCTGAGGTAGGGCTGGGGGCGGTACTCTCCCAGGAGTCTCAAGGTGAGGAGCACCCCATCCTTTATTTAAGTAGGAAACTAAATCCCCAGGAGAAAAATTACTCCATAGTAGAGAAAGAGTGTCTCGCAATAAAGTGGGCTGTAGAGACGCTCAAATACTACCTGTTGGGGAGAAAATTCCGGTTGGTCACAGATCATGCACCCCTTACCTGGATGTGTCAAAACAGGGAAAAGAATGCTAGAGTGACCAGGTGGTTCCTAAGCCTACAACCCTTTAAATTTTCTGTGGAACACAGGTCAGGGCACAAACATGGCAATGCTGACGGGTTGTCAAGGATGCACTCCCTAATATCCATGGTCGCTCATCCCTCGAGGTCTGAGCTGGGGGGGAGGATATGTGACAGAAACCAGGAGATGGTAATAAATTCCGTATATAGGGCTCCCAGGATACTAGACAGTTTCTATCCTGTTTGGCCTGGGAGTGCAGCCTTATAATACATACACTCCATCCCACAGTTTGGCAAGCGCTGGAACTGAGGGATGAGAGATCCAGACCAGAGTTTGTCTGCTGCCTGATTTCTGTCACCTGTCATGCTAATTAGGAATCAGGTATGAAAGACTGATTTCCTGTTTGCTCTGGTCTCCCCACAAGAGCCAGGAGGCTGGAAGGCTGCTGAACTACAGAGGGGAGAAGCCTCTTCCCCAAACAGGTTCAATCTTTCTGTTCATTTGTGTAAGACTGCAAAAGTACCGTGTTTTGATGTTGGAAGTGGAAAAGCCACTTCCAACCCTGAGTCAGGGATATCTAAGTTAAGTTATCGCTCAGGTGAGCAGCTTTTGTTTTGATCTGTTTTCTGTTGTATGCACTGTGGCAGTCTCAGTGCCTGGGACTGAATAAACAGGCATAGCCTGTTTAAAGGAACAGTACGTGACGCCTCATCATTTAACCTACCCTAAAAGACCGTGTTCTAAACAGTCCCGGACAAACGACGGAGCCCCGGAGTAAGCCGTTTGTCACAATATATATATATATATATATATATATATATATATATACACACACAAAACGGCACACACACACAAAACGGCAGGCATATGTGTGCTTTTTGAACCCAATGAACCACTTTTATGTGATTATCTCTTGTGCTATGCCAGTATATTGGATCTCTAGGGATCCTCACATTATATAATCAGGACAGGCACTCCAAGATTCAAAGGTGAAATGTATTTTTCAATGTTTCGGCTCCCAACAGAGCCTTTATCAAGGTGCTCTTGATAAAGACTCTGTTGGGAGCTGTACATTGAGGAATAAATTTCCCCTTTGGATCTTGGAGTGCCTGTCCTGTTTTCTTCTATCAGTTGTGCTGCCTTGCTGACACCTGGACGGTCTGCACCCTACTACCACCTGTATCTACACATATGTGAGTGCCTGGTATTCTGGACTGTTATATATATTGCGATACCATCACTGTACTCTAGGTGCTGGAAAAGGGCAGCTATGGGCCTTTCCAGCGTACACAGGGTTAATTTCACCTGAATAAGCCACCCTAGGTGCAGCTAATCAGCCCGGTCTGAATGGAGAGGGAGAGAGAGGAAAAGAGAGGAAGAGAGAGGAAGAGAGAGGAAGAGAGAGGAAGAGGGAGGAAGGGGGAGGAAGAGAGAGAAAGAGAGAGAAAGAAAGAGAGAGAAAGAGAGAGAAAGAAAGAGAGAGAAAGAAAGAGAGAGAAAGAGAGAGAAAGAAAGAGAGAGAAAGAGAGAGAAAGAGGGAGAAAGAGGGAGAAAGAGGGAGAAAGAGAGACTGTTTTCCCCAGAGAAAGGGGGAGATAGAAGTGCTTCCCAGCTGCTAAAGCTGGTGAAGAGGCGTTTCTCTGGGCTCAACGGCGGGTCTGAGTTCCCCTTGGAAGGAAGGACGACAAGGCCGTGCTGAAGCAGGGATGTCTGCTCCAAAAGGACTAAGATAAACAAAACCCTTATTATTGTGTGCAGAGACGATATACGCTGTTGCCTATTCCAGGACAAATTTCCCTAGCCAATTCCAATCTGGCTTTCGCCCCAAAAACTCTACCGTAACTACCCTGCTAAAAGTTTGCAATGAAATCCAGTGTGGAATGGAACGGGGCAACTCACTGGTGCAGTATTCCTAGATTTTGCAAAGGCTTTTGATACTGTTGATCATGCTATCCTGCTTAACAAACTCCAGAGCTCTGGAATAGGGAAGAATGCTTTAAACTGGTTTCAGTCCTACCTATCAGGTAGATCCCAACATTTGTCCGTCTCAGGCTCTAACTCCAACCCACTGGATATCACCTGTGGTGTCCCGCAAGGTTCTGTTCTGGGGCCCCTACTCTTCTCAGTGTTCATTAATGATCTTCCCACAGCTTGTAAGGAAGCCTCAATTCACATGTATGCAGATGACACAATCCTATATGCACACAGCCATAGCCTCTTTGACCTTCAACACATACTTCAGTCTGACTTTTTGAGACTCAAAAATTGGATTTCCCAAAACAAACTGTTTTTAAACACTGACAAGACTGTAACAATGTTATCTGGGACCAAGACTAACTTTTTAAAGCTTCCAGCGACTGAGCTCCACATTAAAAACAATGCTAACACCACCCTAACCCCTGTCACTAGTTTTAAATACCTGGGCATATGGTTTGACTCCCACTTAACATTCAGGATGCACAATGATACCCTGACAACCAAGACCTATGCCAAACTATTGGTACTTTACAGGAACAAATCCTCCCTAAGTCTCCTGGTCAGAAAGCGTATCGCACAGCAGATGCTAATGCCAATTATTGAGTATGGAGACGTAGTATATGGCTCGGCACCTCAAACCCACCTTAGCAAACTTGACACCCTCTACAATTCAATTTGTCGTTTTGTTCTCCAATGCAACTACAACACACATCACTGCGAAATGCTCAAAGAACTATATTGGTCATCACTCGAGTCTAGGCGCAAAGTTCACCTTTCCTGTCTTGCTTTCAAATTCTTTCTGGGCAAGCTACCCAGATATCTGAACAAGCTCCTCACCCCTACCACATGCAGCACTTATCATCTGAGATCAGACTCCAAAAGACTGTTCATGGTCCCAAGGCTCAACAAAGTATCCGGCCGTTCCTCCTTCTCTTACCGTGCACCCCAAAACTGGAACAACCTACCAGAGCCTCTCACATCCACCACCAGTTTAAGTTCTTTCAAATCTAAGGCTGTCTCACAATTTAATCTGGTCTGTAACTGTTGCATACGCCCATAATATATATTTTCTTTAACTGTGCATACAATGTCTTATATATAATGTATACCCTGTTCATTTATGCAACTGTATTTGTAACCATGTATTATTTGTCTTAACTCTGTGCCCAGGACATACTTGAAAACGAGAGGTAACTCTCAATTTATTACTTCCTGGTAAAATATTTTATAAATAAATAATGTTTTGTGGGTGGGAACCAGCTTAGCTGGTCATACAACTAGTGAGGGCGAAAGCTACGGTGTAGTTAGCTTTCCCGAAAGGGAATAGGTGTTCTTTTAATGTTTTGTTTGGACTTTAAGGGACGGGACCTGTTGTATGATTTAATCACTGTAAACAAAACCCCTGTAGTTAAACTTTATACAGTGTTTCCGGTCTTGAATTGGGACAAAAGAGACTGCAACATGGTGTGGGCATCACTATATATATATATATATATATAAAAAAAAAAAATATATATATATATATATATATATATATATATATATATATATAAAGCTGTGCAAAGTTATGCTATTTGCTCACATGTCAAATTTAGTGACATGTTTATCATGTTTTTATTGACAAAATGCACCGATTTGGAGCTTGGCATATAACTCCATTTGCTCCCATTGTATAGAAGATTTGAAACATAAGCTTTTAATAAACAAAAATCTTAATGGAGGACAGTTCCTTCAAATAATAAAAACGCGAAACATACCAAATGTGAATTTACAATCTATTAGTAGATACAGTAAAAAAAAAAAAATGTATTGCATGATGAAATTAATTAATATCAAAGAAAAATTCTTCCACTTCAGTCAAATTTTGAGAGAAATTATATTCATTTGATCTCAAAACTAAATTTGTGCTGCTTCCTTATAGTCCTGAGAGACTAGAATTAGTGTTGCCACCCTTCTCGAAATATTAAGTTTTGCAAACTTTACGGGGATGTCCCAATTATTTTAAACAGAAAAACATCATATATTTGCAAAAACATGTTATTTAAGGCAATTGAATAACTTCACAAACTGGTTGATGTGATCTAGAGATACTGTATACAGTACAGAGTGAAATTGAGAAGAGTCAGAGAAAAGAATGTGTTGGTCAATCAGCTCATTATAAAAAGAGTGATGGCAGGAGGAAAAATATTTGCTAGCGAATGAGTCAACAACCCCAGCCCTATGCTGTTTGGCTTTCCTTTACGTCTGATTATATCTCTATGTTGAATTTATGGTGTCTTTAATTGCATTTTTAACATCTTGTTAACAACATAATGAGCCAACAGTACTCAAATATAGGTGTCTACAAAAACAATACCACCGAGTGAATTACATACTGTATGTGAAATATAAAGAGCAACTTGACAGAAATTATTGTTTTGTTAAATGTTGATAAACGAATCACAGTTATCCAAAATAATTTTAAATTGATATTTCATAATATCATGATCTAAAGTACATTTGTACGTTAGAAAAAAAAAATTGGATGATCATACAAACCTTGACACGATCGAGTTCCAACAAGTTGATATCCTTCAGGACATACACAGGAAAATCTCCCCGGTTCATTAACACATTGGTATTGGCACAGATAGCTAGATGCTCTGCATTCATCAATATCTGTTAAACAAGACATTTACATGTAAAACCAAACAAAAGACATGCTCATCAAGGTAGTTGTTTTACCACAGGTAATTCAAATTTGGCTCCTTTAAATCAGAGATCTAGCACTATTGTATTTTGGTAATTGGGTACATGTTTTACCTCAATATAATGTACATACAGTACAGTGTAAAGGTCTGCATGAATATGACACCTAAATCGGTTTATATTTTGCTTTAGAAAGATGTTTTTATAAGGATGTTGGCTCTTAAAAAAATGATGTATGTATATCTTTATTTATATAGAACTAACTGTTACAAAGACAATACTGTACAGGGAATTATAATAAAACAATTTGCGCAGCAATGTCAGACAATAGGACAGGAAATCCCTGCCCTGGAGAGTTTACAATCTAAGTGGTATGTTGGCAGACTTAGGTCGTGATTAAACCAGATATCGCACACGATGGCGCGACACCGCGCAGCTTAAAAACAAAACAATAAAATGCAATGAAAGCGCACATACCAATCGCAAAGGTAGCAACCGCGATGTGCTGCGAAGCTTCTGTCTCATGAAGAGATTTGAGATTTTGTTTTTCACAGGCGACGGCCACATCACGTGATTCGCACGGCTTATCACAGTGCATCTTAAACAAACCAATCACACACACACACACACACACATATATATATACACACAGACATATATATACATATATATGGAGCCGGGACCCTCTTTCCACCCTTTTTGTTGTTATGGGTGGGTATGCTGCAGTTAGGGAACACTCCGATAACGGAGGTTCCGCATAAGGGAGTCGCCATGTTGTGGTTGGCATCAGCGCAGACTTAGCCTAGCAGAGGTTGCGCATGCACAGAGCGAGGTGAGGAAAAGCCCGCGAAGGAGGTAGAGCAAGATGGGTACCAGCAGCCCCCGCGGGTCCTCGTGATGCACCTGGACCAATGAGGTGCGAGGCCAGGAGGAAAAGGAAGTGGTTGCGCGCACGTGAGGTCAGAGTTGGTTGGAGAGGAGAGGAGAAGGAGCTTTGGTGTGGGGAGGCAGACCGCCCCCTACCTAGGCCGCATACCCCAGGCCCAGTTAGGCCCTGAGTCCCCGTAGAGACAAGCGGAGCTAGGGAGTGGCCATAGTTAGGTTCCGGTTCCCTTTATTGCCACACTATCACCACTGGGACAGTTCTAAGTTGGCGGGAGGTCTGGGCGCAGACCCCACTATCGAGCCGCAGCGTGTCTGGGTGGGATCGCCCTAGACACCTACGGGTGACGTCATCTACACCTCGCTGATCCTTTGTGAAGATTGTAGCCGCACCGGGTACTGGAGTGCCCGGCAGGTAATTCTAAAGTGCACCAACGGTACCATCATTCATTCAGGACACAGTGGCTGCGCAGTCACACTTATACACATTCATTGACTCACTTGAGGTTGGGAGAACTATTCCCAAGGGGAACTGGACATGGGGTGGGATCACCCGGTGAAGGGAGAAGGGAGGGTGAGCGTTCGGCGAGACGCAGAGTATAGTGTCTCCTCTAGGGAGGGACACCTGTTGGTATAACATATATGGTTACTGCAAGTAAAGTTAATTGGTAAAGGAATATTGCTGTGTGTGTGTGTGTTATATATATAAATCCTGCGCAGACCCACTTCCCCTCGGGCGGAAGCTGTCGCAGGTGGAGGCGCTGCACCAAGTTATAGGTATTGGGTGTACCCCAGGCTCTCCGTGGCAGAGGCTCAGACCGTGTGAGCCTACAGGTAATACAGCATATGGTAGTGGCCTGTGTTCGCTAGGAAGCAGGGCTACATATATATATAAACACACGTATATATATCTATGTATATACATATCGTGCTTGCAAAACAAACTTGTTTGTATTGCGAAGTGCCGCACTCCCTGTAGTGCAGGTGCACGCGCTATTTGTTTCAGTGCGAGCTGTGTAGCTCGCGCCATAGCCTGCACTATGGACGAAGCTTAGCAGAGACAGCAGGTGAGGGATCATGTGCAGTAGATGGCAGTGCTTAGCCACAATGATTGGTAGGAGACAGGCTATTGAAATGCTTCATTTAAGAGGTGTGTTTTAAGGTTGGTCGGTATAAAATTAGATGGGTTCACACCATTAGCAGGGAGGGAGGAAGGAGGAGACAGGGAGGCGTGGGCGAGAGCAGGTGTGTATATGTTTTGGATTTGTAAAATATATAGAAAAAAACAAAGAAGCTGGATTTTAGTTTTGTAATTTTGAACTTTTGCGCACAAGCTCACACGTTTTATGTATGTCCAGTTAATTAAAAGAAAAAGAAGGTGGACTACCCATTGACTCATATACCCAAAATACTCCTTTATACGACATGTGGCCAAATACCCATGAGCACATTTTAACTGGTCTGTAACTGTTTCATACGCCCATAATATCAATTATCTTTAACTGTGCATGCAATGTCTTGTATAAAATGTATACCCTGCTCATTATGTAACTGTATTTGTAACCATGTATTATTTGTCTTAACTCTGTGCCCAGGACATACTTGAAAACGAGAGGTAACAATGTATTACTTCCTGGTAAAATATTTTATAAATAAATAATATGCTAATTGAAATAATTTGAATATAGTTGTCATATTCAAATTAGCATATTTCCCAGGTATCTCCCTCTCTTACACCCACCTTCCTTTTCCCCTCCACTAAAAGCCCAATTTTCAGTATATGGATGTGAGTCAGCCAAGTTTAGGTATGACTTAACATTATGTTAGTTAAGTCCCTGCGTTAACCTTAACAGATTTTAGTGGAGATGTGATGTTAGGGTGATATGCCTCTTTTCCATATCATTTTCACCAACGTCCATAAAAATTAACGCTACGCTATCATTTAAATGAGTAAAACTGAGTTAATGTTTTTCCCTTAAGTGGACGAGTGTTACTATTAACATTACTTTTATTTAGATTATCTTCACGTTAAATATTAAATGAGGTTAATGTATCTGGGCCTCTTAAAGCTTGAGAGATCTACACGTTACCGTTAGTACCGCAATGTTTAGGGCTCTATTCCATACACTGTGAAAGCTGTGCTTCAGAATTTTTTGCCACTCTATTCAATAAAGGGTTAAGAAGTTGCTGAAGCAGCTGAAAAAATTTCAGCAAATGCTTTTTTGTGGCCCGAGATGCAAATAAAGTATTTAAATTAGTAATTTCTTTTAAATTATGCATTATCATGCTATTCAAGAAATGTAAAAAGCTGTAATAAGACAATAACAACTCTCCATTTTACTTTTGCCTTTTTACCTACTGAGAGTGAAACACTAAATACACACATTTAGACACATTTATATAAGTACATACATATGAGCACTCAGTGCATATGTATAAATATGTACATTCATTGCTTTTCATTGATATCTAGTATGGAATGATGATGACTCTTCATTCTCCTTTTGTGTTTGGTTAAGCTTTGTCCATAGTGAAAGTGAGCACGCTACAGTGCTACTTGTCTCGCGCAAGCTTTCCTCTCCGGCGATTTGTGGACTGTAGGTTTTTGAAAAGCGAGCGAAGGGGTGGGCGCGGTGATGATGTTGTAGGGCGTGTCAAGGAAGTGTCATGCATGAGAACACGCCTTTAGCAAATAAATTGCGTAGTCCATGCAATAACAGGAGTTTGCAGAAATATATATACACTATGTTATGCATGAGAACACACTTTTAGAAAATAATAAAATGCACAATGCCATGCAATTTACAGAAGTATTCTGCAAACACATATATATATATATATATATATATATATATATATATATATATATATATATACTGTCATGTATAAAAACATGCCTTGTTAAAATATGTTGTTATAAAATGTGATTAATTGAAATAAGCATTGTGCACTACAAAAAATAATAATAATAATAATAATAATAATAATTTAACAATTATATACAAGTAATGGACAATATATCAGAAATTTCTCTCCATAAATTATCATTGATATTTCTGATATGGTATGAATTACCAGGGAGAGGGAGTGGCTCAGTGAGTAAAAGACACTGACTGGCACTGAGAGTTTGAAGCAGGGGAGCCTGGTTCAATTCCTGGTGTCGGCTCCTTGTGACCTTGGGCAAGTCACTTTATCTCCCTATGCCTCAGGCACCAAAAACATAGATTGTAAGCTCCACGGGGCAGGGACCTGTGCCTGCTAAATGTCTCTGTAAAGCGCTACGTATAACTAGCAGCGCTATACAAAAAACATGCTATCTATCAATTAAAGGCCAAAAAAGACGGTGTAAAACAGCGCTAAAAATAAAATAAATGTGTACTTAAATAACCAAATATCAGTGAAAAACGAGCAGCCTGGCAAATACTGACAGTACAGTCAGACAACAAAACATAGAAAAAAAGGAATTACCGGCGCCTAAGAAGTCCATTGAATAAATATCAATCAAATAAAAGTCCAAACCATTCAGTGGAGAATCCCAAAAAGTGTCCTTAAGTGAACAGGCAGTGAAGGGATGAACAGACGGCTCTCACCATGCAGCAGTGCAATATGTGGAGAAAAGACAACAAAACAAATTATGGTGCAGTATGCCAATCAATGTTGACAAAGGGCATTCAGGACTAACAACACAAAACAGACATAACACATAGACAAAACAACACTAGCAAGGCTAAAAACTTAACACAAAGCTATTTATTAACAACACATAATGCTGAGTATCCGGAGGGTACAGGGAATAGCACCAAGGTCCAGAGGGGTAAAAGTGAAACCCTACTTACAGGACAATGGAAGGAAACAGGCAATATAGATGTAAATCGCACTGATGCTCCTTAGTAGTGGTGACCGGAGCTCCTTTCCAAGAGTTCCCTCGTGTTCAGGGTGGATGGTATGTCGCTGGAAAGCGGAACTTCCGGGCGGATGTGATGTCACACACCACGGGGCTTCCTGGAACGATGCTCCTCTCTCTTTCCTCCCCCCTTACGACCTGATCAACTGCTACACAGTGTCATCCTTAACCATAGACAGCTCTAAAACAAGAGAATAACTTCCCAGCGCGTTTCATGCGCATGCGCGCACTTCTTCAGGGGATGTCCAGCGACATACCATCCACCCTGAACACGAGGGAACTCTTGGAAAGGAGCTCCGGTCACCACTACTAAGGAGCATCAGTGTGATTTACATCTGTATTGCCTGTTTCCTTCCATTGTCCTGTAAGTAGGGTTTCACTTTTACCCCTCTGGACTTTGGTGGTATTCCCTGTACCCTCCGGATACTCAGCATTATGTGTTGTTATTAAATAGCTTTGTGTTAAGTTTTTAGCCTTGCTAGTGTTGTTTTGTCTGTGTTTTATGTCTGTTTTGTGTTGTTAGTCCTGAATGCCCTTTGTCAACATTGATTGGCATACTGCACCATAATTTGTTTTGTTGTCTTTTCTCCATAAATTGCACTGCTGCATGGTGAGAGCCGTCTGTTCACCCCTTCACTGCCTATTCACTTAAGGACATTTTTGGGATTCTCCACTGAATGGTTTGGACTTTTATTTGATTGATATTTATTCAATGGACTTCTTAGGCGCCGGTAATTCCTTTTTTTCTATGGTATGAATTAAAGGTTCACGTTTGTAAACCTCAGAAATAAAATATTTAATAGTTGAGTTGTCCATATTCTCACAGCAAGCAAGCACAACTCAACTGACAAAGTAATTTGAACGGTATCCAGGTAGTATAGCATGCTAAACTGTAATTGGCTGTTAGCTGCTCACATGACCAGGCTGTCTCGCTGCAATAGCAAACAAGTTTGTCGCCTCTGCTTTTGGTATCCTTGTATCTCACGTGCACGTGCAAGCTCACGCTCACTATGGCCATGCGCTTTGGAATACACACGTTTGTTTGTAACGCGAGCTATGTAGCTCGCTCCATATCTTGCACTATGGACGAGGCCTTAGGACAGGTCTGCACAACTCTAGTCCTCGAGGGCCACAAACAGGCCAGGTTTTCAGGATATCTCTACTTCAGCAAAGCTGGCTCAATTAGTGGCTCAGTATGACTGAGCCACTAATGAGCCAGCTGTGCTGAAGTAGGAATATCCTGAAAACCTGGCCTGTTTGCGGCCCTCGAGGACTGGAGTTGTGCAGGCCTGCCTTAGGAAAACTGATGCCCCATTTTTCTTCTTTTGTCTTTCACCAATAATACATTTATGATCAAATTTAGTGCAGTGATTTTGTATGTTATCATACTACCTACATCACATATATTGTGAAGGTCTACTGTAAAATAAAAAAGGAGGGTGAAGGATATTTTTTATTGGGCCAACAAATACTGTAGTTAGCTTTCAAAACTCTTGTGTCCGCACAGATGTATTGGTGTTTACCTAGTATTTAATTACTCATTATTATATCATATATCATCAAAACTTAAAAAAAAAAAAGGTAAGTTTATTTGGTCAACAAATGTGACAAAACTCGAGTAATTGGTTTTGTGCAACGCAACATGAAAAATGCTATTTTTAGCAAAAATTATTCTGTAATTCCTGGCTGCAATGTACAGTATGAGTTTTTAAACAACAGCTGTATATTTTATCTTTAAAAAAAAAAAAAAACACAAAACAAACACATTTGTAACTTGGGGCTTGGCAGTTAATCCTAGTCATTATAGTGGTAGGTAATGTGGAGGGAGTACCTTGATCAGATACAATTAAATTAATCTTAATACTTCAGAAGTGCACAGTCCTGGTAGCAATGTTTTCTCAATGGTAACCGACTTTCAACTCACCTACACAAACATGATAAACTCTAACCATAATGTACACTCGAACAGATACAGAACTATAGTTTTCTTTCACACTAGGTAAAAGGACTCGCCATCTGTTTCAACGTTTATTAAATTAAAATATATGCACCATAACAGTTTTGTGTATGTGGTATGTCAATTGCACGGTATGTAATTTCTTTGCTGGCTCCCAATGCATTAATCCCTTTGCTACATACTGGAAAACATAGTAAACCGGAAACATTTTTATTTGATTTCAAATCACATTTCTTTTGGTATAAACATCTGATTAGTCTTTGCAATAGTGATTATAAGTTGATTTAGAACACCAAAAAAAATACAATTAATTAGTTAACGAGAAAAATGCAAAAATACATAAGTTTTTTGATGTTAGGCTACGCTTATAGTGCCGGCTACGGTTGCTGTAAAAATCAAATTGAGATGACTTCCAGTGATCGCGACCAAGCCATCGCTCCGTCGCGCCATCACATCATGCTTACTATAAGCGCACGCGACGAAGGCAATGCATTTGTTTTGGCGTCACGTCGCTGTCGCAGTCACTATAAGCGCAGCCTTAGAACTCTTGCAAAAACAATTTTCCAATACTATCAGAACATTATGCAAAATAATTATTTTCATGTGTGAGGGAGTGCAGAGGTTAATTACCTCACTCATCCAGGCCCAGGCAGACTACACTCTAGCTTTCAGGTCTGCTAGGGTGTTCCAATTAACTCCTTATTGGAAATTGGTTTAAAAGTCACAGCCTCCATGCCAGTTTTAGCGCAAGGAAGCAGGTTCAGAAGCCTGCCTGGAGGCAGGGCTTCAATTCCTAGAGGATTACCTGGGAACAGCTGGGACTCACATCCAGTGCCAGAACCATGAGTTCTACAAAAGCTTGCTAGAAAACAGAGCTTTGGTTCCCAGAAGGATTGCTTTGGAACAGCTGGGACTCACATCCAGCACCAAAACAATAAGCTACAGAAGCCTGTAAGAGAGAAGGGATTCCGTTCCCAGAAGGATTGCCTGGGAACAGCTCTGACTCACACCTAGTACCAGAACCAAAGTTCACCATTCTTCTAAGGAAGCAGGGCTGTACTACCTGCAAGGTAGCAGATTCACAGATGAACTGCCTGGGAATACCTGGGACCCACCCACAGCACGAAAGATGAGGACATTTTATGTTCCTGATTTATGCTGTTTTTAAGTCTAATCTTTGCATTGCTGAAGAAAGTATGTTGTATCCTGTTTTTCCCAGTAAATGTAGCCCCCCCCCCCCCCAGGGACTATTATATAATGTAAGTGGTTAACGGCATTAAGGGGTTAACTGTGTGGGCTCATGCAAGGTAACACCCCTCACCCATCCCATGTTAAAGAATGACATAGCAGGACAGAATTCACTCCCTCTGTATGCATGGTGACAAGTGACAACGTCACCATGGGGATATATATAGCAAATATTCCTGTATGCTCATTTGCATGTCTTAGGCAGGTCTGCAACCCCGCCTTTCACTATTATCACCCAGCACACAGCACTTCCACTGCAGCAAGGGATTCTGGGAAATGACATGCAAGTGGGCACACAGTGTCACCTTTTGCTTCAAAACCATTTTTAACATGGTTTCCTAAAGGCTTAAGCTTGCTGCATGGTCACAGCTTTAAGCACAGACAGGGTTAAGATGCATAGCCAGAAAACTCACCCACAGACAACTCTTTAGACCTTAATGGGTCTCCTCAGTGTGGGGTTGGTTAACTGGCTATGCAATGAAGCAATGAGGATGGGGTTTACCATACTTAGTTAAGTTATGGTGAGTAAAAAAAGTGACAAAAACCCTACACAGCAAAGCATATAGCAAATATTCCTGTATGCTCATTTGCATGTCTTAGGCAGGTCTGCAACCCCACCTTTCACTGTCTCAAACTACAGGCCAATCTCACTTCTCCCAATTCTATCCAAAGTCATGGAAAAATGTGTCCACTCCCAATTAAGCGATTTCTATACCAAGACAATTTTCCCTAACCATTTCCAATCTGGCTTTCGTCCCAAACACTCCACTGTAACTACCCTGCTAAAAGTTTGCAATAAAATCCAGTGTGGAATGGAACGGGGACAACTCACTGGTGCAGTATTCCTAGATTTTGCAAAGGCTTTTGACACAGTTGATCATGCTATCCTGCTTAACAAACTCCAGAGCTCTGGAATAGGGAAGCATGCTTTAAACTGGTTTCAGTCCTACCTATCAGGAAGATCCCAACATGTGTCCATCTCAGGCTCTAACTCCAACCCCCTGGATATCACCTGTGGTGTCCCGCAAGGCTCTGTTCTGCGGCCCCTACTCTTCACAGTGTTCATTAATGATCTTCCCACAGCTTGTAAGGAAGCCTCAATACACATGTATGCAGATGACACAATCCTATATGCACACAGCCATAGCCTCTCTGACCTTCAACACATACTCCAGTCTGACTTTTTGAGACTCGAAAACTGGATTTCCCAAAACAAACTGTTTTTAAACACTGACAAGACTGTAACAATGGTATTTGGGACCAAGACTAAATTTGTAAAGCTTCCAGTGACTGAGCTCCTGATTAGAACCAACGCTAACACCACCCTAACACCTGTCACTAGTTTTAAATACCTGGGCTTATGGTTTGACTCCCACTTAACATTCGGGATGCACATTGATACCCTGACAACCAAGACCTATGCCAAACTAGGGTTACTTTACAGGAACAAATCCTCCCTAAGTCTCCTGGTCAGAAAGCGTATCGCACAGCAGATGCTAATGCCAATTATTGAGTATGGAGACATAGTATATGGCTCGGCACCTCAAACCCACCTTAGCAAACTTGACACCCTCTACAATTCAATTTGTCGTTTTGTTCTCCAATGCAACTACAACACACATCACTGAGAAATGCTCAAAGAACTAGATTGGTCAACACGAGTCTAGGCGCAAAGTTCACCTTTCCTGTCTTGCCTTTAAATTCTTCATGGGCAAGCTACCCAGCTACCTGAACAAGCTCCTCACCCCTACCACTTGCAGCACTTATCACCTGAGATCAGACTCCAAAAGACTGTTCATGGTCCCAAGGCTCAACAAAGTATACAGACGTTCCTCCTTCTCCTACCGTGCACCCCAAAACTGGAACAACCTACCAGAGCCTCTCACATCCACCACCAGTTTAAGTTCTTTCAAATCTAAGGCTGTCTCACATTTTAACCTGGTCTGTAACTGTTTCATACGCTCATAATATATATTTTCTTTAACTGTGCACGCAATGTCTTGTATGTAATGTATACCCTGTTCATTTATGTAACTGTACTTGTAACCATGTATTATTTGTTTTACTCTGTGCCCAGGACATACTTGAAAACGAGAGGTAACTCTCAATGTATTACTTCCTGGTAAAATATTTTATAAATAAATAAATAATTTCACCATTATCACCCAGGACACAGCACTTCCACTGCAGCAAGGTATATATAGTTATCCCGAACATTCTGGAACTTAGGTTTCTGGGAGTGACATTT
Source organism: Ascaphus truei (assembly GCF_040206685.1). Lineage (NCBI taxonomy): Eukaryota > Metazoa > Chordata > Amphibia > Anura > Ascaphidae > Ascaphus > Ascaphus truei. Next base: position 95,043,253 of record NC_134486.1, on the reverse strand, counting down.
GGAGGAGCCTCCCAGTTGGTAATGTAAATATGTTCCCATGTTCATGTAAAGTGGTAATGTCCTGTCACGGTTTGTTATTTTGTAGTTAGGGAAAGTGTCCTATCTAGTTGGCGTCCGTAGCCATTGAAGTACAGAAGTTTATAGGTTCTTGCAGAGGAAGCCTATGTCCTATAGAGGTTATCACAATAGTTGCCCTGGGATCTAATTGGAGTGGCCCTGCTGAGAGCGCCAGTGTTCTCTGAAACAGAGTGTTTAAGACAGGCACCCAGTACCTTGCACTGGATAGTGATCCCACAGTTGATGATAGAAAGGGTAACCTAAGATGTGGCCCAATTGATACAGAGAGTCAAGGATGCTACGCAAAAGATGGTCACATAAGATGACAGTAACAGCAACAAGCTTAAATACCTCCCTAGAGCATTAAGAGTGGCTGCTACTTAGGGAAGATATAAATGGTACAAACAATGTGAAGATACCAGAAGTATGTCTATTGTAAATAATGTCAATGTGTCAGGAACACTGTGAATTTGCTAGCAATAATGCTCTTTGTTTGTACTATAAATGTATCTGGCGCCCCATCTGCATATCTACGCCCTGCCTGCGCAGATCCATCACACTGACAAGGTATGAGAGACTGAGCAAAGCCATCTACATAGTCAACTGATCTAAACTCTTTAAGAGTCGGGAAGGCGGGTTACATAAAGTCCTTTATTTTGGTCAGAAACTACTGTGTGGACTCCTCACTGACCCTACCTACATGGCCAATCCGTCACACCAACCAAAATGACTGTAAGGCTTTTAAATGTCACATTTAATATCTAAGGGAATCAATAAACTGAAAATTAAAGTTGTTTATCTCTAAATCAACATTTGTTTATTCCCTAAACAGATGTTATGTAAGCTGAAACGCCTCTGCAGTTCAACATTTGATAAGCATGATTCGGCAGCAATTGTTTAAAATGTAAAAATATTTACACTTCATGCAAAATAATGGTATTCTGCCAAATTGGCTTTTTTATGCACATGAAAAAAGCAATTTTCTACACCATTAAGTTAATTGGCAAAGTCACTCAAGAGCTGTTAAAGTTCCCAAGACCTGACAAATCAACACTACTATTGTTTGCAATATTCTTTTACCCATTAAAAATGAGACCTATTGAAGAGCTATCGGGAGCTAATCTTTCTCCATCATGTCAGAAACACTGAACAATGATTATGTTTTATTTGTCCGGCACCAATATTCTGCAGCACTGTACAATGTGAGAGGGAAAGCAATACTATTGTATGATAAAGGAGCACATACTGGATATGTTAAGACAAACTGCCAACAGGAAGGGGGTTCTCAGCCCAAGAAGCTTACACATACTGAATGTTCTTAATGAAAGCAAGAAAAACAGAAAAAAAACCCATCCTTTAATGGCTTTAATTGTCCTAGTAATAAATGTAATGTTGTTTGTTTAAAAAAATAAAAAATGCATATATTAAAACCCATGAATATCAGAAATCACATGTTTATACTGTATGGTGATACGTGAATGAAAATAATAATTAGCTTATAGAACACAATTCCAGTGTATAGTGCTGAAAATAATAATTAGGCATTCAGAATTTTTTGAAAGCATCTTACCTTCACAGTTAATTCTGTCCCTGCTAAGCTCATATCCTGGATTACACTGACAGAGAAAAGACCCAATCATATTGTAGCATTGTTGTGCACATGGACTACTGGTATTGCATTCATCTAAATCTGAAACAAATATGGAAGGTGTTAAACCTCGCTGAATATTTCTGTGATAAAAATCTATAGCACCACGAAAATGCCCTTTAACATTTCTGGGAAAGTAATTATTATTTTGGAGCTAGTGAAATACAATATTTGCAGCGGTGAAATGCCACAGAAAAGTTTGTGGCAGTATGCCTGATGTTTAAAACAAATAAACCGTTAAACAATTGGGGGAGCTATGTGACCCTAATTTTAGTAAGATTGATCTATAAAGGGATACCGGGAGTAAGATCCCTACTTGTATTTGCTTTGTTTTGGGGTTTTTTTGCCCCACATTTTTTTTAGGGGATGGGAACAGGGGGTGTTCGCCACAGTTTAACTGTGCTATTTTTACCTCTGGGACCGACAGGTTCTCCAGATTCTTCCCAATGACATTCCCTCCATGGGAAACAAAATGTCTGCCAAGGCTGAGCCCAATAGGAATCACAAATATCATTGGTAGCATCTTTTTTTCAGACAGCCATTTAAATGCCTTTTAATAGCCAGAAAGTAAATCCGTTTTAACTTGACATGACAAATCAGACTGTAACTACAGTAGACACTCATTCCTAGTATATGTTAAATATTTATTTTAAAATAGGGCACAATAAAATATTTGTTCATGTGGTAAATAAAACTTCTCATTTCAAACAAAAATATAACGGATAACCACCACTTCTGTCAGCCTAAAGGTTTCTTAGCTGGCTCCCAATGTATAATTCACACAAACGGCTACAAACTGGAAAAACATATATCTGTGGAATCTTCAAATAACGCAGTTCTTGTTATTCTGTGGTTTTGAACACATACACATTACTGCACCATATGTTGCTGACTAGTGTATGTCAAACAGTGATTGATGGTTTTATTTTATGCAGAAGAGAAATAGAACCAAGACAAATTTATTTGCAACAGCCTGAATCGTTAGACGGGATTGTCAAAAATGACATCTATTGTAGATTTCCCCAATCAGGATACTCATTTTCTATCAGTGTAATGAACAGTTTGGGAAGCTGTTTTAGCTTAAGAGATAAACAACAATCATAAAATTAGAACACTTTTTCAGTGTCAAAAAATGTATTTTGGAGCAATGATATATTTGGTAATGAAGTTGTAAAAATGATACAATTTCAATTAAAAGCCTATAAAATACTCACCTGCACAGCTGTAGTTGTTGGCAGCTAGCTGAAACCCAGGATTGCAATGGCAGTAATAGGAACCAAGTGTGTTGACACAGTGATGATGGCAATACGAGGTTGTTGAACACTCATCAATGTCTGGATCATGGCATGAAAAAAATATTACAAATATTGCTACAATGTGCACATTTGAGTAGCTTTTGATGGTCTTTCTTTGTGCCTATATACAGCTTTTTCATCCAACGTAATTATTCTTATACATGTCTTGTTTCTAATCTACTTGTCACCAGTGTCGTTTCACACATGTGGGACACATGCCAATATAGACATATTATTTAATGTATTTTAATATTTTATATATATATATATAATTTTAATATTTTAATAAAGACATTTCTTCCTAACTGAATCCTCAGTAACAACTGTACAAGGACAAGGAAAACCTCGCAAACCTGTGAGTACTCACAAAGACTTATTACATGCCCTTGTTTAGAGGTTTATTTGTATTTAGTTTACAAAATCAGTGGCTGTAGTGCTGATGAAGCCACTTGAAATTCTTAGTAAATCTGGCTGTATGATACAGGTACTTACACTGGCGACACACTTTATTCGAGCTTGGCTAGTCCCACGAATTCGGGTATACCCGGGTGTATTGAGGTTTGTGACTGTTTTCTGCCCGAGTGCATTGAGGTATTTTCCAGGCAGGGATTGAAGCATTTTATTCCCCCTGGCTGCAATACTGCACAGTATATATATATATACTGCATTACAATTCATGAATTTATGCCATCTGGTAGACACGCGAAGCATTGCAGCCTATTAAATCCTAATCATTATCATTTAACAGATCAGCCGCCCGTCAGCCAGGCATGAACCCAGGCTGGGAAGGCAAACACAACGGGGCTTGTCAGAGGTGAGGAGCGGCGCATTCCAGGTATCTGCCAGGTACATACTGGGTATTTGCTCGAATAAAGTGTGTCGGTGCAGTAAGAGACTGAAACATGTTTAGTGCATTTGTGAAGGTTGTGTGGGTAGATTCTTTTCTTCACTGTATTTGTCAATCCTTGCCACATGTTTTCTTCCCCACATAAACAGCGAAAGGAGTGCCCAAAAAATTAAACAAAGGGGTACCTAACCACAGTAGTGTGGCTCACACTGAAAAAGTAAAAATAAAAAATAGAGGGGTGTGCAAAAGTACTCACAACTCAATGTAGCATTTCTGTGATTATAAACAATAGGGGATTCCCCCAAAAAGTACTTACAACTTTATGTAACATTGCAGAAGTATACTTTATTGGGAGAAGATGCAGTGTAGTTTGATTGGGACCTCATAATACTCTCATCTCCTCACAAAGAAGTATATCACTACAATGGGACTTTACTTTTCAATAGTGACCCGATTGGCAGTATCACAGTTTAATGAAAAAGCTCGAGAACGAAACAAGTGATCCTTAATTAGTGCTATCTGCCCTGCAGTTTGTACTGTACATTCTATTCTCACACCTTTTTCTCAGGCCTTTCAGGCAACTTTGGGTGTAATTCAATATATGTATACAGATAGAGGCTGCGTTAATACATAATGCAGGAATACCCTGCTCAACACACAGAGGGAAGAAGACCAAACAGTATATATGGGGTGGTGCTCACAGGGAAAAGGTAACGATAAACTAAGACAGAAAATAATCCCTATAGTGTGGCACGAAAGGAACATCCTAATTAAAACATAATTTTTATTAAGTAACTTAAAATAAAACTGTTCGGGAACCACACATACAGAACACAAACTCTAATAAAAACAGTTAAAAAAACTGAAGAGGTGTGGGGCTGAAGTGCTAGTATTGCAGTATTATATATATCTGTTCCTAGATTTGGTGTATCACATAAATAGTGCCGGTACTGCCTATATAGTATATCCTGAACAGACAAAGTATAGTCCAGATAGAGACCTGTATAAACATCTTATAGCCAAATGATGGGTGGGGATGAGCACTCAGATTGCTGCCTAGATGAGCAATATCACTGCGGCAGGCACAGAGGTGCTAGTATAACCAAAGGAGCCTAACCCAGCTATACAGGGCAAGGAACCAAAGGTCGCTGATTGCTAATCCAAATTAGCATATGTGAGTCCCCACCTAAGAGCTGCAGGTGTAGTAACTGCAGCACTTGAGCTGAGGGAGCTGCCCTGGTAAGTATCTCTCTGGGTGCCCCACTAAAGCTAGATGTAGCTAAAAGGACAGGTTATAGATGACAGGATTGGCATACCTTAAAGGTCTGAGTGCTGTTGCTGCCCACGGATGCAGTCTACGAAGCACTCAGACGGAACACAGGCCCACACCTCTCCGATGAGCTAACGTCACGTGATGGTGACGTCAGACGTACCCTACGTACGTTTCACCGTAACTGGCTATAAGATGTTTAAACAGGTCTCTATCTAGACTACACTTTGTCTGTTCAGGATATACTATATAGGCAGTACCCTCACTATTTATGTGATACACCAAATCTAGTAACATATATATATATATATATATATATATATATATATATATATATATATATATATATATATATATAATACTGCAATACTAGCACTTCAGCCCCACACCTCTTCGTTTTTTTTTTTTATTGTTTTTTTTAGAGTTTGTGTTCTGTATGTGTGGTTCCCGAACAGTTTTATTTTAAGCTACTTAATGTAATTCAATATACTCAGAAGTGGGCGAGTGCAGTATAACACCCCTGCAAATAGTATGCAATCAGCCTCTTAGGAGTGCTGTATATTGAAGTCACCTTTTCATGTCAGAACAAAGAATGCATCTGTGTATTTAATCTTACTAAACTGTTTCCCATTGGCAAGTATCTAAGTAATATGTAATACTCTGGTGATATGTATTATGTATTTAATTGATTAAATTATATTCAATGATAAACTGATGTACAATTATGTATTTTTTTTTTAGCAATGTAGTGTCTACTCTGCTCATAATATTCAACAGATACTATTTGTCATTTGATTTCTGTTTATTTTCTGTTTTTATTCACATCAATGTTACCAAATATGAAGACATTTAGTATAGTTACATAGTTACATAGTAGATAAGGTTGAAAAAAGACGTACTGTACGTCCATCAAGTTCAACCTATGCTAAATTTAGATAACAGATACTTTATCCTATATCCTATATCTGTACTTACTTATTGATCCTGGGGAAGGCAAACAAAAAAAACCATTAAGGGGAAAAATAAATTCCTTCCTGACTCCAAGAATTGCCAATCGGATTAATCCCTGGATCAACATCCTTCCCATTTTTACTTATTTGGTATATCCCTGTATACCTTTCCTTTCTAAAAAGATGTCCAACCTTTTTTTGAACAAATCTATTGTATCTGCCATCACAGTCTCCATGGGTAAATATGACTAATATTAGTATTATTAGTACTTTTCAATACAAACACACTTTTAAATTAACTTAAATAATAAGGATGATAGACTGACATGATAGGATACTTACCAATGCACTGTTCGCCTCGTCGTTGATAACCCCGGGGACATATGCAATTGTAAGTTCCCCTTACATTAGAGCATACTTGATCTGGTCTGCAATTGTGGGCTCCTGTGGCACATTCATCAATGTCTGTTGCATAAATTGAAATGTAAGTCATTGCTCCAAGTAATCGTTAGTGTTCTGAATAGCACACATTAATTACTTTATACAGCATATACTAATATTTTAGAGTATCTTATTTATGTGATATTTGCCCTGGTTAAGCATAGTTATTTTCTTAGTCATACTGTATCCATACCATGTGACTTGCCAACCAATTAAATTGGTTTTTAAGTCACAAGCTGCTGTATTTTGCTGACATAACAAGCAATGTCACAAGGCCTCCACAAAAAGGTGCGCATTGTCCTATTTTAAGGAATATTATTTTTCTATTGCTTCTTTTTTAAATGTTCCTTCAAAAAGACTAATTTATTTCTTGATTTTTTAGGCTGCTTTTTTAACGCTTTGTTTTAATTGTCCCTTCCACTCCATCCCCTTTTCTGTTACCACAGTTAGATTATAATTAATTCACTCAATCATCGTATCATCCCTCGACTACTGCAACCTCCTCCAAGTTGACATTCCCATTATCCAACCTGGATAATACATCCAAAAGGCTGTTATCAGAGTCATCTACCTCACTCACCACTTTTCATCTGCTGCTCCACTATGTAAATTCTTACTTTTGCTTCCCATATTCTGTAGAATTACATTAAATATACCTCTGACATACAAAGCCATGAATGATGATTCCCCTCCCCTGTTTACAGCTCAGCCCTCATCTCCAAATACTCCCCTAAATACCCGCTCTGTTCTGCCCATAACCTCTCTATCTCCCTCTCTCTGTCTCTCCTTGCACTTCCACCCTCCCTCTTCCCCCTTACACTCCCTCCCTCTCTCTGTCTCTCCTTACACTCCCTCTCTCTCTCTGTCTCCCCTTACACTCCCTCCCTCTCTCTTCCCCCTTACACTCTCCCCCTCTCTTTCCCCCTTACACTCTCCCCCTCTCTCTTTCCCCTTACACTCTCCCCCATAACCCTTTCCTTCTCTATTTTCCCCCTTACACTTTCTGCCCCCTCTTTTTCCCCTTACACTCTCTCCCCTCTCTTCACCCTCTCTCTCCTACCCTCTCTCCTCATCCCTCTCTCTTCTCCTCCCTCACTCTCCCCCTTGCTCTTCTCCTCCCTCACTCTCTATCCCCCTTCTCCTCATTTGTCATAACTTCTCCCATGCTGCACCCTAACTCTGGAATTCCCTACCATTCACCATCAGACTCTTCCCCAGCTCCAGAATTGTAAAAGCTCATTGAAAGTTTACCTCTTTAAGCAAGCCTATCAGACCCCTACCCCTGACATCCACACCCCCCAAACTAAATCTTGAGTCAAACTTAGTCTCACAATGAGCAGTCACTTATACCTTTTGTTTTAAAAGTACCCCTTATTACCGCTAGATTGTAAGTTGCCACCAGCAGGGCCCCAATTAACAATTATATGTGTTTGCATTAATTTACTCTTATTTGTATGTGTAATGGTGAAAGTGCTGCCATCTTGCGCTCTAGATAACTTGCTTGCATAGAGTCTTATCCAAATGCCAAAAGTGAGGAAATTAAAAGTGTGGAGATGCTGTTGTTCTCTTTTTGTACCATTAAAGCTTTCTACCTTTGATCTGGGTCATACTGAATTATTTTGCCTACCTTGCTGCTGCTCCGGATACCACTGCACTTGTGTGCTATCTCTTTATGTGTATGTGTAGCAGGGTATACCTCCTGGTCTCTGGGGGCACTTAAGTAACTCATCAGCATTTCTATTGAGTGCGGTGGCCATATTGGAATAGACATACTGGCAGAACTACATATCTGAACTATGACCCAGGATACAATCAGTGTTTGCTGAGCGAGGAAGCAAGCAGGCTGACCCTTGGAGCCAGTAAGGTCTCCTAGGAATAGGACAGTGTTCCCCTTTCCACTTTATAAAGCAAGGAAGGTTCTTTCATTAAGCTATATGGATGGACTCACTGTAGTCAGTCGCCCATCACAGATTTAAAAAATATTTTTCAATAGGTTAGTGTTATGACCTGCAAAGATCGGTCATGTCTTGACGTTGGCTTGCAGGCTTACAGCACTTTGGTCAAAGGGTTTAACCAAATGGCCCTTGTTTATGGGAATATTATTATTGAAGTATTTAACTATATACCAATTACTATATATTTTGTCATATTGGATGTAACTTTGGGCTTTTCTGTCTTTTGTTCCCCAAAAGGCCCCATACATGCCCCATCCACTACAGCTTGTGTGTTATAGGTTGGCCAGTAGGAAAGGACCTTTCCTGTTGTAAGACTTCGGTGGCAATGCTGATGCGAGAGAGATCGACACAGAGACCTCCTTTCATCTTAAGGAACCACGTGCGCTATGGCCGGGTTTGAGGTGTGAAGGGAGTGTTGTCGGAGGCCCTGCACCATGGGACAAAGCGTCTGCCTTCACAAAGGAGCCAGACCAACGTTGCTCAAGATACAGTAAAGGTACCCAATGGTGCACCAGCACAGCAAGGTGTTAGCACTACCACACACACTATCCGAGATATTGCAGGTAGCAATTGCATTCACCTACATCTGGGCTTTGTCCCAGCGGAGGGTATATATAAAATTCTCTGTGTTGGAGCTTGAGGGGTTATGATTTCTGTGTTATGATACTTCTTGTTCATGCCATGTATACTGTGTGTACTGTATTCATGATTATGATATAGGGGTAAAGTTACTGTAGGTTCACACTATGATCTGTGTGTGATTATTCAGGGATTATAATATTTCCTGTGAGGGGTTATCCCATCCGTGGTGGGATCCTCACAGGTGGAGGCGCTGCACCCTGCACCCAAGCTCCCTATATGCGGAAACTCGAGCTCCTATATACCAACCAGGTGAGCAACTGGATTACTCCCTATCGTGTATAACTACATAAGGTGATAGGGGTGTTACATATGCTATTCTGTTTACATTACTACTGTTTCCCCATTGCACCGTGCTGCTAAAAACATTGGAACTTTTGTAATTAAGGAAGGGCACGTTCGCTGGTTAAAATTCCAAACGTTTGATTCGATTTTCGGTTAGAATTCGCCATTTGATTCAAACTCCGAGTTGAACTTTGGAATTTTTTTTCCAATTTCAGGGAAACTTAAGCCAAAACCCCAGAAAGGGGTTACTTTCTTAATTACAGTAGCTAGGACTATATGTATGCAAACAACGTCAAAGGTAGAGCGTAACCTGTGAGACTTTGGAGTTATTTGCCATTTTTGAGATCTACAGGGGGGTCTAGAAGGAACAGCATCAGTACGAAGGAGACTCTAAAAGAACTGGAGTCATCCATATATTCTATTCCGTTTTTTTTAAATTAATATTACATTATATTTTAAGGGATTAAGGCTCATTTCCCATCAGAATATATTACTTAAATTTTTTAGCTTCATGTTTTTCACTGGTTTTCACAGTTGCTGCATATTTTTCCTCAATGTATAAATATATGTATTCACTTATATATACACATGTACAGTAAGTATACTTTTACAACGTTATAGGAATATAACAATATTATCCCTTATGAATTCTGGGTGGTCAATTAATTTTTTTGTTTTAAGTTTTCTATTTATACCTCAATGCGAAATGTGAACTATTTTTGACTCTTAGATTCAATTAAAAATAAACACCTTTCAACAAGTTCTCCATGCCAGCCATTTTCTTTTTTTTGCTAAAGACTAAATATTTTAAATATTATGAATCGGTCAAAAAACGTCTTGAGTGTTTTCCTTCAATGGAACCTTTATAGCTTGTTTCCAGCTTTAGAAAATGCTTTCTTGGTCTCTGAATTTTTGGTATAGGGGGTAAAGTTTTTTAGCTGGAAAACCAGAAGTAATTTAAAAATTAAAATAAATATGCTTTTGCAAAATGTGTTCACAATGGATATTCCTTTTGTCTATCAACAACAAGATAATGTAAGAACTGAACCTGTTCATAGTATAAGCATGTCCCCAGGACTGGTTACTTGTTACATAGTGCAGGAAGCTCTAACAAATAGATTGAAACATTTTTTCGAGGAAGTAGGACAGATTTATGAAGCACTGGTATGGGTTAAAGCACCCAATTCGGCCTTAACTCCCACTCAAGTCAATGGGCTTTCCCATTGTGCCAATAACATCCTTTAGAATGGGCACTTGTAAATCCATGGGACAGCTATATAAAAATGAAATACGTATGAATTCTTATTGTTAGTAATATATGATCTCGTGCTTGGTACCAAACGTGTTTGGTAACTCAGCAATTGTATTCCTGTTTTTTTTTTTTTCTATTTAGTGCAGAGCTTTCACTCTTCAATGTGACACAATTCGGTTGCGGCAGATGACAAAGTCACAAAATACAGTAAAAACAAAAAACACTAGAGGTATTTATATATCACACAGATTTATTGAACCCATCTCGTAGACTTTAAACAGAGGTCTATGTATCAAGGCAAATGTGGTGCAATCACTGATTATTATGTGTATGGCTCACAAGGATAACCAATCGTAAAGCAGGAATACGGTTGATTGTTTTTTAAATTATAGGTTTGGAACAGGAGTTCTCCGGAGCTTAACAGGGTTCATTTCAACTACGAGGTAGGGGGTGCTGGTATGTCTTTTTAGTTTAAAATGTCCCAGCACGTGGACTATAGGAAGCCACACCGGATGATGTCATAGCTTCCTATTCACCCGCATGACGTGGGGCATTTAAATGTCGTCATTATTTTAGGCACACAGTTTCTCTGACTACAGAGCTACTGGCACCCACTACGGAGGTAAGTATATCTGGAATCACGGGTCCCGGAGCTGAAATGAACACATTTCAGCTCCAAATCTCCCCCCCCCCCCAATTTTTTTTATAACATCCAAAAATATTAATCTACAAATAATAATAGTGCTTGTTTGTCAAACCACAGTTATAACTGTGTAATCCCTAGAGCAGCGGAGGTGGCATCCATTTTCTTCTAACCCAGTAGAGTAAGGTAGCCCATGTTCTATTCATCTTAAATTTAATGTTAACTTTCCTCACTAACTCAAAGCCCTCAGTACATATTATTAATTTGTGCTTGAAGTGCTTTCAAGATTACAATCAACAGAATAGATATCCCTTGAAGGTATGTTGTTAGTATACAGTGTGCACAGCAACCCATCAGCTTTTTAAGCTCACACTGCTAGAGCTGTTGTTCTGAATAACAGAGATTGTGTGGGTTCAACTTCTGATCCTGTTGGGTCTGACACCATGCCCCATTAGTGCCTTAGACTTGTCAATCCAATAAGACTTTGTGTGCTGTGGGAAGCAAGTGGAATCAATTCCTGCAGTTTATATAGTTTTATTTATCTTATACTATATTAGTGAAAGCACTGTATGCCTGCCTGCATGCATGCCTGCCTGCCTGCTGGATGTCCGGTGTCCCTAGGAGAAATCTCATTGGTCCCTTGGGCCGCCCCCGCACACCTCTCATTGGCCTGAGGCAGAGTGACGGCCCAAAGGACACACAGGGACACAAACACACACACAGGGACACACACACACACAGACACACGGACACACACACACACACACACACACACACACACACACACACACACACACACACACTCACACACACACACAGACACACACACACAGGGACACACACACACACACAGTAGGGGGGGGGGTGTACATTAGCAGCATGTATAACTCGGGGGGGGGCCTCACACACCTGCGCGCACCTCCTCCTCTCCCCGTGTCTCCCGCGCTTTCAACCACCCCCCCCCCCCCCCGGCGCCTCTACAGTCAGCGGAGGAGCGAGTGCCCGGGACACAGCGGGGGAGTGGCCACAACAAGCTGCCTCCCGCCTCAGTTCCACGTGGGAGCGGCCGGACGGGTGAGCGGCCTTCACCCACCCCTCACCCCCCTTCAAATCACCTCCCCTCCACCCCCCCCCCCCGGCGCCGCTACAGTCAGCGGAGCGAGCGAGCGCCCGGGACACAGCGGGGGAGCGGCCACAACAAGCTGCCTCCCGCCTCAGATCCACGTGGGAGCGGCCGGACGGGTGAGGGAGCTGCCGGACGGGTGAGTGAGCGGCCGGATGGGTGAGGGAGCGGCCTTCACCTCCCCTCACCCCCCTTCACCTCCCCTCACCCCCCTTCACCTCCCGTCACCCCCCTTCACCTCACCTCCCCTCACCCACCCCTCACCTCCCCTCACTCCACTTCCCTTCCCTTCCACCTCCCTCCACCCCCCCTTCACCTCCCCTCCACCCCCCCCTTCACCTCCCCTCCACCCCCCCCTTCACCTCCCCTCCACCCCCCCCTTCACCTCCCCTCCACCCCCCCCTTCACCTCCCCTCCACCCCCCTTCACCTCCCCTCCACCCCCCTTCACCTCCCCTCCACCCCCCTTCACCTCCCCTCCACCCCCCCTTCACCTCCCCTCCACCCCCCCTTCACCTCCCCTCCACCCCCCCTTCACCCCCCCTTCACCTTCCCTTCACTCCCCCCTTACAACCTCCCACCACCTCCTCACCACCTGCACCCCCCTTCCCACCTCCCCCACCCCCCTTCCCAACTCCCCACCACCTTCCCCCCCTTCCCACCACCTCCCCCCCCCCCCTTCCCACCACCTCACCCCCACCCCCCTTCCCACCACCTCCCCCCCACCCCCCTTCCCACCACCTCCCCCCCACCCCCCCCCTTCCCACCACCTCCCCCCCCTTCCCACCACCTCCCCCCCCTTCCCACCACCTCCCCCCCACCCCCCCCTTCCCACCACCTCCCCCCCACCTCCCCTTCCCCCCCTCCTTCCCACCACCCCCCCCCTTCCCACCACCTCCCCCCCCACCCCCCCACCACCTCCCCCCCCACCCCCCCACCACGTCCCCCCCCTTCCCACCACCTCCTCCCCACCCCCCCCTTCCCACCACCTCCCCCCCACCTCCCCTTCCCCCCCCTCCTTCCCACCACCTCCCCCCCCCTTCCCACCACCTCCCCCCCCACCCCCCCCCTTCCCTGAGGCGGAGTCACGGGCCAAAGGACACACAGGGACACAAACACACACACACACGTAGACACACACACACACACGTAGACACACACACACACAGACGCAGACACACACGTATACACACACACACGTATACACAAACACACACACGTAGACACAAACACACACACGTATACACAAACACACACACGTAGACACACACACACACATAGACACACACGTACACACACACACACACACACACACGTACACACACACACACGTACACACACGCACGTAGACACACACACACGTACACGTAGACACACACACATGTACACGTAGACACACACACACATGTACACGTAGACACGTACACACACACACATGTACACGTATACTCACACACATGTACACGTACACACACACATGGAGACATACACACACACACATGGAGACATACACACACACACATGGAGACATACACACACACACATGGAGACATACACACACACACATGGAGACATACACACACACACATGTACACATACACACACACGTATACACTCACACACGTATACACACAGGTATACATACACATAATGTATACACACACACACATGTATACACACACACACACGTGTATACACACACATGTGTATACACACACACATGTCTATACACACAAACATGTGTATACACACACATGTGTACACACACGTGTACACACACACACATGTGTACACACACACATGTGTACACACACACACATGTGTAAACACACACATGTGTACACACACACACATGTGTACACACACATGTGTATACACACATGTGTATACACACACATGTATACACACACACACACACGTGTGTATACACACACAAACATGTGTACACACACACAAATGTACACACACACACACACACACACACACTTATACACACACACACACATACACACATACAATGTATACACACAAACATGTATACACACACAAACATGTATACACGTGTATACACACATGTGTATACACACACGTATACACACACACAATATATACATACACACAATGTATACATACACACATGTGTATACACACACGTGTATACACACACACATGTGTATACACACACACACACGTGTATACACACACACACGTGTATACACACACACGTGTATACACACACACACACGTGTATACACACACGTGTATACACACACACACGTGTATACACACACGTGTATACACATACACACACACGTGTATACACACACACGTACACATACACACACACACATGTATACACACACACACATACAATGTATACACACAAACATGTATACACACACACACCCCAGCACGACCACATCAGCACACCGGTATCCCATGCCCCCCCAGCACACTTGCATTCTCGGCTCCCCACCATTCCCAGCCCCCATCAACACCATCAGCACCCACACATCGCCACCTTTGCACCTCCCCCATCGGCACACCCACATCCGCACCCCCACATCAGCACCAAACCCTCCCAAATCAGCACACCAATACAATCACCATCAGTACAGCCACAGCAGCACTACCACCGCACATGGGCCGCGTGGACCACTCCCCACCCAAATGCCACACCCACACCACAAACATCCCGGGCAACGCCGGGGCTCTCAGCTAGTTGTAAAATAAAGTTCAATATGTGTTCAGTAAGCTCAGTATTTCAATTCATTATGTGTCCAGCAGTCTTGCAGATGGCACAGTGAATCTTTTCGTCCCTGTTCTTTTATACCATACCCATTTTTGTACATATCTTTCTTGTAGCACCAAAATTAGTCCATATACCTGTAGTATTTCCCCCCCCCCCCTTGGCTTCCTTTAAAAGCTGACCACTTCCACTTCTTGGTTGACAGTTTAATGTTCCTTATGGAGCACACCTGAGATACCTCTGAGATACTCTAATAAATATATTTGCTACATGTGTGAGCACTGAGCAGCTCAAAAGTAGGATGTGACAGTGATACTACCCTGGTAGGTTTAGCTCACACCGCTAAAGCTGTGGCCTAGAAAAGCAGTGGTTGTGGGTTTTAGTCCTGTTGGGTCTGACACCATTCCAGTCATTAGGTTGGTGCCACTAGGTTGGCTTATTATCAACTCTGTATAGTTGATATGGAAATCCTTATAGGAAGTGTGGGACGGGGCTCATTTAAATATACTTTGCATAGTCATTAGCATATCTCCCAGCCAGGTACCTCAGGTGTGCTCCTTTGTCAGCACAGACATGTCTCTCTCTCTCTTTGGATTCTTATTCCGTTTAATGGATTGTTAAAAATTGGTCCGAAAATGGATTGTTCTTTGTCTCTGAAAAAAAAAAATCTGAAATTGCGTATGGCTCTTTTGGAGAGTCATCTGTGGAAATTCGCAGACCAAAAGAACTGGCCAATCTCTGACTGATCAAAATCCGCAAACAAAAATGTGCCCATCTCCAGTACTCGGTAAGAAAGATACTACAGGCATAACGGAGCCCACCCAGGCAAGGTGCGGGCGGCACTTCGGGGGCGCCGCCATCTTGGTTGCGATCGCACATGCGCAGTATAGGCACGCAAAGTGGTCATTAGATAGAATAGGCTCCGCAAAGGACTACAACCCCTGCAGCCTCAGGGGCTGCGATCACATGGTTGTGAACAGCCAATAGGGCATATTGATACATTTGCGCATCTGCACCATGCCAGTAGGAGCTGGGACATGGAAGGGGTAAGAGCTATGTGCAGATGTCTGTGGCACCTGCACTAGGCCAGATATCCCCTATTAGGCTCCAGGTAGGCCCTGACTCCCCTGTGTAGCTTGTGGTTGCTGCAGGGACAGGCCCATAGACAGGGGCACTACCCCTGTAGCACTAGCACATAGGGATACAGACAAGATGCGGCTGCATCCTGTCTTCAGGTGGTTTGGGACCAGACACCTGCTCCATAAGAGACTGTGGGAGTGTGGGGCCCTCCAACCAGATACCAGCCACCGTGTATCACGGCTGTGCTCGCCACAAACCTGGGTCGGACCACGTGGCTGAGGTGGGGTTGTAAAAGCACCGACCTTAGACCGCGCAGGCTGATCCGGATTGCACAGTTCGTAGTCGTATGTAGCAGGATCAGGATAAGAGAAGACAGCATCGTCGGTGGACACTCCAGGGTCAGGACTGGAGACATCAGGGTAAACGTTGTTCAAGCAGGAGTTCGGCAACAGGTAGTCAGGAGAGCCCCGCTTCAGCTTAGGAGCGCGGGAGTGGCTTCTGCGCGTGCGGCGACCATGGCCCATGCTACTGGTCTCAGGAGGTGGTAGACAGACCAGAGTAGCACACCGCCTAGCTGCACTGGTAAACCAGTGCTTCAGCGCAAGAGTCCTGAGCGGGCTGGGAAATCCTCCGTTTCAGCGCAGGAACCAGGACACGGCCTCTGCAATAGGGAAAGAGCAGCAGGCCCCAGGAACCAGGAAGCTGAAGAAACACAGGGGAAACCTCCGCTTCAGCACAGGTGACAGGAACAGACCGCTGCGTGAATATAGCAGCCGGTCACAGGATCAAGGAGCTGAAGTAACAAGAAGAGTACTCAGCTTCAGCACAGGAAACAGGAACTGACCGCTGCATGAGACTAGCAACCGGTCACAGGAACCAGGGAGCTGAAGACAACAAGGAGAGTACTCCGCTTCAGCACAGGAACAGACCGCTGCGTGACACTAGCAGACGGTCTCAGGAACCAAGGAGACAGACAAGACAAGGCTTATGGCAGAACACAGAGACATCCAGCAAGGACTATGCTCGGCAGGGAGCATTGTGGGAAGGCAATACTTAAAGGTCCGTGAACCAATGGCAGAAGGGGCGTGTGGCAGCATTACTTTGGTGAGTGAATCCAGGCTGCAGCAAACATCAGGAGAAGTGCTCCAGGACCGCACCGTCTGCAAGGTAAGGCAAACAGTAAACCGAGGAGCGGATTCCTTACACCGTGGAGGCGGACGCATCGCTGACATCGCTGGATCAGTGGATCCTATCTTCCACCGCGCGCCCGGGTGTGGGATCACCCGGCAGGTACCCAACGCATCACGTGCACCAACCAAACACTTTAGTGGGCAGCGCTGTACCACACATTGGGTGGGGAATTGCCTTGTGGACGCCAGGGTGTTTGGGTGCCCAAGGGCCCCGTTCAGCACTTTGGGCACTGTGTTCCAGGTGGGGGACAAAGGGCTGGTGGGTACGGCCATGCGTGGCCTGGTGGTTGGTGGGATTGTATATATATATATATATATATATTGTGTGAGTTACTTCTGGTTGCCTATAGTAAAATTATTATATTATATCAGTGTGTAATTCCTTATGTGTCCTGTAACGGGGGTATTCCACACAGTAGAATCCCGTACAGGTGGAGGCGCTACCGAGCATCTATCAGGTGCACCCCAGGTTCCCAGCGGCGGAGGCTCAGATCTCCTGGGCACCACAGGTATTGCACTACACCCACACACCGTAGCCACACATCTCCCAGGGTTTGGGGGAAAGTGCGCTACACAAGTATAGTAGGTAAACTAGACGTGGCAATAATAGGTCTTTTGCGTCTATGCTATGTAAATAAGTGATAATGTATGTCAGAAGAGTAGGGCAGAGAGTTTTTGAAAGAATACCAAAAAGAGTATCCTGCATTCAGTGAGTGAGGCGTAGTTAGAGCAAGATCCAGAGCTCCATTAAGCCAGGGCTCATAACGTGACGTTGCCAAAATCTTTAACAGACATTTTTTGTCCTGAGGTGGACGCATAACCACAAAGCTAATTATACGCAAAAACAACTGCTGTTCTTTATCTCATTAGTATAGGTTTAATGTCGTTAAGTTAGCACAATCTTGCATTACCTTCCAATAATATGGCTTTAAGCATGTTTTACCTATAGTTGGCGTTACGCCAATACAATGAAATAGATAGACAAGGGCATGCCACTTCACTTTAGAAAGGCCAGCAGGCCGAAATGTTGTGTGTTTCTATGGCACAATAAATATTCTTATTGATTGAAAATCTGCAGTGCCCTTGTCCATCTATTTCATTGGATACATTGGTTGATTCACAGGTCTTCCCTGGGACTAGGAGCACCGGTAACTATATCAGAATGTATTATTTTTTTGGTGTGCAGCAAACATCCTGATTTTTTGCATTGAGTGTTAGTCCAATCCAGGCCATGAAGTATACGTTTAGCTTGAGAGGGAGAAAATCTTATCTTTAAAAAGTACACAATGGCTTTTATACCTCCATAAACACTCCTTTATACAATACATGGAGAGATATTGTACCCGTGAACTAAACTCAACACACCTGAGATATCTGGGAAATATGCTAATTCCCATTGTAATCCCCCTTCTACAAACTCTTATTATGCATTATGATGGACATGCTCTGTGGCCAATGACTGTGAACCCAGGAAGAGATTTCTGTGATTGGATGTAAGACTACGGCCCCAGTGAGTGCGAACGCGTACCATTCACCTGAGCGATCTGAGGACTTCAGATCACTCATTACCGGGGAGGCCTGGCGGGGGCCACATGAAGTTATGTGGCTGGTTTACCCTCATTGGCTGTACCGCCGCCATGATGTGACCATTGCTTGGCCGCCGTGCCAAAATACACATTTCTTGTTTTTTCAAAATGTGGTTGCGCCATCGCGCTTTGTGCATGCGGGGACTGTGGCCCGCCCCATAGGGGGCCCTCTCTTTGTTTGTGAAATGCACGCTAATGCGGTCGCGGTCACTGGGGACGAGGCCCAAGGGAGGATGGTGTCATAGGAGGAGGGATCAGGAGAGATAGAGTAGGAGATGGAGGGGAAGAGAGCCAGAGCTGGATAGACACAGAAAAGTTGTACAGGTCCTGAGAAGACTGGCTGGAGAGACACCGTGGGATCAGAGTCTTAACAGCCTGTTGAAGCAGCACATACCTGAGGAAACAGGAACGTTTCTGAGACAATAATTCTCAGGTGAAAAGGGTTCCTGGAGCAGTGAGTAACCTATGTTGAAACATTCTTCCGCGATCACCTCCCCCCCCCATAAATTATCCATTTACATCATGCAACTCGCACCCCACACTTTGTGAAGTAACAGGCTGATAACACCAGCATACATATATATGAGCTCCAATGCTGTGCCAGCACCAACATTGGCCCATGAGTTAGTATAAGGCCACCACAACTAAACCAGAGACATCAAAGGACAATTGCGCAGAGAGGTACTTTATATCTCCCCCTCTGCAAGTGTAATAATTGTGTTCAAGGTCCTCCTAGTGAAAGGGCCCATGTATGTTATTATTGTGTTCCATATACATACAATATGGTTATCCAAATTTATATGTGTCATCCTGATGTTGTCTGACCTAAGCCAGGCCTAGTGCTGACTACTCAATATCTACCACACACAGGGGAGCCAGACTCAGGCTCCTCTCCTAGTATCTCTACGCTAAGATATCTAGGAAATTAAAGAGGGGTTACACAATCATTTAAATATACTATGCATTTCCAGATGAGTATACTTAGCAGGTATCTCAGGTGAGTTCAGTTTTGTTCACCGGTATCTCTCCATATATTATATAAATGAGTGTTTGTGGAGGTACTGATTCCTCCTCACCACACACCTCAGGGTGTGGATGTGAGCAATGTCACCTTTAGGGGTTACAATGTTAAGGCTAAGAGACTATGATACTGGGGGTGGCCACAGGCCCCTTCCCCAATCATCTTAAATACCCACCCATTCCTCATCTGCTCTTCATCTCCCTCCATTTGCAACTTCTACAACCTCCACCCAAGGATGGGCCCACTTTCAAGTCTAACCCATACGTACACCTAGGCCACAGTCTATTCCCATTGTTTTATTCCTCCGAATCCTGCTGTAAGCCATACACACAACTAAATGAATTCACCCATGGCACTTTATTAAAATTGTTTATACTTTTTACACAATGGAGCATGCACTTCTTATTTTTTTTAAATATTATATATAATGTTTTGTATGGTGCCAACATATTTTGCAAGGTTATCTCCATATTGTTCCATTTGTCTTCACTGTGAGGTTTGAAGCCTTTTTCACTTACTGCTTCTGCCTCTTGTACTCCATTTCCATACAGTAAGTGTTTGACAAATACTCTGTCTATCTAAAAGTATTGTCTTGAAAATCCCCATTTTCGCTTAACAAAATCAGTAGGCCGGAGAACATTCTGAGTACACCTTGCCTAAATAATTTTTCTCACAATCCTGACTATAAACATAATGCTTACATTTAATTATATTGTCGCTGTAAGTACATATAAAAATAAATTTAATAATGTATGAATTTATATACGTGTTTATTAAGAGACTAACTTGTGATTCCATCTGAAAGTTAACATTTTCACAATTGACCTTTATCTCCATAAACTGGTGTCTTACACGCAAAACAAGAAAAAACACAAAAGCGCACCAAGATGAGAGATAGATATTGTATTAGCAACAAATAATAAAATTAGTAACTTACTGTACATATAAAATTTCTTAATAATCCCCGATTCTGGTGTCTATCACAGGAGTAGGGCATCACATAGGAAGTATGAAGGGTAATCTCAGTTCTGAGAGATCAGACCCGCGCGCTGGGGCTGTCTCTGTTCACTCTCCTGTCCTCCACGTGTGGTAGCGTGGTGCGGAGTGTAGCGCGCATGTGCAGGAACCGGGGCCTTCAATAGGTGTCCTTAGGATGCCTGTCCGTTTTTGATAGCATAGAAACGATCGGAAATAAGCAGGAACGGTACACTTGAGTGTGTACTGGTGGTGGGTAGTAAAACCGCCAGCCACAACAGTCGCGACGCGTTTCGTTTAACAAAGTAAACTTCTTTGCCTGAAGAAGTTTACTTTGTTAAACGAAACGCGTCGCGACTGTTGTGGCTGGCGGTTTTACTACCCACCACCAGTACACACTCAAGTGTACCGTTCCTGCTTATTTCCGATCGTTTCTATGCTATCAAAAACGGACAGGCATCCTAAGGACACCTATTGAAGGCCCCGGTTCCTGCACATGCGCGCTACACTCTGCACCACGCTACCACACGTGGAGGACAGGAGAGTGAACAGAGACAGCCCCAGCGCGCGGGTCTGATCTCTCAGAACTGAGATTACCCTTCATACTTCCTATGTGATGCCCTACTCCTGTGATAGACACCAGAATCGGGGATTATTAAAGAAATTTTATATGTAAGTTACTAATTTTATTATTTGTTGCTAATACAATATCTATCTCTCATCTTGGTGCGCTTTTGTGTTTTTTCTTGTTTTGCTGATATTGGTATCACCATCGGGGTTCCGGTGGAGACCACATTTGGAGGTGGGGGAGACACCTCATAAACACAGAAGCAGCAAGAGAACTGAGAGGGACCAACACTCCAAGTTTAAAGAGCCAGAGCGCGGACTGAACTTTTCATTACTGGTGTCTTACACGCTGTATGTCAATATAAACTTAGTGTGTAAGGTGTTCTTCACACTTTCAATGACGTTTTGTATTGCCTTTCGCTGGTCAAAAGGGCTGTATGGACAATTATGTGTGTACATTTCAATTAAATGGGATTAGGAAGCACAAGAAAAACAAGTGAATTCGTAGATTGAGAATTTTAAAGTTCAAGCCTATTTCAGAAGAAATGGTAATATGTAGTATCTCTTCTTTAAAGATTTGTGACTAAGCAATGATCACCATGTCAACTTGCTGCAACAACTTTCTGAGATCTCTTAAACTCCCTATGTAAATAAGCAGATTCTTGAGCCACTTCCAGAGACACACATTCCTTAGGCATTATTATGTTGACTTTGATATTTTCTTACATGCCTATGATTATTCTCATCAGGTTTCTTGTGTCTAGTTACTCCACACCTGATATGCTTTGTTTGTGTTTATATATATATATATATATATATATATATATATATATCAGTACCGTGTTAGCCGAGCTTCAAAATCAAAAAATAAATAGATGATACCGTTCTGTGGCTAACGAAATGCTTTTATTTGTGCGAGCTTTCGAGATACACTGATCTCTTCTTCCGGCGATGTTACAATGAATGAAGCAAAAGGTATACTTAAAAACAGTGTCTCTTGGAATGTTATCTGTGCTGTTCCTTCCCCCGGTGTGGATGTGTTTTATGGCTAGAGGTGTCTGATATTTTGCGAAATTTTCAACTATTTAAGCAAATATTTTGTGAAAATACGAGCTATTTAAGCAACAATTTGATCACATTTTTTGAAAGATTTAGTGCGGTCCTCATAATCAGTCTATTGGGATTGTTATTGAATGATGTTTAATGTAATAGACTGGTTAAACCTTTGTAATCAACTCCTTAATTGATTCATTAATATATGCAAATTTCCTTGCTATAAATACTATGGAGGGGCATCCAATGGGTACCCCTGATTAAGTCATCATAGATGACGAAACGCGTAGGGCGTGGCTAAGACTGAGGTGTCACTTTCCCACGGACATTACCACTGCTGTTTGAGAGACACTGCAGGCTGTGTGAGGCTAAGAAGAATTTTGGATCCTTTTCCCCCGGTGGTGCACTGATCAGAAGCAGGGAACTGAAGGTGCTGGTTCCCGGAGGGACTTCCTGTGCGGGGCGCCTGACCGGAGGGACGCCACTTCCGGTTGTTCGAACCACGTGGAGAACAAACAGGAGAAGGTTACCATTGCTGATATCGGACGGCAGTACTGGCTTATGAGAGCCTATCTCATACCTGCTCTTAAACCGTGTACCTTTGTGAGTGGGTATCTGACTGTTTTTATTGTTCTATAAACTAAATTGTTATACTTTAATGCACTAGGTGTGTGCCTGTTTCTTTTCTTTTCTTTTTTCATATATATATAAAATATATATATATAAAATATATATATATATATAAAATATAAAATAAAAAACGAATAGACGATACCATTCTGTGGCTAACGAAATGCTTTTATTTGGGTGAGCTTTCGAGATACACTGATCTCTTCTTCCAGCAGTGTTTAAGCAAGAAAGGTTTAACTTAAAAACAGTGCATCTTAGAATGTTATCTGTGACTGAAACCTATACCCCCCGTGCTGTATATATATAGATCTGCAACCCTGCCTTTCACCATTATCCCCAGCATACAATGCTTCCACTGCAGCAAGGGATTCTGGGAAATGACATGCAAATGAGCACACAATGTGGCACCTTTTGTCTGAAAAACCATTGTTACATGGAGCCTATATAAGCTAATGCTCGCTGTTAACACACCTTTAAAAGCACAGCATGGGTATCAACTGCAAAGCCAGAGAAACAGACATGTTTCAACCTTAATGGGTATCATCAGTGTGAAGTTGGTTGTACTGCTGGCTTTGCAATTTTCAAGACTCTGATGACATTAGAAATTAGTTCTTCAGTATTAGGTGATATCTTTTGTATTTGGGCTTAAAAGGTATCGCCTAATACTGAAGAACTAATTTATTCTGCACTATCGCAACTGGACTAACATGGCTATTTCCGTTATATATATATATATATATATATATATATATATATATATATATATATATATATATATATATATATCAAAAACGAATAAACGATACAGTTCTGTGGCTAACAAAATGCTATTATTTGTGCAAGCTTTCGAGATACACTGATCTCTTCTTCTGGTGGTGTTACAATGGATAAAGCAAGAAAAGTTTTACTTAAAAACAGTGCATCCTGGTATGTATCTGACTGAAGCCTATCCCTCCCCCCCCCGTGCAGTATGCGATTTATGACTTAAGGTATTAAATGGCCACTGAATGTTAGTGATATAAGAGTATGTGTATGTATGTGTGGAAATATTAATTTATAAAGCGCCCACAGTGTATACAGCTATTTACAAAAGGTTTGTGTGGGAGTGTATACCAATTTTGTGGGTAGGTGTAAAAATGTAAGAGGGTGTTTCATTACTATTAATGTTTGTAAATACTCTGTGGTCCCTATTGGTATATAGGGATAGAATTGCATTGTACATATTGTGACAGAGTCACTGACTCAGTAGGCTGTGACAGTGAATGGAGAGACGCTGCAGCCAGTTCACAGAGTGTTAATCTCCTCAGACAGAAAGAAGCACACCTGCAGCCTAATTAAGCAGGAGGCCTGAGAGACGGCAGGTTTAAAAGCAGGAAGTGACACACACACAGAGAGCTTGTTTTTCCACAGGAAGGTGGAGAGAACTCTCCCGGCTAGGAAGCCGTTGCTGTTGCTCTGGTCCCCCAGTCCTTCGAGGAGTTAGGCTGCTGGGACCAGCTGGGACCCCAACCCAGGATAAAGATCAAGATCACTGCGAGGCTGGACATAGCCTGCTCCCCGGAACCATGTTCCTGTTTGCTACTGGAGCGGCAAAACAGATAAGACTTTATTCTTATACGTATCGTTATCCTTTGTGTAGCATGTTTTGGGCATGACCAGATTAGCTGGCTGTCCTGTTAGTAAGGGCTCAAGAAGTGAGTTAGTGTCCCTAACAGGACTAGGCTTTAATTTTCAAGAAAGTAGTTTCTTAAAGGGACAGTGCACCCGTACTTTATTTTGGATGTGGCTAATAAACCACTATAGTTGAACATTTCCCACCGTGTCTAGCGTCTTACTGACCCTGCCGCGAGGCCGTCCTGCCACAGGTGGTGTCAGAAGTGGGATGCTACGCCTCTGGGGTCAGTAGATGAAGATGTGTTGAGACACTGAACTCAAGCGGAAAAAAAATGATTTTTTGCTGAAGCATGGAAGTTACAGCTAGCAAGCGCTGAGTGTAAATTTTGCCCCGTCGGGTATGAAAGGATTGCTGTGTAAAGCTAATGCCTTTTGCTGAAGTGAGTGAATTTGCAGCTAGCATGTGCTGTGAGCAAAGTTTGCCATGTCTGGTAAAAAAGAAAGTGAAAATGAATTTTGGCAAAGATGTTGCCCTAAGAAGAACCCAGAAGGTTCAAAGATTGTAAAGCTCGACCAACTACCGTGTGTTGTGCAAAGTCTGCCTCGTCGGGTGTGAAAAAACAAACAAAAAAAACGGGGTTTTAAAATGGCCGCCGTCATTTGTCAGTTTTGCAATGTACATAACCATACAAAACACTGTCCCTTCAGGCCATATGATGATTATGATGATGACGCATATGTGGCCCCGAGAAGTGAGACGTACCCGCAGATGAAAGCTGCAAAAGTGTCCAGTGTGTGTGTGCCCAGTACCACTGATGTCTCTGGAACTTATAAAACAAAGAGAAAGAAGAAAAATAAAAATATTTGTCAAGTCACAGAGGAAGTGACCGAACCACTTGAGCCTGCGATATCAGGACAATAGGCGTCAGCAAGCCACCGAGATGTGCTGCAGACCGGAGTGATGGGCAGAATTGTCACAGGAATGGTGGCAAAGGAAAAGGAGGAGCAAAGGGAAGCTGAATCCTTGATCCAGGGAAAAGAGGCCTTAATTTCTGCGCTCCAAACTGCCCAGCGTGATTATGATGTCTTGCAGGAACAATTGAATAGGGAGCGAGAAGCTAATGCCGAGGTACAGAGGTGTATACTCCCAGCTATACAAGAGTATGCGGCATTAAAGAAAACAGAGCATCTCTTGCGGAGTGAGTTGGAGGAGCTGACGACAAGTTTGAATAAGGCCAACACCGCAATTGCTAACATGGAATCAGAGAGAACAAGTCCTGACTGGAGACTGTGCTATCAGATGTCCCAGAGAGATGTGCAAAACTTCATCAAAGACTTAGAAGTTTCTCACCAAGAAGCTAGCGCGCTCAAAACAGAGCTGGAGCTCTCACGCCAGGAGGGCCACAGACTAAACACAGAGCTGGGTATGTTGAAGGAAACACATGAGAATGTCCTGAGGGATTTAGAGACTGTAAAGAAGGAGAATGTAAGTCTGACGCAGAAAAATTCAGACTTGACTGATCAAATCAGTAAAGGTGATAAGAAGCTCCACCAAGCAGGAAAAGTGGAGAAGCAATTGATCCAGGAAAAGCTAGAGGTGCAGGAAGCACTGCAGAATGCAGAGAGGATGCAACGTGTCTCCCTGCAGCAGCACACACAGGCAACGCACTTATGGCAGAGCCAGCTGCAAGAGCTACATGCAAGTCTGCAAGCAGCCAAGGAGAAGCAGCGAGTGCTACAGGAATGGCTGAGTACCCAGTATGTCCCCACAGAACAGCATGAGGAACTGAGGGCCACGCTGTACGCCACAAGAGCATCGCTAGGGGCAGAGCTGGGTACTTTGAAGAAAGCCAAGGAAACGGTCCTAAGGGATATAGAGACTGTGGAAATGGAGAATATAAACCTGAAGGAAGAGGTTTTAAACCTGACTGGTCAGGTCAGTGATGGGACTGAGAAGCTTCACCAAGCGCAGAAAGTGAAGACGCAATTGGCGAAAGAAAAAAAATGAAGTACAGGCTGCTCTGCAGAATGCAGAGAAAATGCTGGAAAAAGAATGCCTCGCCCTGGAGCAGCTGAAGATCACGTTGAGCGCCACAAGAGCATCGCTGGAGGTGGAGCTTAGAAGCCAGGTGACTGTGTGAGAGGGAACATGAGAAGGTCCAAAGACTGGAGCAAGAGCTGGAGAAGCAGAGAGGCAACTCCATCTCCATGAGTCAGTATGCCAAGGAGAAAGAAGCCTGGAAGACAGAAGCAACAGCGATACTGGCGACAAAAACTGCAGGGCTCCAAAAGATGAAGGAGGAGCTGACGCAAGCCCAGAGCAAGCACCAGGAAGAGGTGAGGGCCCTGAGAGGGGATTTTCAGGATCAAATTGAAGAGCTGCAAACGCAGGTTGCTGAGCACAAGATACAGCTCGCCGAGCGGGAGAAGGTGACCGTCCGACAGGTGGCTTGCCTGTCATTGCGCTATGAAACCGAGATGGCTGATACCCGCAAGCTTCTGGACCACACGTCCAATGAGATGGCCCGACTGCAGCTGGAGCTGGACAAGGTCCGGGAGGAGCACTGGCAGTGGTAGGTCAGAAATAGAGCGAAAGAAACAGACTTAAGACTTGCGCTGAACCAGCTAGGAGATGTGGAATCGCGACTCGACGCCAAAGAAGATGAACTGGCAGCTGCTCTGAGTAAAAAAAGAAATGCAGAAGGACAGCTTCATGACCTGAGGAGGGATCTGGAGTCTGAGCGTGCTGGCCGCAAGATGGCAGAGAAACAAAAGCATGACCTGGATGAGATACTCGAGGCTCTGAAGACTGAGCAGGATGCTACGTTGGACTCTAATGCTGCCCAGCAGGAGATTCCTCAGCTGAAGTTGGAGAAAGAGGTTACAACTCTAAGACAGAACCTTGGGTCACAGAAGCAGTCCATGGGATAAACGGTGGTAGAGATAAAGCAAGTGAGGCGCACCAGGAAGCGTGACTGCAATACCGTTGCAGTGTTACAGTCTACTTTTCACAAGGCACGGGATGGGAAGACCAAGGTGCTATGTAGTAGCACAGTAAGAAGCCATTTGTACTATGGGACCCATAGTGGTTTCCTTGCAAGGAAAGCAGCCGCTGTGAAGAGACAGTCGAGAATGGGACTAAAGAGTGTCCATGTTGGTAAGATGAGAAAGACCTCACAGTTTGTTCAGCAACACTCCCAACAGAGTAAGTTAAGGGGACAAGAAAGACAGGCCCAAGCCTTCGAGTCTGCCGACTGTAAAAGAGAGGCATCATGGGGTGCACTTGGGGTTAAAAAGACCCCCACCCAATTTGAAGCTCTGAAGATAAATGATGTGAAACCCAACACTGAAGGTATGCTGATGGAAAAAGGTCCAAAACCCATCACCGCTAAAGCGGAGGTGCTGTCTTCACAGGAAAAAGCCAAACAGTCACTGGCAAGAGTATGCAATGAGCTGACCGAAGTCAAGGCTCTTCTACAGGGTGAAGGAGTCTCTGAACACAAGGAGATAGTGAGGTACCAGTCCTCAGGCCCAGATGGCCTGGTAATTACCCCAAAAAGAAAATGCCTAAATTGGAAGGCAAGAAAAAAAAAAAGGGGGAAGGGAAGGGCCGACGTCAGACGTTTTCGCCAAAGATGCTGGTGCACGGGAATGGTGCACGGGCCGCTCCACAGGACAATGTTTCGCTGGGGAGAGGGATATGTGACAGAGTCACTGACTCAGTAGGCTGTGACAGTGAATGGGGAGACGCTGCAGCCAGTTCACAGAGTGTTAATCTCCTCAGACAGAAAGAAGCACACCTGCAGCCTAATTAAGCAGGAGGGGAACGATATTTATACATATTACTAAAAAATACATTTACAAAACACACGACATGCCCATGTTGCAAGTATGAAAATAAAATTCCTTTATATATATTTTACATTCCTTTATATATATTTTATATACTAGTAAAATATATATAAAGGAATTCTCATTCTAACGAATTTCCTTATTCCAACACATTTCTCTCCTCATGTTATTGACAAAGTAAATACTATGTGAGGACATCCTAGATTAAATATGGTATTTCTTGTACCTTGACAGTTTAATTTAAACTACAGCAACTACTCTATGTATTTTCATACTTGCAACATGGGCATGTCGTGTGTTTTGTAAATGTATTTTTTAGTAATATGTATAAATATCGTTCCCCTCCTTTCCCCCCCCTCCCCACCCCTCCTCCCCCTCCCCACCCCTCCTCCCCCCACCTCCCTCCCCCTTTCCTTCCTTGTTCATTTCAAGAACTCACTGATAAAGGAAGTTATCATTCTTCAAATTGGTGCAGTATTCAATGATCTATAGGTCTATTGGAGTATATAAGGATTACTACTCAATGAAAGAATTACCTGGAATTTATTGTTATGATTGCATTTATTACAGAAAATGAGTTGTACTGGTGTTATTGTTATTACCATTTCAATCATTGAGTATAAACATGATTAAATTACACTTTTGAAATATGTACTATATATGTGGAAGTTAAGAATTTAAGACATTAATGCATTGGAAATATCTGTAAATAACCCCTGACTTTACTTGTTTTTAACTTATTATTGCAATTACATGTATGATATCCGCAGTCACAAAAGTGAGTTACCTAGCTAGATCTTGATGTATATACTATTGCATGTGTGTCACTTCGATTTGGAACTTGCGGTTATAGATTAATTGAAATCAATTGTAATCATGCTTATAATCAATTGCAAACCGAGTATCATTTGTTTTTAATGTATTAGTCTTCACTGCGCATGATACTGATACCGGTGTATCCCGCACGAGTGCACATCAGCCACGAGTGCAGTTTCCCATCATGCCATCTGGGGAATACTTGCATCTCATTGGCTGAGTGACGTCACGTCCGGTTTACTTCCGGTATTTCAGTAGATAGTGCACGAGTAATGTTACTCTTTGAGAAAGCCCAATTCTTGGGTGAAACGCGTTAGAGGCGCAGGGGTATGTCTCCCCTCCTCTTGTTTTTATCCATGTTTGAATAAAGAACCTTTTATTAGCTCAGTCCAGCCTCCGCAGCCTTTCCTGCATCGTACTGCCCGCTGATTCACCTCTCCCCCTCGGCAAAAGGTGATTTTGTCTTGTCTGCACTCAGCAAAGGAGCACACAGACCCGGATACACATGGACATATGTGAGTACTTTATCCATTCCTGGGTTTGGTGGAAACCCTTTCCTTACAGAACTGTGCTGTTTCCAGACAACCTCCCCTCACATTCACCTGTGCTGGCAATTACTGCCATCCTGCCTCGGTACTCTCTCATTGGAGGAATGCCCTCACACCTCGCTCCTGGGATTGGTCAGCTGGCCTTCTTATACTGGGCTCTCACACTGCCTCAGTGCCGAGCATAGTCGTATCTCTTAGGATGTTACTGTATTTGCCTCAAGCTA
The DNA here is from genome assembly GCF_040206685.1 of Ascaphus truei. Lineage (NCBI taxonomy): Eukaryota > Metazoa > Chordata > Amphibia > Anura > Ascaphidae > Ascaphus > Ascaphus truei. Next base: position 95,012,944 of record NC_134486.1, on the reverse strand, counting down.
CCGCTTTGGCCGTCCTGTTCATGTATTCCTGTTCCTGGTTCCTAGATCTGGTTCCTGGTTCCTGTGTCCTTCTGCCTTTTCCCATAGCAGAGGCCTACCTACTGAACCCTAGGTCTGCTGCTCTCTCCCCTCGCAGAGGCCTCTTTTGGACTCCTGTGCTGAAGCGCTGGTTTGCCAGCGCTGCCCAGTGGTGTGCCTGTTCCGGTCTCCTTCTCCCTTTGCTGTGACCGGTACCATAGGCCATTCCCGCTCCTCGTGCAGAGGCCACTCCCGCGCTGCTGCTGCTCCTACTCTGAAGCGAGCACACCTGATTTCCTGTTGCCGAACCCCTGCTTGGATTACCATGTTTCAACTGTCTCCAACCCAGACCCTGGCGTGTCAAAAGATTACCCTGGCCTCTCCAAACCTGACCCTGCTATGAATGATTACGAACTGCGCAATCCAGAGCCGGCTTTGTGGCCTAAGGTCAGTGTATTCACATCCCCACCTCAGCCCCGCGGTCCGGTCTTGGTTTGTGGCGAGCACAAGCGTGACATGTTCCCCCAATGCTCTGAAGACATTCAACATTGTACTTTTTCTCGGCTTTGTTTTGGTTTTGGTTTTACTCTGCCCTTAACTGAAACTTTAACACATGTCCATATTCTCTTCCTTCTTGACTGTCGTAACTTCTACTAACACATCACAGCTTTCCCCCATAGTATTTATGAACGCTGTTCTTAGAAAAATCTCCTCTTGATCTGTTACTGATTTTCACTGCTGGCTTTACATTATTTCTCTCTATATATATTTCTCTAAGGATGTCTGCACATCCCTCTGTGATAGACTGAATGGCCTGTCACTGACCCAGAGACAGCCAGGGAGGATGCACATCCCTTTCCCGCTGTGATAGGTTGGGCGGCCTGTGACTCACGCAGAGATAGACAATTAGACTGCACATCTTTCCCCCTCTATGTTAGACTGAGCGTCCTCTTACTCACCTAGGAAACACTTGTCGAGGGCATTTTAATGGCAATGGGGTGGAGAAGGAAAGTAACGGGTGTTAATGTGCTAATCAATGGTATGTATGTGTAGCCCCTGTAAGAAATAGTGGACTACCTATCCTTCTCCTACTGGAGTAAGCCCTGGTAAGGGCAGGTGCCAGTAGTAATCATGGGTTTTCCCCCTACCAAGCCCTGCCTTGCTGTGATAGAGGTAGGCCCCTGACTCTGTGGCAGGCCTGAGACAGAGGGGAGGTCCTGCTGACATCACAAGGAGCAGGGCTGTATCTATTTAGTGGGCTGCTCCTGTGTGAGTTGGTGTCAGTCTGTTGGAGTGTTCAGTCTGTGTCAGTCTGTTGGAGAGTGGAGTCTGTTGGAGTTGTGAGAGTGGAGAGTGCTGGAACAGAGAGAGCATGGTCTGGGAGTTCAAGGAAACAGGAGAGAAGACACTCAACCATACTGAGTAGAGCTGATAGCACTAAGTGCGGTGGACCAATGCCCCTCACCCTGCTGGTGGGGTGAGGGGAGAGATCTAACCTCACCCCGAGGGCCTACCCTTGGGTGGAGGTAGGGGTATTGAAGCCCCAACAGCCCATCTTGCTAGGTTACAGCCTGGAGGAGAGGAAGACTAGTTCAGTTACATTTGGAAGCCTGCTGTATATGAACTGCTGCGGTGATTATGAACTGCTGCTGTGTGTTGTAACACAAGTAAAAGGACAATAAAGACATTGCTGCTATTTTACAAAGAGACTGTGTGTGAGTTTAAGATCGCTTGCCCTGGGACCAGGGCTTCTTCTGGGAGGATCTTAACCTATCCCTATAGGTCTCGTCAGAAGATGGAGGCGCTGCACCGTTGCTAAAGAAGATGGAGGCATATACCCCAGAAGCCTGGCCCTGTCATCCCCCACACCAACGCGGGAGACTCAGGCCCTCCTGTTTCAAGCAGGTATGCACCACCATAGTACATGTATTCAGCCCTCACTACACCCTAGAGGTCCAATCTGCCACCGGGGGCGGGGAGGGGGGGAGGGGGGGAACATGGACTACATATGTATGTATGTTTGCACATGCCTCTGTGATAGGCTAATCAGCCTGTTACTCAAAAAGGTATAGCCAATAAGACTGCACTTCTCTCCCCCTCTGTGTTAGACTAAGCACCCAGGAATTTTAATCGCAGTGGGGTGCAGAGAGAGAGTGACAGGTGTTAGTGACCTAATGAATGTAGGCTGCACATCTCTCCCCCTCTGTGATAGGATGAACAGGCTATCACTCAACCAGAGACAGTCAGTGATTTACCATTCAGTTTCAAACGAAAACAATTCACAAGGTCAAATGTTTGATAAAATACACCTTTACCTACCTAAGCCTGTTTTTAGTCATGGACAAGTATATGTTGCTCTGTCAAGAGCCAGATCTTTTGATGCACTTACTGTAGTGTCGGAAAAGAACCCAGAAATTGAGAATTGCATCTTTAGAGAAATCTTTAACTAAAAAAATAGAAGTAAAAAATAAAATAAAATGTGTGAATGTTTAATTAATAACCTTACAGATCTCCAAGATCGGCGTATGTTATGCCAGGAACAGCTAGTATTCCATACTAGCTACAAGCTTCCCCTAAACTTATCTTTACATTTTAGATCTAATTTCTTGCTGCCTCTTATTTTTTGTGCCATGCTGAAGGCTTTCTGCATACTGTCCTATTTGTCTTCACCGTGAGGTTTTAAGCCCTTTTCACTTGCTGCTGGTGCTACCTCTTGTAATACATGTTTATCAAATACTCTGTCTATCTTAAAGTATTGTCTTGAAGATCCACCTTTGCACTTTACAATATCAATAGACTGGAGAACATTCTGAGTACACCTTGTCTAAATTATTTTTCACACCATCTTGGTCCTGACAGTAAACATAATGCACTTACGTTTACTTAAATTGTTGCTGTAATTCTTTCAACCACCTGTAAAGCAAGATGGCAAGAATTGTTTTCTTCCAAAGTTTTCATTCTTGTTTGGTCCAGTACCTGAATTTGATAGTGATTCCCTGTACTTTGACTTGACTTCTGTAAAGTACTGTATACATGGTAAATGATATCAATTATAATAATATAGTTGATTAATGAAGGATAGCCATTTTTTGTTTTCCAGAGGTCACTGAGATTACATTGAGGATGCCTTCATCAGTAATTTTTGCACAGCTGAGTGTCAGTAGACTGTTCAGAGCTCATTGTTCTATTGTTTGTCCAGCGTTCTATTAGTTGACTCAATGAGCATCCAAACTGGTGAATATGAGCTACCTTCAGATCAGAATTAATTTACTATGAAATTGCACCTGACTTTATCTATATACAGTATCACCCATCCTGGACATGTAAAAAACAAAACAAAACAAAAAAAAGCTTTACATTGACTTTGTAAGGAACATATACCTTAATACATAGGTCAGACTACATAAAACTGATCAAGATTTACAGCACTGGAATGATTATTCCAAAATATAGAAAAGCAGAATTCAAAAGTAACACTTGACTTATCTTAACTTGGAAGATAATATAGTTTTTGCCCCATGCCAAGAGGATTTCTAACAAGGTATCCAAGCACTAATGAATTTAAAAAAAGTTGGTTTCCATTTTAACCAAAAGGACCAGAGTGATATTTAATGGTATTGTCAACACTGATTAAAATAAAAATGGCGTAAGAGGAATTAAATTGGAAGAGGCCAACAACTATGTCTACCTTGGCCAATTGAAATACTCTCCTGGTATCCTAATTGTCGAGATGCAGAAAAACCACACAACTAAATCAAGCATGGTAAAATGTATGCTGGGAATTACAAATAGATTGGCAAAAAACTACTGTATTCAAGGGTAATCCAATTTCTGTTATATCACCAGAAGTGTGAAGAAATGAAAATGGACATATAACACCAAATGACTATTGTTGGTCATAAGAGATACCTGACTCGAAGATATTACAGGACTGATATTACAGCCAAACATAAGATACAAATAAGACATTCTGATGAGAAAAGTGCCCACTAACCCAAATTTGCTTTATATTATTTGCTGAAAATACCATAAATAGGGCACAAACACATAATTCCTCCTTTAGCATAATGGAATTTGAACTAGAACTTGGTAGAATTATGTGAATGACACTCATAGAGATGAGTGATATTAATGATGAGGGTTGCTGATTGAGTCAAGTGATTACACAAAATGATTTGACTGCCAGAGGGGCCCTGGCATGAGAATGCCACAGCCCGTCGCGATTATGCGTTTGCTCCTCAAGGATCACATGATCACAACATCACGTAAGAGAAGGGTCCTCTCCTGTTCTGTTCAGATTGTGACACTGCATATATGTTCATTACAGAGTAGAGGTTACTGGACATGGCAGTTCCTCAAACAATCCTCAGGCTGTGCAAGGGCTCTAGGGCAAAGTATCCCAAGTACTGCTTGCTACTGTGAGAGAACCATCAGATTCCTCAGGGCTGCAAACAAATAATGGATGATGAACTGGCTCTAGTTCTAATATATGCGCATATTCATGTAATTTTGATAATAATCCCCAATTTACACAGCAAAAGTTTCACGAATATGAAATTATTTTTATTGCGTGGTACATGGGGCACTTATTTTAATGGGGAGAACTGAACTATACAAAAAGTACAGTTGTAAGACTTTCTATGTAAGAGGTCCCAGGTTCGAGTCCCACCTTTCCCTGTCAGAATATTAATCTATCAGGCAGCTCCAAAGTCATAGCCGCCACGGGAGTTCTACATTGTGCTAGTAGAAGGCTTTGTAGTAAATACCCCCCTCCCCCACTTGAGCAGGCAGGTGTCTAGTTTGCCTACTTGTTAATCCAGCTCTGGGACAGGGGGAGGAAGAGAGAGGCAAGGAACATTTTACAAATCCAAATAACATAAGGTCAATGGCAAGATATTGCATTACAGACTCTGGAGATTTTGTAACTGAGAACATAGTAGATGGAGAAGTGCTCCAAACATGAACTTCTCTGTTGATTTACGAAACTAAAAGCATAGAATAATTAAATAAGCGTCGTACCCAGCAAAATGTAATGCCGCAAAAGCGCCTACAGGCTAACTAGTTCATATTTATTCGCACAGAACAATACATTGCAAAGGCCTCCTACAGAAAATATTATTCATTGTATTTTATTATCATTTTTTTCTGTTAGTTAATAGTTTGGTATGCTTTCAGCTCTTAGTATGAAAAGTAATTTTAAACATGTAGTCATAGGTCAGTTAGTGGCACATTGGTACTGTGTATATGTTGTTCAGGTAATTTGTAGTTGACTTGTTAAAAGGACTAGTTACACACACTCTTTTGCAGCAGCTCATGAGAATGATGACAAGATGTGTTGTTGCTGGAGCTTTTGTCAAACAGGATCCTACTTATCTGATAGCAACAGTAAGTCTGAGTTTCATATTTCATTTATGCTAAGCAGTGTTATGTCATGTTGTAACATGGAAATGATAAATGAACCACACATGGGCACTAATTAGGCTGCAAAATACATTTCTATTCAACAATTACTACAAAGTGCATCAAATAAAAGAAGAGTAGAAAACACAAATGTAATTCTACATGTTATTTTAAGCTACAGTGCAGGGGACATGTATGCTGCTTACATGATAAAGTTTAAACCCTGCAATGCTTAAAAGGGAGTGGACAACTGCATCAAAACAGAAGGTCCTTTACTGTTCAGCATGATGTCAGTAAGAGTATTATAGCTCCTCAGAGTCAACTATTATTTTTAAAATAGGTCCCACAACATCACATTGGTTATAAAACATAATTTAGTGCCGCTGGAGTGGAAGAAACATGTCATACATCTGTGGGTAATTATAAGAGGGTGAACATAGTGTTTTGATTAACTCAATAATACAAAAAGCTTTAAGTGTTACTGTTGCTACACGAATGCTGGCTGTTTATTTCCCGTCATGGATAACACCTTTATCAAATAATGAAATGCAAGGCTTGAAATAAGGGCTCATGTCTCTATTAGTTCCATATAGTTACACAGGTTGTAGCAAACTGAGTGGTTCCAGAATGTTTACACCAAACCTCCAGATGTAAGATGTACCAAATGTTTTCCAGTCAATATGTATATGTAGCCATGGCTGGTCCAGCCTGCATCTCTGCCTCTTGTCATGTAAGTCCTTTGTAGCTACAGGCTGGTGCAGGCTATCCTAGGGCTTTGACCCCCTCATGCTGCCTCTCTGAATGGCAGGAGTGAAGGTGACACAAGGGTCTGTGTGTAGCCAATCATGGTACAGACCTTGTGCCCTCCCCTTCTGGTGCATCAGATAGGAAGTGCTAAATTATAGGGAGTTCTCTTCCACCACTCCTAGAGAGATGAGATGTGTGCTGCTCCTCCCGGTTGGGAGTGAGACATGCCAGTTAGTCCCTTCTAGGCTGATTGAGAGCAAGATCAAGCTGAACTAAGGCCTTAATATTATACTAATGCCCATGCATCATCCAAAGGTCTGGGGATCCAGATCAATCCTCATGCATTCGCTGTACTGCTAGCAGTGGCTGCTACCAATAAATCATCCCTTTTTATATACCCTTGCCTGACCTCTCAGTCTATTGGGTAGGGGTATGGATGGAATCTGCCCTAGTGGGTGACTGTCTCTGGAATTCATGGAGCCTGCTAGAGCTGGAGGTGCTGACACCCTGAGTGGAATCTAAAGATCATCAAAAGTCTGTCCTGTTCCCCACACCATTGCGGAACCTTAGCATCTCCTGGACCCTCACAGGTATGCACGCACCACAAACACCTGTAGCCACAGCAACATCTTTCAGAGAGTGGGGAAAGTGTGCTACATATAGCTAGTATTAAGATCTATAAAAATATTGCAGAAATATATCGATTTTTTCATGGCTATGTGCATGTATAATTTACTGTTTGTTAAACTGCTAGCCTTCTACAAGTTAAAGGAGACCCTTTAACTATGGAAAATGTTAAGACCAGAATGTTTTGTGATTGGCATTTCAAATCAAAGACTGAATCCAGACCTCATAATAAATTGGATATTGAATGTCTGTATGTATATTACTATGTATATAGGGCCAACAAAATAAACAGCACATTAACAAAAAACGAGAGAAAAACTACAAGATAAGTAGTCATGAGTCCTAGCAATTCAAATGGTTCATTCAGAAGGTGTGTTATTAGATTTGTTTAAAGGTGAGGAGAGACGGTGCATGGCATATACTGTACTGAGTGTGAAGTCCACAGGTAGGGAACAGTGAGGTTTTAGGTGATAGAGATCAGTAGAGGTATAAAAAGGGTAGAAAGGAGAGCTAAAAGCAGAGAGCAAAGGTATAGCAAGAAATCAAAGCACAGATGTACAGTCGAGCAAAGAGGAGTATGCGGCCTAGAATATAATAGGTTTTTTCTTGTATGGTGCTCACAGTGTCCCCAGCGCTGTATATAGAATTCATGCAGGTATGCGTCTCTGCTCCATAGAGCTTACAATCTATTGTTTGGTGCCTGAGGCTAAGACCTGTAGTTTTAGCTTTCCAGATCACTGAGCAAGTTTGTCCACCATAAATACTTGCCGATGGACACAAAATAGCCATACTGTCTGGGCTTGCTCCGGCAGCCATTAGAAAGTTGCAATGTCAATGCAAGATAACATTGCGACTTTGGCAATAGATAAACTCACATATCTCGGAAACCCGGGAGATCTCTGAAGGTCGGGGGACCAAAGTCTCCATGAGACCCCCGGTTAAAGTAATCTTAAAAAATGTCATTTTTGTGGGGAGTTGCTGTTTTAAGTTTGAGACGGCAGGGCAACATCCACAAGGTTATATCTGATAGGCAACTAGAGAGTGGGGATTGGGCTGCAGGTGTGAGGTTAGGGTGGATTGATTAGGAAAATTGAATTTGCTACACAATACAAATCTGTGGCAGAATGGTAGTGACTCATATTGGAGGATTTGCTTAAATTACAGAAACAGAAAAACTTTGTATCCGTATTCACATTTTTTTTGTATAATTCTCATATTACCAGTTTTGAGCCCATGTAGTTTTACACTGCATAACACATCTTTCAAATAGCAATCTCCTACCCTTCTCGGTGACAGCTTTTTGTTGTTGCTATATCTTAATATAACATTATCAGATACAGTTGTGTGAAAAAGAAAGTACACCCTCTTTGAATTCTATGGTTTTACATATCAGGACATAATAACAATCATCTGTTCCTTAGCAGGTCTTAAAATTAGGTAAATACAACCTCAGATGAACAACAACACATGACATATTACACTGTCATGATTTATTTAACAAAAATAAAGCCAACATGGAGAAGCCATGTGTGAAAAACTAAGTACACCCTTACTGCTTCCATAGGAATTAAGATGCTAAGTAGCAGACAGGTGCTGCTAATCAAATGCCCTTGATTAATTGATCATCAGCAAGTTTGAGCACCTCTATAAAAGCCGAAGTTTTAGCAGTTTGCTGGTCTGGAGCATTCAGGTGTGTGTTAACACAATGCGAAGGAGGAAAGACATCAGCAATGATCTTAGAGAAGCAATTGTTGCTGCTCATCAATCTGGGAAGGGTTATAAGGCCATTTCCAAACAATATAAAGTCCATCATTCTACAGTGAGAAAGATTATTCAAAAGTGGAAAACATTCAAGACAGTTGCCAATCTTCCTAGGAGTGGACATCCCATCAAATTCACCCCAAGGTCAGACTGTGCAATGCTCAGAGAAATTACAAAAAACCCAAGAGTTACAGTACATCTCAGATTCTACAGGCCTCAGTTAGCATGTTAAATATTAAAGTTCATGACAGTACAATTAGAAAAAGACTGAACAAGTATGGTTTGTTTGGAAGGGTTGCCAGGAGAAAGACTCTTCTCTCTAAAAAGAACATGGCAGCACGGCTTTGGTTTGAAAAGTTGCATCTGAACAAACCACAAGACTTCTGGAACAATGTCCTTTGGACAGACGAGACAAAAGTGGAGATGTTTGGCCATAATGCACAGCGCCACGTTTGGCAAAAACCAAACACAGCATATCAGCACAAACACCTCATACCAACTGTCAAGCACGGTGGTGGAGGGGTGATGATTTGGGCTTGTTTTGCAGCCACAGGAACTGGGAACCTTGTAGTCATTGAGTCGACCATGAACTCCTCTGTATACCAAAGTATTCTAGAGTCAAATGTGAGGCCATCTGTCCAACAGCTAAAGCTTGGCCGAAATTGGGTCATGCAAGAGGACAATGATCCCAAGTACACCAGCAAATCTACAACAGAATGGCTGAAAAAGAAAAGAATCAAGGTGTTGCAATGGCCCAGTCAAAGTCCAGACCTCAACCCGATTGAAATGCTGTGGCTGGACCTTAAGAGAGCTGTGCATAAACAAATGCCCGCAAACCTCAATGAGCTGAAGCAACATTGTAAAGAAGAGTGGGCCAAAATTCCTCCACAACAATGTGAGAGACTGACAAAGTCATACAGAAAACGATTACTTTAAGTTATTGCTGCTAAAGGTGGTTCTACAAGCTATTGAATCATAAGGTGTACTTAGTTTTTCACACATGCCTTCTCCATTTTGGCTTTATTTTTGTTAAATAAATCATGACACGGTGTAAAATGTCATGTGTTTTTGTTCCTCTGAGGTTGTATTTACCTAATTTTAAGACCTGGTAAGGAACAGATGATTGTTATTATGTCCTGATATGTAAAACCATTGAATTTAAAGTGTGTACTTTCTTTTTCACACAACTTTATAAGTTGATTTAATGTGAGAATGAAGTATAACACAACGTTAGCGCTATACAAAACATGTCACAGTATTATATATGCACATGATGAATACGATATCAATGAAAGTATAGTCCAATGTCATGCAGCCTAGAAGACTTGAAGGTCTGTCCAAAAACCTTCTTGAATGAAATACGAAAAATACACAGTCCTCCTCGGCGCTGGAACTTTGGTTGATGGTGCTGTTGTTCTCCAATGGATATAGAGAGAAAATGATACAGATGTGCTTCAATAAAATTAAATACAACCTTTGGTCTTAACCACCTTATTGTGCACCCTTCTGTATATTGTATATACTAATTTATTGTATACAGCCTTATATAGTGTGTTCTTAAACACATTAACCACCTCATTATGTTTGGAATCGTCGAGGAGAAAGGAGGTCTACGGAAAGCCCCAGTCCAAACTGCAATATATAGGAGGTGCTGTAAACGATGCGAACTAAGGAGAACCCTCAGGAACACGTGACCACACACTAACGTCGGATCGGACGAATGTGGAAGTGGTGCGTGCATACCAATACACGAGGGACGCTCAGAAGAAACTCCAAGCAGGACGAGCATATCGGGGCTTTAAATCAGCATTTCCAGTCATCGTGTGAACCGGAGAAAGGGGCTGGTGATGGCCTAAATGTTCACACCACATATTTTTATGTGGGAATCCATGAGTGAATTTCCAATTGTTTGTTCTCTATGTTTTTTAGTATAGTTTTTTTTTAAATGGTATTGTCCTATGGCTAGCTATAATTTCTTTTTCATTTGACGTATGAGGCATATATCATCATCTATCACAACAATTCAAGTTTAAGAGCTAAGTAATAGGAGTGTATTCATCCCTGCACTGTTTCACTGGTGTTGGTAATTTATCGATACAGTTATATGTGATACTACTGTATCTACACACTGCTTCTATAAGTAATAATAAGGAAGTGAATTATATATATTCTTTAAAGAACACGTGGAGCACCATTCAGTCAGAGTATATATTATTTTCCATCTGGTTAAGGTGTTTAAAGCTGCAGTTCAGTCTTTTTTTTTTTTTTATTAATTTTTTTACTTAAATAGTTTCATGTGTGCAATCTCTAATTACCTAAAGAACTGTATAGCTGCAGGTCAATTAGTTTTCCATGTATTGATAGGCAAAATTTAGTGACATAATTAGAGCTGGCATATGTTTTTCTTCTGCTTCTGTCTCTCAGTGGAAGATCATAAATATTCATGAGCACTCCTGCACTGACATGTGCTAGAGGGAGGGCAGGGCTGACAAAGGGGTGTGCCAGAGCTTGTGACAGGACATGAAGGGCAGTGCCTTAGCAAATGGCTGTTAAAATAGAATACAAGAAAATTGGTCTTTCAAAGTTGTTTTTTTAACAGAAAATGCTAAAGTATTTTTTTCTTACTACAGAACTGATTTATTAAAAAAAAACACACATGCAGGATATTGACTGAACTGCAGCTTTAAGAACACACTGTATAAGGCTGTATAAATTAGTATGTGCAATATACAGAAGGCTGCACAATATGGTGGTTAAGACCAAAGGTTGTATTTAATTTTATTGAAGCACAACTGTATCATTTTCTCTCTATATCTATTGGAGAACAACAGCACCATCAACCAAAGTTCCAGCGCCAAGGAGGACGGTGTAATTTTTGATTTAATGTGAGCAGCACTGAACTGCACATTCATAGGAATGGTTTGCATGGGAATGGCATGCTGGTATGTGCAGAAAAGCAGGTGGGAAATGGCAATAACTATGCTGTTGTGCAGCATACCTGACAAATTCCTGTTTTACTTCAGGCATACGTGTACATGTAAAAATGCAAGTAGAATTTAGGCTTACCTTGGCACATATTTTGTGCAGTCAGCTCATAGCCGGCTGAGCATTGTATTCGCTGAAGTGTATTCGGAGGCACACGCTGAGTATCAGCAGGGTTTGGCCGCTCCACATAAGCATTTTGCCCATTAGTTGGTTGTGATTCAGATGGCTGTGATACTTGGGTTTCTTCTTGCCCATTATTCACTAATATTTGCGCTGTTCTTGGTAGACACAAGTACCCGCCATAGTGGTTAACACATTTCATTCCTCCCTTACAGGCATCTAGCACAATTTCACATTCATCAATATCTGTGGTGGAGAATAGTATATGTTTAAAATCCTAGTAATTTATTCAAGAAAAGTTCAGGAAAACACAAACATTTAAACATAAATATAACAAAGCCGATATAATAATTTACCTTTACATTGTTGTCTTAGCGGGTCCCACTCATAACCATCAGTGCATTGCTGTATAGAAAAAGAAAGATAATTTAAATACACTTTGTGAGCACAGTTTCAAGTTAATGTATTTGGGACATTTAAAACAGATGAATAAAAAACAGATCTTGGAAATACTGTATATCTTTGAAAACTGAATAATGTTTATAGTGTAATTTATTATAATGACTCATACAGCTAACATAAATTGTATGCCATGTTGTTAAGATTTATTAAAACATCTTCATTTTCACCTTCCATTTAAACGTGAATCAATTCCCTCAAAACCAGGTTTTTAATCTGCAATAAAAAATTGACATACGATAAACTCAATCCATATTTTTCTTACAGCACATTGCAGTATAATGCGCTTGTTGAAATAGAAAACCAGCAAAATCTGACACAGATGTTGGTCACTGCTAAGGTTTTAAGGTTCATTGCACTTAAGGGAGTAAAGTGAAGCTCAGTAAATCAGCTGTTTTATTACTGTATGTTGATGTTCATGTTGTGCAATTAATTGCGTTGGTGATTTATACAAAACTGTTGCAGGGAAATATAGGCTGCAAATAATTAGACCTTTTTTTTGTTTCGCAACTGTTATTTAAATTACATGTAAGGAAGTGCATATATATTAAAGGTTCCGCGCTGTCAATTACATAGGCAGCGCCATATTGTCCCTGTTTGCCAGCGAAGTTACTGCGTACCAGTTGGGCTGCGCATGCGCGAGGGAAGCGCGCGAAGGGTAATCATAAGTAGAGACTTGGAGGGGGTTTGAACTATGAACTCTGCACTGTGAGAAGGTCAGCTGAGGCTGAGGACCAATGGGATGCGAGACTGTGTATGCAGGAACCGGATGCGTGTGGGCGGAGGGTGAGAGCAGCGAGGGAGGTGAAGGAGGAGGTTGGCGGAACCTCGTGTGCTAGAGCGGAGGGTCAGTGACCCGTCTGCTTAGGTAGGATATGCCCACAGCCCCAGGAGTCTTTCCCCTGCCATCGTAGGGTGCTGTATTTGTAAGGACGCCCATAGTCGTCAGGGACGTTTCCCTTTAGTGAGGTTTATCTGCGGAGTTGCGGAGCTGCGGCCGCCATCTTGGATTTCCCATCTGACGGTGCTGCAGAAGGGAGAGACGGCGCAAGGCTGGATTAACACCAGGACCCCAGTGGAGTGTCAAGGTCATCGTAGTGACCGGAAGGTATCCTTATCTACAAGTGCACCTACACCGGTCACCAGGCGCTGATCCCGCCTCCCACTAACTAATTGGGTTTCCTGAGAGAGTGCCTATGGTACCATACTTCACTGGTTATGAGACATACTCCTAAGGAGAGTGGCAGAGCCACCTACGTACAGGACATTATCCCTACTAAGGTGTGGCCGAGCCACGTTGTGTGTGTGTATGTAATTGTTATATGATAAGTCTGCAGGTCATTTGTTATTGATGTGTGATATAAAAAGGTTGCTGTTGCATACTACTGTTGTTAGGTTCTTGCTCAGGGTATAATCTCTATAATGGGGATCCTGGGTAAGTGGAGGCGCTGCACCACAAGTGATAACGGTATACCCCCAGGCTCCCAATAAGCGGAGGCTCAGAGCTCCTGAAGCCACAGGTTTATGCACCGTAGTCCCTTAGTTCAGGCGTTCACAAAAAGGGCTACATACACATCTAAAATAAGCAGTCTAATAAAGATATCATTGTATGGTAACGTGCTTTTTATTCGAACTTGCCCAGTACCCCATTATGCCCATGGGTAATTTAAAGGTCCTGTTCATGTTATGCTATTGTCACAAATAAGGAAACCTTTGGCACAATCTCCAAAATGTGCAAGAAAAGAATGACTGAAAATGACCAGAAATAGCCATAGAATTCAAGCAACACCTCCATTTATTGTATTGACAAATGTATCTGGAGAATGTGTAATTTTTTTGCTGAAGCTCAGTGAAGGAAATCATGAAGAAAAATGTAAAAGGTTTACTCAAGTTATCACAGTTCTGTTATATATTTTGCTAATTCATTAATGAGTAGGGTATTCTTTTTACTTCTAACAAATCATATCATATTGTGTAATTCTGTAGTTACAACGATTGTAACTTTGGCAACATATGCTCAGACAAGGTAGGCCAAAAGGTTCTTATCAGTCATCAAATTCCATGTTTTTAATCTGAAATTTTCAGATGCCACATTGAAGAAATGTGTGATTATTGGAGTTTAATGCCTGATGGAACCTGGGATGCATACACCAATATATAAATAATATAAATGAGAACTGGAAACATCTTTCAATTCCCATTGTAATGCACCTAAACAGGAATTACTGAAAACTGATCTGGGCGAGTACAAAACAATACTTTAAAATATGGTAAAGTGGATTATTGTGGGTTACTACAGCCCTCGATAAATAATTTGAGTTAAGACAAGCAACATAATGTAATGTACATTATGCATGACATGCCCCTTTGAATGTTAAGTAGAATTGCCAAATCTAGAGCTGGAGTATTTTTGATTCAAAACAATGGGTATTCTGCATATTCATAGCTATACCTGTGTATATCTGCTTATGGAGATCAATATCAAATACTTAGGGGCCTATTCTATAAGCCTTCATAACCCACTTATCGAGGCCTTTATGCCCAAAATGCCTACTGCTATTCTATAAGCCTCGATAAGTGGGTGATAAAGGCATGAATTGGCAATTTTTTCAGCCATCCAAAACAGATCGCTGGTTGACTGGCGATAAGCGGCAGGTTCTGAAACTCGTGCAATTCTAGTAGCCTCGATTAGTTAGCTTTAGAATGCCGAGTTTCTCCCAAAATCCTCACGCCAGGAAAAGTTGGCGTGAAGCTGATGAGAACATGCAGAGAAGGCGGCGAGAGGGGACTTAGAAAAAAAATGCATTCTTCCTGCATCAGACCGATGCCGGGAGTTTCCGGAGCTGATACCCATTAATATCAGAACCGGAAGCCCCCGGCATAAATCCCATGCAATAAAAATGCATTCACAGATGCAGCGGCCGTTATCCGACTATTTCTCAAATTGGTTTTCGAGATCTCCCAGAAATCCTTTAAAAATTTGCCACAGCAAACTAATGGCCCATGGGATTAACACAGCAGGGGTCCCTGCTTATCATTGAGACAACCATACTAACTGCATCCATTCACCATTAATTGGTGATTGCGTCTAAGAACATCTGTGCAGTGTGAGTTTTTTATAAATTCAAATTATTGTCTGCATTTACTGTATGCTCACTACATAAAGGGTGCAATAATTTACTTTCACACTATAGGTGATATATATTATATACTATACCCTAAGACTATTTTTCTTGTTTGGTGTCTTGAAACAACTATAGTCTGTTTTTGAGCATTGGTCTACTGTCATTCTGATTTTATAATCAGTGGGGTATTTACCCAAGGAAAACATTGAACAAGCACAAAGTGTGTCACTATACGCTATTTTCTGTTCCTTTCTTTTCCTTTGTTTTTTATATATTACACTGAGCACCGATTGAGGAAGAACAGCACCGAAGAAGACAATCTTTTCTCTCTAAGGGCCAACAGAGGATCTGGACAATCCGTGTCACCTCCTGGTAGCAGGATTTCCGAATCTTTAGAGGTGGTCATTTATCACACCAATATATTTACTTAAGTATTATTATTTGTGTTTGTATTATTGTTACATCACCATTATTGTATTTCACACACGTGTGTATCACATTATTAAGGATGTAGCGCTGAGGTTGTGCTTTTTTCCACAGCCAATGGTGCACACAACTGTGAGAGAATCTATTCAATATTTCTATGTTAGCGGAGCAGTAAGTGTGGTATTTAGAGACTCATTTAAAAGCAATCAAGATTGTGGGGGAAAATTCCTCACTGATCACTCATATGCAAAGATTGATGCAGAATTACAGGGGGACTGGTGACAGGAGGAGGATGTTGGTGCCAATTGCTTTAAGCAGAAATGGCTGCCAACCAAAGTACCAGCTAGCACTAGCTTAATGTAGAACAAGTGCTAGCTTGAGTATTGATGTTAAGCCTTCATCCACAACCTACAGAGGTACTTGTACACTTGTTTCACTTGATATTTTTGTCATTTTAGTGCCCCTAACTTCTTCTGCTGTCTGCTAGCGAAAGCCAGAGTGATAGGATTTTGTTTGAAAGGCAATGGTTGAAGCAAGATTTGCTGACAAATGGATATGGATAATACTAGTAGGCTAAGAGTAAAGGGAATTAAGTAAGATAGGGGTCAGTGAGGGTGTCATGCTAGGGACTTGTTGCATTTTAATAGTTTGAAGAATGGCAAACTGCCAGTACTGGAGGTCATGGAAGTGACCACCATAGAAGCATTGCTCGACTGAGATGTGTTGCCCCAATAAGTAGTACCCGACCATACCTAATGTAAACATGTACCTGCCCAGTATTTAGTTGATCTATTTCTGCAGCAAGCTTATTTTGACTTGTTTGGTATTTACCTCTATTTCTGGCGAGGAGCTAATTTGCTCTGTGACTTTATATGTTTTTTTTTTTAGAATTCTATTGTGTTTGTACACATCATTGTTGGTATATTAATAACATGTGTATTTTGATATTTTTTGCACACAACTGTGAGTGTCCCCATTTTGTGGAGTTTCAGGGATTCCTTTCTTTAGGGAAAAACACCCTGTTTTTTTTATTAGTGTAAGGGTATATGTCTATATTAGTTCCCCTGTATACTTGATATACTGTATAAAAAACATGTGTTACTATATTTGATGATCTGTATTTTGTATGTTCCGTGTCAGAAGAAATCACTAAGCACCCACTTGCTGTTTTTTTTTCTTCAGTATTTCTGGAATACTATTCCTTCATCTTCAAGCATTAGCAATAAAGCAAGTAGGAATTCAAAATGTACCTTAAATCCTGTCACTAGAGAAAAATGCCAATATGTTTTTCATTTGTTTATTCACCATTGGCAAGAAACCAAAGGGGTAGTTCATTGAACTGCGATAGTGCTGATTCAGCAGCACTGCACGGAATCTTCCAATAACTTGAATAGGGAATTCTGCACGGTAATGCCAAATTCGCACCACCGCAGCTTAATCAATTACCCCCAAACACTTTTAAAGAAAGCCAAGGTTCAAATAGCATTTTTAAACCTCATAGGTTTTATCTTCAAGTGCCCTGCAAAAGAAACCAATGAGGTTTCCAAAGCGCTGTACACTATAATTTCATCGATTAAGAACTTTAATATTGGTCTGCTAAAAAGTATCACAATAAATCTGCAGTTCTCCAGGACCGATATAGCTACTAAAGCTTTTAACTGCATCATGGAAGATACCACAGTTCTCAGTGTCACTTGGCAGCTCAGTAGGTTTAAAGAAAGGAAGCAACAAAAGCTCAACAGTGACATCTACTTCTTAACATGCAAAAAGAAGAACACTGTATCCAAAGGATTCTAATGATAACAACCCTCTTTAAAACAAATGTATGATTACAATTACAGCACAGCCCCCTTTAAAACTAATTTAGGATTACAATTACAGCCCTCTATCAAACACATTTTATTTACCTGTGAGCTGAACTGTGCTCCAATTAATTAGTGAAGCATTTTAATCAATATTATACTGTTGCTTATAATTTATTTACCAACACTATATGAAAACATATTTTTGGCACTGATTACTTTACTGCAAGACATTCCTCGGGTCTGTATTTGTCAGTCATATTTGCTACGCATGCTTATATGCAAATATATTCGGGGACAATACATGGAGCTTTCAAAAGAACTATTCATCCCACGGGCAGCACATAGGACTCAGGGCCATCCCTTAAGGTTGGAGGAAAGGAGATTTCACCAGCCACAAAGGAAAGGGTTCTTTACACTAGGGGCAGTTAAAATGTGGAATTCATTATCCATGGAGACTATGATGGCAGATACAATAGATTTATTCAAAAAAAGGTTGGACATCTTTTTAGATAGGAAAGGTATACAGGGATACACCAAATAAGTATACATGCGAAAGATGTTGATCCAGGGATTAATCCGACTGCCAATTCTTGGAGTCAGGAAGGAATTTATTTTTCCCCTTATGAGATATCATAGGATGATATTACTCTGGGGTTTTTTGTTTGCCTTCCTCTGGATCAATAAGTAAGTATAGATAAAGGATAAAGTATCTGTTGTCTAAATTTAGCATACTGTAGGTTGAATTTGATAGACGTACGTCTTTTTTCAACCTCATCATCGTCTACTATGTAACTATGCTTCCTGCCATTGCTGTCTTGTATAATAGCTAGCGATGGTCTTACTAGTCTTACTATGCCTGGGCGTCATTGTCATTTTTTCTTAATAACTGTGTAATACATTGGAAAATGGCTAGAAGATCAGCCAAATCTCCTACCAATTTCAGCATCAATGCTGTTCCAAGTACAGAATTTTAGTTTCGTCATGTCACATAATAATACTTGCATATGAAGAGAATAATTCCACTGTACACCGGTATGTAATTCCAGTTGTCTCATAAAATGTATCAGTAATACGGTTGACTATAAAAAGCTTTATAATACTCGACATTTTTCATAAAATGTATTTTGCTATCTGTTGTAAATAACTTGTACTTGCATTGCATAAACTTTGTGATAGATATATGAGTAATATATTTGGTGTTACTTTTGGGCAGTGCTTAATCAAGCTATCCAAGACATGTCCACTTTCACTTATTTTCTCTGAGTATCACTGATTTTTAGTATCAACAGTCAAAGGCTGCAGCCCCGGTAGCGCTGAGCTACTTACATATATAGTCTAGATATATGTAAGTCCCCGCTCACGCGGTGTGCACGTGCTCGTGTGTGAGCACACACGCTCTGCGCTTAAACAAAAAAATCTTACTTTTTATCGCGCTTAACTACCCGCAATGCCCCCCCCCCTCCACGTGCGTAAATGCATGGACAACCGGCGCTCATGCTTGGAGCGCTCTCCAAGCATGAGTGTGCTCAGCGCCAGCGGGGACTCAGCCTAACTGATATAAATCAGTCATTTTATTGATCCGAATCCCTCAGATCTCACTTATTTCAATCATTATCAGTTGATATTTGTGCAATGCTCTTAAAATAATGCATTGCTGATAGACCCTTTGTTAATTTGTACATTCTTATATATGTATTTTTAGTGCGCAAAGGTAACAGAAAACACAAAAGAGGGAGCACGGCTTCACTGCAAGGTAAGAGGCCTTTCCATGTGACCACCACAAGTTTAAACCCTTACGCTTGAAGCAGTGCTGCTTGGTCATGTACTGTAGCACCAGCCTAAGTGCAAGTGCTTTCTACAATGCAGTTCAGAGGTGAATTTCTTCTGAATTACTAGGATCCCAGATGTAAGGCAGCAGAGTGCATGCACTGGCTCCCAGTTGCAACAATGTAAAAAAAAGAAACATTTATGATCTTTGCGAGTGTTTATGAACCAGAAACATTTTAAAGCTGCAATTCCCCCCCAGAAGCAGATATGGTTGAACTCATATAATGTTAGTGCCTTGCTTCCGGAGCATATGTCCTGCACTTTTTAATGTTATTTTTAGTGTTAAAAATCTGGAGGTTTTTAATCTCTAGTGTCTGAGGTTAACATTGTAACCTTTAGACTGCATTGGGCTATGGAGAAAGCTCAATTTGAAACCCGGACACTTAGGGACAGATACACAAAGCTCTGTTAGTGACTTTACGAGACGCTATCTTCAGATAACATCTTGTTAAGTTCTAACGTGGATCTTCAAACCTTCCTACCGAGGCTTTGTGTGCTTTCTTTATTTTAAAACGGCCTGCCGTTAACTTTAACTGACATTTGTGCTAATAATATGCAAATGAGATGTGGATCACCTCAACGCATATCTATAGAACTCTTTTAAAGTTAACGGGGTACATAACGCTATGTTAATTTAGGTCCTGATTATACTTGGCGTTAGGTGCTTCCAGCTTCCAGCACCTAACCCTGGGTCTTGTTCAGGATTCGGAAGTGGGCCACTGTGGCTTCCTTTATGATCTGTCTGAGATATGTAAATGTGCTCACAAGTGATATTTTAATTTGCTGTATATTGCCTTAACATTATAGGAAGCCAACGGGAATACCCTGGAGTAGCCCAAAAATGTAGCCAATGGTAAGGTAACCCAGAGGTTGATAGAAATACCTTTATTACACTTCTACCACAGTAGTACAGTATGTCGCTATGGCATACAAGTGGTTAACCATGAGTTGCTATGACGAGTTTCTAGCGACAGCCCCTGGCCAGGGCTCTCACAAAAAAACGGAAATGCTCCAGAGGCCACATTCAGTGGCAGAAGAAAGACGCCTACATATAAAGATACAGAAACAAAGGAAAAAAAAAAAATATGAAGAAAAGAAGATTTTTTTAAGAAATAATTAAAGATGAAGATTCTTCAAGCAATAGAGGATCGAGGGCATCAGACCAGCTAGGGATCCCTCCCGCAAGGATGGCACCGGATTGCAAATAGGGCCTAGATTGATTTGGCTTTTTGATTTTTCTGGGGTTTCTTTGTTTATTTTTTATATTGGGCTAGTGGATTTTTTGTTGCTACTTGTTTTGTGATTTTTGTATGTTTGTAATGGTTTTTGGTCATTGGGCCTGCGGAATTTTTTTTATTTCGGTTGGGCATCGGTTGAATTTATGGTGGGTGGCTCATTTCTACTTGAGATGTCCATTGGTTGTACTTAATTTGTTTACCAAGCACAGGCCAACCTTGATGGCCCTATGAAATTTGTGAGTGTTACCTTTTCGTATACATATATATTTACACATGTACAGTATGTATATATATATATATATATATATATATATATATATTTATATTTAAATATATATTTATTTATATATATATATATATATATATATATATATATATATATATATATATATTAGAGAAAAAGAGAAAAGAAGCGCCCGATCCTTGTGTAAAATCAGATGAACAATATTTAATATATCATGGACAAGACAAATGCACACTTACAATTTGTCTAATAAAATAAAGCATATTATGGGACCTGCCCATGCACCAACTGAGGACTCCTCGGTCTCTTCTTTGTGTGTGAATGTCCGCAATGGCTCCAGATAGAATAGTGCTGTCCGCCGCTATCTCCAGGAGAGTAGTCCTTAGTGTTTGGGAGCGGTCAATCTCCGCGTGCGGCCGCCATTGCGCTTTCTTGTTACACTTTAAAACCGGAAAAATCTTCAGACACGTCCTTGCGTCCTCACGCTGGTGCTGGGAGCTGCCCGGCCACCGTAGATTCACTGCCAGATATCCCTATGCGTTTCTTCCGACTCTGCGGATTTCATCAGGGGATGGATAGCACATGGAACTGCCTTGTGTTAAATAGTCCCTTTCACCAATAAAAAAACGTTTCTCCACAGCTGTGTTTAGTTCCATTAATATCATTGGGCTAATCTCTATTACCTGGTGCAATAGCTAAACAATTAAAGCTAACTAAATGAATTAAAAGGATAAACATAAGAATAATACAAATACCTGCAAACAATTACTCATTAGAATTAAGTGATAGACACTGAAACAGACATAAAGTATAGAAGACATGCAAAGGCTTATTGCTGATGTGCATAGATGGTATTAAAGTATAATTACTATTAATGGGTGTTACTGAATAATAGCAGATGACACATTAAATATATTCTTAATCGAAACCATTGATATTATCATAAAGATAGCCCTGCATAGAACAAAGAAAATAACATACAGTTTATTATTTTTTCACATTGCCTACTATATGAGCCATTTTTTAATTTTTTATTGTTTAGTTAAGTCTCAGTGACATACTTGAGTCATTTTATACCTTTTTTGGCAATATCTCCATATTGCTTTTTTATTTTTATTTTTATTTTTCATGTTATGCACATTTCTTTTTGCTTTTGTGTTTTCATTTAGGTAGTCATTTTTTGTTATTCATGCCAGAATACATTTAGTATTTTTCACACACATTGTCTTTGGGCTTATCCGCCTGGTGCAATCACTTGCCACATCTGTCAGAGCTGCAGCAATTTAGGTGTAGTGTGTGAAGGGTGCTGTCTATATTTTCTGTCACACACACATATATATATATATATATATATATATATATATATATATACATATATATATATATACATACTGTACGTGTGTAAATATATATGTATATAAATAACAAAAAGCAGAAGCACATGCCCCATAGTGTATTATCATTTAATACAATTGGCTTTTTGAAGAAACCTTATAAATGCATACTCACAAATATAAGGGTTAAAATTGCATATATATATATATATATATATATATATATATATATATATATATATATATATATATATATATATATATATATATATATATATATATATATATATAAATGATACTTCACCAAAATCAAATGACCAGGGAAGGAGACACAGCATTACAGGGAATGAAAAAAGAGTATTTAATCCATAGGTATCCAACGTTTCGGAGCAATCCTGATGAAGGGGCCCTGGGATGGCTCCGAAACATTGGATATCTATTGATTAAATACCCTTTTTTTTTTTCATATTCCTATAGTGCTGTGTCTCCTTCCATGGTCATTTGATTTTGGTGAAGTATCTTTTTTATACTATTTATGATGCGCACACTTGCCAATTGTAAGCTAATTGTTTTGTATATATGGTGTGCTTTCTCTCCCCTTTTTTGTGTATATATATATATATATATATACACACGTCATTGTTTTTGTTTTTATTGCCTGAGGTATTATTGTGTATTGTGTTGATGCCGGCCATTAGTCTTACAGTACCACTTTTGGCTAGAAGGGCAAATGGCTGGTACTGTAGAGGGGGGTTAGGTTTTTTGGGGATAGGGTAGGGTCTATAGAGGCTGTGGCTTATGGGGGTAGGTGCCCCAGGGAGGGAAGTTAGACTGCCTGGGGGAAGGTTACAGGGTGTGGTTAACCCTTTGTATGCCATTGCTTTTGTATTGCTATGACATACAATGGGTAGTATGGTAGTTACGGTATTTCTATAAATCCCATGGCTACCGTAGTGACCATAAAGGCAAGCATAATACTGTACATGCTCTCCTGACCGCTACGGCTTTCAAGGGGTTAATTATGATAATTTTTATTGGGAATGAAGATGCTAATACCTGTCATCTTCATTAGCAGATGGCTAACGCAGCCCAGAGTTACTAACAGCTAGTGCCGGTGTTAGCTGGCTAACGCTGTACTAGCCATATGCGAATGAGGAACTCCCCCTGTCTCACTTATAGGCCTTATCTCTAAATTCCTTTATTAACAACACTGCTCAATTTAAATGATCTTCTGTAAATTATTCTACCCTATACAAAGTACATATTTCCACAGCCACTGCCTTTGAAGTGGGTGAATCGGAAATGTTTTGCAGCCAAGGAAATAGTCAGAGAGAAAGAGAGGCATTTTAAATGACTTACATCTCTCTCTCTCTCTTTGTATCTCTCTCTCACCGTCTCACCATCTCACCTTGAGAAATTAAGAAATATAGAACCCACTCTTGCTATGGGGACACGTAACAAATTGGGCAGGTTATGATATAGATAATGAGAGTAAACCGCACAGTGAATGTTCAAAAATGCTTTAAAATAAACGTACATAAGTTTTAATAAGGCATAAATTACTTAGGCGCTTATTAAATGTGCTGTGAAGCCGTCTTCCCTCCAAGGCATAAACTTAATAACATTTGGCTGTTGTGGCCCCCAAAAAATGACATTATGGGACCACTGATGCTAAATGTCAGTGAGCGACTTCAAATCCGTAAAAGACTAACAGAAAATCAGTGAGGGTTGACAGGTCTTTTGGGAAAAATCGAGTGCTGTTCATATTAATGGGGATTACATCTTCCCAAACCCAATTTGACATGGAAAACATACACATTTCCATATTTTTTTATTTACCTACCCTTTCCTATTATTGCATGAATTTGCCCTGAACATACTGCAGTTTCATGAGCAGATTAAATCCACACCATAAAAATTACAACCTATAACCTAAAACATTCTCATCTTTTCCTTCGGTATCATCACTATGGTAATGACTAGTCTTCATTGTTAACCTTTATTTTAAATATTACATTGCAGTGATTTATTTTGACATGTGCTCTACAATTAACGCAAGCCCGACAAACTCCTTACCGTGAAAGTGATGGTCTCTTCGGCCTCTTGTGCAGATATTAAATGAACCAAAGTAGCCAAACACAGAATCCTCAACATTCTGAAATTGCAAAAGGAACATGTTTACATTTTGCAGTCACATCTTGCAATGCTCTGACACAATGTAATTTGTTAAGTAGGCAATACCGCCTGTTCAACCACTTTTTAATAAATTACAGAGTGCGCAACATAATAACAGCATCTACTGCAGATTATGCAAATATCACTACAACCTATAACATTATCTCATTGGGCTGCCCTACGGAAAGGTTACTTTTTAGATTGCACTTGGGGATAGAGTACCGTGTTTGGATGTTCTCATTTGATATATATATACACCATGTTCTTCATGTTCTTGTATAGCGCTGCTAGTTTTACGTAGCGCTTTACAAAGACATTTTGCAGGCACAGGTCCCTGCCCAATGGAGTTTACAATCTATTTTTTGGTGCCTGAGGCACAGGGAGATAAAGTAACTTGCCCAAGGTCAAAAGGAGCCGACACCGGGAATTGAACCAGATTCCCCTGCTCTGTGTCCGTCAGTGTCTTTACTCACTGAGCCACTTCTACGTGGATGCTAAGTACTCCACCATTTTACGTTTTATTTTCCCACAATTTAGCTGTTATATTTTGAATGAAAATGACCACAACAATAACAATATGTGATCCCATACATTACAGAATAAAAAACATACAGATGTAGCCAACGTTTTTGCAATATTTGGCACGCTTCCATGGGTGGAATGGCACGGTAGCCCTGCCCTCTTCTCAAAGAACAAAAAACAATGGAGCGCTGTTTACGTCCCGCTACAGCGTGCCAAACATTGGCTACATTTGCACATATGAATTTGTCAATTAAGCAAAATAAGATTTCAAAAGATTGTAGATAATTAAATATGATGTAAATTAAGCATTATAAAATGTGAAGTGAATAAACGTGCAAGATGGAAGAGAAAGAAAGAGAACTATTTGAGGGGGAAGGTAGAAGAAAAAAGTAAAAATGGAGTATTCAAGATATTTGATCATTTATTTCTACAGTATTTGCAAATATTTAGAAAATCCTATTTCACTTCATTAACTGTTATTAATGATTAGACTTACATTTTGGGGCATTTAGCTTACACTCAAACTCTGAGCACTGCTACATTTAATGGAAGGAAATGCATTTTTACAGTTAACATTGCAAAAGACAAAGAAAAGGCCAGAACTCGACAATTCACTGTACTGTATGTAGATCCTTGCAAGGATGAGACAAGAAAGGAATGAGATTAATGATCGCAGGGTCTTCTTTAAAGTATTGGGATTTTTGGCTACATAATATTAAGTTACTTACAACATACAGGTATATTCATCATTCCAAAACAAAGAAAGCCTGCTGCTCAACCCAAATCAGTGGTAAGTATGTAAAAATGATGGCGGTGCATGAGCGAATGAGAACGTATATGTACAACAACAATGTGAATCAATGCTTGGGATCACAAAAAGAGTGACCCCAAGCAGGGATTCACATAGTTGTTGTACATATTCATCTTTCCCACATTTTTGTAGAATGTTAGTAGAAATTTCAAATTAAAATAAATTGTTATATATATGTTTATACATATTGACAATATCGTGATATTACATTTACTCTTTAATATTTTAATATTTTTGTATAGATACACTATTACATATAGACTATTGATTGACACTTAGGGCCTCATGCAGAGAGCAGCGCTAACAGGGAAAGCGGCATGTATTGGCGAAATCTGCCTTTAGAAAGGCAGATAATGGGGAGTTTTAAAAAAAGCGCCATTTTTTTTTTCTCAGAATCTCGCCGCGCGGCTGGAGAGAACAGAAATCTCTCCAGTCTTGAAAACGGCCATATGCAGAGAGCAGCGAACGCCATCTAGTGGCTGTTCGCGGCAAAAAAATGGCGTGATTTTCAACATTTTTCCTCTCCACCAAGCAGCTGGCGCTCCGCGGCCGGTGGAGGAGAAAAAAAAAAAAATCGATTTCTTTCCCTCTAGTTTCAACAGTGCTCATAGCGCTGTTTGAAACTCTCCATATGCAGAAAGGATTGTAAATGCAGTTTTATGCCCTTTCTGCATATGGAGAAAAAAACTCTCCAATAAAGCTAAATTTTCTTCCCCTCTCCAATTCTAAATAGCGCTGCTCTCTGCATGAGGCCCTTATTATTTTGGAGATTATATTACTACTGTATATAACTATGCAATTTAACCTTTTGTTAAGATAGTGTATGTGTTATATTTTCACTTGATGACTCTTATATATTAAGTCTTTATTTCTCATTTTTGGATATCTTTACTGTATGTATTTCATGTTCACATTTGAAGAGGTTTATCTATTGAAATGTGCATCTTTTTTATACAGTTTTATCTATACAGATGCAGTATCTTTTATCTATCAGCTGCCACAGAGCATGTGTTGGTGCACAGTGTGCAAAGTGTTGTCCATCCATGGCACAGTGCTTGGCAGGGGGTAATGGCCCATTGGGATTAACACAGCGGGGGTCCCTGCTTCTGAATGGGACTCCCACTGTGCGAATCTAACCAGGATGCACCTGTCTGTAAGAGATGCGCAGTAAGAGTGAGACTGAATCAGTCACTCTGTGTGCGCCTCTAACAGGCAATCACAAGGATTTTATTTTAATAACACAGTATTGTTGCAGGTGGTCTCCGGAGCTGAACCGCATTAATTTCAGCCTTGGGGACCAATTGATTCCTGAGTTACAGGCCTGGGTATGGGATGCCCGTATCTCCGCTATGTTTAAATCCTCCCATGTTTCGGGACCGGGACATTTAAACAATGCAGGGAGATACCGGCACCCCATACCGGGACTTGTAACTCGGGAAGCACAGGGTCCTAGTGGCTGAAATCAATGCGGTTTAGCTCTGGAGTCCCCCTGCTTCAATACTTAAAATAAAATCAAAGCAGCGCGATCGCCTGTTAGAGGATCGCCTGTTAGAGGAGTGCAGGGAGAGTGACTGATTCAGTCTCAAAGTTACTGCGCGTCTCTTACAGACAGGACTGCTGCATTTCTATATTAGGATAGTGCACTTCCTTCTTCATTTTGTATTCCAGATATGTTGACACTGGAATGCACTATGCAGATTTGCTGACACGCACCACAAGCTTTTGCGATGTCGCCACTATACTTGTCACGGGGGAAAATACGGGTCCCCTCGATCACACAGGAAATAGATGTCACTTCCTGCTTGCTTTGGCCAAGGAGATATCACCAGGGAGGTATATAGCAGCATTTGTTTGCCTTACTTGACTCCCTTACCTGTCGAAAGTACCACGGAGGTCAGAAACGTTGTAACTGTTGCTGACTTTTTATGCATTAATATTCAGTTTGGCCACACTGCTCAGGGGCATGCACTTATATTGTTTTTTTTTTTTTTTTTTTTTTACAATTTTGCCTTTTATTTTGTATAATGTTTTCTAATTGTACAGTTAACCGTGGCCATATTTGCAGACCCATTTAAAGCTGCAGTTCAGTCTTTTTTTTTTTTTTTTTTTTAATTTATTTTTTTACTTTAATAGCTTCATGTGGGCAATCTCTATTTACCTAAAGAACTGTATAGCTGTCAGTCAATCCGTTCTCCATGTATTAATCGGCGAAATTTTTGTGACATATTAAAAGCTGGCATTTGTTTATAATTTGCCTCCGGCAGTCAGTGGAAGACTCATGAATATTCATGAGTCTCCCAGTGACGTGTGCTCGCTCCCGATCTGCCGCTGTGTGGTGCCCCCTTCTGCCCGATCCCTGCGGCTGTCAGCCTGCGCGAGATGGAGGGGGCTTGTGCCGCCAGTGGGGAGGGGGGAGCGGGAGATGTGTCTCCCTTCTGCTCCGATCCCTGTGCCTGCCTCCCTGCCCGCGCGCGCGGGAGATGCAGGGGGGTTGCGCTGCCCCCGTGGGGGGTGGGGAAGGGAGGGGGGAGCGGGAGATGTGTCTCCCTTCTGCTCCGGTCCCTGTGTCTGCCTCCCTGCCCGCACGGGAGATGCAGGGGGGTTGCGCTGCCCCCGTGGGGGGTGGGGAAGGGAGGGGGGAGCGGGAGATGTGTCCCCTTCTGCTCCGGTCCCTGTGTCTGCCTCCCTGCCCGCACGGGAGATGCAGGGGGGTTGCGCTGCCCCTGTGGGGGGTGGGGAAGGGAGGGGGGAGCGGGAGATGTGTCTCCCTTCTGCTCCGGTCCCTGTGTCTGCCTCCCTGCCCGCACGGGAGATGCAGGGGGGTTGCGCTGCCCCTGTGGGGGGTGGGGAAGGGAGGGGGGAGCGGGAGATGTGTCCCCTTCTGCTCCGGTCCCTGTGTCT
Organism: Ascaphus truei; assembly: GCF_040206685.1. NCBI lineage: Eukaryota > Metazoa > Chordata > Amphibia > Anura > Ascaphidae > Ascaphus > Ascaphus truei. The sequence continues at coordinate 94,984,419 of NC_134486.1, read as the reverse complement.
GCCTCCCTGCCGCGCGCGCGGGAGATGCAGGGGGGTTGTGTCCCGGAGCAGTGGTGGCAGCAAGGTGGTGATTGTGTGTGTGTGTATATGTGTGTGTGTGTGTATATAAATGTGTGTGTTTGTGTATATATATGTGTGTGTGTGTGTGTGTGTATATATGTGTGTGTGTGTATATATATATGTGTGTGTGTGTGTGTATATATGTGTGTGTGTGTATATATATGTGTGTGTGTGTGTATATGTGTGTGTGTGTATATATATGTGTGTGTATATATGTGTGTGTGTGTGTGTGTGTGTGTGTGTGTGTGTGTGTGTGTGTGTATATATTAGTGTGTCACCACAAGTACTCAGTCACCCACCCACCCACTCCCCCTCTCCCGCCCACCCACCCACTCCCCCTCTCCCGCCCACTCCCCCTCTCCCGCCCACCCACCCACCCACCCTCTCCCCCCCACCCACCCTCTCCCCCCCACCCACCCACCCACCCACCCTCTCCCCCCCACCCACCCACCCACCCTCTCCCCCCCACCCACCCACCCACTCCCCCTCTCCCCCCCACCCACTCCCCCTCTCCCCCCCACCCACTCCCCCTCTCACCCACCCACCCTCTCCCGCCCACCCACCCACCCACTCACCCTCCCACTCACCCTCTCCCGCCCACTCACCCTCTCCCACCCACCCACCCACTCACCCACCCACTCTCTCCCGCCCACCCTCTCCCTCACTCATTTATATCTGGCTTTTTTTATTAGATTAGTAAGGAACTATGTACAGTAACAAGGACAAGTTGAAGTAAAGTATAAATGTAATACAATAAATAAACGGTTATGTCAAAAACAAATGTTATTAGTTCTTACTAGGAATTTTATTCCATTTCTTTTTTTAAAAGGTGGGACTGGGGCGAGTAGATTTTTGGGTGATTTGTCTAGATAGAGGTGTGTGTGTGTGTGTGTGTACACTGGAAGTCAGAATACTTCTGTCAGACCGCTTGTGTGTGTGTGTGTGTGTGTGTGTGTACACACACACACACACACACACACACAAGCGGTCTGACAGAAGTATTCTCTGACTTCCAGTGTCTGCCGCTGCTACAGCGTAACTCCTCCCTACCGCCCTCCTGTCCCGCTCCTGTCCCATTCACATGGTCCTCTTCTCCCTTCCGCCACCACTGCTGTCCTCTGCCGCTGCCGAGCTTTGCTGCAGGATGCCGTCCTTCTCTCTCTCCGCCGCCGGCTGCTGTCCTCTGCCGCTGCCGAGCTTCGCTGCAGGATGCCGTCCTTCTCTCCCTCCGCCGCCGGCTACTGTCCTCTGCCGCTGTCGAGCTTCGCTGCAGGATGCCGTCCTTCTCTCCCTCCGCTGCCGGCTGCTGACCTTCGCTATATATCCATACATACATATACATATATACATACAGTATATATAAAAAAATATATATATATGTTCTTCAGTATTTATTGATACCTTTTTTTTATTTGGACCAACAATTTGTGTCATGGGACAAGCTTTCAAGAGTTTTCCTCTTCCTCAGGTCAAGCAATACCATAAATATATACGCACATAAACATGCGCACACAGTGTATATGTTTGCGTGTGCGCATGTTTATGTGTGCGCATGTTTGTGTGCGTGTGCATATGTGTGCGTGTGCGCATGTATATGTGCGTGTACGCATGTATACGTGTGTGCATGTTTGTGTGTGTATATATGTGCGTTTGCGCATGTTTATGTGCGCATGTATACGTGTGTGCATGTTTATGTGTACGTGTGTGCATGTTTATGTGTGCGTGTGCGCATGTTTGTGTGCGTGTGCGTGAGCGCATGTATGTGTATGTGTGCGTGTGCGCATGTATACGTGTGTGCATGTATGTGTGCGTGTGCACGTGTATGTGTGCGCGTGCGCATGTATATGCGTGCGTGTGCATATATATCTATATCATACAAACACTCACAAAGGGGGTAAGCGCGGCCCTCCTACCCCAGCCGCCAAAGCTCCCTTACCCCCTCGCCGCTCCCTCCCCCCCCCGCCCGCTCCCTTACCCCCCCGCCTGCTCCCTTTTCCCCCCCCCCCGCCCGCTCCCTTACCCCCCCGGCCGCCAACTCCCCAGCCGCTGGGGGGCCAAGCAGCCTCGGATCTGCGCCAGTCCCACTCTCCACCACCTCTCACTCCCGTTGTGTGTGTGTGTGTGTGTGTAGGGACATTTTACTCCTGCCAACAATTTGTGCCTCACTTTCACCCCACCCTACCCCTGCCCTTCACCCCCCCTACCCCTGCCCTTCACCACCCTCTACCCCTGCCCTTCACCCCCCCTACTACCCCTGCTCTTCACCCCCCCTAACCCTGACCTTCACCCACCCCTACCCTTCACCCACCCCTACCCCTGCCCTTCACCCCCCCTACCCCTGCCCTTCACCCCCCCTACCCCTGCCCTTCACCCCCCCCACGCCTGCCCTTTGACTGACGCACGCACACACCCTGACTGACGCACTCACACACCCTGACTGACGCACGCACACACCCTGACTGACGCACGCACACACCCTGACTGACGCACGCACACACCCTGAGTGACGCACGCACAGACCCTGACTGACGCACGCACAGACCCTGACTGACGCACGCACACACCCTGACTGACGCACGCACACACACCCTGACTGGCGTACGCACACAAACCCTGACTGGCGCACGCAAACAAACCCTGACTGGCGCACGCACACAAACCCTGACAGCCGCACGCACACACCCTGACTGACGCACGCACACACCCTGACTGACGCACGCACACACCCTGACTGACGCACGCACACACCCTGACTGACGCACGCACACACACTGACGCACACACACACTGACTGACTGAGGCACACACACACGCACACACTGACTGTGTGTGTGTGTGCGTCAGTCAGTCTGTGTGTGTGTTTGTGTTTCTGCGTCAGACTCACTGACGCGCGCGCACACACACTGACTGACTGACGCACACACAATGACTGACGCACACACACTGCATGAAGCTGTAAAGGAGGGAGGGGGGGAACTGGATTGATGTGAATGGGGGACAAACAGAGAGAGGGGGAGGGGTGAGGAGAGAGAGAGGAGCGGGAACATTACATCCCGGGCAACGCCGGGTCTCTCAGCTAGTATAAAATAAACGTAAAGAGAGGGTGCATACCATTCAATGATGGATACAAAAAAAGGAACAACAGGACAGTCACTCTTATACTCCCAGAAAGTGAATATATATATCATTTACGTGAATCACTATCCGTATTTGAAGTGTGTGTGTATATAAATATATATATACATACAAATGAGCATACAGTAATATTTCCATTTGCTATTTGCCTTGCTATGGAGGGTTTTTGTCACTTTTTTACTCACATAACTTCACATATACATACATATATAATATATAATATATATAATATATATAATATATATAATATATATATATATATATGCAGTGGAAGTGTATTGTGTGTATTTACCTACACACTCACTCCACATTTCAGTAACATACATATACATCTAAATAATATTCACATATACACGTTTGCTATAAATGGAATTATTACAATTTTTACATTATATACACGTGCAATGAATGGAATAAACACTGTAATAAGTTTGAAATCGCCTATCCGAGCTGCTATGCATGGCTGATCCCTTTTCTCCAGCTTCCTTGAATGTACTACTGTATGAGGAAGATCATGTGACCAGATGCTAGTGCACGTTTAGAGAGAGGGAGGGCAGTGCTGACAAAGGGGTGTGCCTGGGTTTGTGACAGGCCATGAAGGGGCAGTGCCTTAGCAAATGCTTGTTAAAATAGAATACAAGAAAATTGGTCTTTCAAAGTTGTTTTTTTAAAAACCGAAAATGCTAAAAGTATTTTTTCTTACTACAGAACTGATTTATTAAAAAAAACACACATGCAGGATATAGACTGAACTGCAGCTTTAATAATGTAACGTAACTGAGGATTTTTAATTCCAGCATATGACCAGCATATATATTGCATTCTGTATCCCTTCAATATACAAAATCTTTAATGGATGCAACACACTATGTGCCATATTTACTAAGCAGCGGTGCTAAGCAATTAGGCATCTTTCAGTCTACAGTATTCAAGAGAATGGGCCACAAGGTGCGTTATGGCTTAGTAAATACATTAGTAAATAAGTCCCTGAATCTGTTATGTATCCATAATTCATGACAAAACTGATTTTAATTCTATTTTAAAAAGATTATTTTTTCTTCTTAATTTGAGAGCTATATTATTGTACCAGGTTGTGTCAATGTTGATTTCCCTTGGTTCAAAGTACCGTAATTCATCACATAATGCATTTCAAATCCGAAACTAAAGGCTACTTGACCACAATACATTTATAATGTAAATTAAAGTGCTAAGACCTCCCAAAATTGCACAGTCTCACATAACACATTCACACAAGCACATTTACCGTATGCTTATTCTCAAGGGATAAGACAAGAGTCTTATTCATTAAGGTCCAAAGGGTTGATTGCACAGCAATCGTGTGAGGATTCTGCATGGTGCTCTGGTCCTGTTTATTTCTGAAGCTTGCTGTTAAGGCCATTTTGGTTTCTGGCAACCTCCTATTTAAGGTTTTATTTTCTTCAGGAAGTTGCTGAGCGAAGTTCCTGTTTCTGTCACAGTCTTAGCTATTGTTACTGCGTATATCTTGCCCTCTTGCCTGTGGATTCCATGTTGTTGACAGCAACAGGCCTTTGACCCCGACTCTGCAGCCGTCTGCCTGCCTTGACTGCCTGTGACCCTGACTCTGCACTTTTGCTGCCTACCACGACCTCATCCTGTGACCCCGGCTCTGCACCTTTGTTGCCTGCCTTGACCTCAGCCTGTGACCCTGGCTCTGCACCTTTGCTGCCTGCCTTGACTTCAGCCTTTGACCCCGGCTCTGCACCTTTGCTGTCTGCCTTGATCTCAACCTGTGACCCCGGCTCTGCACCTTTGCTGCATGCCTTGACCTCAGCCTGTGACGGTGGCTCTGCACCTTTGCCGCCTGCCTTGACCTCAGCCTGTGACGCTGGCTCTGCACCTTTGCCGCCTGCCTAGATTCTCTGCCTGCAATTCGACTACATTTACTCTAACAGGACTCTGTCCCTTGGCTCTGGTCGGTGAATATACAGTATACCACTACCTTAGCCCTGCAGGTCTGCTTCGTGATCTGAGACGAGCACCGTTATACATCGTCTGTCAACCTCCATTGACTTGAACAGCAGTTTTTGGTCGATTGCAGTGTGATTGGCCACTTCAAATACATTTAAAAAGGCCATAACAGTCACACAATTTAGTCCGGTATTTTTACTAGTGAATATGAGAATAAATGCCCACTTTTGTTTATGCCTTGTATTCATTTTTTACTTTCTGCCCATATTTTACAGGATTTATGTATATGTACACTATTAAGCCTACTTTTAAGGACCTGACCATAGCTGGTAAAATCTCAGGCAGGTGCTTCCCTTTCCTGTCAGAATGTTGGGATTCAACAAAGAAGGTGACCAGATGTAGAGCCATTTGGAATCAGTTTCAGGATTTCAATCTTTTCAGTTCTATAGTGCTGTGTCTAATCAGTTTTAGTGTTGTTTCAGCATTTTTACTGCTATTTTGCTAACTAATGTGTATTTAAGCCATTTTTACAATGAATAACACTTTTTTGTAATACTGTACCTTAACATTTTCTCCCACTGTGTGTGTTTTTTTTTGTGGGTTTTATATTGCTCTGTTTTATTAAGAATTTAGGCAACTCAAGACCATTTTTTTTACAGGAGTGGTTTCAAGCTCTTAAAAACGGTTGACTAGGAATATTACTTTCTTTTGGTCACTATTAATGTAGTGTACACCACATTTTGGGTTTGAGGCATATACATAATTTTATGACTAAATCTATTAGTTTATCACACCTTTGTAGAATAATGATAGTCTTTTGGCTGACATGACTTTTTATCTCAAATCACATGGGGTGGCTATTGGTATAAAAAAAAAATCCCATTCTACACCAACCTTTTTAGGGTTGGTGTAGAAGCCCATGTATAACTCATGTGTTTAAAATCTGGAATCCTTTCCCTTTTTAAAAGATATACAAATTATTTGTTATTTATATAAAATGATGATTCATTTTCTTAATATAACTGATGGGAATATGTGATTTACCTATGAACTGTACCTTCATCTTTTGCCCTTTCCAGGTGTTACTCTTGAAACTGTGTTTTTTTTTTTTTTTTTTTTACGGGAAACCAAATACAGGGCAAAACTTTTTTAGGGAGTAAAAGCTGTCACCTTTTAAAATTAATTAATTAAAAAATGTAAAAAAAAAAAAAAAAAAGGCACCTGGACTATTTCTAAGCTAGTCTGAGAAATAGTTTTAATGATTTTTCTATTATTCTGCTAATATTATAAATACAATTTCTTAGCCCTGCACACACTGTAGATACTGATAAAAAGGAACCATCAATGGGACAGATTATAACCACGCTTATGGAATAAATATGCCAATATAGGTTTAGTGGTCACATGCATGTTTATCACATTGGAATGCTACAGTAGCTGCTTTGACTAAACAACATTTTCTTTATGAACTGTATACTTTTTAATGGTAAGAGATATGGGGATAGTGGCACACTGCTATTTATAAAGAGTTAATAAATGATTCCTTCACTGGTGCTCACCCTCCGTCGACCCCGGTGTCTCAAAGCTGGATCCAGAATAATGTGAATACTTTGTAATGGAAGAAGCACACAGGAAAGGATGGAAGAAGCAAGGCACTATGGATTTTTATACTGCTAAATTATTGCCAATAGATCCGACGTGACGTTTCGGCCTCACACGGCCTTTCTCAAGAGTATATCCTTGAGAAAGGCCACGTGAGGCCGAAACGTCATGTCGGACCTTTTGGCAATAAATTTTCAGTATAAAAATCCATTGTGCCTTGCTTATTCCTTCCTTTTCAGTTACTATTGGACAGAGAATCCTGAACCAGGAGCACCGGTATATGTATTTATATTTTTCATTATCATACAGTAGGTGTGCAGCAGTTCCCTTATTTTATGGAAGCACACAGGAGCCTGGTATGTACTGTAAGCAAACTTACTTTGTATTTATAACATCAGCAGAGCAGGTACAACACGTAACATTTCAGGACCAGGTGTATGGTTTGAGGAAAGGACAATTTGGTCCAGAAACATTACGTGTTGTACCTGCTCTGTTGATGCTATAAATACTGATTAAGTTTGTTTACATACCAGGCTTCCTCCATTACAAAGTAATCACTGTATACTTTTTCATATTAGCAAGGTCATTTCTTTTATTATTAATAAATTGTACGTGCACGCATAGACTAGGTTTTTGATATATAAATGAGTTTTGCCTTTGGGATAACTGTGATTAATAATGAAGAACATTGTTTGCATCTATATGTAATGGTGTTCCCCGCCCCCCCCCATCTCACATTGGCCCCTTAAGTGACGAAACTGCCCCATGTTACATGTAATGTAGTGTGGTGCACCTGCTGGCTTACAGAACTCCTGAGTCTTCCGCGGTGATATGGGGAAATACATCAGGACTGGCTCATGAACTAATGCTGAGAACTACTCACTTCTAGTACAGCGCCTCCATCTCTTCCAGGTCCCCATAAAGCAGGGAGGAGTCTCTGGAAGAGAACATCTGGGTGCAGCTTCTCCCTGAATGACTCCACTCTCAGGCAAGAAGGTTCTTTCATGTTGGATATTCTTTATTAACATCTTTAGTGGCAGACTGCCCATCATTGCGGCCGGTCTCTAGCCGCTCATCATAAAGGTTGCCACCTCAAGGAAGTCCATGGACACCACTCCTAGTCAGGGCCCTAGAAGCTGTCCTTGCTCTTCCCTTACTCTCTAATAGAGTAAGGGGAATAGTCTGCCCACCTCTCCCCTAGGGGAGGGCCACAATCCTTGCCAGAGCCCTGGCAGTGTGGTGGGTCAGACAGTCTCATTCAAGTGGGATGAGACACTCACACACCTAAATTCAGGAAGTGTTGCATACTATATAGCTCCAGTAGGCACCACCCCTGTGTCACTGTAATTGGACACAGAGCATGATGTCACTTCCTTCACTACACAATACACATCACAGGGGATGAGGGCAAACCTCATGATTACTCCTGGCAAACCTTCCCTTTTAATAGGGATTATTGCACAGGAGGAGAGAGGCATGTAACCCCAAAATTACACAGGGCTACAATCTCCCTCTGGTGGATCCAATATCATCAATACAAAAATGCATTGGCACACACCATACATAATTCAACATAATGCCTAATCATCATAACCGCATTACTGTATTCAGAACCATCATATTACTACAGATAGGGTACTACTAGGATTACTCCGTAGGAGAATCCAAACTTCAATAGTAATGTCTGGGGTCAGGCTTCTTTACCGCTCGCCCTTTGTGATCAATAATTGTAATACTGTATGATCTAGGTGGCCCATTTTCTTGTCTATACTCCATCTTATGCATGTAAATGTTGCACCCGACACTCCAAACCCTCATCAGATAACATATCCTAGCCTCTGTTCTGTGTTCAGAGTAACTAGACTTTGATTTAAGGTAGTCCTCCACTGCTTCCCTTAGCCAGGTACCCCGATTGTCCTCTATCTCCTGCATTAGAGGCTCGGGAACATAAGGATACTCCAATCCATGAGATTGTTTATATCTCGCTACTATGGCCCTCTCAGCCCTGCTTATCCTCACCAGCCTCTTATTCCCTGCTTTGCCTGGCAGTGCCCATGACAGGGGTTCTTCAGGGGCAATGAGATCATATAGTATAGAGGACCCCTTTGGGATGACTATTCCCTTCTGAATTTCATCCCACCTCCTTACTAACTCCTCGTGGCTTTCTTCAGCCGAGTATTAACCCACATCCCACCAGTGATCAACTACATCTCCTCGCATTAAGATAAATCTGGTGCGGTCCAACCACTCAGAATACCCCTCATACAACGCAGCCCACCACTTGGTGCTATGCTCCGACGACTGCTTCTTTACTGCTAGCTCATTCTCAGGCCCATCAGTCTTTCCACCAGAAGAGACACCGGAGCAAGTATTTGAACGGGTGTCAGTCCCATAACGTTTTGGCCTTCCCCTTACAATATGGGTATAATTTGTGGGATTCATTTTCGGGGGTGTCACAGCAGGTACTACTTCCCTCCCCGACCCCTCATCAGATGTAAAACAGTCCCCCCAGTCCATAGCTGACCCAGGCCGTTCCTCCGACGTGTCCCGTGACTCCCCAGTCCACCCTTGGCTCGAGCGGGACCCCGAGGGAGACGTGACAGGGGCAGGGATAGGGGCAGTGACCTTGGGCAGAGGGAAGGGAGAAGTGTTCTTACGTTGCGGCAGCGTAATTAACAACTTGGCTATGCAACGACCCGTTGTGACTTTGGGCAGAGCAGGCTCACCACTCTTCTTGTTGCCCCGATTTTTCACCGCTTGCTGATAACTGTCCATTTCTTCCTGGGACAGACTGGTACTGATCAGCTGTGATGATGGATGCTTCCGGTTGGCTCCGCTGTTGCTACCGGAAGTGACGTCATCATTATCTCGTGAGGGCGCGCCATCTTGGGTGGGGTCCCCCACCTGAACTTCCTCCTCCATCTCAACGTCCAGTGCCGGATATTCGACGTCGCCCTTCAGCTCCACTTGGGCCTTGGTCGGGCCTTTCTCTTCGGCCGCCTCCATCGGAGCCTGTGGAATGTAAGAGGGTATCTCACCACTCTGCTGGCTTGCGATGGGATCCTCTTCCGCTGACACGCTGGGAGTCGCAATTGCCGTGGGATTCTTCCGCTGCTTCGGTCGCACCAGCGCGTGCTGTCGGGGAATTTCTATACTCAACAGCTCGAGGTCACTGGTAAGTAACTCTTCCTTCTTTTCAGCACCGCTGTAGTGGCCCGCCGGTAGGCAAATCACCACTGATGCACGGCTTACGTTCTCATCATCTGACGAAGCGGATGCTGAGGATGGTAAGGGTACCTCTGCAGGGGACCGACAGCGAGGTTCCTGGTTCTCGCTGCGGTTGCAGGCCTCAGCGCTATCCTTCTTGGGCACCATCATTAGTAGTGATCCCCATTCTCCGGGATCGACCTCCTCTTTCTTGATTTTTGGCAAGGCCCCAGCCGTCAGCATGGCAGTATCTCCTCCCGCCTCCGCGTGCCCAGGCACGAACAGCTCCACGGCCCACAAGTAGTGGATGCCGCATTGAGGGCATATCACGTCGTACTGGCTTCTACGCCCGGTAGTCTACACTGGATACATAGACACCTTAGAATCTCTCGATCACCCGTCTTCACTACCAGGAAGCCTCCTGGAAGTTGATAGGGGTGTATGTCAAAGTACGCCATGGCACAGCTATTAGTTGCACCGGTTAAGGGAGACACACGGCACAACAGTCTCTCTTGCTCACCAGCTCTTCGCAACTGAGGGAGAGCAAGCGCACATCCGGCTCCTTCCTCAGTCAGTTCAGACTTCCATTGGCAGATGCAGGGACCCCTCCCTCTGGTGGAGATTAGAGGAGGGTCCCACAGCTTCGCGTCATAACCCAGAATCGGCTCTGAGCCTTTCACATCCCAGGAGGGCGCGGCCATGGCTTTCGCGCCACTTCCCCGATCAGGGTGGGGTTCTCTTTTTTGCGCCACTCCCAGCCAGGTTTCTGTAAAATCATTTTCTGCACACAGCCCACGCGGTCTCCCAGGGAAGCGGGAGCCGCCATTTTGGATCGCTCTGCAATCCCGACTAATAGCAGTTGTAACTTGAATAGTAATCACCTTCTAGCAATCAGATACTCCATCCGCCTTCTCATACATAATTGCAATGTCCTCACAGCTATCCTCCTGGGTTGCACCCCGGGAATTCAGGCAGGACAATAAAGGTGCGGCCACGGCTTGCTAGCCACTCCACAGCCTACTCAGTATAGACGTCTTCTCACAAGGTTCCTACACTGTCCACACATCACGTGGCTTCCCATCTCTGGCGCAAACCACCATTTTAGGCTCTCCGCACCGCGTGGGAGCTTATCACTTATAGTCGCCATCTTTACTTTTTCTCTGCAATCGCACATGGTGCTCCTCTGATGTCAGTGCATATGTACATGTATCGCAAGTGTGTCTTACTCAGTTGTGTTGCACTACCTCAGGCTAGGCTAAACTTTTTCTGTGTATGCTGTGTATGCGGTATCAGTCCAGTATACGTGCTCTGTGGTTAGTAGTCTGGTTACTGGCTAGAAGTACTCTGCGCTTCTCCATGCAGTACTTAGGGCATCACCTACTGTTGGCCTCACCTAGCGCAGACCCTCTCAGGAGTTCCTGACCCACGTTAACCAGGCTACCCCTTCAGGCATCCTACGACTAGCTGCCTCATTGTGACTAGAACAGCAATAGCCCTGTATCCAGATCTACTTCACACCATACAGGGGCATCTAGGGTGTGCTTTGCGAGCAGACATTCTACCCCTGACTACCCCTAGGCTCCCTTCCACTCCGCAGCACTTTCCTGGTAGCATACATGCTCCTTTCCTCAGTTTGCCTAGCTAAAGCCTGTCCTGATGCATCTCAGCAGCGCCTCCAAAAATGTAACGGTGTTTCCCCCCCCCCCCAATCTCACATTTGCCCCTTAAGTGAGGAAACTGCCCCATGTTACATGTAATGTAGTGTGGTGCACCTGTTGGCTTACAGAACTCCTGAGTCTTCCGCGGTGATATGGGGAAATACATCAGGACTGGCTCATGAGGTAATGCTGAGAACTACTCACTTCTGGTACAGTGCCTCCATCTCTTCCAGGTCCCCACAACCGCAGGGAGGAGTCTCTGGAAGAGAACCTCTGGGTGCAGCTTCTCCCTGAATTACTCCACTCTCAGGCAAGAAGGTTCTTTCATGTTGTACATTCTTTATTAACATCTTTAGTGGCAGACTGCCCATCATTGCGGCCGGTCTCTAGCCGCTCATCATAAAGGTTGCCCACCTCAAGGAAGTCCCTGGACACTACTCCTAGTCAGGGCCCTAGAAGCTGTCCTTGCTCTTCCCTTACTCTCTAATAGAGTAAGGGGAATAGTTTGCCCACCTCTCCCCTAAGGGAGGGCCACAATCCTTGCCAGAGCCCTGGCAGTGTGGTGGGTCAGACAGTCTCATTCAAGTGGGATGAGACACTCACACACCTAAATTCAGGAAGTGTTGCATACTATATAGCTCCAGTAGGCACCACCCCTGTGTCACTGTAATTGGACACAGAGCATGATGTCACTTCCTTCACTACACAATACACATCACAGGGGATGAGGGCAAACCTCATGATTACTCCTGGCAAACCTTCCCTTTTAATAGGGATTATTGCACAGGAGGAGAGAGGCATGTAACCCCAAAATTACACAGGGCTACATATATATATATATATATATATATATATATATATATATATATATATATATATATATATATATATATATATAACACTGCTTTTAACGTTCTGTTTTTATGTTGATAATTTAACGTTCTGTTTTTATGTTGATAATTTAACGTTCTGTTTTTATGTTGATAATTTAACGTTCTGTTTTTACTGTGTCTTTAAGGAGGAGCTACAGGTATTTTCATTTATGCATAAGCAGTTACAAAGTTGTCCTTGATGAAGCATTAAGGGAGGTGCTTTGTTGATATGGGTCCACACTCACTGCTTATACAGTATGTGTACAGTATCAGGCTCATAAATATTGTCTACTTTCCTGAACAATGAGTAGCAGCCCCTTTCCTATTGTTTTTAGGAACTGCACGTATTTTGGTTTTTATTTTTTTTATTTGCTATTAGGGAATAGTAACCAAGTAATATGTCATCATTTGAAAGATGAATGCATTTTTAAAAGGCTTAATTGCTTTTTGAGTAGAAACATATTTTTCATGTACAGATCCATAACATTTGGAAACGCATGTGTCCTATACATATGCAGTCCCGAAGTCATAGAAAAATGTATCATGCAGATGGATAGAAAGAGTCGCCTTGTGTCAGGAGAGCTATGACATCTGAACTTCATAGATTGGTTATACGACATTCACATTGATTTAATTTCTTTCATTTACTGCTTGCTGGCAATATCCAGTGCAAAGTTAACTCTGATATATGTAGAACACTGGAGACACCCAAAATCAAACCCACATGCACAGTAATACTCATGTGAGATTATTATTATTGCATTTTGCAAACTTTATTGGTTTAGTGCAGAATGACACAAAAGGCAACTGCCCTAGTCTCTTTACATTTAGTCTTAACACTGTTTATTCATATAGTAACTTTATTATATGCTAATATATTGGGGCATCAATCAAATTAGCGACTCTGCAGTGTTATCTTAAGAGATAGATGAGATCATTCTAATATGTTCTTTTCCATACACTTGGCCATTATGAATACAAAAGGTTAATCCTATCAAAATAATTTTATTTAGTGAAATAAACTTAATTCTAGGCATTCTAATCTTTATAGCTGATGGGTACAATTACATTGAGATTAGTTTACTTTGTATATGATATGCAAAAAAGTACTTTGTTCAAAACTTTACGAGAGGTCAAAACAATACAGGTTGGGTCTTCAGAGATGCACCTGTAATAATGATTTACCTCCATTTATCTGTCTGTATGTTTGCCTTTTAAACATTCTAATTTCCATACCATTTGTAAATTTCAGTAAGATACAACATGCACTGTTTTTTTTTTAAGCACAAGCTAATGTCTTAGCACAAAATCCAATGCAAGGAAACTACAATCTTAATAACGTCCCCCTTATCTTTATGGTTATTTTGATTACTGTGCACTGGGAAAATGTTCAAGTTTGCATAGTGCTATTTTTTATCATATACATGAAGTAAGGGTCACCCAGCATTTGCCATGACAATGAAAAATACCAGGCATACTATTGTTATCAAAGAAAGAGCCCTCTGAAGTATTGCAAAGTTGGCGGGTAATGGGTTAACATGTTGCCCGTGACAAACACGAGCAACATGTATTTAATATTCATACAATTATCTTAGAATAAAAGCAATAAAATATACAGGATGTATAACACCAACATTATAAACAATAGCTATGGATGTCCCTACCCTTAAAAAGCTTACAATCTAAAACAGAACAAACAGCTATGTTTTACTTTGGGCAAACTGCATCATTTCACATAAAGATGTTGCAAGACTTACTGTCTCGGACACCACGGCTGATAAAGCAACAAAAAGCCGTGGCTTCGGAGGCAGTGTCTGCCGTGGTTGCGCTGCAGGGGGTCCATGCTTCTGGATCGTATAGCCCACAGTGATAATCCAGTGCCGGGACAGTCGCGGTCGCGTAGCTTGCCCCGATACCAGAGACAATAAATCCTGCTACATCTGTATAATCTGCCTCAAACACATGCAACACAAACATATAAACTCTCTGCATAACCAGCACATTAATGTACAAACTGAGTCTTTACCTTTCTCTGAAATATGTTAATATTTCCTCCTTTTCCAAATCACAAACGCAGTTTGCTTTGCAGTGATGAAGTCAGGAATGAAAAGCAACGTGTGCAGTTGTGTATGCAATTATTTTGACAATCGCAAGAAGCTGAGAGCTCAGGGAAAAGATCAATGCTCTGCTGCTCCAGGCACATACAGTGTTGAAAGGAGGTATTCATTTTAGACTAATTCTAAAGACACTCCTCTTTTTCTGTTATATTTCCACCCATTATTTAAGCATATGTGATGTGTTAACTGATCCTGCCAACTCATTTACAAACTGAATATTCCAATTAAAATATCGTAAACTACATTTTTATATTTATATATAATTTTGTATATTTGACAGACATTCAATATACCATACCGTAGCATGTAAAAGGTTTTAAAGCTCTTTGGCACAGACAATGTATCAAGAATTCTACCTTTCTATATTTACATAGATATTAACTTTAACTCTGGCTAACATATTGTATCTATTACAGCTATAGGGGCCTATTCACTAAACTTCGATAAGTTCAGTGCATTGCCGTTTGCATTTTCTTACTGCACTATAAGAAATGTGTGTCAAAACGGTATTCACTAAGAAAAATCACAATTTTTTATAGTTTGGTAAAAAAACATGCAACTTCACACTTCTTAGTTTCCCCCCCCCCCACCCCCCCTTGTGTTTGCTTATACTGCAGCCTGGAAGAACTGCACAGAGAGAGCTGCGTCTCCATGTACAGCTCTTACAGGCGATCTTGAGCTCAACCGCATTCATTTCAGCCTTGGGGATCCCCTGCTTTCCAAGTTACAGGCCCATTAGGAGGTGCCGGTATCTCCTGTGTGTTTAAATGTCCCAGTGACGTGACACAAGAGATTTAATTAATGCACGCAGATACCAGCACTCCATACTGGGGCTTGTAACTCGGGAAGCAGGGTGTCCCGAGGCTGAAATGAATGCGGTTCACCTCAGAAGACCCCCTGCTTCAATATTCTGTTATTAAAATTAACATTAAAACAGCTTCATTACCTTAGCGGCTCGCCGCTAAGGCAATGAAGGGGTTAAGCCACAGTACCTGGTTTATTGGTGGTAGAGGGGGTGGGTGAATGGGGGTACTTGGCCCAGGGTGGGTGGTCAGGCCTTCCAGGAAGGTAGCGGGTGGAGTTAATCCCTTCAATACCATAGCGGTGGTAACCGCTATGTTACTGAAGGGGTTAACCCCTCCTGCTACCCACCGGGCAGGCCTAACCTCCCACCTTAGGCCAACTACCCCCATCACCCACCCCCTCTATCTCAATAAACATTAAAATACAATA
Organism: Ascaphus truei; assembly: GCF_040206685.1. Lineage (NCBI taxonomy): Eukaryota > Metazoa > Chordata > Amphibia > Anura > Ascaphidae > Ascaphus > Ascaphus truei. Next base: position 94,968,585 of record NC_134486.1, on the reverse strand, counting down.
ACATCATCTAGCTTCACTACCTTTTTGATGACGTCACATCTTTAAAAAAAAAAAAGAAGCTGTCACAAGGTACACCAACAATTTGGATTGGGGGTGTACCATTTGACACTCAAATGTGACATTACAGGCCTTATATAAGGTCTGTCCAGTCTCATTTGAGCTCAAGACGTCGGGGCAACAAGAAGACGTCAGGGCAACATCTCTGGCCCCTTTGGATTATAAAGAAGAGAAGAAAAGAAAGGAAAGAATTTACAGGAGATGTCTCTTCAATCAACAGAGGATCGTGGACTTCTTCGCATCAGGCTATTGATGAGCATTGCGTTGTGGGTCAAGAGATTGTGCCGGAGTAGGACAGGGTTGAATATAGCAAATGTAATAAACTCATTGATTGTATTTGATTTAATTGTGTATTTTGTTTAGGTTACCAAATGACTGCCAATGTGTTTATCTATGACCCTTTCTGGGTATATATAAGCACAGTGACAATCAATGCATTTTTTGGCAAATGTTTCTTTGTTATTTCATTGTAATGTATTGTATTTTTTGTTATGTGTTTTTTATAGGTTGCCCATTCATGTTCATAGTGGCAATCCATACCCATATTGTGGGCATGGTTTTACCACCGTCACAATCAATAGGTTTATTGCCAAATGCTTGTTTTTATTTAAATGTCATGGTTTTTTATTTTGTGGCTCTTTTGTTTTAGCTTGCCCATTCATTGCCATTGTGGCAATTAATGCCCATTTTTGGGGCATGGTTTACCATTATGACAATCTATGGGTAGAGGGGGTGGGGGTAGTTGCCCTAGGGAGGGTGGTTAGGACTCACGGGTGGGTAGCGGGGGAGGGGGGTTAACCCCCTAATTACTATAGCGGTTAATAACCGCTATGGTGATTATAGGGGTTAGAGTCCTCGTAGTTAGTTTTTTTATTGTAATGTTGCTGCCCACGGAGAACGAGAAGGACATGGAGGACGGTGATTAGGGTGGCCATCATCCTGGCAGGGGTAAGAAGAACTTTAATTTACTTAGTGTTGGCTGGCTATTATTTTATTTTGAATGGGCAAATGTGCTATTATCCAGATCTGGATAATCGGAATTTTGCCCATTATTGTACTGTATGGCTTGTATTTGTTTGTATTTGTTTTATGTATTGCACTGCAATGGTTTTTTGAATGGGGAAAAGCGCAGTTTTACTGCACCGACACACTTTATTCGAGCAAATACCCAGTATGTACCTGGCAGATACCTGGAATGCGCCGCTCCTCACCTCTGACAAGCCCCGTTGCGTTTGCCTTCCCAGCCTGGGTTCATGCCTGGCTGACGGGCGGCTGATCTGTTAAATGATAATGATTAGGATTTAATAGGCTGCAATGCTTCGCGTGTCTACCAGATGGCATAAATTCATGAATTGTAATGCAGTATATATATATATACTGTGCAGTATTGCAGCCAGCGGGAATAAAATGCTTCAATCCCTGCCTGGAAAATACCTCAATGCACTCGGGCAGAAAACAGTCACAAACCTCAATACACCCGGGTATACCCGAATTCGTGGGACTAGCCGAGCTCGAATAAAGTGTGTCGCCAGTGTAGTTGGCTGAGGCAGTGAGCGTGCAACCATCCGACAGAGGATGAAGAAAATAAAGAATTTGCGCCGCTACTGCCGCTGAAATGTGTGTATATGTGTGTATATGTGTGTGTGTGAGTGTATATACAATGTTAATAAACAATTTATTAAAGTATTTATTTATTTTGAAACTTATTTAAACACACACAAATACATACACACACACACACACATACACATACATACACATACAGTACCTCACTCGCGCACAGCATACACACAAAAAGCGTGCGGAATGTGTACGTGCGTTCGCACAGGCACGCGCGCACGCACGGTCGCACACAGTATAAAAGAGCTCTAACTGTAGGGGCTTTCTTTACCTGTAAGGCCCTTTAGTAAAAAATAAAGAACAGCAGTACACTGCCAAGGGAGCTACAGTAGGTTAAAGTGTAAAAAAAAAAATGTATTTATTGAAAAGCATTACCCAAAGGAGGTGTAGTAAACCAATTAGATAAAAGCCTTTGTTTTGATTTTCTTATTGTTTGGATGGCATTGTATATTGTTTGTAATTGTTTCTTTTAGTTTGAACATTGATTGGCATAGTGTTACATGATGCACAGATTATTTGCATCATGTACACTCTGTTTCATTCAAGTGTTTGATTGGCATTTGTTAGATATTTAATTGGCTATGGAATTTTTGATTTTGAGATGTGGTGGGTTTTACATTTGGCTAAATCAGGATTTTATTTGGAGATGTGCTGTGTTTGATATTTGGCTATGTGATGATTTGATTTTGATTTGCCATGTGATGTTTTGATTTTGATTTTGCTATGTGGTGTTTGGATTTTAAGAAGAGCAGTGTTTTATTTTGCAATGTGATGTTTTTATTTTGGCATGTTTTGGTAATCCTTAACCATTTCTTTGTATATTGGTTAATCATGCCCATATTATATATATTTATTATATATGGGCATGATGAAGGAACTGTACACATTAATGGGTGAAGGGTGGGGGTAATTGCCTGGGGAGGGTGGTTAGGCCTCGTGGGTGGGTATCGGGGCAGGGTGGGTTAATCCCTTAATTACTTTCGTGGTTATTAACTAATAATGTAATTAAGGGGTTAGGGAACATTAGAATGTATTTGCTATGTATTTTTCTGGCAAAAATACACCTGCTGTATCCTGACATCCATCATATTGCTGTGGTAAGTAAAACTGTATTTATTTACTTTATTTATGCTGGTTTATGTGATTAATAACGGGCAAATAATCTATTATCCATATCTGGATAATAGTTATTTTGCACATTACTGTACTGTATGTGTTTTGGTGGTGAGGAGCGGGGTTGATTTTATTTAAATGTAGGACATGTTTTATTTTTTATTTTACATACAGGGTTGGTACCTTAGGTCTGCGGGGACCTATGGAGACCACCTGAGGACCCCCGGATGGCCACAGGTACCACCTGTGGACCCACAGGGGACACCTGCGGGGAAGTACCAGGGGACACCTGTGGGGAAGTACCGGGAGACACCTGCGGGGACGTACTGGGGCCCCCCCCAGACCTGCAGGTACCACCTGAGGGCCCCCAGACACATGGGAACCACCCGAGGGCCTAAGACACCTATGGGGATGACCCGAGGACCCCAGACACCCACGGGCCCACCCGTGGACCCCATTGTGGCCCACAGTGACCCACGGGGACCACCTGGAGGCCCATGGCACCTAGCCTAGGCCTGGGGTATTAACCCTGTATGTAAAATAATAAATCATGTTTTTATGGGGGGGGGGGGGCACAGGGGGTGGTTGGGTTATGTATTAATGTTTATTAAATATGGTAATGTATTGTGGGGCCTGGGCAGTGGGTAGTGGGGCTGGTCTGTGTAGTGTTTTAATTATGGGTAGTGGGGGGTGAAGGGGGTATTCTCCCCAAGGGTGGGTAGGTAGGCCTCCCTGGTGGGTAGTGGGTGAGGGTGGTTAGGCCTCACATGTGGGTAGTGGGGGAGGGTGGTTAGGCCTCCCAGGTGGGTAGTGGGTGAGGGTGGGTTAACCCCTTAATTACTCTAGCAGTTAATAACCGCTAAGGTGATTAAGGGGTTAGGGGACATTATATTGTCTCTTTTTATTCTTGTGTATTTTTTGCAGCACCGGAGGGCAGGGACGGGGTGAGGATGAGGACAGCCTTCATCGTGGGTGCCTGGCAGGGGTGAGTGCAAAATGTATTTATTTTATTTCTGATGCTTCTTGTATTTGAAATAGGCAAATTAATTATTATCCATATGTGGATAATAGTAATGTTGCCCATTACTGTACTGTATGTGTTAGGGGGCGGGTGTGTGTGTGTGTGTATATTTATTTAAAAGTATTTATGTATTTTTAATTAATTATTTGGGGCACATAATTGGTACTGCAGGCAAGCGGGGATCCTTGGACACCCATGGGGACCACCCGAGGGCCACCGTCGGCCTGTAGAATAATTCCTGTGCATAAAAAAAATGTACTTTATGTTAGGGGGGTATAGGGGTTGTTGGGGGTACAGGGGGAGGGGGATGTATTTGATATAGTACTGTTTATTGAGGGTCTAGGAGGTGGGTAGTGGGGCTGTATTGTTTGTATTGTGGGTAGCGGGGGTGGGTGAAGGGGGTATTTGGCCCATGGCGGGTGTTTAGACCTTGCGAGTGGGTTACGGAGGGGTTAACCCCTTCATTACCTTAGCGGTCTTAACCGCTAAGGTAATGAAGGGGTTAACTCTACCCGCAGTGCCCTTGCAAGGCCTAAACCCCCAACAAGGGCCAAATACCCCCTTCACCCACCCCCGCTACCCACAATAAGCCTGGCATGGGTGGTTAACTCCTTCATTGCCTTAGTGGTTAGCCGCTAAGGTAATGAAGTGGGCTGTAAATGCATTTTTCCTGCATCGGATACATGCCAGGGGTCTCCGTGCTGGTATTAATGGGTATCAGCTCTGGAGACCCCTGGTATCAATCCGAGGCAAGAAAAGGGCCTGATTTTTTCTAAGCCCCCTCTCTCACCACTCCTTGCCGATTCTCCACACCTTCCTGCCAACTTTTTGAGTCGGGACGGTTTGGGGACAAAATCTCCATTTTAGAGCGACGAGCAGCGGCGAAAAGCTGATCGGGGCTACTAGAATTCAGCGAGTCTGCTATTTTTCGGCAAAAAAACCCGGCGATTTGTTCTCTTCTCGCCAGCTTCTCGCTGCTTACTGAATCTTAGCAGGCATTTTTGGTGAGAAGCTGGCGAAAAGTGCCTTTTCGCCGCTTACTGCATGATGCCCTACATGTGTACTGACTCCAAAAAGATTTAAACAATTGCATAACACTAATCTGAAGGGTAACTTGTGCTTCTCTTTTGGTAGTGGAGAGGTTCAGTAACTGACAGAGTGTATCTGTATATTTCACAAGTTACCGCAAACCTGTTAAACCTTTAAATGATGACAAGTTGGGGCAGCCTGTATGATGTGTGTGATTGTCTTTTCTGTACCCTAGAATAGTTAACACACTATAATCTTATTGTAACAGGGGAGTTATCCCTGTTCAGGTAATGTGCCTTTAATCCAGCAGTGTTGTGGTTAACTGCTGGTAGTCAATTAACAAACACCACCTGCCTGATTAGATGGCTTAGAAAAGCATGTCTTTTGAGACAGGAAGTGAGACTCCTTAGCTCACACCTGAGCTGAACTTGGAGACAAACAGTCTTGAGCCCTGCCAGAAGAAACAGCAGAGCTGCTTTCAAGACATAGGGGAAACTTCTAAACCTGAACGCTGACACACCCTGAGGAAAAGGGAGCTGAACCAGGGACAGAGAAGATTTTCCCTCCAAACCACAAGGAACAGATAAGACTTTCATTTATGAGACTTCTTATATCTGCTTAATTCATGCTATATGTTTGGGGCTGGGAGACATGCTTATCTAAGGGAGTTGTGAACTGCATAGTATTTCACTAGAAATACTCCCAAGTGAATAGAAGCTTTGTTTAACCCTTGTTTGGATGGTTTCTTGATGTTAAGGAAACAGGCGCAATAAAAGGCTTATTTAATTTCACTATAATCAGTCTCCCTTGCATACCTCTGTGAGCTTCCGCCTACACTTATCGACTGTCTCGTGGACAATATGCAGGAAACTGGTTTACACTCAAATTACCACTCTGTAAGGAATCCGCTCCTGGGTTTTGCTGAAACCTTGTCCTTACAGAACCTTGCAGCTTGTAGGAAACTTCCCCTTGAACCTGCAATCAAGAATCACCTGCTTCTGCAATTAGACTGTAGCTGGCTTCTTGCTGCCTCCTATGCAGCTCTGTCTCATTGGCTGTCTGTTCTATTTAACTCCTGCCCCGCCCACCAGGAAGTTGCTAAACATAGACTTTCTCTAGTATCTGTGTTTGCTACAGCCTGTGTTTGGCCTGCCTGGCCTTCTTGTCATTGTTCTCAGTTACTGGCAGACTCTGCCGCGCGGCCGCGGTTACACTGAAGCCTCAGTGTTTCTTGTCTTGTCTGCAGTACCTGTTCCCTGCTTCCAGTCCTGCAGAGGCCTGCATCGGTGTTCCTGTTACCTGCTGCATATTCTCCTTGCAGAGGCCTGCATCCTGTTACCTGCTGCAATCTCTTGCTTCCAGTGGCTCCACCACTCTCAGCTGTACCTGGCTAGGGGGTGCTGTTTTGTGCTGAAGCACTGGATCCCCCGTTCCTGTTCCTTTCTACGTTGGAGCACCTTCGCTCAAGCGTCCTGTTGCCGAACCCCAGCATGGATATCGTTTACCCAGCCTTCTCCTATCCTGACCCCGGCTTGTCCACGGATTATCCTGCCTTCTCCTGTCCTGACCCAGCTTTGTTTGACCATAGAATTCGCAACCCGGATCAGTCTTCATGGTCTAAGGTCGGTGTATATCTATCCCCACCTCAGCCCCGTGGTCCGGTCCAGGTTTGTGGTGAGCACGTACGTTACACACTCATTGCATATCTGTTGTATACATGCACTTATTTTATTTGATCAGCCTTTATTGCTCTATCTTTCCCTTTGTATTTGTTGGACACAGACACACACACACACACCCTCCGTACCTTCCTGGGGGGAGGAGAGAGGGGGGCTGGCTCCAGGCGACTCCAACAGAGACAGTTAAAACATCCCGTCTTCTCCAGACTGCGTGAGATCTCCCCCCTCCCCTGACTTACCAGGGGCTTCTCCTGCACTGCTGGGAGAGCCTGCTTGACACAGACACACACCACCCCCCTCCCCCTGTGACGCCGGGTTCAGGGACAGCTGGGAGAGTTATCCCAGCTCTCACCCTTCCGACGGATGTGGAACCCTTGATGGTGGCGGTTATTTTATTTTTTCTCGCGATCCTGGTTACATAGCGGTCTCATTATGTGGCCCCCCAGCACCGCGTTATAACAGGGTTCAGCTGTATTTGTTACCATGTATTTGTCATTATAACTCTGTGCCCAAGACATACTTGAAAACGAGAGGTAACTCTCTATGTATTACTTCCTGGTAAAACATTTTTATAAATAAATAATAAATAACTACATAATGGTTCTGCTTCAGCTCAAATTCATGGACAATGTAGTATTAGCTGCAATTCGGAGTATACCATTCAGTTAGTATAAAGTGATTTTTCATTGTAAGGCAGTCTGTAAGAGATATGGGCAAAGGTATATTCTCAGGGAGAAAGATTTGTGGGAAATTAAACATGGCTTTATTTAGCCTGTCACTTTAAACAGCAGTTTAAGGCAAAACATATACTGTATACAAAGAAACAAACAGCCTATCCCTGTGTAAGGGCTAACTCACTTCCCAGTCCCTATCTGCAAGACTGGGAGGGAAAGCCCCTTACCAGCCTATCACCCCAAAGTCTCAAGAGGTACCTCAAAGCAGATGGCCCTTCAGGTCAGTCTCTGGTTCTGGATAGTTGTTTGGTTTCTTGTTGTCAGCACACAGACTTCATCTCCTCTGTCAGCACAGTTGTGACTGTGCTAAGGAGTCTCTGGGTCTGTCCCCAGCAGGTTTGTTTTTACCCTCCTCTGATTATCAACGTGGAGCTGGTTAATTGACTAGCTGTAATTAACCAGCTCTCTGCTGTATTTCTCAGACCACTAAAGGCTTTTATTTAAACATGGATAAGTCCCTGTTACACAGTCCTTTACCAAATTATTATCATTTATTTATAACGTGCCAACATACAGATGTAGCAAGACTTACTGTCCTCAGGGTTGCGGACAAACTGGGGCACCAAAGTTGTTAAGTCTTGCTACCTCTGTATTCTACAGCACAGTAAAATTGGGTGTTAAGTAGAGATGGGTGAATCTGCCGAAACCCGCTTCCCGAATTTTCACTGATGTTACCCCCAAAATCCATTTTGTGGTGTAAAATCTGCAAAGGGATTTGGGCAGTTTCAATCTGCGCAGATTCGTCAACATTCGCCATTGAATACAACCCGTGGACGGATTTGTAAAATCCAATCCGTGGGTTGCTGAATTGACGGATTGGATTCTACAAATCCATCCACGGGTTGTGGTATTCGCAGAGTGTATTGGTAATAATAATTTTAAAAAATCAGTAAAACACGAATCGCCCTTTTTGATATTGATCTGTTGAAATCCGCGGGCCAAAGAACCCAGCCAATCTGCTGCGGATTCAAATTCACACACACAAAAAAAATCCCATCTCCGGTGGTAAGACATTAACAAAACAATCGTTACAGTAGGTGTTTAGACCTTTACGTAAAGGAGCTGACAATATAAATTGAAGGCACAGTGGAAATATAAGATACAGTGGGAGAAGGTGTGTTTCTAAAATGGCTGTCCATGAAGGATCCACTTAACTTAGTGACAGATCATTGAGGATAACGAATGATGCAGAGACGTCCTGGAGAACTAAGTGTTCAGTTCATATCTGAATGTATGAAGGGCAGGGCACGTAATCGTGTCAGAAACAAACAGACGGAAGTGACGTTTAAGAGGTCACAGGGGACACTAAGGCTGGTGTCGACTGCTGTGAAATCGTAGTCCCTGCATTTCTTTTACAGATTGTATTCTGGTACATGCACATTTTTTATTGGCAAAGTGCGAGTGCACACTTTAATGTGCCGATTTTATTCTTTATTTATTCTCAAAAATTATTTTGTATTTGGAATCCTATGCACTATTGGGTTCCTTTCATATATTTCTGAGATGTAGAAATCCCAGGAACTCTTTGCAATTAAATCCGCTTTCTCCAAATGGAGACACCTCTTGGAAGGAGCAACTCACCTGGTCACTGTCATTAATTATCTTGGAGTTCCTTCAATCAGAAAAAAGACTGTCTGCCCTATTCTGGAGGCCAGGGTCATGTGTAGTATGATTAGCCCAGATAGGTTCAACTCGTTCCTTTTGCAAGCACAACAAGTTCTTTGTCTTTCTTCACTTTATTGAGAAAAAGCATGGATTAACAAAGGCACTTGTGGACGATGGTGTTGGGAGAGAATGTCTCTATGGTGAGTGCGCTTGATAGTGGGGAAAGGTGAAAAAGGATAAGTTCTGCCAGTAGAGCAAATTACAGGAGGGGTACTCACTCAGCCAGTGTAGAAGTGGAAAAGGAAGTGCAAGTGTATGCTGGGTAGCAAGATAGCCTGGGGACAGACCATCTGAAAGCAAGGCAGAGGGGGAGAAGGCAGACTAACCTATCCTGACAGAAAGGCTGAGGTTGCTGTAGCAACTCACTGGCATAATGCAGAGACAGGGATCACAACACTGTGTCTACCACACAGGCACTGTGAGTGTACAGAGCAAAATGCATGCAGCTGGAATGAGAACGTGACAGACAAAAGCTGCAAAGGAAAGGGGGGGGGGGGGTGAAACAGAAATGTGGTTCTTGTTCCATGACACTCCCCGTCTGGTACCTGGAGATACCACTATATAACTTGAATATGTGGAACATATGTGCAATGCAAACAAACATAACACAATAATGCAAAGTCGATGTCCACATAACGAGGCGATACCGGCCGGTACCACTGGCGTGGAAATCCTTTGGCAAAATCTTTTAGTAAAGGATGTTGGGTGGATGCACTGGTCCAGGATAACTGGGTTTACCACAATGTCTCTCTGTGAAAGTCTCTGGCACGGATTCTTTTTAAACTTATGGAAGAACAGTCCTTTTGTCTCTGTGGTTTTACCTACAAAGTGCATCCCCTTGTAGGTATGCCAGCTGTGGCAGTCTGTCAATCAACACCTGGCGTTTGGCAGAAGGAGATGGCTTTTGGCTCCTTGCGGGAGCGTATCGACACTCCTGGAAGATCAGTTGTCGAATCTAGTCCAGTAAAGAGGGCGTCGTTCGGGGAGACTCCATGGAGCTGAGCACTGGGGCTGAACACTACACGGATTTGATCGGATTCCTGAGGGTGGTAGACCCAAGATGATTGGAGGTACCAGCATTCTTCATCTTTCTTGTTAGAGGTGCTGGCTTCACGTGGCCGGTAAGGAATATCTTCTGGATGAAGGCCACAAATTTGTTTTTGGTCTCCGGTTCCCTTTGTAGATCGCAGAGGTGCGAAGTGAACCTAGAGATGGCATGTTCTCCATTGTTTGGGAGGCGCCTTCTTGGTGAACGGAATGGTAGTGGGTTCACCCAACTGCCAGGTCCGTTTTTGATGAGCTCCTTGACCGTTAACATCAGGAATTCTCTATCTCCCATCAATGGTGTTTGCTTGTCGTCCTTTATGGTCTGGAACGCTGTGCACCCTAAGTCATTGATGCATCTCCATGTATTTTGGTGATACGCCTTTGTGTCTCTTTGTTGACTGCCCTCAGGAGGTTGTTCTCTCCCTGTACATGACGAAAAACAGTCTCTTTTGTCCTTGTAAATCCTTTTGGGAAATGCAACTGTCTCCTCTTACATGTGTGAAAGAACAGTCTTTTTATCTCTGTGGTTTCACCTGCAGGGTACAATCCTTTGCAGCTATGCCTGCCGTGACAGCTGGCTGCTTTGTCGCTTGATAATCTGTGGAGAGGAATGTCTGTATGTCTCAGCTGTGACATTGATCTCAGGGGAACTGTCTGATTGTTTCTTTTCCTTTGGGAGATCTTTTTGTCGGTCACCTTCGGGAGGTTACTTTCTTCGTTTGGTGGAGTCGGTTCGTTATCCTTGGTTGTCTTAACCACTAAGCATCCTAGGCCATTGTCACATCCCCCTGATGTGAGGATGTTCTTGTCGATCTCAGGGGTATGACCTTGTCTCTTCTCTTCACTTGGCCCTCCTGTCGCTTGGAGATGGCCAAGACCTGGCTCAGAGAGGGATGTATGTCCACATTCTGTTATCACCGTCCTGCGGGCGTCAACATAGTCTTGTCCGTGCTCTTTGTCAGTGCACGCGTTGCCCACTATCACCAATCCTAGGTCAAGTCTTTGGGCGTATGGTGCGTTGTGGGGTCTGTTATGCTGTTTACGGACTTTATGTACCCTCAAGATGTCCCTACCAAGTCGCAGCAAGATCTTGGCGCCTTGTTCTACCGGTGGGATGTAGTTGGCTATTCCTCTGAGGTGCGGGTGATGGCGTGCCACGTCTGGTGTGGGAATCTCGTCCCTGTTTTTGTTGCCATGTGGTTGCACTCGATGAGTGTGGGGAGAGCTATCTTCACTCTGTTATCCACTGAACGTATCACGTAACCACTTGCTCTTCTCCCTGTTGTCTCAGTTGACCCTGCACAGGTTCTGAGAGTGTAGGGTGAGGCATTATCTTGTAAGTTGAATAAGTTGAAGAACTCCGTCTTCGCCAATGATCTGTTGCTTTGGTAGTCGAGGATTGCATACATCCGAATAGCCTTCTCAGGTTGTCCCTGGGGGTGCACTGCGACAAGGCATATTTTGGAGCAGGACATTTTGCGCAAACCTCGGTGCGCTGAGACATGATGGATGTTGGCTCTCCTTCTTCTTCCTCCCTGCCATGCACTGCTATGGAGGATGAGTTGTTGAGTTGGTGGAGTGTCAGTACCTCTGGATGTAAAGATGTTATGTGCTTGTCACTTTTGCACACTGTACATTTGATTTCTTCTTTACAGTCTCTGGCTAGGTGAGTCATGGAACCGCAGCACCTGAAGCAAACTCTGAATTCTCCAAGTATCCTCTTGCATTCCTCTAGGGACTTCGTCCTGAACCCAAAGCACTTGTTAAGTGGGTGTGGCTTCTTGTGTATGGGACATTCCCTGTTAGGGTCCCTTGGTTCCTCGTCTTCGGCGACCGACTGATCGGGAGTAGTTTGGGTCGTGGGAGGCACGTCCGTCCTGTGGACCGAGATGGGTGTTTGAGTGTTACCGTATCTCGCCACTGGTCTCTCATTCCTCAGGCTACTTGCACTGTGTGTGGTTTGCGCACCCAAGATGAAACTGGGATCGTTCCTTGTCCTTGCCGCTTTGCGGATGAAACTCAAGAAGAATGAGAATGGGGGGAAGGCGACTTGCTTCTCCCTTTTGCATTTGGAGCCTTTTGAAATCCACCTTTCTTGGAGGTTGTAGGGTAGCTTCTCCAAGATGGGTCCTACTCCACGAGCTGAGTCCAAGACGTTGAGACCTGTTAAGGAATGGTCTTTCCTTGCAAACTCCAGCTCTTGCAGCAGGTCCCCGAGCTCTTGTAACTTCGAGTAGTCTCTAGCTGTGTTCTTGGGAAAGCTGTCGACTCTTTTGAAGAGCGAATCCTCGACTGCTTCGGGGCTACCGTAGCACTCTTCTAGCCTTTCCCACACTAGGTCAAGACCTACTTGGGGGTGGTTCGCGTTTGCCGTCCGAAGTCTCTTCGCGTGCTCCCTGGATTCGTTTCCTAACCATTTGAAAAGCAGGTTGAGCTCTTCCCTTGCTCAGAAGCCCAAGCTGTTGATTGCGTCCTTGAACGTGAACTTCCACGTCCGGTAGTTCTCAGGACGGTCATCAAAGTTGATGAGTCCTGTTTGCACCAGGTCACGCCGGATCATGTACTCGGCTATGTCTGTCAGGCCTGAGACATCGGCGTGTTGTTCACGATCTGAGGTAGTTGCAGGGAGGGTCCGTGCGGTCGCCTCTTCCTTGGCGCGGACGCGTGATGGCTGCTGGTCAGTAAGAGGGGCTGTGTTCTCCCGTTTGGGTGTACCTGGATTGCGTGCCTGTTGTGGTGCATCCGTGTGCGCGCTGGCGTGTGGATCACTGTTGCGGCTGTGGCTATCCCAGGCAGCATGTACCATTGACGGAGCAGCGTCTTCTCCTCGTCGACCTAGCAAGTCTTCGGTGTCTGTGGAGTCACTCCCTCCGTGTTGAGATGGTGCGCTGGTGTTTACACTGAAGAGGCTCCTTACGTAGTCTTCAGTGCGTTGGATTGGATCCTCTGAGGCTATCTGTCTGTACGGTTGCTCCCCGCCATCCTGTCTCACAGCTGCTTCTAAGACTTTGGCTTGGGCTATGGCGGCAGCGGCGTCCTCTTCTTTGCTTAGAGCTTCTAGATCCGCGTCCAATTCGGCCTTTCTATGTGCAGCGGCAGTGGCGGCATTGGCGGCGGCTGTCTGTTCCTCCTCTTCTATGCGTGCTTTTTCTGCCCTTACGGCTGCCTCTCTCCGACCATATGCGGCCCTGGCACGTGCGGCCTCTGCAGTGGCTCACGCCTTGGTAGCGCTTGCGCTTGCACTGGACACGTTAGATTGCGCTGATTTTGCAGACCTTGATGAGGGCCTTGATGTGCTGGAGCGCTGCGACGCGGTCTCCAGGAGGAGCTCTTTTCTCACGCTTTGCGCGTCTGTGATAGCGGTCCGCACGCGGCTGTCACGTGTAAGGTCAATGTTATTTTGTAAGTCTCTTGCAGGCTTTCCTCGGTGTTGGCTCCGGTCAAATAGATGATGTATGTCTCTGACAGCCCTTGGTAGCACGAGTGGTTAGACTTTATTTGAATAATTGCCTGCGCGAGCTGTTGTGCATTATCGCCAATGCTAACAACATTGCGTAACTCTAGTGCTGTTCTTTCCCAGGCCTTTTCTAATTTAGCGCGGTGCGCTCTAATGTCAATCTCATATTTTTTGCGGGCCTTTTGTGTCAGTGTGACTGTCCATTTAGGCCTTGCGTCTGCCTGCGCCTGTTGCAGTTGTGCAGCGGTCTCTGTGTCTGAGTGGTCACTCTCCTGTGTGATATCTGGTGAGGCTCTGAGTTCTGCCATGCTGTAGGTGTGTGTAGGCCTTTAGCCAGTGTGTGTGGCGTGCGGTCTTTTACCTGTGTCAGCGATGGGCGACTGTCTCAGATGATTTACCTGTGTCCTGCAGCGTTCAGCGTAGGGGTAGCTGTACTCACAGGTGTCCAGTAGCTCTGACCCGTGTCCTGGCGGGCGTCCGGTGGCGTGGCCCTTGGTGGCGCTGGCCGTGGGGACGTGCGCAGGGTAAGGTGAGATGATAATTCCTCACTATGGAGCTGTGCAGAGGGTGAACTCAGACAGAGAAAGGTAATCAAGGTTCTGTGTGTTATGAACTTTCTGTCTGCAAAGCTGCATGTGCAGTGTAAGCTGCTTGCTGCTTGTCAGTCTGCAGAGACTGCTCTGTGTTAGCATAAAGTCTTAGAGTAGCAGCTCCTGTACAGTAAGTGTGTGTAAGGCACACGGTCCTCCTTTTTCACTATTCTGGAGGCCAGGGTCATGTGTAGTATGATTAGCCCAGATAGGTTCAACTCGTTCCTTTTGCAATCACAAGTTTTTTGTCTTTCTTCACTTTATTGACAGAAAGCATGGATTAACAAAGGCACTTGTGGATGATGGTGTTGGGAGAGAATGTCTCTATGGTGAGTGCGCTTGATAGTGGGGAAAGGTGAAAAAAGATAAGTCCCGCCAGTAGAGCAAATGACAGGAGTATACTCCAGTGTATAAGTGGAAAAGGAAGTGCCAGTGTATGCTGGGTAGCAAGATAGCCTGGGGACAGACCATCTGTAAGCAAGGCAGAGGGGGAGAAGGCAGACTAACCCATTCTGACAGAAAGGCTGAGGTTGCTGTAGCAACTCACTGGCATAATACAGAGACAGGGATCCCAACACTGTGTCTACCACACAGGCACTGTGAGTGTACAGAGCAAAATGCATGCAGCTGGAATGAGAACGTGACAGACAGAAGCTGCAAAGGAAAGGGGTGGGGGGGTGAAACAGAAATGTGGTTCTTGTTCCATGACATGCCCGACAAGCTTGGTGGACTCCATTCTTCTCACAATTGAATTTCCTGATTTGGACCAACCTGGTACTAAGAATGGGAAAGCAGATACTTTATCCAGATATAGCCAGGTCCCCCTTAGTCCCCTTGTACCCTCCCTCTGGTCCCCACACACCTCCAATGTAGTTGTGGGTGCCGCCGAAGATAGAGGCGGACTTGGCGGGAGGCAGAGAGGAGTGCGGGCAATGAAGGGAGCACTCCGGTGCTCCGGAGGCTCCGCTGTGGGATGCCGATAGGACGCCGCCATTTTGTATGCGCGTGCATGTGCATAGATAGACAGGGTATGGCATGTTCGGGGAATGAACATATTCTGAAGACAATGCGTGAAAACAGGAATCTCAGGGGGGAGGGGAGGTGCATTTACATGAATGGAACCATGAAAATAGGAACCTTTGCCACTGTTTCTGAAGACAAAATGCAGGGGGTGTTGGTGGTGCCTTCACATTAATGAGTTACAGCTGCATCTCGGAGTTTAGAAGCATGATAAGTTGGGGACGGTATGCTCTTATGTAAGTTAGGTCACTTGTGTGCAAATCCCTCTACGGCGTCACCCTACAGCTCACCGCATTATTTGATTTGCCTTTATTGAATGTACACCATGTGAGTACATTTGCTGCTGTTTTTAATAAATTGTATATTGGTCTGCACTAGGAGTCCTCTCTGTTTTTTCTCCATGAGACACACCACGATTCACTCACCTGTTGGAGAGCTGTCAGACGGTCTTCTGTCACTGATGGTTTATATCCTACTTCTTGTAAGTAGGTTCTCCGTAAGAGCCAAGATCTATCCTTTAACTTAACACTGTTATGGCTGTATTGCACTAGAATTTTCTCTTTTATATTTTGGGGTGTTCCGGCTATATGCTCCCTTCCATCCTCGGACGCATATTCGGGAATGAACAAATTCTGACGACAATGCGTGAAAACAGCAACCTCAGGGGGAGGGGAGGTGCATTTACATGAATGGAACCATGAAAATAGGAACCTTTGCCTCTGTTTCTGAAGACAAAATGCAGGGGGTGTTCGTGGTGCCTTCACATTAATGAGTTACAGCTGCATCTCGCAGTTTAAAAGCATGATAAGTGGGGGACGGTATGCTCTTATGTAAGTTAGGTCACTTGTGTGCAAATCCCAGTTGTTGCATTTTAGCCAGTGCTAATTTACTGTATTATATTTATATTGTTAGATTTTATGGCAGGAATTGGCAGAGATCTCTGTGTGAAAATCCCTGTTTTTCTCCCTCCCTCCCTCACTTTTACTGTTAAAAAAAAAAATCTATCTTTTGCTTTGCTTCAAATATTTTTTTCAGTTTTAATTATACACACAAAGTCTTTGATCTATCTAATGTATGAAAATGTATTAGAATAAATTAGAGCTTAGAGATGAAAAAAAACAAAGACTCTGTGGAATAATAAAATGTTATTCTGGCTGTTTCACCTGTAATATAATTGTGAGAATGTTATTTATTAGTAATCGAGAAGAAATAGATACATACAGTAAATTACACTTCTGCCTGTGTGCATGCATGTTCTATGTAAACTTTATGGAACACATATCGTATTGTATTGTATGTCTTTATTTATGTAGCGCCATTAATGTACATAGCGCTTCACAGTAGGAATACACAGGGTAGACAAATAAATAACAGATAATATAAATAACAGGTCATGGGAATAAGTGATTCAGACATAAAAGTAACATTAAGGAAGGAGTCCCTGCTCCGAGGAGCTTACAATCTAATTGGTAGGTTACAGAACGTACAGAGACAGCAGGAGGGCATTCTGGTAAGTGCATCTGCAGGGGGCCAAGCTTTATGTATCACGTGTCTAGTATTATCCAAAGTGCTATTCATATGCTTCTTTAAGCAAGTGTGTTTAAGGTGTGTCTTAAAGGTGGATAGAGAGGGTGCTAGTCGGGTATTGAGGGGAAGGGCATTCCAGAGGGGTGGGGCAGTCAGCGAAAAAGATATAAGGGGGAGAGGGCTTTAGATACAAAGGGGGTAGAAAGAAGACATCCTTGAGCAGAACGCAAGAGTCTGGATGGTGCATAGCGAGATATTAGGGCTGAGATGTAAGGAGGGGCAGATGAGTGTAAAGCTTTAAAAGTGAGGAGGAGAATTGAGTGTGAGATGCGGGATTTGATCGGAAGCCAGGAGAGGGATTTCAGGAGGGGAGACGCGGAGACAGATTTAGGAAAGAGAAGAGCGTTAAGGATAGATTGTAAGGGAGACAGGTGAGAGGCAGGAAGGCCAGACAGCAGGAGGTTACAGTAATCAAGATGGGAGAGAATGAGGGCCTGAGTCAGAGTTTTAGCAGTCGTGCAACTGAGGAACGGGCAGGTTTTAGAAACGTTTTGAATGTGAGAGGAGAATGTGAGAGAGGAGTCAAGTGTGAACCCTAAGCACTGTGCTTGGGCTACTGGGTGAATGATCGTACTTCTAACAGTAATGTGGAAGGAGGTAGTAGGGCCAGGTTTGGGAGGAAATATAAGGAGCTCTGTTTTTGCCATATTGAGTTTAAGGCGGCGGAGGGCCATCCAGGATGATATAGCAGAGAGACATTCAGAAACTTTTGTTTGTACAGCAGGTGTAAGGTCAGGGGTAGAAAGGTAAATTTGTGTGTCATCAGCATAGAGGTGATATTTAAACCCAAGAGATGTTATTAGGTCACCTAGAGAGATTGTGTACAGAGAAAAAAGAAGAGGTCCCAGGATAGAGCCCTGGGGTACCCCCACAGAGAGGTCAATAGAGGAGGAGATGTTAGCAGAAGAGACACTGAAAGTACGATGGGAGAGGTAAGAGGAGATCCAAGATAGAGCTTTGTTCTGAATACCAAGAGTATGGAGGATGTGAAGGAGAAGAGGGTGGTCCACGGTGTCAAATGCTGCAGAGAGGTCAGGCAATATGAGCAGAGTGTAGTGACCTCTGTCTTTGGCAGCATGGAGGTCATCAGTTATTTTTGTGAGGGCTGTTTCCGTGGAGTGAGCAGTGTGGAAGCCAGATTGTAGAGGGTCTAGGAGAGAATAGATGTTGAGAAAATGGAGCAAGCGAGAGAATACAAGACATTCAAGGAGATTACAGGCAAAAGGCAGGAGGGAGAAAGGTCGATAGTTTGAAGGACAGGTAGGGTCAAGCTTGCTGTTTTTGAGTAATGGTATAACGATTGCATGTTTGAAGGAGGAGGGAAAGGTACCAGAGTAGAGGGAGGAGTTAAAAATGTGTGTGAGCATAGGGATTATAGTAGGACCAAGAGGTTTTAGGAGATGGGAGGGAATGGGGTCAAGAGAGCAAGTGGTAGAGGGAGAAGAGGAGATAAACAATGACACATCCTCCTCTGAGACAGTGGAAAAAGAGTCAAGGAAGACAGGAGGAGAGTTAGGAAGAGGTGTAGGATGGGAGGAAGAAACACAGGGGATGTTCTGGCTAATGGATTCCACCTTTTCCTTGAAATAGTCAGCAAAGTCATGAGCTGAGATGGAGGAAGAAGAGGCAGTTGAGGGTGGTTTGAGTAGAGAGTCAAAGACAGAGAAGAGTCGGCGTGGGTTAGTCTTGTGCGTGTTGATTAGACAAGAAAAGTAGGCTTGTTTAGCTTGCGTGAGGGCAGAGTGAAAAAGGATAGCATAAATTTGTAGTGAAGGAAGTCTGCGAGAGTATGAGATTTCCTCCAGAGGCGTTCAGAAGAACGAGTGTAGGA
The DNA here is from genome assembly GCF_040206685.1 of Ascaphus truei. Taxonomy (NCBI): domain Eukaryota; kingdom Metazoa; phylum Chordata; class Amphibia; order Anura; family Ascaphidae; genus Ascaphus; species Ascaphus truei. Next base: position 94,950,135 of record NC_134486.1, on the reverse strand, counting down.
ACGCAGCATGCGTGTGTGAGAATTTAGCCAGGGTTTGGGGTTAGAAGGGCGAGGATGGCAGAGAGAAAGTGGGGGATGTAGATCAAGAGAGGAGGATAAGGCAGAGTTGTAGTTCCTAACCAGATTGTCAGGGTCTGTAGCAGAGCTGAGAGAGGAGAGGGAGGAGCGTAAAGTGGACTCAAAGTCTGGTAGGTTAAGAGAGCGCAAGTTTCTGCAGAACCGAGGGGTAGATAGAGGTGGAGAAGGGGAGAAGCGAGATAGAAAGAATGAGATGAGGTGATGGTCAGAGAGAGGAAAAGGGGAAATAGAGAAATCAGAGAGAAGTTTTTAGTGAAAACCAGGTCTAGGTAGTGGCCATCTTTGTGGGTGCTGGCTGCTGTCCACTGTTGAAGGCCAAAAGAAGAGGTTAGAGAGAGAAAGCGTGAAGCCCAAGGGAGAGAGGGGTCATCAATGTGGCAATTGAAGTCCCCAAGGAGAAGAACAGGGGAGTCTGAGGAGAGAAAGAAAGAGAAAGAAAGAGAGCCAGGATTCAAAGTGAGAGAGAAAGATAGAAGGGGAATGAGTAGAGGTAGGTGGGTGATAGATGACCGCCATGTGGACAGGGAGAGGAGAGAAAATCTGAACAGTGTGAGCCACATGCGCGTACAACTGGTATGTGAACGCTATAAGGTTCAGTGGATATGTGCGTATTACAGTTGTTGCCAATTGAATGGCAAGAATACATTACCTTGGTTATCTATGGGTGGGAGCAGAATTTCTAGTAGTCCATCATGCTCTTCAGTGGTCTGTAGTGTTTGTTGTGACTTTCCCCTGGTTGAGGGTTCATCCCATTGTAGGAGTTTATGACCGGTCTGTGCTCAGGTGGGGGCAGATAGGGGAGGGGGAATATGAAAGGTCTCCTTTGGAAGTTGTCTAGATGGAACATATATTGCCAAGATGGATCTAGGTTCCAGTATCAGCTCCTCATGCCCATGAGTGGTAATCTAATAAAGCACCCATTCAGACTTAAATTATGTTGAATACTATTATGCCATTGTTTTTTTGTTCTCGTAGAAGGGGTACTTGATACTGATATACTGATAGATGTCAGAGAAGGTTACGTTCTTATCCCAACTTTCCTGAATGGCAAAGTATATCAGAGCCACATATGAAAATGGAGATCTCTCCAACTATTCTTCCTTGCATTTCTCTGCCATGTTGGAAAACCGGTTTGAGAAAGTAACTTCTCGGTTTCTTTTGATAAAAGTATGTATAGTACAAGGTCACAATGCACCCTGCCAATAACATTGTTACATGATATCTTGTACATGTATAGTAACACGTGTGAAGTTTTTGGCAGTTCCAACATGACATGGGAAAAGATATTCAGTCTGCCATCTAACGGACACTTACTGAATTGCTATTATATGAGTAAACCCCAGAAATATGGCTGATGGCTGATTATGGCTGGTCTGTGGTGAACAAAGTGTTCACGCGGCCGTAATCTCACAACTTGTTGAATCCCCTCTAATACTGCACCCCGAAATTTCCCTCCTGTGGGTCCTCCAGAAGGCGATGGGTTGAGGAGGTAGGCCCATAGGTGAGAAGGAGCCTTCTAATCTGCTCAATTGGAAGACCCTCTAAAGATCCTACAGTGGAGAAGCCTCCCTCCTCATCACTGAGGATTTATTGGATGGCCAATACTGGAAGGAGGGGACTTTTTTTCTTAGCATTTAAGGTTTCTTTTTAAAAAATGTTTATATCGTTACACCTCAGATCCTGGGAGTCCCAATAATCAAGAGGAGTCGGTGGAGGCAGAAATAAAACCCTGACGCTCCAATAGTAATCATGTAACATTCAAGGTATGTCACAAGGGTCATTGGTGCTTCGCCCTGAGAGGTTTTAGGGTTCACTCATCTTGGGGTTAGTATAAATAAGCATGTTCTAATGACCACATTTTTATAAAGAAGTGTTTTGTAATGTACACGGAGGTTATTTAGCTGTTTAAAATAAATAATTTACCATATGCTTTGAGTCTACTCAACAATCTGGGGATTTTTTTCCCAAAATGTAGATTTTTGGCATGCAATGGAAATTTGGCTGCACAGCAAATTAGTCATTATTTATATGATTTAAAATAGTGAGATGTGTCCTTTTGTGCATTGCTCCATTGTATGTAATACAAAAATATGGCCCTTGCTCCCTGGGTGTGTCTGAGTGTTCTTTATGGCTATAGCTGCAAAGAAGGATGGCCTATAGTAACCCAACACTACATTTTATTTCCATTAGTAGTTCCAAGAAAGTCTTGTGATGGGACCAGCATCTGAATTGGGGTGTCATTGACAAAATAAATGTGCAGTCTGATATTGTATTGTATTGTATGTCTTTATTTATATAGCGCCATTAATGTACATAGCGCTTCACATTAGTAATACACGTGGTAATAAATAACAGATAATATAAATAACAGATCATGGGAATAAGTGCTTCAGACATAAAAGTAACATTAAGAGGATTCCCTGCTCCGAGGAGCTTACAGTCTAATTGATAGGTAGGGAGAACGTACAGAGACAGTAGGAGGGAGTTCTGGTAAGTGCGTCTGCAGGGGGCTAAGCTTTATATCATGTGTCCAGTATTATCCACAGTGCTATTCATATGCTTGTTTAAGCAAGTGTGTCTTAAGGTTGGTGCTAGTCGGGTATTGAGGGGAAGGGCATTCCAGAGGTACGGGGCAGTCAGTGAAAAAGGTTTAAGGCGGGAGAGGGCTTTAGATACAAAGGGGGTAGGAAGAAGCCATCCTTGAGAAGAACGCAAGAGTCGGGATGGTGCATAATGAGAAATTAGGGCTGAGATGTAAGGAGGGGCAGAAGAGTATAAAGCTTTAAAAGTGAGGAGGAGAATAGAGTGTGAGATGCGGGATTTGATCGGAAGCCAGGAGAGGGATTTCAGGAGATGAGATGCGGAGACAGATTTAGGAAAAAGCAGAGCGATTCTGGCAGCAGCATTTAGGATAGATTGTAGGGGAGACAGGTGAGAGGCAGGAAGGCCGGACAGCAGGAGGTTACAGTAATTAAGACGGGAGAGAATGAGGGCCTGAGTCAGAGTTTTAGCAGTCTTGCAACGATATGAGATGAAATGACTGTAACTGTTTCTTTACAGATGCCCAAAGCATTTCAAATCATTTTCAAATTATTTCAATGTGAATATAATTTGATTTTTCCCAGGTATTTCAGGTGTGTTCACATTCATCTTTCCACTTGTTGTATTGAGGAGTTTTTGAGAGGTATATAAGTCAATGGGTTCTTTATATAGCTAGTCTCCCTCTCTCAGCAAAAGCCCTTTTTCAGCATCTGGATGTGAGTAACGCCAAATGTAGGTATGACATAACTAAGATAATTTTAATTCCCTGCGTTAACCTTAACTTTTGTGGAAATTCAATGTTAAGTTAACAATGTTTTGCATTTACTTACACTAATGGGTGTTATAGTTAACGCAACGCTCTTTAAGGGAGAAAACATGACAAAGTTAAGTTATTAACCTTTGATTCGGTGATATGCGGTGAGGTTTAATGTGACGCTAAGTTAGGTTATTGGCATTAAGTCATTCAATGGAGCTTAGTGTATCTGGCCCTAAGATGCCAATAGACGCAACTTGAAATTGACTTTGCATCTACTTAACGGAAAAACAGCAACCGGTTATGTTTAGTACACAGCTGTCTAATTGTGGAAAATTTAAGAAGACTTTTTTTTATTCCCTTTAACTTGTATTTCAGAGACATACAGTACAGTACATGCTGATATCACTGCAAAATGAAGAATGAGTTTTCACTATAGGACTTTTCCTTGTTTCACTATATATATATATATATATATATATATATATATATATATATATATATATATATATATATATATATATATATATTTTTTTTATCACACCTTAATTGTTTTAACATTACCATCGATAGTAATGAAGAAGAGGGTCTGGTGACCTGGTTAAAGAGCTCTGTATTTGAAATATTGATTTTATGATGAATTATAGCCATGAAGAAATTGCCAGGGGGTAATCAGAGACTTTAGGTTCTATAATGGGACAATCAGTATGGAAGATAGATTTCTGGTTGGCTCAATGAGCTAATGAGATCATCCAATTAATGTTTATAGGAGAAAAATGGGAAACATTTATGAAGATATAAGAGGGTGCAAAAATAGCCTTGAGGAACACCCACTACTGATGTGCAATGAATCACAAGAACTTGCAAATGACACTGGATGGAGGATACAAGAGGTAAGAGGATGACAAGAGACAGAATAATATTAAGAAAGATGAGAATTTATTAAGAGTTGGAGTATATAAAAATTAATAGATTAGTTGAAAAGGACAGCTATATGAATGTTTGCTAACTACACAGTTCAAGTCTGCATTCGGGGATCCACGTGGGTCGAGATATGAGGTATCTAGCCTAATATTGTAACTCTGTATACTGTTGTTGCCTAGTACTCATGTTCCCACTGTAAGAGCCCTCACACTCTGTAAGCCACAAAGAGACATTTTCGCCAGACACCACTCAGTGGCAGTGTTATCTCTCTGCCCTTCGCTCACACCCCAGCATTCTGAGCAAACTCATTATTATAAACTACAGGACTACACAAATGTCCTGAGTACCTATGTACCATAGGCCCCTGCAGACAACCTTAGCTTTTAAAAATGTGTTTACACTTGGTTGTCAGGATATATGTGTTCACTGTGACAGTATTATATGATATACTCTCTGTGCCATTTTCTAGCGATTAAAAAGAAACTTTCTGTCTATCTAGATTGTCTCTTCGTTTTACTATAATACAAACAAAAGTAACTTTTTAAACACAAATCATTAATCGTTTTGCAAGATGTCTGCCTTTATAGGGATTCTTCCCCTTTCCACTCTGCCTGAACAGGTCAATTTCTGTAAGCAGGGAAAAGCTTGGATGGACAAAGGAGCATAAGAATAAGGAAATGTTCATAGAAAAGGGAATACAAAAATAGAGTATACTAGTGCAACTGTACCCAGCTGCATAAATGTACACTCCAGGAACACCATAATTAGATTCCTTATTCCAGATTATTAGTATTCTCACTGGTTTTCTGTAATCTTAGATTTCAGCCACGGTTCAGGCAATATGACTGTAGTAGATTTCATAAGACAAAAATACCCAATTCTAGATCCAATGTGACAAAATACATAGTTAAATACTTCAATGTTAGTATTCTCATGAGTAAGGGTCATTTAGTTAAACCCTTTGGCCAAAGCGTTATAAGCCTGCAGCATCTTCACGGCATGACCAGTATGCAGGTCCCAACACTACATGTGAAAATTCTCAGTTACCTCTGCAGGAGGGAGAATGACCTCAGTGGGTCTGTCCTGCACAGGAATATGAAAAAACCTGCTACTTAAAAAGTGGGGTGGGGGTGAGCTTAAGCCATGGGAGGAGGGGCCACTAACCTCCAAACAACTGATAACAGTTGAAATTTAAAATGAATAAACACACAATCCCAGCAATCTCTAACCCCAGAACCCACCACATTCTCTCTCTTTGTCTCTGTGTCTATGTGTCTCTGTGTCTCTGTGTCTCTGTGTCTCTGTGTCTCTGTGTCTTTGTGTCCCTGTGTCTCTGTGTCTCTGTGTCTCTCTCTGTCTCGTTTATTTATTTATATATATATATATATTGGACTAACAATTTATGTCATAGGACCATCTTTCTTTTCAACATTATTATCCAACCTTTCCAACACATACTCAACCTATTGTTCCACGATTTATAAATAATACTTCCTATTACGTATTTACATCCCGGGCATCGCCGGGTATATCAGCTAGTATAGATATATATGGAGAAAAAACAAACAGGCGCACACCTAGTGAAGTATCGTAAAAAATATATATTTGGGAATATAAACATAGACAAATGCCCACTCATAAAAATAGCAATATTATGCGCATGTATGAGAATATTCTCAATCGCCCGCCTCACGATGCTCTTGGTACACCTCGAGATTTCGGCGTCCTCTGGCGTCGTTCCTCCACGTGATGCGGAAGCGAAACTTGCCTCTCTCAGTGCTCGGGTATACAGTCCCTCCGGAAGCAACACTGTCCAAGGCCTGCGCCTGCAGATGTCAGCACTTGGTCTCTGAGAGCCTCAAAAGTGAATAAACGGCTTATACACAACCTCAATGTCCTCTGCTCATGTGAGTGAAAGTTACACAATGAAATCATGCCCAGGGCGTAATCTGAGCATGGCCATACATAGTTAAATACTTCAATGTTAGAATTCTCATAAGTAAGGGTCATTTAGTTTAATAGGTGCCAGAAACTTTTCATAAAAATAACTGCTATTTATTTAGCAGTCCAACTGTAGCCCTGTGTAATTTTGGGGTTACATGCCTCTCTCCTTTTGTACAGTAATCTCTGTTAAGAGGGCAGGTTTGCCAGAAGTTATCACGAGGATTGTCCTCACCCCCTTGTGAGGTGTAATATGTAGCAAAGGAAGTGACAGCATGCCCTGTGTCCACTAACAGTGACATGGGGGTGGGTCTTCTGGAGCTATATAATACGCATCACTTCCTAAAGTTAATGTGCTCTATCTGAGTCAAGTGTCTAGTCCAGTGTCAGGTCTGTGAGACAAAATTCCAGATCAAGTTGTCAAGTAGTTGCAGAGTGACAAGCTGACCCCACATTGTGTCAGGGCTCTGGCACAGAGGGTGGCCCTCCCTTAGGGGAGAGGTGGCAGAGATATCCCTGTCTCTATTACAGAGTCAGGAGGGAACTTCCTTGAGGTGGGCAACTATGCTGATGTGCGGCTAAGTACCGGCCGCTATGATGGGCAGTCTGCCATGGAGAATGCTAATAAAGAACCTTCGTGCCTGTGACTGGAGTTAATCAGGGAGAAGATGCACCCAGGGGTTCTCTTCCAGAGACTCCCCCCTGCTGTCATGGGGATCTGGAAGAGATGGAGGCACTGTACCAACTGTGAGTAGAACTCAGCACTACCTCACGAGCCAGTTCTGGTGAAATCCCCAATACCATCAAGCGGGAGACTCAGGAGTCCTGTGAGCCAGCAGGTGCACCACATAACATGACATGTAACGGGGGGGCAGTTTTCTCACATAGGAGTCAGTATCAGAAGGGCCCAGGGAAACACTGTTACACAACATTCATACAAAAAATCCTTTATAGCATTTTACTTTAATGGTTTCAATTATAATTTTTCAAAAATACTTGATCTTTGGTGAAGAACAGGAGGTAAATTTAGTCCGCAGAAAATGGCTCTATCGTCATATTACTTTTTATACAATCCCTGTCCGGACTGTACATAATTCATTCTTAGTAAACAATCCCAGGGTGTGTTGTTTTAAAATTACTGTAGCTCTACCGGACACCTCAATGGTTCACTTAAATGAGACTTCAATACTATGTCATATTGCGTAATCATTCAAAATAATTCTGTAGCTGGTTGTAGACACTGTTGGTGAGTTACCTTACTCACAGATATGATCCACTGATACAGTTGAGCTCCTGCAGCTCCGGCATTTTTCCATTCTCCAGGCACGCCGCCCACTGCTGGGCTATTTTTAGGGCTACCCTGTTTTCAGATGGTATCTAGCTTCCTATCTTAAAAACCAATTATACTAAACTACGTAACGTGAGCTATGGAAAAATAAAACAGGAACATTAATGCCAACTCCCAACTCTAAAAAAAGATGAACCGACATGCATGGGCTGGTATTTTTTTATAGTGTAGGGTTAATATCTCCCTACCAGTGATGTCACAAACTAAAGGGAAAGAAATGGTCCAAAAAGATGGTATACTCACATAAACCATAATAAACTTAACCCACTAATACCAGCACTTAAGAATTTACAAGACAATCATGATTTAATAATTAAAAGTGCTGATAAGGGAGGGGCTGTGGTGGTCCAGAGTAGGACGGACTATCTCAGGGAGGCACATCACCAACTCTGGCCTACCACAAGACCCAACTAATTTATATCTGAAATCCCTGTTAGATCTTGTGGACCTGGGATTACTCACTAATGATCTTTCCAAGGGTGATGGGATTCATTTTTAATCTTGACCCATTATCCCCATCTTCTACCATCTCCCAATGATCCATAAGACATTGGTCGATCCGCCTGGCCAGTCAATAGTCTCCAGTATTGGATGTTTGGGAGAAGGGCTCTCATGCTATGTGGATAGATATCTACAGCCGCCTGTCAGACAACTACCTTCCTTCATTCTAGACACAGGAGATCTTCTTAGACAGATTCAGGAGATCGAATGGAAGCAGGACTACATTTGGGTGAGTTTAGATGTTACTTCCCTTTATTCTATAAACAGACATGACCTGGGGTTGGCAGCCGTATGCTACTTCATTGAGGGTCCAGAAAGCTCACTCTTTAACACCACTTTTATTATTGAAGCTATTTCTTTTTTATTAACACACAATTATTTTTTGTTTGATCACAATTTTTATTTACAATTAAAAGGCACAGCAATTGGGACGATTTTTGCCCCCTCTTATGCGACTTTATTTATGGGGTGGTAGGAAACACATTTTCTTTATAGCAGCACCAATCACTTTAGAAATAATATTATATTTTATAAGCATTTCATTGACTATTTAATTATAATTTAGAAAGGGGACAGTAAAACACTAAGTTCTTTCTTTGATTACGTCAAATTTCAAAATACAACATGTACACTTTCTGGACCTCCATTTGTATATAGATTTGGATTTGCAAATTCAGACTGACACCTACAGGAAAGAGAACTCTAGGAACTCATTCCTGAGAGCAGATAGCTACCACCCCAAGCCACTGATCTCAGGCATACCCAAAGGTCAGTTCCTCAGATTGAGGAGAAATTGTTCATCACAACATGGATTTCTCACTCAAACTGAGCAACTAAAGAAGCGCTGAAATTATACACAAAGCTTTTGAAGAGGTGCTCAATATTGATAGGGATTCCCTTCTAGGCTCTTCTGACACACAGGGGGTTAGGGGCCTCATGCAGTAAGCCCCGATACAAAATTTTCGGCAAGAATAGCGAAAAGGCTTTTTTTGGGCGATTTGCCCTCGCAGTATTCAGTAAGGGCCGAATCCTTCCGATCCCTGCCGAAGCACTGCGAAAGCAAAGCTGCCGATGAGCCTGTGCCGATACAGCCTGGCTCCCGATAAGGCATTTTCTGCCGATAGATGTTTGCAGCTGAGAGTGACAAGCCGCTCTCTCAGCGCAAACATCGGCAACAAATAAAGTATTTAAAAACAACTTTTACTGATAGTGGACATGTGCAGGGGGTCTTCGGAGCTGAAGCGCGTTGGTTTCAGCTCCGGGGACCCCGTGCTCCCCGAGATACAGGCCCCTTTATGAGGTGCCGGTATCCCTCTGCGTTTAATTTCCCGATCACGTGACCGCGACCTGTAAACAAAGCAGAGGGATACCGGCACCCCAAAAGGGGCCTGTATCTCGGGGAGCACGGGGTCCCCGGAGCTGAAACCAACGCGGTTCTGCTCCGGAGACCCTCTGCAAATCTACACTATCAGTAAAAAACACACATCAATAAAGACTCGTTCCTTACCTTGGCGGCTATGTGCTACGGTAATGAAGTAGCATGAATATATTTTTAATAATACTGTACAGTGAGCAGGGGGTTCCCTGAGCTGAACCGCATTGCTTTGTGGAGCAGGGACCCCCTGCTTCCCGAGTTACAGGTCCCGGTATGTGTCATCGGGTGGCAGTGTCGCCGCCATGTTTATAGCGTTCCCGCAACAAATATGGCGTCCACACTGTAACCGATGGCCCAAACCGGGGCCTGTAACTCGGGAAGCAGGGGGTCTCTGAGCCACAAATAAATGCGCTTCAGCTCAGGGGGCCTCCTGCTCCCACACAATATTATTAAAATACATTAATGCTGCTTCATTACCACAGCGGATAGCCGCTAAGGCAATGAAGGGGTTAACGCATAGTAGCATGTTTATTGGGGACAAATGCCCCCAATAAACATAGCAGCAATGCACAACATACAATACAGTAATGGGCAACAGTACTATTATCCACAAAAGGATAATAGTGCAGTTGTCCATTTACAATACATACACACCAATAAAGACATTAAATACATGTAGCACTCACCCATGTACGGCTGCCACGATGAAGGCCATCCTCATCTTCATCCTGCCCATGCCCCATCCGCTTCTGCAAAACAGACACAATAATTAAAACATTCTATGTAATGTCCCCTAACCCCTTAATCACCATAACGGTTATTAACCACTATAGTCATTAAGGGGTTAACCCACCATCACCCACATACCCTCTCCCACTAACCCCCCCAACCCTGAGGCCCAACCACCCTCACCCACTATCCACAGGGGAGTACTACCAAATACCCTTGGGGCCTATACCCCCTCCCCCAGCACATACAGTACAATAATGAGCCAAATAAATATTATCCACATAGGTATAATACATTATTTGGCCATTATTAAACACATTCAATACAGTAATAAAGTGATTTAAATTGTACTAACCTCATCAATAAGAAGTCTCCATCGCCAGCATAATCCTTGGTGTCCGTTGCCAAAATAATAAATAGCCAAAACATTTGAATACCAGTAACATAACACTGAACCCCTTAATCACCTTATCGGGTACTAACCTGAAAGGTAATTAAGGGGTGAAGCCATCCTGCAATGCCAACAACACTTATGCATAACATCCTCAATGATTTAAAAACCAATTGCCTAACCAAATCACATTTAATCATTCAATCTGAAGGCTCACATGCCTCTTAAAACATTGCATTTACAGTGTATACATGTAGCATAACATGTAAACTACATGTACACGCTGCAAATCAATGTTAACAATACAATAATCCCACTCAAATCGCCATACATCACAAGAAGTATATTATTTAATCCAATTAACTCACCATCAATGAATTAACACACATCAATTACATCCCTAAACAATTAAAATACCATCCATACCAATTACACAATGAACTAAAGCTATCGTAACAGAGAACCACTTCAAAACATAGAAAAAAGTACACCAACAATTACAATATACTAAAGCAAGGCTTTCCATAACCTACTGTACGGCCTAGAAGCCCAAAACTTACATCTCTCTAATAATAAAATACATTTACCACACATCTATGCATAGCCACAATGATTAACAATACAGAATATCAAGCTTTAACAACAGTATCATTTATTACCCTGTATATATATATGTAGACATACATACATACATACATACAGTGGCAACAAATGATATGCATTTTAAAAAATGAACACATGAAAAAGCAACAAAAAACACAGTTACATTCAATACATTTCTTTCTTAAACGTACCATTACTTGCCCCCACCGACTCCCGTTGATCAGCTTACTCACGAACCAATCCACGACACCATCCACGACACCATCCACGAAACAATCCAGGAACAGGAAACCATGAAATAAAAAAACATTAAAAATTAAACATTAAAATAATACAACATGACAATCAAGGGTTGTTCTAGTTTTAATCCATGTGAATCTGTATTAAAATACCTTGTTCCGGGGTCTTCTTGGCGTCCGGTGCCACGCCCAGGTCTTCAATCTTCAGGAGGAGGTCCTTCCTCCTCGGCGTCTGTCTTCAAAATGAGACGCCATAGGCTTTTAAAGGCCTATGACGTCACATTTGTCGTCATATGGTTCCCACGGCCCTGATTGGGCCGTGAAAACCATGTGTTTTGGCCGATGTAAAAAAAATTGATGACGTCACTTAAAGGCAATGACAGCCCAGCCAATCAGAATGGCTTTACTGCAATTGCCTTTAAGAAAACGTCATGAAAAGACACATGGCCGGATTCACATGGTACGGCAGCCAATCAGAGTAGGGATGGAGTTCCCACGCTCTGATTGGCTGCCGTACCATGTGAGTCCGGCCATGTGTCTTTTCATGACGTTTTCTTAAAGGCAATTGCAGAAAAGCCATTCTGATTGGCTGTGCTGTCATTGCCTTTAAGTGACGTCATCAATATTTTTTACATCGGCCAAAACACATGGTTTTCACGGCCCAATCAGGGCCGTGGGAACCATATGACGACAAATGTGACGTCATAGGCCTTTAAAAGCCTATGGCGTCTCATTTTGAAGACAGACGCCGAGGAGGAAGGACCTCCTCCTGAAGATTGAAGACCTGGGCGTGGCACCGGACGCCAAGAAGACCCCGGAACAAGGTATTTTAATACAGATTCACATGGATTAAAACTAGAACAACCCTTGATTGTCATGTTGTATTATTTTAATGTTTAATTTTTAATGTTTTTTTATTTCATGGTTTCCTGTTCCTGGATTGTTTCGTGGATGGTGTCGTGGATGGTGTCGTGGATTGGTTCGTGAGTAAGCTGATCAACGGGAGTCGGTGGGGGCAAGTAATGGTAAGTTTAAGAAAGAAATGTATTGAATGTAACTGTGTTTTTTGATGCTTTTTCATGTGTTCATTTTTTTTAAATGCATATCATTTGTTGCCACTGTATGTATGTATGTATGTATGTCTACATATATATATACAGGGTAATAAATGATACTGTTGTTAAAGCTTGATATTCTGTATTGTTAATCATTGTGGCTATGCATAGATGTGTGGTAAATGTATTTTATTATTAGAGAGATGTAAGTTTTGGGCTTCTAGGCCGTACAGTAGGTTATGGAAAGCCTTGCTTTAGTATATTGTAATTGTTGGTGTACTTTTTTCTATGTTTTGAAGTGGTTCTCTGTTACGATAGCTTTAGTTCATTGTGTAATTGGTATGGATGGTATTTTAATTGTTTAGGGATGTAATTGATGTGTGTTAATTCATTGATGGTGAGTTAATTGGATTAAATAATATACTTCTTGTGATGTATGGCGATTTGAGTGGGATTATTGTATTGTTAACATTGATTTGCAGCGTGTACATGTAGTTTACATGTTATGCTACATGTATACACTGTAAATGCAATGTTTTAAGAGGCATGTGAGCCTTCAGATTGAATGATTAAATGTGATTTGGTTAGGCAATTGGTTTTTAAATCATTGAGGATGTTATGTATAAGTGTTGTTGGCATTGCAGGATGGCTTCACCCCTTAATTACCTTTCAGGTTAGTACCCGATAAGGTGATTAAGGGGTTCAGTGTTATGTTACTGGTATTCAAATGTTTTGGCTATTTATTATTTTGGCAACGGACACCAAGGATTATGCTGGCGATGGAGACTTCTTATTGATGAGGTTAGTACAATTTAAATCACTTTATTACCGTATTGAATGTGTTTAATAATGGCCAAATAATGTATTATACCTATGTGGATAATAATTATTTGGCTCATTATTGTACTGTATGTGCTGGGGGAGGGGGTATAGGCCCCAAGGGTATTTGGTAGTACTCCCCTGTGGATAGTGGGTGAGGGTGGTTGGGCCTCAGGGTTGGGGGGATTAGTGGGGGAGGGTATGTGGGTGATGGTGGGTTAACCCCTTAATGACTGTAGCGGTTAATAACCGTTATGGTGATTAAGGGGTTAGGGGATATTACATAGAATGTTTTCATTATTGTGTCTGTTTTGCAGAAGCGGATGGGGCATGGGCAGGATGAAGATGAGGATGGCCTTCATCGTGGCAGCCGTACATGGGTGAGTGCTACATGTATTTAATGTCTTTATTGGTGTGTATGTATTGTAAATGGACAACTGCACTATTATCCTTTTGTGGATAATAGTCATTGTGCACATTACTATACAGTATGTTAGGGGGGTATAGGTGTTGTTGGGTTTATATATATATATATATATATATATATATATATATATATATATATATATATTTCTTTAATTATTTATATATTTAGTTATTGTGGGGCTGGGGTGTGTATTTTTTTAATATTGTGGCTAGTGGGGGTGGGTGAAAGGGGTATTAGCCCCAACGGTGGTAGTTTAGGGCTTGCGGGTGGGTAGCGGGAGGCCTTAACCCCTTCAGGACCGTAGCGGTATTAACTGCTACGGTCGTGAAGGGGTTAAGTGCCCCCGCCACCCCCCCGCAAGTCCTAAACTCACACCCAGGGCCAAATACCCCCCTCACCCATCCCCGCTACCCACAATAATGCTGGCACGGTGGGTTAACCCCTTCATTGCCTTAGCGGTTAGCCGCTAAGGTAATGAAGTGGCTTTTAAATGCCTTTTTCCTGCCTCGGATGCATGCCGGGGGGCTCCGGTGCGGGTATCAGCTCCGGAGACCCCCGGCATCAATCACAGGCAGGAAAAAGGGCTGATTTTTTCTAAGTGTCGCCCTTGCCGATGCTTCTCCTTCAGCAAGTTGCCAACTTTAGTTGGCGGGCTGGATTGGCCATAAAATCTCCAATCTGGCCTGCCGATCAGCAGCGAAAAGCTGATCGGGGCTTACTGAATTCAGGCGGGTTAAAAAAGTCCCGATAAGTGGCTTATCGGCAGCCGGGTGGCGAAATTTTTTTTTTCGGAAGAAAAGTTGCCGATAATTCCCACTTATCGGGGCTTACTGAATCTGGAAGGGAAAAAATGCCGATAAACGCCTTATCGGGGCTTACTGCATGAGGCCCAAGGTCTTCCCAGCAGAAGATTGGGAAGTAACAGTAAAGAAATAACGACACACCTTTATTTATATATCAATATAATAAAAAGAGTAACCAGGTTAAATCAATCCTGCATAAACATTGGAACCTGTTACACATGGATACTGACCTAAGGGATTATATTAAATCAGGCCCCAGATGCGTATTTCGCACAGCTGAAACCATAGCTGCCTATATCTCTGCTACTGAGATCACTACGGTCAGCAAAAATGTGGATACCTTTATCACGAAAGGTTCCTTTCGATGTGGAACCTGCAATGTTTGCAGGTACATGACGCCATCCAGTCTGTTCTTTGCTCAACAAGCAATATAAAAAATATAAAGTCAATAATTTTATCAACTGTAATTCTACGTTTGTTATATATTTGATTACATGTGGTTGTGATAAAAGATACGTTGGAAGAACGGCAAGAAACTTGAAAACAAGAATTCAAGAACATGTTAGATTGATTAAGAAGGGGGACCTTTTTCATCCTGTTTCCAAACATTTTTGTGAATGTAATAAGGGGGAATAGGAAATTTGCATTCATGGGAATTGATAAGGTCATACGAAAAGAACGTGGAGGGGACACCGTGAAACTTCTGGACCATAGGGAAGCCCAGTGGATTTTTTTACTAAAGACCAAAATTCCTGAGGGCTTAAATACGGAGTGGAATCTAAGTCACTTTCTAAAATGATCTGGTATACATAATTCTCATCTGTTTATCTGTAGTTGGGGAGAACAATATAAATGTGGATAATCAATAGGACATCTGGGATATTTACCCAAATGTATCCACATTAATTTATAGGATTATCATACCTAAATAGATTGGTCTAAAAATATATATTTTTTAAATATTTCAAAACGTTTGTAATCAATTGGGGTGGTGTTACATTTAGAACTAGTTTAGAATTTTCTTTTTTTTTAATCAAATTCTACATTTGGATGGTTATTATTGTTTATGTATAGAAACATCTATTCTAGAGGAAGAAATTATTGTAGATGAGGAATAGGACCTGTTGCCTACTGTATGTAGACATGGTGGGGATGTGGAGAGACATATAGGATAAATAGAGGATATGAGTATACAGTATGAATTTACATTTGAATTTTGTGATGCATTGCAATACATACATGGGTTATATAATTTAGTTATATCTTGTAGATTCTTTTTACACATCCTATGAACATATTCATCCTTATACTGTATATTGTAATGTGTACTGTTATTAGGATGACTATATAGCCACACTATAATTGCATTTGATGTAAATTGTTTTCAGGTCCTGGTCATGAGATCACTATTTTATGTCTTAGTTACTAATACTAGACATAGTAAAAACTTCTTATGGAATATTGAATCCTATCTTGTTGTCATATGGTATGGATATAATTTCATAACTGGTCTCATGACACCCCCTAGGATCAATTTGATTTGAAATTTATTTTCTAATTTAAATTATTTAGGTTTATGGAATGGAATATAATTTTATATAATATTTTGTGCATCAGGACAAGTATGTTTACACACAATTATATATGTTTTTCTTTTTGAAAGTTTCTTTCTTACAGATTCTTATTCATATTATTGATGTGTATATATCAGACTCACATTGATCCTTATGGAAAGGAGTTTTGAATTTTGATGACTATATCTGCTGTATAATTACATATCTAGGTGTTTTTATATGGACACTTTGCATTATTGATCTTTAAGAATCTTGACTGTTCCTATGTCTATTGCTTGAGCCTGAGGAGGTTAAGTCATACTTGTTTTTAATTTCTTTTCTTTTGACTCTGAGTATTGTAGGTTTTTTTTGTACACATTTGCTAAAGTTTTCTTATTCAATCAAGTTTTTTTTCTATCCTGACGAGATTGAGTCTTATGTGGTATTTCCATTGGTCTCTATGGCAGCCTATGGCACTGCAGGGGCGGGCCTATAGCGCACATGCGCACACCAAGTTTAGCTCAACTGAGGGTGGATGGGACTACTCTTGGGGACTGGCAATTTACATATGTCTGGTGACATCGTTGCATGTGCGCGGGATGCCGGGACCTAGTGACGTCATTACATTTATGGTGTGAAACGGAACATCAAGAAATGTGTATTTAAGGTATGTTTGTTTGTATATCATATACTCCTTGATAAAGTGCAACACACAAAATGCGTAGGAGGTCTGTTACACTTCTGTTTTTTAATGGACCAATAAAGAATTCATTTTTACACTATTTTTTGACCCACTCTCCAGGCTGTGCGCTATATCTCCTGTTTTGTTCATCCATTAATACCCACGCCTAATGGAGTGGGTTACAATAGCCATACAAGAAACAAAGTCAAATGGAGGAAGGGAGACTTGAAGATATATTATGGAAACTGACTCTAGCATAGGAATCCTGTTTTCACTTTCAGGATATGCAAAATGTATTTCAAATAACCATTGCCATTTCCACTTATATTATTTACTATTGAAGCCTCTATAACGGAACAATTAATTAATGGAATAATTAATTCAGAAACAGATTAAAAATGCACGCTTCAATACTTTATATATTTCACTTGCATAAATGTTTGTCTTTCTTTTCAACCTTTAGCTGTAAACTGTGCAAAAAAGACTGATTGATTCTATCATTACAGAAATCTTTAAAGACAAGGATTTGAGGTTGTGTCACGTGGTAATTTCCCAAAAAATAGCAAAAGACTCACAATTGTGGCAGAGGGATTAACAATTTTATGTCCAAGTAAATCCCTCGGAAGTAAATGATATATTTTTTGGAAACATATTAGAATAACTAAGCCAAGAACTAGAAAATACTGTAAGGGAGATGATATTTTAGGTCATCAGAACAATTTGACATGTTGTTTTTTCATATACTGTTTATGTATGAACTTTACCTCTAAATTATATATATATTCTTTTGTAAAAAGTGGTACTTTAAAATAGCATCCCTACAAATAAGTTTACTTTCTTACACAACAATTGAGACAATTTAGCATTGGATGTGGTTGTGAGTCTGTCAAATGTATAATAATAATAATAATAATAATAATAATAATAATAATAATAATAATAATAAGATAAATATACCATCATGTCCGCTTATAAATAACACATATACATGTGTAGCCCAGTATCCCTGGCTACTTATTTCTCTGGCCCCAGTCCTGGTAAGGAGCAGGCAGTGTTGGGGTTAAGTCCCTCATAACATGAGTCAGCATGTGTGTTCACAATGAGATAGATAATTTGTTGCGGTCTCCAGGTACTAGCTGGGGACCATTGTAGCATGTGACCATGGGGGTGGGTTTCCTGGAGGAGTGCTGCCCTCTTACCGGGCTTAGAAGTGGGACCCTCCCCTGTGGTATAAAACATGTCATCCCCCTCAATTTAGCTGTGTGTGTTTTGTCCACTCCCTGGGAGTGGGAGTTATTCTCCTTGCCTCAGCAGGGGGTAAAGGGGCAGAGGATAGGTCCTTGGGGCCTCAAGCTCCTTGGGCTAATTCCAGGGAAGGGCCCTGTGAGCTATGCTCTGACCCAGGAAAGATGCATGCAAGCTGCAAGGTATAGGTTAGTGAAGTGCCTATGACCTGCACCTCTCTTGCATGGGAGATGAGCTGTGAACACCTGCAATAAAGATTCAAGTTGTACCATCACTAACGTGTGTTCTATAAGACAATTGCCAGTGGGGGTTACCCCTGTTCCTAATAGGGTCCCTGTAGGATGGAGGCGCTGAATTCAGCTGTCTGGTTATGCCTGATAAGCAAGCAGTGCAGTAATCACATTATTATTAATTTTATTATGATTGATGAAGGTCTGAAAAATTAAGTTTTGTCTGATGCAGTTTTCTATTAGGAGGTTTTGCCTTAATACATTTTGTCTGATTGTTTTGTATGAATGATTGATATTTCATTGAGTGATGATGCCTTAATATGGACACTGTACAGTATGTGCATTCTCTACAGTATATCTATATGTATCCACTGAATTTCAAATTAATGTCAGTTATTCTCAGCAATAATATATGAAAATCATTGTGTATTAACCAGTGTTAAACTGGGGCATCAAGGGCCCACCTTGGACTTGTAGGCCTCAGTGTTGAGTGGGGGAGCCACGTGTCGCTCAGAGAAGTGATGGGGTGGGAGGTAAGGTTGGCTGATTCCTGTCTGGGAAATGAGGGACGGGAGCCTGGTGTGACGGTGCTCGTCTCAAATCAGGAGGCGGACCTGCAGGGCTGAGGTAGTGATGCAAAAAAAATGACCACAACCCATGGACAGAGTCCTGTAAGAGTATCTGTAGTCGGCAAGTAAGGATGGGTCAGGGCTGGTGGCAGAGTAGCAAAGTTCAGGGGACAGGCAGAGGTGCAAAGTCAAGGAGGCAAGCGGATGTCAGGGCAGGCGGAAGGCAGCAAGGTCGGGGTAACGGTCAGGGGTCAGCAGCAGGAATTCAAAACAGGCAAGAGGATAAGGTGTAACTGCAAAGACCGCCAGGAGCTGCAAACACACAGACCTTTGCTCGGCGACTCCCTATGGTAATTGCAGCCTTATAAAGCATGCTGCCAGTACCTAAAATGGCCACAGAGAGCAGAAAGGACAGGAGAGAGAGAGAAAACCTGGACTGTAGTGAAAACCCAGCACAGATTGAGCAGAATCCTTACAGTAACCCCCCTTGAGGAGAGACCTCCGGATGATCTAAGACGGTTTGGCAGGAAATTTCTGATGAAACACCCGGACGAGGTTGGAGGCATGGATATCCCTGGACCTGATCCATGAAGTTTCCTCGGGCCCATAACCCTTCCAATTAACCAAATACTGTAGCCCGCCACAGGATCTATTGGAATCCAATATTTTGCTTACTTCAAATTACTCCTGGCCATCCACCATGAACGGTTTAGGATGGGGGAGGGTAGGAGGAGAGAAGTCGGTATTTTTAAGGTATCCGGAAGTTCCAGTTTGAATGCCACCGGGTTGACTTGTTTCAAGATTTTATAAGGTCCAATGAACTTGGGCCCGAGTTTGGAGGAAGGTTGTTTCAAGCGAATATTTTTTGTAGCCAGCCAGACCTGATCTCCCATTTGAAACAGAGGTGGTCGTCAACATTTATCCACCTGGGTTTTTGGCTGGAGAGCGGCTTTGGTCAGATTGACCTGGATTTTCTTCCAGAGTAACTGGAGTTCTTGGATTTTGTCATCCACTGCAGAAACTCCGGAAAGGGGACTGAAAAGAGGAAGGGCAGCGGGATGGTACCCGTAGGCACAGAAGAAGGTTGATTCCAGTGTTGAATCGTGCTTCATGGAATTACGGGAAAACTCAGCTCACAGGAGCAGATCAACCCAGTCATCTTGTAGCTCAGAAACGAAGCAGCGGAGGAATTGTTCTAAGGACTGGTTAGTCCTTTTTGTGAGACCATTGGACAAAGGGTGGTAGGAGAAGAGAAATGTAAGGAGATACCCATTCTTTGGCAGAAGGCCTTCCAAAATCTAGAGACGAATTGGGATCCACGATCCGAGACTATATCCGTAGGGACTGCATGGAGGCGGAATATCTCTTCTATAACTATCTTGATAGTTCAGATGCTGTGGGTAGCTTCCGGAGAGGAACAAAATGGGCTTGTCGAGTGAATCGGTCGACCAGTACCAGTATGGTAGTCATACCCCTGGAGGGAGGCTGCTCCACAATAAAATCCATGGAGAGGTGGGTCCATGGACGGGTGGGAACGGGTAAGGGTTGGAGCAATCAACAGGATAATGTCTTTGGCACTTTCGTCTGAGCGCATATAATGCAGGCTGCCACAAACTCCTGTACATCTTTTCGGAGCTCTAGCCACCAAAAAATTAATTCGAGGAAATTGCAAGTCTTCCTAACCCCCGGATAACCAGCCGTCTTGGAGTTATGACCCAATTGAAACATCTCACTTCGGAATTGGGGAGGAACAAATTATTTAGACAACATGTGGACGTAGATCTAGGATCCTCTGCCGGAGCCTGCGAAATCTGTTGCAGAAGTGATGACGATACGGCAGAGATGATTTGTGCAGGAGGAATGATGGGTCCCTGCTCTAGCTCCTCGGACCCGTCAGGAGAGAATTGACTAGATAGAGCATCTGCTTTAGTGTTTGGGATCCTGGGCGATAAAAGATCACAAACTTAAACAGAGTGAAGAAGAGAGCCCACCTCGCCTGACACGTCCCGAGTCTCCTTGCGCCTTCAATGTATTCAAGGTTCTTGTGGTCAGTAAGGATTGAAATCGGAGAAGTTGTCTCTTGTCTCAATTCTTCAAGAGCCATTTTCATAGCCAGAAGTTACCGATTTCCCACATCATAGTTCCTTTCCGCGGCAGAAAACGTTTTAGAAAAGAAGGCACAGGGGTGGAGTTTCCCATGAAAATCCTTCCTTTGAGAAAGAACGGCTCCGGCCGCCAGATCGGATACGTCCACTTCGAACACGAAGGGTTTCATAGAATCTGGATGGATAAGCACAGAAAAGGCAGACTTGAGCTTCTCAAAAGCTAAAAGAGCCTCTGCGGGCCATATCTTAGGATTCACCCCTTTCTTAGGGAGAGCTGTAATGGGTGCAACAACCTTATAAAAATACCTGATGAATCGTCCGTAGTAGTTGGCGAACCTAAGAAAGCATTGTATCGGTTTGAGGCCTAACAGTAAGGGCCAGCGCTGCTGGTACTTTCACACGATCCATCTCGAACCCAAGGGAAGGGATGACATACCCAAGAAAAGAAATCTTCTTCTGTTCAAATTGACACTTCTCAAGCTTGGCATAGAGAGAGTGGTCCCGAAGTCTTTGGAGAACCACTCTAACCTGTAGCCGATGTTTGGTCAAAGAACTGGAAAAGATAAGGATATCGTCCAGATATACCACGAGATATTGGTCCACTAGATCTCAGAAAATCTCGTTGATAAAATTTTGAAATAAAGCCGGTGCGTTGCATAAGCCGAAAGGCATAACTAAATATTCGTAATGGCCGTCACGGGTATTAAAGGCTGTTTTCCACTCATCACCCTCTCTGATCCGGATCAAATTGTAGGCTCCTCGAAGATCCAGTTTGGTGAAGATCGTAACCTTGCGTAAACGGTCGAAGAGTCAGGAATGAGGGGTAGCGGATATCGGTTCTTTAAGGTGATTTTATTGAAGCCTCTGTAGTCAATACATGGCTTGAGAGAAACGTCTTTTTTTATCACTATGAAGAAACCCATACCAGCGGGAGAACTTAATTAATGAATAACCCATGCTGAAGATTCTCTGAAATGAATTCCAGCAAAGCCTTGGTTTCTGCTTCCGAAAGGGGATAGGTGTGGCCTCGAGGAGGGATGGCCCCTGGAACTAGATCGACTGCACAGTCATAGGGTCAGTGTGGCGGTAACTCCTCTGCTTATTTTTTGTCGAATACATCAGCAAACTCCTGGTAACAAACAGGAAGTCTCTGTTGGTAGCTGAACATCAGAGATGGTGTGAGAAACCGGAAAACAAGATCCATGGCAACGTTGTCCCCAGACTGTCACCCAATCGATCTTGGGGTTGCGGTGCCACAGCCAAGGAAGTCCTAGAACCACTGGGGTCAAGGGAGAGTGAATGATGTAGAAAGATAATTACTCCTTGTAAAATGCCCCAACAGTAACCAGCAAAGGATTAGCCTCGAGAGTGATGGTCCCAGGTATCAGAGGTCTTCCATCAATAGCCACTACTGTTAACGGAATCTCCCTAGTATGGAGAGGAAGGGGGTGACGTTCCGCAAATGCGTGGTCAATGAAATTTTGCCTCCTCAATCCACGAAAGACTGAGTGAAAATTGAGGCAGGCCCCCAGGAGAATAAAAAGGGAAGGAGCAGCATTGAAGGTTGTGATGGAGGAGGAGAAGTAGTAATGCCCAGAGAGTATTCCTCAATCTTCACTGGGCACTGGCGTTTCCCGATTTAGGACAATTTCGGGCAAGGTGACCTTTGAGCCCACAATACAGACACAGCCCCCTGACATGTCTCCTGGTTCTCTCCTGCTCAGGTAATTTGGTATCACCCAAATGCATCGGTTCCTCCTCAGAGAGAGGTGTAGAGAGGAGTCTGAAAGTGGGGGGCAAGCCAGATTTTAGGGGTCCATAAGAACTGGTCTCACTCGGTCTGTCGTTCTCGCATCCGGAGATCCATTCTGATGCAGAAAAGATGCGACGTGAGTGTCAAAAACCTTTTTGAATGTTTGGAGAAAGGCAGCGCAGTCATTAATCAGTGGGGATTCCTTTTCCCAGAGGGGGGAGGCCCAGGCCAAAGCCTCGTCTGTCAGTAGAGAAATTACATAGGCTACACTGGATCGATAAGTGCAAAACATGGAGGGCTGGAGTTCGAACTGAATCGAACATTGATTGAAAAATCCTCTACAAGTCATAGGGTCTCCTCCATAACATAGAGGCGTCAGGATCTGTGGTTCTTTGGGCATAGGGGATGATGGAACTTGGGCCAGAGAAACTGCCAGGAATCGTGGTGCAGAGGTGGAACAAAGCTGAAATGTATCCAACCAGGAGATAATGGAAATTGTAAGGGATCGGGGGACACGCGCCTTACCGCGGGTCCCCGTCACCCTCGCTCCCAGTACTGCCACTCATCCAAGGCTCCCTCCCTGTCAGCTCCTTACCCGCTCCGGTTGGACGCCACGCCACTCCTCCGTGGCACACGCCGCCTCCGCCCAAACGCTGCAGGGGCATGCGCGGGAGTGTTACAGGGCGCGCGCACCCGTCCTCTTCTACACTCCTCCTGCAGCCTTGGCTCCACCTCACAGCAGCTGGAGGCTATTCCCACTAGGGAACACCACACCAGGCATCCTAACCTATCCCTGGGACCGCTAAGTCAAGCCCAAGCTCCGCCTCTTGCTCCCATTAGTTCTCCTGCATTTATAGTTCCTTTCTGCCCTCTCCTTCCTCGCTCTGCATAGTTTTCCTGTGGCTCTTGTTGTAGGGAGCCTGTGGCTCTCTTTTGTATTGCAGCTCTCGCTCCAGTCCCTGCCCTCGTTTGATACCCTTGGATTTGATCTAGGCTCTCGTTAGACTTCGTGTACCTCGTTACTCCCTGGACTCGGCTTTGGACCTCACTACGCTGCTCTCTCCTGCCCCTGATTTATGGCTTACTATCTGGATAATAGTTATTTTGCACATTACTGTACTTTATGTGTTTGGGGGGTGGGGGAGGGAAGGTGTATTTATTGAAATGTAGGCCATGTTTTTGATTTTTTAAATATAGGAATTGTACCGCAGGCCAGCAGAGACCAATGAGGACAACCTGAGGATCCACAGACACCCACGGGGACCACCTGCGGACCCCCGGGGGCCCTTGTGGTGCCCCTGGACACCCAAAGGGACCAATGAGGGCCCAGACACCTGTGGGAATCACCCGAGGGCCCCCAGACACCCGAGGGGATGACCCAGAGACTCCCAGACACCTGCACGCACTACCTGTGGACCCCATGGGGCCCATGGACACCCGTCGGGACCACCTGGAAGCCCACGGAGCCTAGTGGGGTCCCCCTAAGGGCCCCCAGACACGTTGAAACCCCCCGGGGTGCCTTGTGGGGCCTACGGCATCCGTGGAGACCACCCGGGGACCCCCGTGGCCTGTGATATTAATCCTGCGTGTAAAAAAAGAAATAATGGTTTTATGTGGGGGCACAGGGGGTGGGTGGGTTGTTTATTGTTGTTTATTAAATATTGTAATGGTTTTTGGTGGCCTTGGAAGTAGCTAGTAGGGCTCTTGTGTGTCTTTTTTTGTATTGAGGGTAGCGGTGGTGGGTGAAGGGGGTATTAGCCCCAAGGATGGATTGGTAGCGGGAGGGGTTAACCCCTTCATTACCTTAGCGGTAATAACCGCTAAGGTAATGAAGAGGTTAAGTCCACCTGCAAGCCCTCCGCAAGGCCTAAACACCTACCAAGGGCCAAATAACGCCATTACCCACCCTGCTACCCCAATAAGCATGTCACTGGTGGATAACCCCTTCATTGCCTTAGCGGTTAGCCACTAAGGTAATGAAGTTGCCTGTAATTGCATTTTTCATGCATCTGATTCATGCCGGGGTTCTCCGGTGCTGGTATTAATGGATATCAGCTCCGGAGTCTCCTGGCATGAATCCGGTGGGTTTTTTTTGTTTGTTTTTCGTGGGGGGGGGGGGGTTTACTGAATTGCTGTAGGCTTTTTTTTGGCAATTATGGGCTTATCGCTGCTTATAGCATGAGGCCCTTAGTCTGCTTTCTCTGTCAGTCCTGGGATAACCCAGTCGGTGGCCCTGGGATGCTAAAGGCTAATCTTTTCTTGGGGTTGAGGAGGAGCGCAGGATAAGCTCGTGATATGTAAAAGAATATAAATATATATAGTGCAGATGGTAATTCACTGCTACAAAAAATATAACAAACGTAAGAAATGAACTCACAAAAATCGTGTTAAATCACTGCATGTCAGAGATCCTTCTCTCTCTGACTGGAGCCCTTTGTGTAACTGGGGTCTGTATACCTCTCAGTGAAGTGGATGATATGCAAATAAAGAAAACCACAAATAGTGCATATAGTATGAACTATACATATATATTAAACACAGATATTCAGGAAACTCACATTTTCCATAATTAAGATGGGTAGTGGAGAGAACCGCCGATAGAAGGTTGGTTAAAAAGTAGGCTGCTGCTCGGTGCTTCACTTTCCCCTCACAGTGTAGTTCCGTATCAGTCAGTGCCGTCGCGTCACTTCCGGTTTCGCGTCACGGGTGAGGGCGGGAGGCCAGAATGGGAGCAATCTCAGCAGTAGTTTGCCAGTCCTTCCAGGCGCAGGATCTCTCAAAAACTCTAACTCTACGCGTTTCGCAACAGCTTCGTCAGGAGTACAATTGTAGGGGTGTGCTCTAGTATAATATATAGGCCCATCAATTAATGTAGAAAAAATCGTGATTTCATTAAAAGTTAAAAATTAACCCCCTCACACATAGCGCGAGGTCCAAAGCCCCTATGGTGAATAAATACATAAATACATGACTAAATAATCTTTATTAAACTATTAAAAAATAAGGTATTTTAATTCAGAACATATTTGTGTAAATAAAAATGTTTCTAATAATATATACACACTAAAATGTTCCTATATACTGTTTCCTAAAAATACACTGGCTGTGTATAGAAGTAGAGAGGTATATGGAGGAAGGAGAAAGAGGATAGACATAATTAATAATCATGGTACAGTCTTAAATAACTTGATATCATAAAAGGACCTAAATGTCATATACAATAAATCATGTGAAGAAAGAAAGGGGACACATCCTTAGTAAAATATACCCATAGATTGCATAAATTTCCATTTATGTTTAAAGGACAGTTTAGATGATTAATAATAAATATTATAAAATACATTATAAAATACATTAAAATATAGGATAAACTATATACTATGTATGCTGTATAGTATTTAGACTAGAAAAGCACCAATATCAATGTCTACATTGAGACCTAGGGGGGACATGGTTTGCATTTTGTGAATCCAGTAGGTTTCTCTTCTGGCCAGACTGTTTAGCCTATTGCCCCCCCGCCAGTGTTTGATGACTTGTTCGATACCCATGTAAGATAAGTATTTCGGATCGGAATTATGAAAGTGCAAAAAGTGTTTAGATATGTTGTGGCTGATGAGACCTTTTTTGATGTTGCCCACATGTTCCAATATGCGGGTACGTATTGGTCTTGACGTACGACCAATATACTGTAACCCGCATGGGCATTGCAGTAGGTATATTACATAGTCTGATTTACAGTTTATATAGCTTTCAACAGTAAAGGTCTCCCCTGTTGTTTTCGAGTTAAATTTAAACTTATCCTTTCCTTTGTATTTGCATGCAGTGCATGAATAACAGCCATAAAAACCTATTGGTTTATCCAACCAAGTCCTTGCAGTATCTTCCTGTCTAGTTTTAAATGTGGTTGGTGCCAGTTTATTTTTGAGGTTTGGTGCTCTCTTAAAAAGGATTGTTGGTTTCTCAGGAATATGGCCCCTAAGGACAGGGTCATTTTTTTTTAAATATGCCAGTGTTTACAGATAGTTTTTTTAATATCATTGGCATCTTTATTGTAAGATGTAAGGAATGACATACTGTAATTTATTTTATTGTTAGTGGTTGCATCTTTGGTTTTATCTAATAATAGTTTTTCTCTTGGGACAAGATTTACTCTATCAACAGCTTTCTTTAAAACGTGCTCATCATAATTTCTATCTCTAAATCTGTTGAGGAGGATCTCTGACTGTTCTTGGTACATTGCTTCTTCACTACAGTTTCTTTTAATTCTTCGTAGTTGCCCATAGGGGATGTTTTTAATCCATTGAGGATTGTGACAGCTATTTTATAATATAAAGTTGTTACTGTCAAGCTTTTTGAAAAAGGTCTTTGTTTTCAACTCCCCATTTTCTATAAAAATGACTAAATCTAAAAACTCTACCTCACATTTGCTCCATTTGTGGGTAAAAGAGATATTGCGGTCATTATTTTCTAAGGCCCCGAAGAAATTCATTAACTCTTCCTCACACCCTTTCCAGATTAGTATCACGTCATCAATAAATCTGTGCCAGGAGACGAGATTTGCACCGAGTTCATGGGGGGGTTCTAGATTCCCCAGATCCTGGAGGGCCAATTCCCCTGAAAATAATCATAATTAGTTCCGTATTAAGTCCAACCAATCAATTTGAATGTTCATTCAAAGCAGGACGATACTGGTGTCAGTGGATGGAAGGTAAGACGATCTGAGTAAAACGTTTCTCACATCTCTGTTCAAGGCATTCAATTTTTAGTGAATGTTGGTCTGGATAATTACACTTGTGGAGACATTTTAGTGTTTATTAGTTTAAGTAAATGCTACTCTGTTGATACTATGGTATGGTGGTTAAAATGATTAGCTAGTCATTATTACAGCTCACTAAATATGGACCGTCTTTACTTATATTTAATGTACATCATTGTTTTGCATTTTGGTAATTAATGTATTATTATTATTATTATTATTATTATTATTATTTTAAAGCAGCAATTGTGTCTGATTATTTTTTCTTTTTAATCTTAACTACACCAAGTTTGCAGAGATAGTTTTTTAAAAAAAAGTGCCGGTTTTGACACGCAAAATAAACTAATAATGCAGCAGACTACAAACAAACAGACACTAGGGTCACTAATAAAGAGCCTTATTGGCCACTGGAGCGAGCACATTGCCCGGTTAACCTCCAGACCACTCGAGCCTGGAGGTCCACAGAACTGGGTACCCCCTGATGTTGGAGGCCCATCAAAGGTCTGCCCACCCTGATTTAGGTGATATCATTTATAAATGAACTACATCCAAGATTGCTGTACAGGCAAAAAAAAATGGATTTTTGATTTTCAAAGTTTTTGCACCAGAAATTACGCCAAAATTGTTTATCTCATTGCCCCTTCTGTGAATATCAAACATTTATTAAGCTCTTACAATTTAAAGCAGGCACTTAAACAATATTACTATAGCATAGCCTCTTACCGCTATTTCTTCTTTT
Organism: Ascaphus truei; assembly: GCF_040206685.1. Lineage (NCBI taxonomy): Eukaryota > Metazoa > Chordata > Amphibia > Anura > Ascaphidae > Ascaphus > Ascaphus truei. The sequence goes on along the minus strand of NC_134486.1, from coordinate 94,921,975 downwards.
TGGGCCCTAACAGTATACGTCCTGCTAGGGACAGGCACTGGAAAGGTTAATTCTTCATGAAGGCCTAGTTTGCTATTGCAGCCTGGATATACTTACTGTATCCAGGGGCGGGCCTAGCAACAATCTGAGAGTGTCATTCTGGGGGAGGATACTGGCTGGGTCACATGCCATTAATGTTATGTCTGTTAGTATCAGACCTGCCCTGTTATGGGGCAGGGTTACAAGCCCATGCCCCATGGTATATACTGGCACTCTCCCAGAAGTCAGTGCTCTTCCCTCCCCCTTTGCAGTGGGTAACATCTACCATGTATCCCTTTGGGGGATACAGGAGGAGCTCAGGAGGGAGCCTAGATGGGCATCAAGACTTAAGGTGACCTTCAGGGGAATCATGGAAGCTGTGACTTCTGCTGTAAGACAATAAAGAATCATGGAACCATCTAATAGTGTGGCTTATTGTCTGGGTCATACAAGAAGTGTCAGCAGGAATCATTCTGTTCATCTCAGGATTATCGCTGACTGGAGGCACTGCCAACTGGGAATGAAGCCCCCTGAAAGCCTGTCCTGATTTTCCCCACACCACCCCAGAGCAACTCAGAGCCTCCTGGATTACCAACAGGTATGCACCGCACCAGAAAGACCCAGGTAGCGACCCAAATCTTACATATGGTGGGGGAACAGGTGCGACAAATGGAGGTGCTGCTGAGATCTGTCTCATCAGGACAGGTTTTCACAGCAGAAGCAAACCAGAAAGACCCAGGCAGCTACCCAAATCTCACATAGGGTGGGGGAACAGGTGCTACATTACATTCTACAATCTGCAGGCCATTTGTCTGAACTTCATATCCCATCACATTGCATCACACACATGTGCTCATGCAGTGCTAGTGTGAATATATTACACAAGGTGTTACATGGCTAAATGCTTTTCCTTGCATTCCTTCGTTATATTCTTTGTGGGGTTGTAACTTTAATCATACCTGGATACTTGCAAATTCTGTTCTTCTTTGTGGTACTATATAGGTGTGCCGACGAGTAGTCTAAAACTTGCCTTTGAAAATCTGGGGCAATCACCAGCAAGACCCAGGTACATGCTGGGTACATATATTAAACAATACAGACCGGCGCCGATTAGTCCAAAGGTGGAATTAAATGTCCAACACTGAAAGAGTCTCAAATAGTAGATAGCTGTAAAGGTATCTTCTCAGCTTGACTTCAGTAAGTGGACTCCGTCAACATAATGCAGAAAAGAAAAACAAACAAAAAGAACACATCATAGTGCAATATGCAATTACTAAACATGCAGGACCAACAAGACAAGACAAACTCTACATATAACAAGCAAGGCTGACTATTACTAAAAGATCGGCCCAATTTGTTAATACGTGTTGAGAGTGGCAGAGGACTTGCAAGCATTGCGGTAGCTGATCAGTTCAGAGAGAGGGAATTTGGCGAATTAACCCGCCCCCTGTGAGTGTGTTTCCGGAGACAGCTTGACGGACAGTTCCAGGAGAGCCGCCGAGTCGCTCGGTGTGACGCGCTTCCGGTCACAGAGCGGAGGAGAGCCCTGGATGTCAGAAGTTCAAACGGAACTGCAGTCGGTCACCAACCACTTTTAAACCCCTGCTCATGATCTGTGGCAGTCCTGTAAGTAGGATTCCGGTTTTACCTACCGGATCCCACGTCTGCTACCTCATTGTAATTGTGATTAATAAATTTATCTTTTAGTAATAGTCAGCCTTGCTTGTTATATGTAGAGTTTGTCTTGTCTTGTTGGTCCTGCATGTTTAGTAATTGCATATTGCACTATGATGTGTTCTTTTTGTTTGTTTTTCTTTTCTGCATTATGTTGACGGAGTCCACTTACTGAAGTCAAGCTGAGAAGATACCTCTACAGCTATCTACTATTTGAGACTCTTTCAGTGTTGGACATTTAATTCCACCTTTGGACTAATCGGCGCCGGTCTGTATTGTTTAATATTTGTCTTGTTTTACCAACTGTGTCTTGGAGTTGGTGTTACCTGGCAGCCTAGTTTATATTATTTGTGTATTATCACATCACATCACTTTTTATTGTCACTGTATACATTTTTTTTAGCGCTACTTACACCCATTTTTCTTGTTTTTACATGCTGGGTACATGCTGCAACATTTCAGTGACATTTCTGCAGACAGACTAATGGCCCATAAGATTAACACAGCGGGGGTCCCCGGCAGTCCCATTCAAACTGAATGGGACTGCCAGGGACCCCTGCTGTTTTAATCCGATGGGCCATTAGTCTTTCTGCAGAAATGTCACTGAAATGTTGCAGCATGTACCCAGCATGTACTTGGGTCTTGTTGGTGATAGCCCCAGATTTTCCAAGGCAAGTTTTAGAATACTCGTCGGCGCACCTGTAGTATTCTGTATGCACAGTATGCAACTTTTGACTATACAGTGAATGTAGCATATATACAGCAGAGACTGCGACTATTCTAACACAAACCAGTGGCAATCGCCAAAAAGACCCAGGTACATGCTGGATACATGCCTTAAACTTTCCTTAAACTAGACCCAGCATTTCTGCATTGATTAATGGCCCATCAGATTAACAGCGGGGGTCCCTGGCAGTCCCATTCAAACTGAAAGGGACTGCCAGGGACCCCTGCTGTGTTAATCATATGGGTCCTTAGTCAATACAGAAATGCCTTAAACTTGCCTTAAACTAGCCAAGTTACACCCTGCACATACCCACAATGTAACCGGGCTAGTTTAAGGCAAGCTTTAGAATAGTCGTGGTCTCGTCTGTACCCTTCTTTCCTCCTTGTGCTCTGTGGTTCAATCAGTGCATGAATTCTATTTTTTTCATTTTCTGAGTATGTTGTTTATTTAATAAGCTATAAATCATCTCTCTACACTTTTCCTAACTCAGCATACACTGTTCATATTTGGAGTATTACTATGTATCGAGACTTTGCCAGGCAAATGCAATATGTTGAACAGTAGAGTAATACAGTTACTGATACATTTACTTATATGTAATTGAATGGAGGTTACTGGATTGTTAACTGTGTATTACCTCAATCCTTGGGGACCCTTGGATATTATCCTTTTGGAGTATTACATTGCACATTTTAACAGGTATGTGTGTGCTTGCCCTCATTGATCTGTAAAAACTTGCAATTGTTATTGCACCGATTACCGTCGATTGTGAAATCGTGCAATGTTGTTACCAACATTACTTATCACAGAAATATGTTGTCAGGTAATAAAACTGAACATTTTAGAAAAGAACGAAAACTCCAACAAATGCAGAAAAATGATCAAAACTTTTTTCAATATTTTTTTGTCATCACAGTTTTTATACAAAATTCATTAAAATTAATTGTAAACAATCATATTTGCAATCACATGTTTCAAAATTAGTTAACATAATACTATGTAAAATGTAACTTGCATGGTACAGGGATTTTCTCTAATTCATTTCAGACCCCTTTATCTTCACAGGGTTACAATCTATCATTTATAGCAGTGATAACAGAAGTATACTGTATGTTATAGTCACAGTTTGTAATCATTTTTTTTTTTTTTTTATAACTTAAATTTTATTGAGTATTACAGGTATATGATACAACATAAAATGTCAAGGAAATGATAATAATTTTAGCAAATAAAACAGGTAAAATGAGATCGCGAGGCTTTTCGAGCCCTACTTTGCTGGTCGATTTAAGATGAACGAAGTAATCAACAACACTATCCAATATATAGTAATAATAATATCAAAGACAAAAAGAAAAAGAAAGGAAAAAAAAAAAAGAGAAGGGGAGGAGGAAAAGTAGGGGAGGGGGTGGGGATGCGTGGGGATAGGGCGGGGGCGCTGCCTCCACGGTGACCCGCGGGCCGGTATAGAACCATCTCCTCCTAAACCGGTTGACTCTGAAGCACTGCTGTCTAAGGGTCTGTTTGTATGATATAAAATGCGCATTCACCTCCAAAAGAGAACGCACCTACATCTATTATAGCCAAATTGTGTTACTCTCAACCCCGGGGATATCTGTCTGTGTCAACCAGGGTGTCCAGACTTTTAGAAAATTGGTGCCAGTGTCGTTAACTAAACTCGTCATCTTCTCCATCTGGCATATAAACCACATGCAATTCCGAATCTTTGGGATGCTTGGGATATCGGGGCGTTTCCATAATGCTGCGATCTCGCACCGCGTTGCTATTGCAAAATGTGCAATTCATTTATTGTTTACTTTGGAAAGGCCCGTTAATCGTCTATTCAAGAGGACCAGCCAAAGGTTTGGGGGTATTGTGAGGTCAAAAATCCTCTGAATCCAATTTCTGATTTCCTCCCATATTGGAGAGATCCGCGGACAGGACCACAGCATATGTAACAGGTCTGCCGATCCCCCGCACTGCCAAGGGCAGAGCGGGGAGGATCCCGGCACGAACCTAGATAATTTCAGTGGGGTGAGGTACCATCTCATAAGGACTTTATATGCCTTCTCTTTGAGAGTGGTGCAGATGGAGCTCATTGCAGTGGCCAAATATATAGCGTTCCACTCCTCATCTGCCAGGGTCTCCCCTACGTCCAATTCCCATTGGGATCTGAAGGACGGTATCTGTTGTCCCGGTCCAGCTGGACCGATCACCTCCCCGTAAAACTGTGATGTAAGTCCCTTTGTGTTGGTCTCTGCCAGACAGAGCTTTTCAAAAGTCGTCAAAGGGGAGTATGGGGCAAATTTATTATAAAATGCTCTAAGCTGGAGGTATCTAAAAAATTCTGAGTGGGGTATATCTTTTTCTAACCTGATGTGATCGAATATTTTGACCTTTCTATTGTAACCCTCCAGATCTTTAATCCGTTTATATCCTTTCTGTTTCCAAATTGAGATATTACTGCCTGATAGGCCCGGTGCGAACATGGAATTATTCTTAAGGGGGACATCATAGTGTGTCTTGTCGTGAGGGAGTGCCTCACCTTGGAAAAAAAGACAAAAAGAACAGCGCAAAACGCAATAGTGAAGTAAATAGGTACAAATTATATTTGTGAAAAAATGGTGAGTATTAAGCGTACATTTAAGCAGAAGAATAAAAGCATATCTGTGCAAACATCAGCACAATGTTACCACAATGGAAAGCCTCTGGATGGAATGGTGTAGCCCTCTGGTGCAGCAGCTGTCTTCTGGCAAGTCACAGTGATATCTCTCACTTATCCTGGACCCCTGCAAGCGGCAGCTGCAGCCCTTGAGCTGTTCAGAGTTCCCCCACTGGTAGTGGCATCTGCTGGGCTCGTGGCAGTTCGTTTTTGGCTGTCCTTAGGACACAGTAATGCCTCAGGGCTCTCCTCTCACTGTACACACCGCGCGGCCCACGTGGGATCTTCTTCCGGCGCTCGCGCACTCCCGTGACGTCACGGATGACGCGCGATGTGGATTTCAATGGAGAAAGTCCCAAAAATAGTTGCACATTCAGAAAATCGCTAAAAATAGGTTAGGGAGGCTAGGATGGGGAACCAGACCCTGCCAATCTCTATCTCACCTCACCTCACCTTGGAAGCCTCCCAGATCGATAATGAGTTGGTCATTGAGGAAAGCGGTATGTCAGCGTACTTTTGCGCTGTTTTGGGTAACCAAATCAAGCTGCAAAGCTCTAATGGGGAGCAAACAGCACTTTCCAGCTCCACCCACCTTTTCAATTGTGGATTGGATTGCCATTGAACAATTTGGCTTAATTGAGCCGCTTTGTAGTATGATAACAGGCAGGGTACCGCTAGGCCACCAGCCAATACAGGTCTTTTCATATTTAATTTGTTAACTCTCGGTTTTCTTCCTCCCCAGATAAATTTAGAGATTTCAGACTGAAGTGAGAGTAAGTCCTTTAGTCTGAGGGGCACTGGTAGCGTCTGGAAAAGGTATAGGATATGGGGGAGTAAATTCATTTTGACGCTATGTATCCTACCTATCCAGGATATCCTCTGGGATGCCCACTTGTATAGATCAGTTTTCAGTGTCCGGATCAGGTTGGGATAATTTGCCTTATATATGCCTTTGGCCTCTTTGGTGATATGGACTCCCAGATATTTGATATATTTCTGTTGCCAATTAAATTTGAAATTTAGTTTTAATAATTTCTCGGTATGTCTAGGGAGATTGATGTTGAGGGCCTCGGATTTGGATTGGTTTATTTTGAACTCAGAGATCCTCGAAAACCTGTCTAAGAGATCAAATAGATTTGGAAGGGAGGTAAGGGGCTTTGTAATAATTAAGAGGATGTCATCTGCGTATAGGGCCACCTTGTGAGATTGTGAATGTGCGTTTAACCCCGAGATGTCCGGATTGCCTTGAATTGCGCCGCCAGTGGCTCGAAACATAGAGCAAACAGGAGAGGAGATAACGGGCACTCCTGTCTCGTGCCACTCTTAATTTGGAATGGAAGTGAAGGATAGCCCTGATGTATGACCCTGGCAGTGGGGCCTGAGTACAGCGAGAGAATCGCCCCACTCATCCGATCCCCAAAGCCAAATGCCGCAAGCGTCTCTTTCAAGTAGGGCCAGTCTATCCTATCAAAAGCTTTTTCTGCATCCAGACTTAACAACATACTTTGATTGTGATTTATATTAGCCAAATTCTAACAGATCAATAAATTGTCGGGTATTATCTGCTGCCTGCCTCCCTTTAATAAATCCGACTTGATCTGGGTGTATAGTATAAGTCTGGGTAGGATGAGACATAATCTATTGGCCAGTAATTTAGCGTATATTTTGATATCAGTGTTGATTAAAGATATTGGCCTGTAACTTTTGCAGTCCAGCGGATCCTTACCAGACTTATGAATTACAGATATAGACGCCTGTAGCATCTCTCGGGGGATGGGAGCTTCTGCTAGAATCGCATTAAAGACATGGAGCAGCCTTGGGGCGAGTAATTTGACAAATTTCTTATAATATAGCCCCGAGAAGCCATCTGGCCCGGGGGCCTTTGATGGTTTAAGTTCTTTGATGGCCTGTGATACCTCTTCAATAGAGAAATCCGCGCCTAGTGTCTCTCTATCTGTCTCCGTCAATCTCCCCAGATTTGAGCTGGCTAGGAAATCTCTCAGCATCTTGCTCGTTTTCGTATTGTGTGCCACTTTCTCTCCATTATATAGAGATTCATAGAACGAACCAAATTCTTCTACTATTTTCTTAGGGTTGGTTGTTGGGGTACCGGATTTTAAGCGTATAGCTTGGATGTTATACTTAGATTGCCTGTCACGTAACATACGGGCCAGCATCATATCCGGCCTATTTGCTTTCTCGTAAAACTTCTTCTTTGACCAACTCAGTAAGTTATCTGCCCTGGAGGTTAATAACATATTTAACTCAATTTTGGTGTCTTTTAATTCTTGTAGGGTTTGAGAGACCGGGCTGCTTTTGTGTTTTGAGGAGAGGGAATGTAATTTAGTTTGGAGCGTGGCAATTTAAGAATCTCTCTCCCTTTTTCTTCTAGCTGTGATGCTAACTAATGTGCCCCGTAATGTCGCTTTGTGAGCCTCCCATAATACTAAGTGAGATTCGACAGAGCCATAATTTATATGGAAAAACTGGTCAATTTCATTACCTATAGTATCACAGATCTCGGGGATTTTTAAAATTGATTCATTAAGCATCCAGTTCGCCCCTGGTCTATCAGCACAAATATTATTGCACCTCAGCTCTATTGGTGCATGGTCGGACCATGAAATATCATGGATCCCAGCTAGGGAGACCATAGGAACCAGTTGACAGGAGACAAAAAAGTTATCGATTCTGCTGTAGGAGCCGTGTGGATGGGAGTAGAACGTACAGTCTCTATCTGCTGGGTGTAATTCCCTCCATATATCAGTTAGTTGGTTAGCTTTGAGGCTTCTGCGTAATGAGGTTCCTACTCTCTTGCTGTCTGAGCCCGCCCCCCGATCTATCGAGGTGTGGTTGCATAACCATATTGATATCCCCTGCGAGCACGATGCATCCTCTAGCGGTGGAGTTCAAGATCCTGAAGAAATTATCAAAGAAGACCGCATCCTGCTCACAAGGGGCATAAACAGAGGCCAGCGTGATACACTGCCCACGAATTGTACCTACCAGAATGATAAAACGACCGTCTATGTCTCGCTTGGTAGACTGAACTACAAATGGAATTGTATTACTGAACAGAATGGCCACTCCGCGTTTTTTTACAGATGCTGAGGATAAGAAGACCTGGGAGAAATCTTTATCTAAAAATTTAGGCACGCAACTCTTGCTAAAATGTGTTTCTTGCAATAGTAAGACGTCCGCTTGTTTTCTCTTGTAATCGGAGAAAGCTAACTTTCTTTTGATTGGGCTATTAAAGCCCTTTACGTTGTGAGATATTAGCGTTAACGCCATCCTTTAGTGTGTGAAAAGAGTAACTCCTTAATGTCTTTCAGCTCACCATATTTGTCGTCTCTCGGTCTTGGTTGATCTGCTCCCGTGGAACGTCTATTTTCAGCAGCTCCCGTGCCCCGCCAGGACTGACACCTGCCCTCACAGGGGGAGGGAGGAGAGGGGGGACCGGGAAGGGGAAACAAAACGTGGGAACATACAGAAGGAATAAAACAAAATACAGAAAATAAATTAAAAACAGGTGTAAAATTAACCATAAGAGAAAATAACTGTGTATCAAGAGCTCGTCTCTGGGTCCCCCGAGTGCAGCTCTTATGCCCTAAGGGCCGGTCATTTGATCCCAACCTGAGGCGCTGACATCCTCCCCAGTCCGGGACTGACCGCCCTGGGACTTGTCTGTGGCCCTGTAACGTTAAGGGGCAATAACTGAAACACATGCACGACGCCGTGGGCGAATCCCACCGGCACATTTCCATGGATATTTTAAGGTATCTGGAGAGAAGTTAGTCTGGCTACATTGATATACATATACAGATGTAGCCCCTTTACCCCAACCCTAAGTGAGATTTGGTCTGCAACTAGTGTTTTTTGTGTAGAATGGTGCATACCTGTGAGGCAACAGGAGGGCTAAGCACTTCCACGGTGGTGTAGGGAATCATTAGGACAAGATTTACAGGGCACCTTTGTTCATTGGTTGCAGTGCCTCGAGTCAGCATGGATCCTCTGGATAGTAGGATGGTCCAGACTGACACCTTTCTTTAGCCCAAGACAGTGAATCACACTGGTATATGGTTCCATGGTATTTATTGCAGTGTTTAGGATGTTACACAGCAAGTATATCACTTTCCGTGTTTCCCCTAAGAAGGTCACTTCAAGGCTTGAAGCCCATCCAAGCTTCCTCCTGCATGGTGCTCCTCCTAATGCCCCCTTATGGTACACAGGGAAGTTGTTGCTCACTCAACAGAGGGACGAAAGAGATACACCCACTTTTGGGAGAAAGTATTTATATCCTGGGGTTGGGCTTGTAACCCTGCCCCATAACAGAGCAGGTATGATACTGGCCAGATTATCACAATCCAGCATGACACCCAGCCAGTATCTCCCCCAGGCTGACACTCTCTGGCTGTTGCTATGCCTGCCCTTAGATACAGCTTCTGCATCTAAGGCTGCAATAGCAAACAAGGCCTTATGGAGGAATTAACCCATCCACTGCCTGTACCTAACAGGGCTTACACTGGTAGGGCCCAGGGAAATAAGTAGCAGCCAGAGGCTAGGCTACAATCTCCCCCTGGTGAAATTCCAACTTGGACTACTGTACACGTGACATCACATATTGTACAACAACCTGTAAATTGGTTTAAACAGCACATGCATTAACATATGCATACATTAATATATTTGACAAAATGGCACCATACATAGCCATCCCTGGTTGATACCTGGATCTAACATGAGTGGTACTAAGCTACCTCATTAGTTGTGGGCGGATAAGGCTTCTTGATTGTATTGCCCTGACCGTCAGGTACTTGGATGGAGTAGCACATTCTTCTCCCAGACTTGGAGATATACTCTACTCTGTCTAGGTGTATATTGCGGCCCACTACCCATACCTTGAGAAGTTGTTTTGCCCTATCGAAATCACAGAACTTGGAGCCCTTGGTAGTGTTAACTAGATGGGTTATTATAGCTTTCTCCACCCATTCCATCCTGTGTTCCTCCGCACTCCTCACAAAATTTTCAGGGAGATAAGGATACTTATACCCCATCTTGCGGAACCTTTGCACTAGCACTCTCTCCACCCGGCTGAATTTCATGAGACCCTTTTCTCTGGCTGTGCCTGGTAATACACAGAATACTGATCCTTCCCTTAACAGTGTTTCTGTGCGCTCTTCCTTGATTGGAAATATACTGAGCATGGACCCTGACAGGCTATTCTTAGCTGACCCCATGTGTGCTAGTTCTGACTGAGATATGTCCTCCTGCTCCACCCGATCCCACCATGGTACAGCTTTCCCCACAGCTGATACAGACATAACAGGCATGACAGGCATGTTATCACATTTGACAGTGCTGCGTGGGACCTCGGGACTCACCGTGGACAAGGGTCTAAGTGTCCGGGGTCTTACACTAGGGCCTGGGTCAGCAGTGGAAGGCGAAATAGAATGGGCAGCTGGGGACAATCTAACGTCTCTAAAGAGGAAACTTTTTGGGGTCTCCCCAGGAGGAGCGACAGAAATTTCCACAGTCCCGGCAAGGCTTAGTTGACCATGGCTTCTAGTCTTGATAAATCTTGCCTCAGCCATGGCTACAGCATTGAGAGAGTCCCTTGCTACATTCTGCTCCCTGCAATGAAGGAGGAAGGGGTCCACAGTGGACCTGTTACTCACTGGAGAGGCAGCGGTAGCAGGTAAGCCCATCTGTCCAGACGGCTTGGTGGCCTTCTCTTCTCCCAGTGGTGGAGCTGTAATTGGTGTTGCTGTGCAGTCATCTGGGTTGGTGCTGGAAGGCACGTTCTGAGGGAATTGCTCCAGCAGCCTCAGCGCATCGTAGTGGCGTTTCACAGCGGTCACATAGGCGGCAGCTGTAGCGCGGGCCTCGTGCTCAGCGGCGCAGGTACAGATCAGCAGCTTCTTGCGCTTGGTCCCAGCATGGATAGCCATCCTGGATATCCCGTATGTCGGTTGTAACAGTCACCGGAACCTGCAGCTCAGCATCAGATTCCGGTACGTTGGAGATCTCAGCGCACAAGGAGGGGGTCTATGCAGGTACCTCATAGATATAATCGGCCTAATCCTCCGATTCACTGACCGCAGTCACTTCCGTAGGATTCTCCCTCTTGGAGCAGCTTACCGGAGCAGCAGCAGAGCGCACCTCGCAGTAAGCTGGTGGGGCTTCTCCGCGGGGCTTTGATAGTAGACTGAATGGCAGTGGCATCGCAACAGACAAGGTAGGACACAGCTCCGGTGGCGGGGTGGCATTAGGCATGTTCCAGAAGGCACTCACCAAGGCTGTAGGGCCTAGAAGGGAACCTTCTTTCCGCCCCATGTTGCACACCGAATGGAGCTCCATGGTAAAATCCGTTTGTGGGTAATTCGCTACCCTTTGCAGGTCAGGATAAAACAGTTCATATACCATGGCTAGGTAATGATTGGTGGCGTCACTTGTGGATCCCTGAGCCAGCGAGGTCAGCTTGTGCACCAATGTGTAGAGCATCCACAGCTCTTCCGTGCTCATAGTGGAGTGAGGCCAGAAGAACTCATCTGGTTTAGGTCGCATGAATAACACATGATAGATCGGGCAACTCCCCAATTCCTGGAGATATCCACCCCGATGGCTGCACAGAGGGCAAACTCCCAGCAAGAGAGTTCCATTTTTGTCCTTGATTACCAGGACTCCTCCAGTCAGGTCATAAACTTGATCAGTCTCTTCCATAGTGGAGCAAGAAAGCAGCTCTGCATATATGACTGTAGCTATTGAAGTACACGTGCATCTGGCTCTTCACATCCTGTTTGGTCCGTTTAGGCACACCTAGCTCCTCCCCCTGGTGAACCTGATAGTTCAATCCCAGAGCAGAATGAGAGCGGAATTTCAGCAGTTCGTGCCAATTTCTGCAAACTGACTGCCAGACAAAGCTTGCAACTGCAAACAACTTTTGCAAAAAACCATGTGGCTTCCCTGGTGTGGCGGGAATCGCCATTTTGAGGTAGTTAAACGGACCATGTGGCTCCCAGTCCTCTGGAACCGCCATTTTGTTATCCACACAGCTATAGGTATTTTCTGTGTAGGGAAGCATCCCCTGGCAGGCAAACCCCCCGTGAAGCACATTACACTTGTGACAAACAGTCCAGTTCTTTGCGATATTTTGTGCTTGAAACGTGCTACTTGTAAAGTGGTACTTCCTCCTTAAACGGAGGTTCTGGGTGACCCTAACCTACAATCAAGGTCCTCCCCTATGACAATACCTATTATTACTCTTACGCCACCCCATCTGAACCCCCGACACCATAGTCCTTTCCGGGGCGCTTGGGACTTCATTAACCAAGACACCCTTTCCAGATGCCCTATGTGCCAGCCTGCAGGGTGACCTAAAATAGGACATGTAGCTTCTTGTCCCAACCAAAATACCCCTTAGGGCAGTGCAGGCTGTAGTTTTCTTGGCAGATATGATAATCCCCTTTACACCACACCTGTCTCCCTCTCATCCTTCAGTACTCGAACTGTAAATGCACTTTCTTTCTATGGTTTCTTCTGCTGGTAAACCTGTCCTGTGAGAATGTCATCTCAGCAGCGCCTCCATTTGTAGCCCCTTTTACCCACACCCTAAGTGTGATTTGATCTGCTACTAGTGTTTTCGGTGTAGAATGGACAATACCTGTGAGGTAACAGGAGGGCTGAGCACTTCCGCGGTGGTGTGGGGAATCATCAGGACAGGATTTACAGGGTTCATTGGTTGCAGCGCCTCCAGTCAGCGTGGATCCTCTGGATAGTAGGATGGTCCAGACTGACACATTTCTTTAGCCAAAGACAGTGAATCACACTGGTATAAAACAATAATGGTAGACAGCACACTTGAAGCAAGGTAAATAAGATATCGTTTGCAGGGTGCAATTAGGAACAGCGAGAGGACCCCAGTTCCTCCCAAAACAATATATTAACACACTGAAATGTTCCAGCACTCACTGACTATTAGAAAAATGGTCAAAAAACGGAATATGCTAAAATGTGAATTTTAATGAAAAAAGCGAAATCTACAATAAACCTGGAATAATGTCACGTCAGCAGGAAATACACAAAATGGACCCTAAGAATAGGGATGTGGGAAAACTATACAAGAGAAGGGATACCACAATGGGAAAGGAGGAGGGAACAACAAAATAAGGGGTGGGAGTGGGTGAGTGGGTGGGTAACAAGGGGAGCAATGTTTCAGGGTAAGAACCCCTTCCTCAGGCCAGTTCAATCAAGTCCAAAGGGACAAAAGGTACTTCCCTAGACCCTTATAACCCCAATATATATATATATATATATATATATATATATATATATATATACACACACACACACAATACTTGAAGGGTATAATCTTATATTTGAAATATGACATACACATAAAATACAAATTACATGGTAGAAACAACATTCTGTGTGGTTCATTGGATAGCACAAGAGAAGTTATTTTTTAAAGATGTTTCAAAACAAGATACAAGTAGCACACGCAAAACCCTTTGGTGACTGTTTAGATGCTGAAGGCAATGCATTAGGAACTGATGGTGACTGGTTATTATCCAATCAGTTCCTGATGCAGTATCTACGACATCAAAATATTGTAATTTTTAACAACCACGCTGTAAATGCAAACTGAAGAAAGGGGAAGTTGTTTTACATCTTCAAAATATTTTATTTATATTTCATATACAATTTACAAATAAAAGTGGAAATAAATTGCACTGGTCTGAATTTGTTATTTCCAAACAAGTTAATTTCCATTGAAAGCGAATAGATGAATACACGACTAATTATTAACGTTGTCCCTAATATGCAAAATATTTAGCGGTTACAGTCTCTGAAGACTTTGATTTAGGTGACTGTACAGACTTATTTATCCATAAGAGCAAGGTAGTTGCTGTGTTTAGCATAATCCCAGAGACTACTGTGAGATAATGTATTAACTGCTCACAGTTGCCAGCTGAGATTAAGCCAATTCACAGCCTATTGCTGTAGTTTAGTCCTGCAAGTGAGTTCTTGTCTCAGTTATGTTCCTTTTCTAAATTCCTCCGTTAGTGGGAATGGCTCCATTCCACACACACACAAACAAAGAAAAACACCTGGCAACTGTGAAGATATGCAAACCTGTGCAATTCTCATTATCGCTGTGTTCATTTAAGAAATGTAATCAAGCAATGCATTCATCATTTCCCTCCCAGCAATGATTTTTTAGTACATACCTGCCAAGGTAAATAAAATGGAGACATGCTACTGATCATCCTTTAAACACAATGTAGGTCTATTATATTATTATTATTATTATTATTATTATTATTAAAATGCAAATGTTTGGCTATGTGTATTTTCAGAGCATATATTTTAACATAGCCTAGGTATGCATATTTCATTGTCTAATGCTAATGCGGCAGTAGGGAAAAGCTGATACAATACTTTTCTCCCCCCCTCCCCCTCCTAACTTTATTGGAAACTTTCAACGTAGCATTCAATTTTCTGGTTGAAAATGTGATTTCCGTTCTTGTGCTTGTCAAGATAAATTCAATAGGGATATTTCTTTATTGGTAACGTACGCTTTGCGAGTAATATTACAATAGGAATAAAAATGATGCAAAATGGGGAGAATTATGAAGATTTACCATAATAAAGTAGGCATAAAAAATAAAATTATATATGTAATAGTTTGCTTTTCTCTGCTACATGAATATTGTGGTATAAACAGGTTACATTGCTCTTTGTGCAAATTTAACATAAGCTTGGTAAAATAAAGCAGGTTCTAAAACAATTGCAAACGTAAACAAGAAATAAAGATGGAGATTACGAAAACTTTTATTGCTTTAGCATTATAGCTCCTATTTCGATAAGAATTCTCTACACAGTGATTGTTTCGATCTAGAAGCACTGCATATACAAGCATGCAATTAGTAGTGTGTGGACAAATTGCTGCCTTTCCTCAGTTAATTAATAGTGCCAATATTCTCTGAAGTGTGTAGGATACGATTTTTAAGCAAATGTAAATGTAGTGCTGCAAATGCCAAAGGCCCAGATCATGGTACTATTAATGATCCAATTTGTGTTGTTTTAACTGTAACAGTGTTTTCCCCACCCTATGGGAGATTCCCCTGTTACAGGTGTATGGTGCATGCTACCTGTTGGCTCACAAGAGGCTGAGGTGTCTGCCGATGTTTGTGGGGACTGCAGAACAGGCTTCTGGGGTACATACCCGACATTTCTCCATGGTACTCAATGCCTCCCTCTGCTGTAGTCTCCAGACGTATGAAGGTAATCTCCCACAGTAGAACAGACTCCTCTCCCCCCAGAAAGATTACACAACAGGCGGGAGGTATATATAACAGGAACCGGTTTATTCTTCTGCTTATCACAGTCTTTAGGCAGCCCTGCCCAATGCAGTCACAGCTCTGGTCTCTCAAACTTCAGATAGTCCCTGGACCTGCACTATGGGTCAAGGGCCACCGCAGCTGTCCAAGCTCTTCTCTGATCCTCTAGCACAGGCCTGCCCAACTCGTAAAGTGAAAAGGGCCGAACTGCTCCAAGGAAATATTTTTTGGGCTGTACGGGTTAAATCATTATCATCATCATCATCATCATCATCATCATCATCATCATCATCATCATCATCATCATCATCATCATCATCATCATCATCATCATCATCATCATCATCATCATCATCATCATCTCTCCTCCAGCACCTCTCATCATCCTCATCCCTCATATATCCCCAAGAACCTCTCACTATCAACCTTTACGATACTCCCCATCTATCTCTCATACCCCCATCTCTCCCCCTCACCCACACAATACCCCCCTCCACATCAAACACACAATACCCCCCTCCACATCAAATACACAATACCCCCTCCACATCCCCCCAGCCCATTCCATGTTAGCATCCCCCCCCAAGTCAGCATGCCCCCCACAAGTCAGCATCCCATGTCAGCAGCCCACCCCGCTCCCATGTCAGCAGCCCACCCCCCTCACATGTCAGCAGCCCACCCCCCTCACATGTCAGCAGCCCACCCCCCCCTCACATGTCAGCAATGTTGTGTAGGCCTGCTCTAGCAGAACAAGGGGAATAGGTAATCACTCACTCTCCCCTGAAGTGAAGAGAACCTGGGCCTGCCAGTTCACAGCAGCCCGGTGTGATACCTTGTCTCTATCACGGTAGAGACCCAACTAAAAATGTAGAGATGCAACCCCCTTGAGTACAGTAGGGGAATGGTACCAGGTCTGAACACAGACCTGATTCCACCTCCTCCCCTGTCACTCAAGGGTACTAAACAAAAATTGTGAGGCGCTACTTATGAAGGTGAAAATATATGTATATATAAATCAAAAATATTATGATAAATTACAAAAGTGCTCAAATATAATGAAAACTGGCAAACTTTGCTGCTCAACCCTCTTAGGAGAAGATCCAATTATCTCCTATCTGGAATGGTGTGGAGAAACTTGTGGGGAGCGCAGGTATCACCATAAACATGTAAGGGAAAAGAATAATAATAAAATAGTGTGGTATGTCTAAATAAACACAGCAACCTATGCAGGAATCATGAATGGGAACTCACATTCTCCCAGTGGTAATACAGCCTTTGAATAGCAATAGATGCAGTGGGTAGATTCAGCAATATGCAGGGGGGTCTTGCTTGTACACACTCCCTGATGGTGGCAGGACGAACCCTCAATGGAAATGAAATAAAGACAATTCCAGTGCAACACTGTATGTTCACTATGGATATATTGAAAAAGGCAATTGATATTGCACTTACATGATCAACATGTGCTTAGACACGTACAAATTGATGCCTTTTTCAATATATCCATAGTGAACATACAGTGTTGCACTAGAATTGTCTTTATTTCATTTCCATTGAGGGTTCGTCCTGCCACCATCAGGGAGTGTGTACAAGCAAGAACCCCCTGCATATTGCTGAATCTACCCACTGCATCTATTGCTATTCAAAGGCTGTATTACCACTGGGAGAATGTGAGTTCCCATTCATGATTCCTGCATAGGTTGCTGTGTTTATTTAGACATACCACACTATTTTATTATTATTCTTTTCCCTTACATATTTATGGTGATACCTGCGCTCCCCACAAGTTTCTCCACACGACTCAAGGGTACTGCCTGAGTGGGGAAAACCCATGATTGGTCCTAACACTGCCTGAAGTTACCAGTACGGACATGTCAGGATAAGGCAGAATAGTAGTCAGACATGGCATGGCTACACAACATTGTGCTATAATAGTTTTAGTCCTGGTCTTTAATATAGTAGGTGTATTGGGGCAGGGTCTAAACCAGTACTTCCCCCTTGCATTGGTTAAAGACTAGGGGGTCATTTAACAAAGTCTTGTGGTGGCAACATTGGTGCAAAATACAGTATCAGATTTATAAACCTGCAAAATCCCAATGGATTTCAATGTTAATGTTTTTTTCAATAAACCTTGTGCCGTTTAATTTGCCTCAGTTTTGCAGCTGGGACACTTTTATAAATGACCTCCATACGATCTCTTATGTTTCAGGTAGTAGGGTTGACCAAGTACAGTATTTAGCTCATTAGTAAGTGCAATTGTCAAGAAATTCATGCATGGTATCGGAGTTTTTGAATTATGCTAATATTGCCTTTTGTTTTAGAACTTGTTGTGTTAAGGATAACATTGTTCAGGTTCATACTTTAAATTCTTGAAGAATCTGTGATGAAAGTTTGAAGACTTGCCACAACAAGTTCAAAATAGAGATTAGTTTATAAAGCAAGCATCTATTAAACCCCAAAGCCTGTCTTATGAAACCTTATGATTTGAAAATAAATGAATTAGACTGCGGTATCAAATGAAAACATGCAGACCTCACCTGTCTGATAAATCAAGAAAGCAATAAGACATAATTAGTGCAATTTATAAATGTCTTATGTAAAACTGAAGCACAACAAAATCAGATCAGATATACCAATTGATTTTTTGTTCTTTTTATTTTTCATAGATCTGGTGCTATTTTTTGCTCCACTTTTTGTCGCAGATTTGCAGCTACTATAAATATGTGCGATGTCTTCCGTGTTGTTTCTATTTGAGATCTGCGAGGATCCCCCCCTTGGGTGAACGGAGCGCCCACCCAGACTGCTGCAAGAATGATTTTTTCTATATATGTAACAGGCTATGTCTCTTTATACCTGTCTTTCCCCCTGTTATGTAAGACCCTGCTAGCTGCAGGCTTTAACAGGTTAAATCTGTGGGCTTTTTGACCCCCCTCCTGCTCCCTTTTGAGTGACAGAGGGTGGTGGTGACTCATGGCCTGGTAACAGCCTATCTGGTATAGGTACAGACCTTGAGCCCGCACCTTCTGGTTCCTCTCTGAAGGGAAGGGCCAAAAGTCACGCCGCAAGGCTGACTGGTCTGTAAGCTCAAAGTTTCCATACTCAAAAAGAGCATGCACCATCCAGAAGCCTGGAATCTCCTGAGTCCCTGTAACTGCTGTGGTAACGTCTATGCAGTGATGCAATAAAGTCCCTGTTCTATTATGCGGGGACATTGCTTACCCGACGTCTGGTGAGGTTCCCGCTCCTTATGCTTCCCAAGACCTGATGGTGGCCTACCTCGAAGAGGCGCCAGGTGAGGCCTTGTCCGGTGCGCAGCACGGGGATGAACATCCGGTCCAACCGGGTGTGATGTCATCACTGCCCCCGGGCTTGGGCCTGCTCAGTGGTCTCGTGAAATTGGCGGTAGCTACTGACGTCATCAAGATGGCGCCCGCAGAGCCGGTTACATCACCACTAGCACCTGAAGCGGTGAGTGTGATCCTGCTTCCAACCGAGGCTCCCTGTTTATTGGCTCACTGTGAGGGAGAGGGTCATTGTGTCCCTACCACCAGGCCCTTGTTCTCTCTCTGGGGCCACGGAAAGCCTCACTATGCTGGACAGGTCATGGACTCTGCTACGCCCCGACCACTGGCCCTAGCATTCCATGTCCCATCCCATTTGACCCCTTGTAGGTCATTGTGGACTTGGCCCAGACCCCTTCTGTCCCTGCTAAAGCCACTGTTAGGGTTCCTATTGTCACTCTAAATGTGCTCCTAAGGTTCCAACGGGTGGGTGCTTAGGAAGTATGCCTAAATATTATAAGTGGCTTCTCTATTCTCTTTGCAGCTAAAGATTTATTTGTATATCATAGCTGTTATCAGTGGATGACCATGGAATTCATCATGGTTATGTGCACCCTCTTATGTGTTTTATCTGTTTTTCATCTTGCAGGTTCCAGAATGACGGATGGTGCACTAAATTTTGTCCCATGCGAGGACATTGGGGATTTCTAGGATGTCTCTTTCTACTTGTCTTTCCCCCTGTTATGTAAGTCCCTGCTAGCTGCAGGCTTTAACAGGTTAAATCTGTGGACTTTTTGACCCCCCCTCCTGCTCCTTTTTGAATGACAGAGGGTGGTGGTGACTATGGCCTGGTAACAGCCTATCTGGTATATGTACAGACCTTGAGCCCGCCCCTTCTGGTTCCTCTCTGAAGGGCCAAAAGTTAGTGAGTTAGTCTGTGTTCACCCTTTGTAAGGAGTGGGCGTGAGTTCCCTCATATCCCCTCCTGGGAGTGTGAGAGGCCAGTCAGGCTGCAAGGCTGACTGGTCTGTAAGATCAAAGGCTCCAGACTCAAAAAGAGCATGCATCATCCAGAAGCCTGGAATCTTCTGAGACCCTGCAACTGCTGTGGTAACATCTATGCAGTGATGCAATAAAGTCCCTGTTCTATTCTTTACACCTGCCTGGACTGAGTCAGTGAGGAGGTGTATGAGAGAGTGCTTCAGATGGAGACTGCCTCTGGTACTCCCAGAGTTTCCTGAAGCTGGAGGCGCTGACACCGAACCAGATGACATCACAAGCCTGTCCTGATCTCCCCTACATCGCAGATCCAATCAGCTCTCCTGAATCAACAAGTATGCCTCAGCACCACACAGAGACAGTAACTAGCAGTGTGTCTCCCAGAGGGGGGGAGGGAGGGTACATGTGTTACATATAGATATCCCCACTTGAATTCTGAAGGAGAGTTTGCACGACTGGGACTTTCCTGTCGATATATATATCCCCATGTATACCAGCAGCTTTGGGGCCTATTTAATTACGAAAAGATATCATTCTGAAAAACAAATACAGAAATCCCAGAATACCTTTATGTGCCCTTTTATTTGTCCAAAAAACAAAGTGAATCCCTGTGCTTCTCCCATTGGGCTAACAATAAATGGGGAAATAAATATACATAGTGAAACCTAAGTCTGTAAGACAAAGGAGACTTTTGGTTACATCTTTTGATCAAATAATGACAGGCCTGCTAATCAACGTCAAGTTAAGTCTCAGTAGCAGGTCTGTGGGGCTGGTTAACTGGGTATGCAGAGAAGCTAAAGGATGGGGTTTACCATACTGAGTTAAGTTATGGTGAGTAAAAAAAGTGACAAAGAATCCCTTGCTTGCAGTGGAAGTGCTGTGTGCTGGGTGATAATGGTGAAAGGCGGGGTTGCAGACCTGCCTAAGACATGCAGATAAGCATACAGTTGTATTTACATTTGCATATTTGCTTTGCTGTGGAGGGTTTTTGTCACTTTTTTTTACTCACCATAACTTAACTCAGTATGGTAAACCCCATCCTTTAGCTTCTCTGCATACCCAGTTAACCAGCCCCACACTGATGAGACCCATAAAGGTCGAGATCGCTTTTCGGCCTTTTGGCTAAGATCAAGGCGAGATGAGTGCTCCTCTCGACCTGCACATCTATGACCAAATGCAGTACTATCCTACATGGGGCTCCAGTAGGAAAGGTCTGTGGCAAGCATTTGGCCCTCTAGCTCGTTGAGAGGTGGTGTCCAGGCCCCGGACCACAGAACCCCTGAGCCTTCGGGCTAAGGGGGGATGGCATTCGAACAACCAGCCCTTCGGGGCTGGGGTGCACCCGCACAACCCTCGAAAGAGGGGATATGATGTGAACTCCCTTGCGGGCCTCGGGCCAGAGGGAGGAAGAGACGGATGTCCTGAATCCTAACGGAGGAAGGCATCAATGTCCCTGGAGACCTAGGCTTTCGGGCTGAAATCTTCAGGGAAACCGGGCACCGAGGGCGGGTCTGACTTCGGTTGGACAGTCCAAGGGCAAGCTCCCTATCCACTGAAGTGGACTGGGATCCGATGAGCGAGAGGGTGTACCCTCTCGTGAGGGAAAAAAAAAAAAAAAGCTGTCTGTGGGTGGGTTTTCTGGGTATGCACCTTAACCCTGGCTGTGCTCAAATCTGTGACCATGCAGCAAGCTTAAGCCTATAGGGAACCATGTTAAAAATTATTTTTGAAGCAAAAAGTGGCACTGTGTGCTCATTTGCATGTCATTTCCCAGAATCGCTTGTTTGCAGTGGAAGTGCTGTGTGCTGGGTGATAATGGTGAAAGGCGGGGTTGCAGACCTGCCTAAGACATGCAGATGAGCATACAGTTGTATTTACATATATATATATATATATATATATATATATATATATATATATATATATACAGGGATTCTGGGAAATGACATGCAAATGAGCACACAGTGCCACCTTGTGTCTCAAGACCACATTACATGGTTAAACCCTTAAACCAATGCATGCTGCTTTAAACACAGCTTTTAAACATAGCCTGCAACTTGAGAAATGAGTAGGTCTTCAAACAAGTAATTTTTATATGCTACACAGTGGAGAGCTTTTAGTCACCTTTTCACCCACCATAACTTAAATAATGTGTGGTGAAGCCAGCGAAACAAAAACGTAAGCGCAACAAATATAGTGATAAAGTCAAGCTGCTGCCTGAACACCAGCGGTTTCCCCAAACCGCAGCTTAACAACCTAAACCAAAAAGTGCTTGTGGCGCAAAGTGACAAAAAGTGTACAGTTAAATATGCAAATAAACCCAGTGATAAATAGCACTGAAATACACAAAATACTGTTGCTCCATATAGTGAAATCTTCAGGTCTGCGGACTCCTAGTTATCCTCATATGAAGACAAGTTTAGAATGTGTGGTGAAGACCTACAGTAGCGACATCTTTTATCACACTAAATGCCGGCGGCATGCCGGGATCTACCCCAGCTGCCGCCAGTAATAACCGCGCGCCGCCGCGTTTCCCCCACGCACCCCCCCTCCACTTCGCGCGCAATTTACCCCCCCTTCCGGACCCCGAACCCGGCTTCTGCTCTGCCCCTCTGCTTCCCCGCACCCCTGCTTACCTTAATTTGATCTCCAGGGGTGTCGGGGAAGCCTGGGGAAGCCGGGGAAGACGGGGAAGCCGGGCGCGCATGTGACTGTAACGTCACAGTGCGCCGCCACGCGCCGCGGCTACCCGCTTCCCAGACGCATGCAGCCGGCGGCTTTTACTCGAATAAAAGCTGCCGCTGCTGTACTCATGTCTGAAGTTGCAAAGTCAGTACAACCAACCTCACACTGATGAGACCCACAAAGTCGAAACAGTGTGTCTGTGAGTGGGTTTATTGGCTTTGCATTTCATCCCAGGCTATGTTTAAAAGCTGTGTTTAAAGCAGCATGCATTGGCTTAAGGGTTTAACCTTGTAAATAGTCATTTATTCATGTCCTCAAGCACAGGGACCACTCATACAACTATTGATAATGTTTCACTGTTTTTTTTATAGCAGACATACATGAAAACGGTTCTTTCATCAGTGCCCACTCTTAAGGTGTGGGACCCGGCCCCCCTTGTTGTTTCAGGACCATCATCGATATTAATACGATTACTCTAGGCCCCTACGGGAATCTGGATGAGTCTCTTTTGCATGATCCAATACCATTGGCCTGTTTAGACCACGGTTAGAGCTGATCCGCTGAGACCCGGGAGCCCTCTTTCCTGAGGCCCTCTGTGGTATTCCTTTTCCTGGAATATTTAGGACTCAATTCCTTATTTTGGGGATCCTAACTTAAAGGTACTGTCCCTATCTACAACATATAATAAACAGGGAGGCCTGGTCTGTGCTATTACTTTTAAACATTACTTATGTACTCTCTCCGAGGCTCCTCTGCTCTTGTCCTCCTGAACCTAACCTTCTTGAATCTGCTCCCTCACTTAAATACTCTTACATGACATCAGAAACCCCATGGTAACACAGGTGGGTCCAGGTATATATGCTAACCTGCTAGTAACGCTTTAGGAGGGGGGTTAATCTCACTCCTAACTAAACCCAATGTTGCCCCCAACATTGCACAGGTAAAAATCAACATTGTTAGAATACACATATATACATTTAGTTATATACATTCTGTAATAGCATTTAATATCTTCACACATATGTATATTTAACCTTGAACCTACTAACCTTATCCAGGTAGCTGCACTATGCATAAAGCAGGTGCTTATATCTTTTATATTACCGCATCCCATATTCGAACGGGCATATGGAACATGGTAGTAGGAGCAGACCACAGTATATCTCCAGTCCCGGAGATGGTAGTGTAGTGCACATGAAACTATAGTGAGCATAATCATTACTGTAGTGACATCTGACCCAGACGGGATAAGGCACTCACTAGTGCCTAGGTGGGTAGTAACACACCGACTACCAATAATGAGCTGGATCAGGTTTCCTAATCATACCACCCTTTCCACCGGGTACTTCTACATAGTAAACCTGTTTAGCCCTCTTATCATCTATATATTCCACCTGGTTGCTGTAAATGCTCCTTCCAACGTTTCATATACTGTGCGTACTATTTTATCTACCCTGTCCTGATTTGTTGTAAGTGGAGGATGTCTGTACTGAGAAATGAGCTTTAGCTTTACATAGTACATATGTACAGGGGTTACTAGTTACAATCTCCATAGTATCTCTGAGAACATAGCGGTATTCATATCCCCATATATCATTGACTATATCCAGGATCATACGATCTGCCCGACTCAACCACGTTGGCTTACGGCCAATTGGAGCACTGGCAAGAACCCATATTTAAGACTCCTCTTTAGGGAGCTCAGTGATAGTACATACTGTAGTCACTGAAAAATAAACGTTCAACTAGTTCCTCAGTGTGAGGTATATAGACCTCATTCTCCTTCTCATAGTTCATGGGGTCACCCACCATTGTTCCATCTTACCTCGTCGCCCAGATACCATGTGTGTTATAATAATCTCTGAACACCATCTGGCAGCACATCTGCGTTAACGAGGGACTTCCTCTGTGGATGTCGCTCCCGACTCTGTGGTGGTAGGGAAAGTGGTCCAATCCGGCAACACAGCAGCCACAGGGCATCTCTCCATAGAATGGAGAGAAGAAACTCTAGTTAGAATCACTGGAGGCCACACAAGCTTTGATATAATGATCAAGCTTCACTATTGTAGGGGCATCTTCAGGATTCTTGTTCCTGCTGTCTTTTCACCAACCCAGGTCAACTGGTGTAGCGTGGAGGTGTTTCTAACTCCACTGGTAGTTCTGGGACAGAACCATAAGTTTTGCTCAAGTTCCCACTTCCTTGTGCAAAGTGGATCAATGACTCCACCATCCAATGGACATGCGACCGCATGTAGGACAGCCCGCAGTCCACACATCTAGCAGTACTTGACATGGCTCCTCCATGACGTTGATATCCAAAACAGGCAGCTTGTAGGAATTCTGTATCTCCTATGGTAATGACAAAAAATGCACTGGGGATGTCATAGTGCACTAACTGCGGAGTACTGGTAGTAGCCACAATCTTACCAATGCAACAGCAATATAGTCCCACACACACAATCACAAGAGTGAGAGATATGGTCATTCTCTGTTCCACGTGTTATTCTTTCATTAACATTCAGTCCCTCTCCTAACAAATAAGCAGGAGTAGAGCATGGCCCATAGAGTCCTGTATCTCCAGACTGTCACTGGAGAGTCTGGAGGGGAAGGTGTGGCCGTATACATTACACCAATAGGCAACAGGCTCCGCACATCGTTACCACCATGTAGTGTTGCAATTTTGTTTAACTTGGTGGCAAACTCAGTCCCTATTAACTAGTTGGAAAAAGCAGTCCCTCTTAACTGGATGGGAAAGAGTCTCGCTTCAATTGATTTTTCTGGTAGCGAGAGGTTGGGCTCTAAATGATTTTGCTGTAGTGGGGCTCTCAGCCCTAAATGCATTTCATTTCCGTGTACACTCACATTTTCCTCACGGATCCCATTTTGGCTTTGTAGTAGGCTAGTACCCTTAGTTGTCGAATGCCACCATTTTGAATGTACAATTCTTCTATCTGGGATTTATGCAATTTTAACTTTTGTGTATCAGGAAAGCTTTGCACATACATAGTCTACAATGTTTTGTTTTTTTAATTATTGCTATTTTCGACCATCGCTCCCATCTTTTTTCTGATGGAAGCGTACAACATTGTTAAAGTCCACACAAAACAAACTCTTCGCACTAAAAGTTCTTCCTATTTCTTTCTCTTGCTTGCCTAGCCCTACGTTCGGAGCCAAATGTAATCCTCCCTTTCTAGCTCCTAGGGTATTTACATAATTGTGCAAGGGTTGACTACTAAACATGGATTACCTTAAGTCATGGTGCTGGATTCTGGCGGCGGTAGGAAGGATGTATAGAAATGGGCGCCAGGAACTTTTGTAGCACAACTGTCATTTATTCATGTCCCTAAGCACAGGGACCACTCATACATATATTGACAACATTGTACTGTATTTTATAACAGACATACATGAATACAATTCTTCCATCAGTGCCCACTCTTAACACTCAAATGGAAGTACATTGACTTAGCTGCTCTAAGTAGGTGTGGCACCAGGCCTCCCTTGTTGTTTCGGGATCCTCATTGGTATTAATCCATTTACTATAGGCCCCTATGGGAATCCTGGTGGTCCTTTCTTACGTGACCCAATACTTTTGGCCTATTTGGGAACTGCCACTTCCACACGGACTGATGAGGAATATTAGTGCAGATCCGTGTTTAGAGCTAATCTGCCGACACCCGGGAGCCCTCTTTCCTGAGGTCCTCTGTGGCATGCCGTAGTCCTTGTCTGGAAATATTCAGGACTCCATTCCTTCTTTTGGGATACTCACTTAAAGGGTACTGTTCATAACTACAACATCTACTACACAAGGGGGGTGGGTTGGTCTGTCATATTACTTTATAAACATTACTTTTCTACTCTTCCCGAGGCCCCTTTACTCTTGTCCCCCTAGAACCTAAACTTCTTGTATCTTCTCCCTCACTTAAATACTCTTCTATGATGTCAGAATCCCCATGGCAACTCAGGGTGGGACCTGGCACATGCTAACGTGCTAGTAACCCTTTAGGAGGGGAGTTACAAATATAAAGCTGTGAATTAACAACTTATCAGTAGAGTTCTCAACACTTCTGATTCCACAGGTGCGTCTGTGATCCATTTTTATTTATAGAGTCAGGATTCCATATTGCATGTATATTTTAAGCACTTATGGTGTTCTTATTAACCTTCAGTAGGATATCATTTTAGAGGTTGACTGAAAAATATGTAACTGGTTTGAAGATTTTCTGAGCTGGAGAATAAATGAGGATTGAGGATTGAGGAATGTGGGGAGATGCCACATATTTGGCATTGTTCCTTAAGGGAAGATATCCATATGTCAGTTACAAGTACTGTATGAGCCAAATGTGTACTCTTACACACTCTTTCACCGGTAGGAATGAACATAGTGATTATTAAATTCTCATACACTGTATGCACACATTGTTGCATTCATGATAATGTGAAAGTGGGTTATACATTGTCATGCACATATTCAGGTATATTAGATGCTCTGGTTTTGTGGGCTGCTCAGATTGGTAGTATGGGCAAATAATGTGATGGCATATAATTATCATTTCCTCAGAGTGCAATGTTGTGTAGCTAGGAAATATAAATATGTCACACCTGCTTTTGTAATTTCAATCATCAAATATCACCTTGATTTACCACTTTTTAATCACTGGTAGATCAAATGTCATTTTGATTTACCACTAGCCAACAAGACACAATATGGTTATTGTTGGCTAAAAAGGGGAAACTATCAAGAACAGATTGACGTCTCATTCAGATAATCAAATTACTCATTTATCAAATTCAATGCTTACTGGCAAGAAGCACATATAATATGTGCTGCGATGCTAAGATTTTTGAAGTACCATATATCAGTATTGCATAAAGCATTGCAAATCCATGGACCTGAATTAGCCAGTAAACGTGTTGTTGTTAATATTTCCCATCACATTCCATGCTCCGTTTGGCCTGGGAGAAGTTATAAAGATAAGAAAAAGTTCACAGTGTGAAGTGAAAATATTTAAGAAATGCTGAAGGTTTAATAACCGTTTTGCCCTCGTGCCAGAAATAAACACAAAAAGTAAATCTGTTATGTGAAAATATGCTGAAAGGAAAATAAATCATTGATACTGTATTTTACATTCATTCCAGAGTACAAATATCTCACTTGTTTCTAATGTATAATAGTACGAACATTTCAAGTTTCAACAGTGGATTTTACATTTCACATTTTTTTTCAAATCTTTACCTAAAGACTAATATAAAGTAACCAAATATTCTAAAGACACTAGTAAATTATGTTTATACAGAACTACAACTACCACAGCTACACTAAAATAAACATGCTGAAAACAATAAGAAATGGGAAACAGTAATTTATTATGAGCAAATTATTGTTGAAAAAGTACAATATTAATTGAACTGTTTTGGATAATGACATTATTTAAACCCCACATTAGTAGATAACACAATCAGGGTCAATAGTATAGATATGCTGAACACAAATTGATAAATGCCAACATTTTTAAGACATGTGCCACCCGGTAGGATTCACACAGCGCGAGTCCCATTCAGATGCAGGGACCCCCGCTGTGTTAATCCCGATGCGCCATTATGTCTCCTTACTGGGACTCTGCGAGCACAGATGAAGACAACGCGGTGCCACAGCAGATTTAGGGGTGGCAGCGCAACCAACTATAACGCTGCATCTGTAGGTAAAAATGTGGATGTTTGTGCATATCAATTTTGAAAGTGAAGGTTTTCCTAAGAGTCATATAGAAAGGAGTGAAGAAGATAATGCAGGAAGGATAGCCATGTCTTATGAAGGATTGCACATGTGGCTATATGATTATTGTGGTGCAATGCTAAAATGTGGAAGAAAATTTGATGAGGCAGGATTTGATTTTTGAGATTGGCAGGTTAACATGTAACAGAAAGTAGGACTAGTTCATGTTTTCTGTATGAGGCTCGTTACCAGAAAAACAATGAGGTGGCAATCTTATATTTAGAGATGGTTGACCAATTGGTACTGCAAATGGTGATGTTTGGAGAAATATTTACCATTACTGTAGGTGTTTTCTCAGATAAAAGTTACACATTTTGCTAAGATAAGAAATTGAGCTTTGCACATGTTACATGTCCTCCAATATAAGAATTTAATTTTTAATCTAGATTTGCTTTCAAATGTAACCTCAAGCTCTGCTAGTATTTTAGCTAGCCAATTAAAAGTGAAAAGTGTTTTTTGATGTGCTATCACTGCCAACTTTAATATTTGTATGTGAGTTTCTCTTTTTAATTGATTAAGTCAAAGACCATCTACGCTGTACACTAGTGGAAGAGAAGAGTTGCTCAACGGTACCACATAGATTCCATCGTGTTTGCACATACCAGATTGAAGAATCTCTACAAGTGACTGTAAGATTAGTTTACTGACATCACAGATGCCTGCAGAGATTTCCCAGTCTGTGACTAGTATCAAAAGAGTTGAGGTTAGAGATATACTTGTTTTGTATATTTCTCCTACATGCAAGAGAAAATGTGGGCATGGTTGATCTATGAAAGCAATATTAAACAAGTTAGCAATGTGAATACATGTGAAAGACATACAGTGGCTAGAAAAAGCTTGTGATACCCTTAGGATTTTCCCATATATAAAACCTAAAATGTTTTTAGATCTTAATCTAAGTCCTAATAATAGATAAAGATAACCTGATCAAACAAATGACACAAAAACACGAAAGTTTTTCAACATTTATTTATCCACAAATGATTCAACATTCAATATCCACGTGTGAAAAAGTATGTGAACCTCTAGATTTCGTACCTGATGGCGCCGCCTTGAGTGAAAATGTAATTAACTAAGTATTTCCTGTAACTGCTGGCCGGTCTCTCACATCGGTTTTCAGGAATTTTGACCCAACTGACATTTGAAGGCTTCCTTGAATGGATAGCTAGATTCAGGTCCTGCCACAACATTTCAATGGGATTTAGGTCCGGATTTTGACTAGGCCATTCTAAAATGTGGAATTATTCTTCTGCAGCCATTCTTTTGTAGATCTGCTTTTATGTTTAGGATCATTGTCTTGCTGCATGGCCCACTTTCATTTCCGCTTTAGCTCAGAGACGGATGGCCTAACATTCTCCTCTTGAATCTTCTGATACAATGCAGAATTCATAGTTGTGTCAATGATGACAAGCCATCTAGGTCCTGAGGCAACAAAGCAGCCCCAAACCATCACTCTCCCGCCCCCATGCTTGACAGTTGGGATGAGGTTCTTGTGTTCGAACGCAGTGTTTGGTTTTCACCAAACAACGTTTCTCATTGAGGCAAAAAAAGTTCTTCCTTTGACTTGTCTGCACATAGAACATTGTTCCAGAAGTCTTGTGGATCATCTTTGTGCTCTTTGGCAAACTTCAGATGGACAGCAATGTTCTTTTTAGAGAGCAGTGGTTTCCTCCTGGCTATCCTTCCATGAACATCATGCTTGTTCAGTCTCTTTCTGATAATTGAGTCATGAACACTCACATTAGCCAAGGAGAGAGTGTCCTGCAAATCCTTGGATGTTACTCTGGGACTGTTTGTGACTTCCTAGATGATTTACTGGTTTGATCATTGGAGAGATTTTGGTAGGACGACCACTGTGGTGGTCGTAGGAGTGACTGTCTTACAGTGGAATGATACTTTTTTTTTTAATAAGGCCCTCATGCAGAAATTGCCTATATATATATATATATATATATACAAAGTTGCCTCATTAGGCAATTTGTATTGTGTTGGATTTAAATGTTCAAACCCTGATAGCTGACCTAAAAACAACATTTTAACAATCTTAATGTAACCATGCTTGAAGCAAATTTTGGGATTCGCTTGGTTCATTGGAAATTAAAAAAATTTTTTACCTTGGGACCACTGAATTGAGGGGTGCCTGTCAATAAAAGGTTTCCTCTACCGTGATCCCACACTATCCTTATCAGAAAGTCAATAAAAGTAAGAGGGAGGCTTTGTTTGTAGAAACCTGTTGAGCATACAGCGATATCCTACATTCTCTTTATTTCAGCGCACAATGTTTACAGACTAGCTTTCAAAAGTATTGACAAATAATTATAGGTTTCAGATTTAGATTAAAAAAAGACATCAATCACTCAGATGCAACTCCTTGAACATGCCACTGCCATTAGTACACTTTAGAACTAGGACAAACTGCCCCTTTAAATTAAAGCATAATTAGGCCATTTTAATAAAGTTAAAATTATTTGGGCTACAAATAAATTGGTTTGTTGTATATTGCACAGTGAAAGCTAAGTAAATAATGAGCTTATTAAATTCCCATCCTAGGTGGATTCCCTGAATAATCAACCTCAAGCAGAAACAAAGTGAACTAATGGCACCTACAGGGTTTGAATTTGTGTGAAGTATGGTTCATTTGTAAATGTATGGTATAAATCACACAACTATACAATTTGTATAGTGTAATGATGCCTACGATAGCTCCTGAGTGCAATTAGAGTGTAAGCTCTTTGGGGCAGGGACTCCTTTCCTAATGTTACTTTTATGTCTGAAGCGCTTATTTCCATTATGTGTTTGTGACAGTAGGGGATAGCTACAGTTGCCTCAAATAATAATGGTGAAGCCTGGCTAGCTACAACTAAAACAGTGTGTTTATGGCCGTCCCTGCCCACTTGCAAGGCTGCTACTGTTTATGTGTTATGTGCCCGCTCAGCTACCGTGAAAACTGTGTGTTTTCATCCGCATGTGCACGCTCGCATTGTGGATAAATTTTTGCAGGTTTGGACCCTTTAGGGGATCAAGCCTCAAAATTGGGGGAGGGGGGAAATTATGTTAAACCATGTAAATAATATACAGCACTTGCGTTCCCAATATCATTGTATTTTTCCCCAGCCAGCATTTGTGATTTGTGGATTGTATGTGTTCATTTCTATTGAGGCAGACTCAGTGATTCAATCAGCTGAGGTGTCTGCATAGAAATGTGGTGATGGGTTTTCAGCGCCTTTGTTCCCTGCAGACTCTGAGGCGCCTACCCAGTGGGAGGTATAGGGCTGACCAGGGGGAGCTGTTGCAGGGTCTGAGCCCTGTAGGCATGGTTCTCATTGGCCAGTTTGAATTCCTCACTTCCTAGCAGCTCTGTCACCACAGGGCGCACTCGTGTGCCTCTGCCCGCCCATCCTCTGCAATTGGTGGCACAATCTCAATCAGTGCTCTGGTTGGCCGGCGACTTCTTTCCATGTGTAGGATAGCCACCAAGGGCTATGTAACGAATGCTGCCGATCAGAGTACCAGAGCGTGTTTGGATCCTGACGGTGATCAGCTGGAGATATCTTTCAGAGTGTCTGCTGGGTGTTCAATACTGATATCCTGGACAATAAGCAGATCAGGGCAAGCCTACTTGAAGCAGGCTCCTGCACCTAGCGAGGCTAGAGTCTACTCCCCAGGTCCCCAGTTGGTATTGTATTCCTGTTATAGTGTATTTGTCTTGTCTGCTGGCATGCCAGAATAAACCTCATTTTATTCAACAACCTTGTCCCATCTGGTGCTAGTGAACCCGGTGGTTTCTATGTAAAAGTACTGGTCTCCTGTGACAGTATTATTGATATTGTTTGCTATTTATATTATTGTCACGTTTATTACTGCTGTGAAGCGTTATATACATTAATATACATACATTAATATACATTCATACATTAATATACATTCATACATTAACACACATTAACACATACACACATTAACACATACACACATACACACATTAACAAATACACACATACACACATACACACATTAACACATACACACATACACACATACACACATTAACAAATACACACATACACACATACACACATTAACACATACACACATACACACATTAACACATACATACATACATACAGCTAGAGAATATAAAATGCTTCACATCACTAGAAGCAAAGGGATTTAGCAAATTAAGTAGTGTATATTTTACGGTCAGTTTTCTAAATGTTACAACTACTACATCTATGAAATACATTTTATTAACTGATGTTGAAAGGTGTTACGTTACTTAGTTATGACGAAGATAAACAACTCCAATGCTTTAGGTTACAATGGTCACAATTATTTTAAACCTATAAAGAATGTAAGAATGTATAATGTCAGGACCGCCTACAACTTACACTTGGCCCAGGACTTGCGTCTCCACCAGGGGTTGTTTAATGGGAGGGAGGTGTCTGCGCCACCCATTGGCGGCCCAGCGAGTCTCCCCTCTCTCTCACACACTTC
Organism: Ascaphus truei; assembly: GCF_040206685.1. Lineage (NCBI taxonomy): Eukaryota > Metazoa > Chordata > Amphibia > Anura > Ascaphidae > Ascaphus > Ascaphus truei. The sequence goes on along the minus strand of NC_134486.1, from coordinate 94,889,322 downwards.
CCTTCTCCCGCTTATCTCACTCTACCGCCCTCTCACTCATTCCCCCTTTCTCTAACTCACTTCCCCTTCATCTCCCCACTCTATCTCTCTCCCCCCCCCTCACCCTTCTCACCATCTCACTCCCTGTCTGTGTGCTGCCTTTCTCTCGGCAAGCCTGTATAAAGTAATATCCCAAAAGGTCCTGTCCAGAGGGGATTATTCCTTTCTAGGCAAAAAGTTTATACTATTATTAAATTTTGTGTTTTGCTCTCCACGGTCCACTCTGGTCCCCTTCCACCCTCCAGCAATGAATGGCCCATTCACCCCCCCCCCCTGCTGAAACAACAATCTGATACTAGAATGTGTGTTCTTGGGAAGAGGAGGATGGTGAAAGCAAGGGTGTTGAGGTCCATAGGGTTCCATAGAGAAGGAGGGAGCCACCGGTGCTGGGGTGTGTGTCTTTGGTGGCAGTGAGGCCTCTGAGCTGGTTCCTGCTCATCATTCCTGTATCCTTTTCTCTGTCATTTACATGCAATGATGAGTGATGCCCAGAAAGTCAGGGTGATCAAGGAGTAAAGTATTAGATGCCTGCTCATGGTGAATTCGGGCTGGGGGAGCCGAAACTTCAGGAGGCCTGTGAGGTGCATGGGGAGGGGGTGCTCAGAGCCCTGTGGAGGAACACAGACAGGGCCCGGGGAAATTATAGGGAGGCAAAGGTGAACATGGTTCCTGCTCTGTGACTAACAGAACGGTGACAGGGGAGCTCACCCTGGGTAGCCCTGAGTGTCCCCTGGAGTTCCCTAGAATAGGTAATCCCTCTCTCCCTGTTTAACCAATGAAACACCCACACACAATTAAACAGCCTGTGGCAAACAAGTCAAGCCCCAAATTTTGCTCTTTGATTAGTTAAAATTCTAGACATTAAATCCAAACTCCAGGCCAATCAGAAAGCAGGTGAGCATTTAATAATGTTGATTATTTTCTGTACTTTAATAAACAATACCAATCAACTATACTGAACACATTAAATATATCACTGCCATGAGTTTTACTGGGTAGGACTTCACTTTTAACCAAAATAGAAACTGAATTTCCTTTCTGTTGGGTCTATTTTACTATGTCATTCAGATAATGTGGTTTGCTAGTAGTGAAGGATAAAGAACTGGCATTGACTTTGCATTATAATTACTTGATTTAATTTCTTGGGAATTAATTATTAATGTTAATTATTATTCAAATAATAATGTTTGGCATTATACAATCTGACTTCATGTGGTCATAATGCTTTGTACAAGGCACTATAAACAGTTAGAAAAGGTTATACTTTCTGACCCTTTTGTCTCTAGTAGCTAGAGATGGGTGAATTCTCTGCCTAAATCCAAATCCGGCACACATTTCCTCGGATTAGTCATAAAAATACAGATTCGTTTTTTCCCATGTTACTTAAAAACTTTCTTCTGGATTCAGAATCCGAACCTGCAAACATATTCCGAGTCTGAAAAACCAGAATTCAAAGTCGAAACACAAAAATCCGAATCCCAAAAACAGAATCAAAATTCGAATAACAAGATCTGAATCTGAAAACCAGAATCCAAATCCGTAGACCAGAATCCGAATCCGAAAACCAGAATACGAAAACCAGAGTCCGGATCTGAATAACAGAATCTGTTAAAATAAAATTGGAAAATAAAAACAGAATCCGAACCTGAAAAACAAAATCCAAATTTGAGAAACAGAAATTTGTATCAGAAAAATTGTTCGGATTCGATATAAACACGTTCAGTGGACCGGATTTATGCGAAATCCAACATCGGATTCTTGAAAATCCGAGCCCCATGGAGGGATTTTAAAGAATCCGCATGCTCTAAAGTTGCTGAAATCCCACTTCGGATTTTGGATTTCAGTGTCCGGATCAGAATTGGTCTGAAAAGCCAGGGAAAATCCACGGATCGGATTCAGACAGGTTCGCCCATCTCTACTAGTAACCAATCCACACAGAAAAGGTGCTAATATTGATTTTTAAAATGCAAACTAGTTCAAAGTGAACATGACTTTATTAATTTGTGTTTTTAAAGGTACAACCCAAGATCATCTATTTTAAATATTACATTATTTGTCAATGCCACATTGTTACAAAATGCTTATACTGTACTCTTACCTTATCTTCATCTTTTTTATTTCTTTTTTTGTTTAACACGGTAAAGATTCATGGTGCATGATCCAAAACCTAAAGAGAAACACCTAATAAAACAAAACAGAACGCAATATATTTTTTACAGCACTTTCTCTTTACGACTTTCTTCAAAACTTTTCGGGAGGGATTGAGAACCATTCCATAAATCAAAATATTAAGTGCCTGTCAGCTATTCCGACTAATACTATTTCAATACAGTGTGGGCAACTTGAAACCAATCTTCCAGAATATGTTTTAGTTGCCAATAAAAAAATGTCATATTAACAAAAAACGATCAGCTAGTCATTTAAATGCTTGTTTTCGTTATATGAAGTATTGTAGCAGGGTATATACAGTAGTTTGTTCTTTGGAATCTTAAGGCATCTCTGAGTAAACAGAACTGCGCTGAAAGGTCTATAGATATAAGTCAACAATATCTGTAGGCAGTATAACAATCATGTTTCAACCTCAAAAATGATGTTTTATTGTAAATAAAGACAATTAAGAAAAATGCTGCACACCTCAAATAGAAAAAATTGATACAGTTACCGGTGCTCCAATGTTTGAACGAAAGCCTGCAATCAGTCCTGAATAGATGAAAAAAGGAACATAGGGCACAACGGATTTAGCATATCCAACCTCATTTATTGAGCCAACACAACGTTTCGACCGTGATGGTCTTTTTCAAGTGACAATGGCATGATTGTAAATAAAAGTATGACAGATAACAATTGTAGAGCAGCCCCACTCTGTTTTCAGTAGAATGTTCCTCACATAAACTTACCTTGGTGAGACTACCAGAAATCTGGAAATAGGTTGGCAGTACTGCCCAGTGTGTATTAAAGAGCTTGCTATCAAAGAGAAAAGGAATCTGATTGCACTTTTGCTTCATAGCCAGAATGATATGCATGGTCTCTCTCAGTGCCCAGGTGCTGGTTTGGTTTTAGAGCAAAAATTAAAATAATAATCAGATTCTTTATCAAGAACAAAGCATTCATGTGCACCAGGTGGAAATACTGTACACACACTTCTATTTAATCCTCCTTCCTTTCAGATTAGGGTGGAATTCAAACATTTGCCTTTCATAATGTAGTTAGGGGGTTCATGTATTTTCGTTATTGCCATCCTGTCAGTTTGGGATGAAGAATGAAATGATTTTATCTTTATCTTAATAAAATCTATTGGACATCAAACTGTACATAGGGTTGTATTTTTCATATTGGGTGGAAATATTAAACATGTTATTGCTGAGCATGAGACATAAGAATATAAATAACTTTGATTCCAATTTTCCACTGTAAATAACGGAAAGTTGTTTAGTATGTGTTGCTTTTTTTTATTTTACTTGTGTATTTCATTTCCAAATTATGTTTGGTTTCCCAGTATGTTTAGGGACATTCTGTTTTTTTACTTACAATAAGGTTTGACTGTCAGTTACTTCCCACTGATCATCAACAATGACTGTTAAATAACAGCTGGCACGTGTCTCCTTCTGACAATGCCACTGTTGGGCCAAAGACCACCTACTGCTGAGCTACAACAGTTTCCTTAGCAACAGTAAACCAACACGTGCTTCATTGTTCCCAAAATGCCTCCCCACTGTATTTGCAGGTGTGAGAGACGCTATTACAAAAGACGGGTCATGGACCTTGAACTTTTATGTCTTAGCAAATTGAAGGGACACAGTATTTTTTTTCCTTCAAAATGCATTGCGTAAATCTTATTGCAAACCACTTAAAGGACAGATGTGACTCACATGTAAACTACATGACATCCTTCATGTGGAATTACTTGCAGTTCAGTATCTAATAAAGTAAACAGAGCGAAAGACGCCGTGTTTGTAAATATTTAAACTTAAACGATGGTAGATAATGACATTTTTAATCAGGATAATTATTTATCATTTCCAGAAAATGCTTTTGAAATGCTTATTCTCTGAGTTGTTTTATCAGTGTTTATCATTATCTTCATTAGGATCAGTTTTAAATCTTGTTCAACATTGTACACATACAGCACTGTGAGAAAGCCAACACACTTTTTCAATTAAAGCAAGGACAAAATGCAACATTTTGATCCACCCCCTGCCAGCTTCCTTTGTGCATGTTAAATGCTAACATTTAGTCATCAAGGGCGTACTCGGTTTGTAACCCTGCTCTGGGTCAAGGAACACATGGGGAAGGAAAATGAAAGGGAGACAAATTTTCGCAACTTTCTGGACGGAAAAAAAACAAATTTGATGTATCTTCTTACTAAGTACATTTCAGCCCAGGGCTTATTTATACACAACCATTGTATAAATAACACTTCTTATTTGTTTTTATGATTAAGGGTCATAACTCACAAGAATAGCAAAACATCACATTTCAAGTCAATATGAGGATGTCGTAGATATTCATTAGTAACAGCTGAGAAACATCATGTTTAATTATTGTATATCTTTATAAAAACATTTTTCATATGATGTTCTATGGAACACAGAGTACACTAACAGACACATTGAGCCCAAAGGGCACAACCTAATTTTTGAGAGAAAATGTGGTGTGAGTGTTTTAAATCTATATGAAAAAGGACAGAGAGATATTTAAATAATAAGTCTCTCTACTGACCCCCCTACTCATAACCTATCTTAGCTTTGATTACCAACGTTACACTGAAGATTTCTACATTTCCCCCATTTTGTTTTCTTCATTGATATTCTATTTCACATTAAATATGCCCAAGTTAAAAGTGAGCTTCAGCTTTCCCTAAAATCTCAATCAATTATTTCAGTTCTTCCTCAACACACATAGCCTAAGTATGCACCCCATTACATGTCTAAAAATTCTAATCAAATGTTACTCTTTCTTTTCTTATTTTTCCCTTTTTGACAATACTGTTCCCTCTGGTCATAAATATAATAAATTATTTAGTGTCTCTAACCCTAACCTTTCATTCATTCTTGTTAGCATAAATAAAGATTAGTTAGCAAACCCACTATCTCATTACTAACTTATTGTTTTAAATATGAGCGACACCCATTTTCAACATTCCAATAATTCCATATATAATCACATGACTTCCAACTTTTGCTATTTACTGTGCCTACTTTTTCTAATTTTATCCTATTAAGTATTCATTTAAAACTCATATTTCCACTAGTCTGTGTTCTTTATTAGTCTAGCCCCCCTTTGGGAAATACTAAGTGTAAGGGGTTAATAGCCATGTGTGGACTCATACTGTGTAACGCCCCCTCCCCTCAGGTGGTTGTAGGTGGTATTGGTGACTTGGCAGAAACTAAGCCATGGCCACTTTCTGCTGGTAATAGTGACATCACCGATAGAGTATATATAGTAAGGAGAAGGTTCTGAAACTCAGGTTCCTGGAGGAGTAATAGTTGGAAGGGCCTCACTGTGTATATTATAGATATGTTCCTTATTATAAAAAGTGAGCAAGAAGTATCTGTTCCCATTTATTGTCTTGCAGTTAGGGCAAGTGCCCCTTCAGATAGTACCCACAGATATGACCAAGGTCAACTCAGTAGTTCACAACAGAAAAGGCATATATCCTACAGAGGTCTCCAAGAGAGGGATTCCATGGTGAATCAGAACCGGTCCAACCGGCAGATTCATATTGGCCACAGCATTTGCGTGACTAGAAGCGTCCACCAGAATACGAAACCGGGACACGCATCCCTTGATAGTGATGAGTCAACCAGAGCTCGCAAGGAGCATAGAGACAGAGCATAACAGACATTATGCAGAACAGGGACAGGTCAGATAAACCAAGACAAGCCAAGTGTCAGTTACTCCCTAGGGTCTTAAGATAAGGGCACCTAGGGAAGCAAAAGATAATGGTATAAACAATGAACCATAAATAAGTAACCTGTAAATAAGCTGTATATGACAGAAGAAGAGCAGTGTCAAGGGATGTAAATAAAGGCTCATTGTTTGTACTAATAAAGTTCCTGGAGCCCATCATTATTTCACCTGCATACGCGTACAGATGCAGCACCATGACAATTTAACAGAGACTGAGCTAAGCTGTGTACTGTAGGTAGTCAGTGCATGTAAACGCTTTTAAAACTGAGCAAGGAGAGTCACATTAGTTTTGTTTCTCCACCCGTAAAGGCCAGCACAGGGCACAGGAAATGTACTACTGAGATTAAACCCCTGAAGACTATTATTAAGGAACAATGCAAATGCAAAACATATTTCAGGTTCATAAGATTCCAAACTCTGTAAAGCTTCAGACTCTCAATTCTCTTTCCAATTTTTACTTTTAGGTAACCATTAACAACGCACCTCCTCTCAACATCATTTTAATTTCAGGTGATGCCCATATCAATAAAAACAACTTTGTAATGGTATGCTATCCTAAAAGAAGGCTTTGTTTTTCTTTTTGCAAAGACATTACTTAAAATAAAACTGTATCCTTCAAACATTTTTTTTAAAATTATAGCTCCCTCTTCTGACTGTTTTGAAACATTTTCTAAAAAGTATCTTCATGTTGCTCATTCCTGCTTGTTTGAAGGGAATATGTGTACTCAGTAGTGAAAAGCATTATACGCGGATACTACTGTATATCATAATAATAAATATTGCTAGATATGCGGCAATACTGTATCTTCCTTACCCTTGAAGTACTTTGCATTTACAAATGTCATCAGCTTACTGAACACTGTTTCCTTTATGATCTGAACCCAAAACGTAATGCATCTGCCATTTCTGAATACGGAATCAAACTCAATAGTGTTTTTATTACTTTTATTTGAAAAATTTGCATTCTTAACATGCAAATGAGGAAAGAATACCTGCTCAACCATCCCCATATAGGTTGATTAGGGACTAGAGGTGCGCTATCAGGGAATGAGAACTGTGCATTACTATATACAAAACATCCCTATCGATGTACTCAAGAACCGCCTCTGTGCATTAAAATATCACTTTTAATCAAAGTAAAAATAGACGTGTCAGGAAACAAAACAACCAATTTAAAAGAGATCAATTCTTAACTAAAGTGAACCTGCTGTAATAGTGCTCGGGGGCCACCTGATGGGTTCATGGTGCGGTGAATATTTCTATGACGTGAACCTCAAGTACATTTTTTAATATGTCAAGTTAAGTAGAGTTTGCAAAGAAAGCCATGAGATTATCTACAGTAGCAACATTTTCTGTACTTGGTTTAAAGTTGTAAGCATTTTATTTTTTTAATTACTGTATGTATTACTTTTTTTCCCTACAGATTTGTTTCACTTTGTGTACTGTTGCGGCTAAGCTTAATCTAAAGCTTAACCGCATTATTCTCCGGCTTTTAAATACTCACGCCGAAATTGGCCGCGCGCCAGCCGCATCTTGCGGCCGTTTCTTCAATCAGCGCTAATGGCGCCAAGAAAAAAAAAAAAAAAGCCCGCGTCTGAACGGGGTTTTAAATTCCCCGCGGAGGCAGCCGCTGTAGTTTAAAGCTGGCCGCCACTGTACAGTATATAGGTGTAAACACTCACAAATAACACATTTGGATTCATGTATTTACAGATTTGACTAAAATGTACAGATGTTTCCTGACTAAGGGGTACAGTAGATACACAAAGGTCCGTTAATTAACGTTCCATTACCTTAATAGTAAACGGGCGTTAGATTTCCTGACTTTAATGGAGATTCACTAAGCAAAATGTATGCAAAAACAACGTCCGTAGGCCCCTCTTTGGCATACTGTATGGCTTAGCAGTGGGCTCCACACGTCTCTAGCTGGGCGTATGCGCAGTGGTTGACAAATCACCAAAAAATCTACTCGCCACACAAAAAAATCTACTCGCCACCTAGTACCAAACGTGTGCTGCTTGGGCCAATATTTACTCGCCCGGGGGTTAAATCCACTCGCCCGGGGCGAGCAAATGTATAGGTTTGTCGAACACTGCGTATGCGGGTACATGAAACACAGCTGATAGAGACGTGCGGAGCCCACTGTTAACGACCGAGAGTGGGTGCATTCCCAACTGGAGCTGATCCTCATCTGCCATGCTGCGAGTGGTTACCCGCTGGAGGAATTGAGAGTGTGGGTTCTAGTAAGCTGAAAAAACTGTCCCCACCCCCAACGGGACTGTCTATATCATCCAGCCGGGAGCGGGTGCCTTCTCTACCGTTTTTTTACTCATCTACTATATGTGTGGACATTTCTCCTCTGCTTGAGTTTGGCGATCTCTCTCCAAGATACCAACACCTACAGGTATCTTGTGATATCCATGGGAGTCCAGTAAACAATGTATCACTGCTATCTTCCCTTGTAGCACTTGCTTATGTCCTCCTTTCCCGGCACTAAAGGAGGTCACATCAGATTAACTATAAACAGGGGCAATGCTCCATCTCTCAGGCCTTTACAGGGTGCTGGGTAGGTGTAGGCTGTATGTGGATTAAAAAAAGGGTGACAGAAACCTTTTATAGAAAAAAATAAAGGGGCTTTATTGACATACGGTGTACCTGGACAGAATTCGTGACAAACAATAGTATTCTGGACTTCATCCCCTGGAAGCTCTTACTCCTACGCTGGGGAGGTACATAACTTGAGGGCTCATCATAAAGAATACTGTGGGGACCACTTGCAGGGAGGCTATGATATGGCAAGAACCCACTGGACGGGTGGATTCTATATGAATACCGGCTACAGAGTTAGGAAGTGGCATCGTTCTCTCAGACTTTAAGGTGCCTGTTCCTTTAACAGGTGCCATCTTAGAGGGGCACGTTACTAAATGTAAACAAGAAACGGTGACAGGCACATATTAATACACGTGACTAAACACACAAACCTACAGGACTCACAGTGAGGACCCCAGACAGAACTCTGAAGAATCCATTTCTGGAACATAAGGGGAGGCTATATATACCCTTACATCTAGATTATACATCACATGATGGGGGGGGGGAGTAACCTGAGTGAGCCCACACAGTTAATCCCTTAAGGCATTTAACCCCTTACTGAAACTAGTAGTTCCCAAAGAGGGGGCTTCAAACACAAACAGGAGAGAAGAACACAGAAATGTAAATATATTCTACTTCTAGGCTAGTGTTTCTCAACAGAGGTTCCATGGTACCCTGGGGTGCTGTATCAAAGCAGGTCAGTTGGTAGGGGCTGGGCAATTTCCTCCATCCTGATTGGCTGCTGCTGGGTAATGCATCCAATCTGGAGAATGTGCTTTGGCGCGGGGCCGAGCAGAGGAGTAAGCAGCAAGGGCAGGAGAGAGGTGAGAGCAGAGGGAGGTGAGCATGTGTGTGTTTGTTTGTGTAGCTGTATGCACTATTGTAGGGTTGCCTCAGTAACTGATCATTATGAATAGGGATGCCTCAAGAGAAAACCGGTTAATAGGCACTGTTCTAGGCTCTAAAAATAATGGCTTAAATCAAGATACTGAATTTTTGACTTATTATGGCAACATTTAATCCACTTTCTGCTCTACATTTTAGATAAGGTGAGCAGTACAGCCTGACACCTCTTCACACCTCTGCTAGTCACCTACCTAGCATACTTATCTCTTGCTACTATTTGCTAATTCTTTCACCACTCACTACAGACGTTAGCGCCACCCCTACTCATCAGTTTAGGACAGGGCTCTTCAGCTGGTGGCCCGTAAAGAGCTTTGGTGTGGACCTTGGACTCTATTCCTGCTAATTTCATGCTAGTTGCTTGGGCAGCTCAGTTTTCACACTAAACTCACTGGTAAGTTAAGGTACTGTAAATATATATGTAACAGATGTTATAACTGCTTGCAAAATGTTGAGCAATAAGTATTTTCAAGTTGTTAAATATAACCAAAATAACATTGCAATAAGCTTGCTCTACACCTAAATGTTTTCTGATCTGGCCTCTTTGCACAACTAGTACAAGAGCCCTGTTTTAGAATGTTTCCTTCTTTGCACAGCACAGTAGAAGACGCCTATGAGGTTTCAAAAGTTCTGTACAGAATCATTTAATCTACTGTATGACGAACTTGAATGTTGGTCTGCTAAAAGATATGGGAACCTTGTACACTGAATCTGCTTATCTCCAGAACCAAAATGCTACTAAAACTTTAAACTAAGATCCCCTGTAGAACCCCCTCAGGCTCAGTATACTCCAAGCAAAGGCAAACCCCAAAACACACCTCCTGAATTAAGTATTTAAAATGCCCCAAGTTATCGCTACTGTCCCATACCCACAAAATGACTTACCAACAATTGTGATCAAACAATGTCATCTACTGCACTGATTCCTTCACCTACTGTCTCTGTAAGTCTCATAACATACCAGTTAGATTGTGATTTCTCCGGGCAGGAATTTCCATTCCTATTGTCTGATTTTGTTGTTTGTTTCACTTATTGTATTATAATTCCTTGTAATGTATTGTCTCTTTTGTAAAGTGTTGCGTATATTGGTGGCACAATGTAAATAAAAATATGCATACATAGATCCCTTATGTTATATCATTAGCAATGAATCAAGAATGATATCACTCTCACTAAAGTGTGTTCTGACTCCCCATTAGTTGAAAGGTTTAAGGTAGTGTGATCCTATTCCTCTGTCTCTATATAACTCTTATCTTTTGCTAAGGAGCTTCTACTATCTCCGCTCTGTTAGTCTTTTCTCCACTAAAATGATAACCACTTTTATTCACCAGATATCAGCTCTCCCAGTCTTTAAGTGAAGACTAATCTGCAGTGATAGTGGGAGTTTGAACTGTTTTATCAGCTTAATTTGTTCCGTTTTTGTTTTTAAATATGAACTTTGTGAAGTTGTTGTGTTTTGCCTTTTAATTGCTGATGTGCTAATATGTTTTGCTTTGCATCAGTTAATCTCCTTTCGATTTGGATGCTTGTAAATTCTACCTAAGCGCTTCAAGACCAACCTCTTTAAGGAATCATTTCTAGTATTCTTTCAAACGAATACCAGATATCCCCTTCTCCTAGCAAACTGTACTCCAGCTATTGCACCTACTCTTTTCAATCTGAATCTTATACAAAGGCACCTATGTAATTGTTGGCATACAGAATCGACTGTTTTTCCATTGCTGCCACCATTCAGGAAGTGGCAGTAGCTATACTGTTCTGCATGCACTTAACAAATCAACTGCAATAAAGGCTTGTGTTACTGCAAAGCTGCTTTGTGAATTAAGTGTTTACATTGTAGGGGATGGGTTTCCTCCTTTAATACAGGGCACATTTACATCTGAAGTTCTTGCCACTTGATACTTGTGTAATGTCAGCAAAGTAAATTAAGAACATTACATTAGCAAAAGGAGGGGTGCCTGTTTATACAAATTCATGTGTAGAGCATCTGAGAGCCTTCATTTGTGACAATTACCATTACTTGTTATAAAAGCAGATTTATCACCATCAATTAATTTGAAGCTCAAAAGAGTTTATCTATTTATACTTACATTCTTTTTAGTGGACATATTTTGTTTATTGCAGTGCTTTTTGTTTTCTTTGTATAAGGAGGGTTTCTTTAACTGTAGGTCCTGAAATTGTAAAAAAAATTAAAAAAAATAATTGTCAAAAGATTATTCATAGTTTCATAAAATTATTTCTAGTGTAATAATTAGCTATGAACACTGGGTCAGCTAAAATGTGTCCCTTAAGTGCTTATTTTTATTTTTATTACATTTTCCATTTTCTCCCCCGGTTAAGAGATTTGAATGTTCAGAACAGAGCGTTTTAGTGTGTGGTTGTTCTCTTTGGTTACAGAATTGAACATTCAGTTAATTAGTGCTGAATGGAGATGGGAATTTCTGAAACATCTCTCCCCCTCTCTCTCTCTTTCCCCCTCTCTCTCTCTCTCTCTCTCTCTTTCCCCCCCTCTCTCTCTTTCCCCTCTCTCTCTCTTTCCCCCTCTCTCCCTCTTTCCACCTCTCTCTCTCTTTCCACCTCTCTCTCTCTTTCCACCTCTCTCTCCTAGCTCCTCTGTGTCTCTGTGTCTCTGTGTCTCTCTCTCTGTCTCATAAAGTGCACACACATTACAAAAAATACTACATTTAAAAAGCCACTTTTCTCTTAAGTACTGCATTTTTTTCAGTTATATGCACAATTTGTTTGCTTTATGATGGTTATTACATTTAACATTGGAACACTCTGTATAAGTTTAGCCCATTCTCTTGGGACTACTGATTTCCTGGCCTAACAATGTAAGTCCCCTTTAATAAGTGGCAGTGTTAGCAGTAGACTATGCTGAGTCCGTTATATTGTTCATTTTCAATAAAGTTCAGGACTAACCTGTGTTTGTAAGGGGAGATTATGACAGTGAATAGGCAGGCTTACAAGCCACTCCCCAGTGAAAGAGGGGGGGTTCTTCTGCAGAGTAGTTAGTGTGAGTGCAGTGGTTCTGGAATAGTCTTCAGAGTGTGCACACTGAAGAGAGTTCTCCTGCTAGAGGAGTGTACTGGGGCCTAGTCCCATAGGGGAGAGGGTACTAATGATATGTGATCCAGTGCATGTATCTTGCTGTTCAAAAAACCTCAGTCATACCAACATCTGGCGTAGTATTTGAAGCATGGCTATAGATCAAAGAAGAAGTGTCCATGATGTGCATCCTGAAGCCTCAGGATCCTCTTGGACTGGAGGCGCTGATCACTAAAGTAACACCATGAGCCTGTCCTGTCTCAGGTATGAAACCTGAAGCCACAGAACACACCGGTAGCAGCACATTTCCCAGAGGGTGGGGGAAAGAGGGCTACACAAGGATTGATAAAAGATTTACAGCTCTTTTTCTTCAGTGTAAAAGGACTATGTTTAAAATGATATGCAAATTCTGCCATAACTGAAACATAGTTATGTGAAAAAGTGACATTAGCTCCCACATGTACAGTAGTTTTACTGAAAAATATTTTTTTAATGCATGCTAAAATCCTTTTTTTTTAAATATACATCAAACCCCATACTTTGCAATATGTGACCTTCTCGTAATGAACTTGAACTTGAACTGATATTACATATAATATGGATAAAATTGGGCTAAAATTATTAAAACAAACAGTGCAGGAGGAGCCAGCACTGTGTCTAGTATACAGAGGAAGCCGAGAGAGGAACATCTTGCTGCCTGCTGCTGTTAAGGCTGCCTAGCCTGCCACCGATCCGGGTCGCAACTCAGCGACTGTGAAGGCTAACCGGAGTGGGAAATCTGCAGACATCTGTGACTGACGCCGCATCCCAAGGAGACCCACAGCCCCCGCTTGCTCACGGAGGTAGTGAGTCCCAGCAGCATATGCGTCCGATCCAGCCTGGAAGCAGAATCCACAACAAGAAAAAACAAAAAAGTGTAAAAGCGCCGAATGGGTTTTAGGTTTGAATATGGGCAATGGAACAAAAAAAAAAAAAAAAAAAAAAAAAAAAAGGTCATGTGACATGAACCAGTCCGGTGCAAGTGAGTGTTTGCTAATATTGAAGGTGGAAAATAGATGAAGATATAATAAACAAAGTAAAATAATCACAACCCAGTGGTGAGTGCAGCTTCTGATAATAGGGAACCCCCCGTCCCTAATATGACCGTTACAACAAAAAGAAAAAAAGAAAAGAAGCGCAGACAGTGGGGGTTGTGATTAAACTAAGGTACTTTATTATAAGAACTTGTCCCAAGAAAACATACTCTGGGACAACAATGGTATCAATAATGAATGGTAATAAAACAAATTATATATATATATATAATGCTGGTTGAAAAGATATGCGGTAACACTTGGTCAGTTTACAGGAGATTGAAAACGGGAATTACCCGATATAAAGGTCTTAGTCCTGTAGGTAGTGCACTGCCCGGGCAGGTATTAGTGAAGAGGGGTACCCCAGGGTTGAGACAATGTAGGAAAAGCTCACCCTTTGAATCTTGCAGATCCTTGATGGTCCTGTCTTCCCTCAGATCACAAAATAAATGCTCCGGTGCACGCAGCTTGAATGTGCTGCACCTCGCGATACCACGCAGCCCTCCGGGTGTCCAGGTCTGATGTCACTTCCGGCTGTGACGCACAGACCCTTCCCGGTAGTCTCTGGGCTCCGTCTTTCAGCGCTACTTCTCCTGATGGTTGAAAATGACCATGCGGACAGCGCGGCGAGTAGTGTTAAATGCTCCTCTCAAACGCACACAATGGCAAGCAAACACTCTATTTGCTCCTCCTCCTACGCGTTTCACCAAAAGGCTTCGTCAGGGATAGAGTTACACCATGCTCCTTCATAATTTATAGCTCAGTTGATTGAAATCATTTAGATGTCCAATTAATGGCTCATTGATTTTGAACTTAAATTCATATAGGTACCACTATTGGTACAGAATGGTGCAAACAGTATATATGGCTGGTTCATGTCACAACAAAAAACAAAAGGAACACACACAAAGTTTATACAAAGTACTTAAAAAACTTAAAAAACTTATAAGTGCATGTTGGTATATTTAAAATAGACATTTGGATTAGATTGATATTAAGATTGATATTTTAACAGTTAATAATACAATAAAATGAACTGAATACATTCCTTATTAATTTAAATAATGGTGGTCACTGTTAGACACCAACATTCAATGGTAAATAAATTTTGGTTTCTCTGATATTATACATTTTCCATTATATATATTTATTAGTTCTCAGTGTTCAAATTTATATATAAGCTGGATAGTTACGACACATTGAAAGTTCAAAATAAATAGACAGAGAAATAATACATACGGTATATTGCTACATAGATTAAATGAAATAAATCATTCTGGAACAGTTATTTATATAATCTATTATTCTTAAAAATACATAACTTAAGGTTCATACTAAAAAAAAAAAATTCTATAAGATAATTAATTTATGTTTAAAAATATACATTTGATATGAAATTTGTTTAAAAATAAAATAAACAATAAAACAAAATATAAAAGTGATGTCAGCTCTGTTGTTTTTCACCTCCATTATTTCTATTCTTATTACTAATTTATTATTTTTATTATTATCTATATTTTCAATTTTTAATCTTATTTTTAATCTTTAAGCTTTCTTGTCATATAATGGCTGTGATTGACAGACATCAAACTAGTGAAAGGCTAAAAGATCCAGTTCTTCGTTCAGACCTACTGGACTCATCGTTTGTAATTTAAATATCCAGTAGGTCTCCTGTTTCCTAAGTTTTAGAAGTCTGTCACCCCTTAGAGTTGTATGGCTGATGTGTTCAATGCCCACAATCGATAAACCTCCTACATCTTTGTTGTGGACCGTTAAAAAGTGACGAGAGACCCCATGTCCAAGAAAACCCCTTAAAATGTTCCTTCTATGCTCAGTGAAGCGTTCCTTTAGGCTTCTCTTCGTCCGGCCTATATAGTATAGGCCGCAGGGACACTTTAGCAAATAGACAACATATGTTGTATTACAGTTAATGAACTGTTTTATTTTGAATTTCTCTCCTGTGACATTTGATGTATATTCAGTACACTTGTTTTTAATGTGTTTGCAGGTAAGGCAATTTGTACGCCCACACTTATAGCAGCCATTTGGGCATGATGGTAACCACGTTGTTTGTTCAGTTCCTAATGTATTCTGATTGGTTTTGTTTTGTTTTAAAACTGTAGGAGCTAAAACATTCTTAAGGTTTCTTGCTCTTCTAAAAACAATCCCTGGTCTATTTTTTAATGTCTTACCTATGACCGGGTCATTTAAAATAATACCCCAATGTTTAGTGAGAATCTTCTTAATTTCATTACTGGCCCCAGTGTATTTTGTAATGAATAAACATTCGTCTTTATCTTTATCTTTGTGATCTGCGTTTGGCTGACAGTCTATTTGATTGGGGAATTCCTTATTGTTATTATTCTTATTAGAATTTTTATTTTTATTTTCTTGTATTAAACTCAATCTGTTTTGCCCCTTCACCTTTAAAAGTGCTGCATCTAGTTTGTCTTTACTATACCCTTTTGCTAAAAATTTTTGGAAAAGTACTTCTGATTGTTCAATAAAATCTGAGTCTTTTGAGCAATTTCTAAAAATTCTTAAAAATTGCCCATAGGGTATGTTGTTGATCCAAGCTTTTGAATGATTGCTTGTCCGCTCTAGATAACTATTGGCATCTACTTGTTTAAAAAATGTTTTAGTTAAAATTTTGTCCCCTTCGCTAAATAAAATTAAATCTAAAAAGTTAATGGTGACTGGATGATGCTCATGTGTAAATGTTAAATTCAATTCATTCTTATTTAAATAATTAAAAAATCCTAAAAGTTCTTCTTGGGTGCCCTTCCATATTATTAAAAGGTCATCTATGAATCGTTTATAAAAATAGATGTTGTTAAAAAAAGGATTGTTCTGCCAGATGTTCTCTATCTCCCATTTGCCCATAAAAAGATTAGCAAAACTGGGGGCAAATTTTGTCCCCATTGCTGTTCCTATTTTCTGAATATAAAATTTATTATCAAATAAAAAATAATTATTTTTTAAAATGAAATCAATACTTTTAAGTATGAACGAACGTTGCTCATTACTCATAGAGGGGTCTTTTTGTAGGAAATGGTCTACTGCTTCTATTCCTTTTTCATGGATAATGCTCGTGTAAAGAGCAGTGACGTCACAAGTAACCCATATGAGGTCATCAGCCCATTTCATGTTCATCAAAAGATCTAGAATATGTTTTGTGTCCCTCGTGTATGATTTCAAATTTTTTACGTGTTTTTGGAGGTAAGAATCCACAAATTCAGACAAATTTGAAGTGAGAGAATTTATCCCTGAAATAATCGGGCGACCAGGTGGGTTGATGAGACTCTTATGGATCTTTGGTAGATGATACATTATTGGTGTACTAGGAGTTTCCACATAAAGGAATTTAAACTCTGCTTTGTTTAGTACACCTTGTTGCTTCCCATCTTTTAATAAGTGCATAAGATTTTTTTGGAAAGTTATCAGTGGATCCGTTTTTAGGCTTGCGTATGACTCACCATCTCCCAAGATTCTACAGGCCTCCAACACATAGTCAGTTCTGTCCTGTATCACTATCCCACCGCCTTTATCAGCTTGGCGGATAACGATATTGTGGTTATTTCTCAAATCAGCAACTGCTTCAATCTCAATGGGTGTTAGGTTAGATCTTGTTTTAGGGGGATGCTCACAGAGGATCTCCAAATCTTTTAAAACAAGGTCAAAAAATACCTCTACATTAGGACCCTTTGATTGTGTTGGATTAAAATTAGATCTGGGTTTAAAGTTGGAATGTATCGTTACATTTTGATCCCCAGATTCATTCAACAATAAATCTGTTCCGGAGGGCCCCTCATTTTCCTCAAGTAGTGCGACCATTGATGCTAAACATTCTTTTTCTTTATTTTGCATAGAACTGTCATATATAGGGACATTCTTAGTACCATTCTTTAGAAAATGGCGTTTCAATGTTAGCTTTCTTGTAAATCTATGTAGATCGATGAATAGATCAAATAAATTTGGTCCACTAGTTGGGGCGAAAGAGAGGCCCTTCTCTAGTACTCTATTTTGATCTAAAGTGAGTGGAAAGCTGGACAAATTGAAAATACTTCCCTTCTTAGATTCCCTGGCTAATTTATATTGTCTCTTTCTTTGAACCTCCTTGCCCCCTCTGCTACCTCTTTTTCTAGTTTTTTCAGGTCTTTCTGTGTCTGTACTAGTTGTTTTTTTCTCTTTTCTAGAAGTAGCATCTCTTTCTCCCGAGCTTCTTTTAAAACCGGATCTTTTTTCTGTTTCAGCTTTTGATACTCTCGGTTCTTTCCGCTCCTCCCTTTCTCTAAAAAAGACCCACTAGGCGTATTCCTGAAGCTTTCTAGGAAACCTGACCTTGTCTTAGGTCTTGCTCCTAGATTCCCTTCAATGTGTGAGACCTCGTTTATTCTAAATGTATCTGATGCTGGTCTAAATGAATCCTGGCCTAAATCTTTGGGCGTTGAGTAACCTCCCCTATTGGGTACTCCCGAATCCATATTTGGGGGTCTATGATTGGGTTTCTCATTTTCCTTAATTTTAGATTTTTGTGGGACAGCAAACTTCCTCCCTGATTCTGGGGGTTTTTTTTGTGATCCTCCAGTAGCGAGATTGACCCTTTCATAGGATGTTTGATATGACCTAGCCCGAGTCTGATAAGGATTCTTATTCTTGGGTCTAAATTTCTCATTTCTCTCATATTTTTTTGCCCAATTCCTTTGTTTATTTGTGGAATAATCTATGTAATCTCTTTCAAATTTTTTGTTTTTAGATGATATTAATTCTTCCTCAAATCTCTCTAGTGTCAGATCTGTATGGACCAAATTTTTTGTTTTTAGATGATATTAATTCTTCCTCAAATCTCTCTAGTGTCAGATCTGTATGGACCAAATTTATTTGATCTATTCATCGATCTACATAGATTTACAAGAAAGCTAACATTGAAACGCCATTTTCTAAAGAATGGTACTAAGAATGTCCCTATATATGACAGTTCTATGCAAAATAAAGAAAAAGAATGTTTAGCATCAATGGTCGCACTACTTGAGGAAAATGAGGGGCCCTCCGGAACAGATTTATTGTTGAATGAATCTGGGGATCAAAATGTAACGATACATTCCAACTTTAAACCCAGATCTAATTTTAATCCAACACAATCAAAGGGTCCTAATGTAGAGGTATTTTTTGACCTTGTTTTAAAAGATTTGGAGATCCTCTGTGAGCATCCCCCTAAAACAAGATCTAACCTAACACCCATTGAGATTGAAGCAGTTGCTGATTTGAGAAATAACCACAATATCGTTATCCGCCAAGCTGATAAAGGCGGTGGGATAGTGATACAGGACAGAACTGACTATGTGTTGGAGGCCTGTAGAATCTTGGGAGATGGTGAGTCATACGCAAGCCTAAAAACAGATCCACTGATAACTTTCCAAAAAAATCTTATGCACTTATTAAAAGATGGGAAGCAACAAGGTGTACTAAACAAAGCAGAGTTTAAATTCCTTTATGTGGAAACTCCTAGTACACCAATAATGTATCATCTACCAAAGATCCATAAGAGTCTCATCAACCCACCTGGTCGCCCGATTATTTCAGGGATAAATTCTCTCACTTCAAATTTGTCTGAATTTGTGGATTCTTACCTCCAAAAACACGTAAAAAATTTGAAATCATACACGAGGGACACAAAACATATTCTAGATCTTTTGATGAACATGAAATGGGCTGATGACCTCATATGGGTTACTTGTGACGTCACTGCTCTTTACACGAGCATTATCCATGAAAAAGGAATAGAAGCAGTAGACCATTTCCTACAAAAAGACCCCTCTATGAGTAATGAGCAACGTTCGTTCATACTTAAAAGTATTGATTTCATTTTAAAAAATAATTATTTTTTATTTGATAATAAATTTTATATTCAGAAAATAGGAACAGCAATGGGGACAAAATTTGCCCCCAGTTTTGCTAATCTTTTTATGGGCAAATGGGAGATAGAGAACATCTGGCAGAACAATCCTTTTTTTAACAACATCTATTTTTATAAACGATTCATAGATGACCTTTTAATAATATGGAAGGGCACCCAAGAAGAACTTTTAGGATTTTTTAATTATTTAAATAAGAATGAATTGAATTTAACATTTACACATGAGCATCATCCAGTCACCATTAACTTTTTAGATTTAATTTTATTTAGCGAAGGGGACAAAATTTTAACTAAAACATTTTTTAAACAAGTAGATGCCAATAGTTATCTAGAGCGGACAAGCAATCATTCAAAAGCTTGGATCAACAACATACCCTATGGGCAATTTTTAAGAATTTTTAGAAATTGCTCAAAAGACTCAGATTTTATTGAACAATCAGAAGTACTTTTCCAAAAATTTTTAGCAAAAGGGTATAGTAAAGACAAACTAGATGCAGCACTTTTAAAGGTGAAGGGGCAAAACAGATTGAGTTTAATACAAGAAAATAAAAATAAAAATTCTAATAAGAATAATAACAATAAGGAATTCCCCAATCAAATAGACTGTCAGCCAAACGCAGATCACAAAGATAAAGATAAAGACGAATGTTTATTCATTACAAAATACACTGGGGCCAGTAATGAAATTAAGAAGATTCTCACTAAACATTGGGGTATTATTTTAAATGACCCGGTCATAGGTAAGACATTAAAAAATAGACCAGGGATTGTTTTTAGAAGAGCAAGAAACCTTAAGAATGTTTTAGCTCCTACAGTTTTAAAACAAAACAAAACCAATCAGAATACATTAGGAACTGAACAAACAACGTGGTTACCATCATGCCCAAATGGCTGCTATAAGTGTGGGCGTACAAATTGCCTTACCTGCAAACACATTAAAAACAAGTGTACTGAATATACATCAAATGTCACAGGAGAGAAATTCAAAATAAAACAGTTCATTAACTGTAATACAACATATGTTGTCTATTTGCTAAAGTGTCCCTGCGGCCTATACTATATAGGCCGGACGAAGAGAAGCCTAAAGGAACGCTTCACTGAGCATAGAAGGAACATTTTAAGGGGTTTTCTTGGACATGGGGTCTCTCGTCACTTTTTAACGGTCCACAACAAAGATGTAGGAGGTTTATCGATTGTGGGCATTGAACACATCAGCCATACAACTCTAAGGGGTGACAGACTTCTAAAACTTAGGAAACAGGAGACCTACTGGATATTTAAATTACAAACGATGAGTCCAGTAGGTCTGAACGAAGAACTGGATCTTTTAGCCTTTCACTAGTTTGATGTCTGTCAATCACAGCCATTATATGACAAGAAAGCTTAAAGATTAAAAATAAGATTAAAAATTGAAAATATAGATAATAATAAAAATAATAAATTAGTAATAAGAATAGAAATAATGGAGGTGAAAAACAACAGAGCTGACATCACTTTTATATTTTGTTTTATTGTTTATTTTATTTTTAAACAAATTTCATATCAAATGTATATTTTTAAACATAAATTAATTATCTTATAGAATTTTTTTTTTTTAGTATGAACCTTAAGTTATGTATTTTTAAGAATAATAGATTATATAAATAACTGTTCCAGAATGATTTATTTCATTTAATCTATGTAGCAATATACCGTATGTATTATTTCTCTGTCTATTTATTTTGAACTTTCAATGTGTCGTAACTATCCAGCTTATATATAAATTTGAACACTGAGAACTAATAAATATATATAATGGAAAATGTATAATATCAGAGAAACCAAAATTTATTTACCATTGAATGTTGGTGTCTAACAGTGACCACCATTATTTAAATTAATAAGGAATGTATTCAGTTCATTTTATTGTATTATTAACTGTTAAAATATCAATCTTAATATCAATCTAATCCAAATGTCTATTTTAAATATACCAACATGCACTTATAAGTTTTTTAAGTTTTTTAAGTACTTTGTATAAACTTTGTGTGTGTTCCTTTTGTTTTTTGTTGTGACATGAACCAGCCATATATACTGTTTGCACCATTCTGTACCAATAGTGGTACCTATATGAATTTAAGTTCAAAATCAATGAGCCATTAATTGGACATCTAAATGATTTCAATCAACTGAGCTATAAATTATGAAGGAGCATGGTGTAACTCTATCCCTGACGAAGCCTTTTGGTGAAACGCGTAGGAGGAGGAGCAAATAGAGTGTTTGCTTGCCATTGTGTGCGTTTGAGAGGAGCATTTAACACTACTCGCCGCGCTGTCCGCATGGTCATTTTCAACCATCAGGAGAAGTAGCGCTGAAAGACGGAGCCCAGAGACTACCGGGAAGGGTCTGTGCGTCACAGCCGGAAGTGACATCAGACCTGGACACCCGGAGGGCTGCGTGGTATCGCGAGGTGCAGCACATTCAAGCTGCGTGCACCGGAGCATTTATTTTGTGATCTGAGGGAAGACAGGACCATCAAGGATCTGCAAGATTCAAAGGGTGAGCTTTTCCTACATTGTCTCAACCCTGGGGTACCCCTCTTCACTAATACCTGCCCGGGCAGTGCACTACCTACAGGACTAAGACCTTTATATCGGGTAATTCCCGTTTTCAATCTCCTGTAAACTGACCAAGTGTTACCGCATATCTTTTCAACCAGCATTATATATATATATATAATTTGTTTTATTACCATTCATTATTGATACCATTGTTGTCCCAGAGTATGTTTTCTTGGGACAAGTTCTTATAATAAAGTACCTTAGTTTAATCACAACCCCCACTGTCTGCGCTTCTTTTCTTTTTTTCTTTTTGTTGTAACGGTCATATTAGGGACGGGGGGTTCCCTATTATCAGAAGCTGCACTCACCACTGGGTTGTGATTATTTTACTTTGTTTATTATATCTTCATCTATTTTCCACCTTCAATATTAGCAAACACTCACTTGCACCGGACTGGTTCATGTCACATGACCTTTTTTTTTTTTTTTTTTTTTTTTTTGTTCCATTGCCCATATTCAAACCTAAAACCCATTCGGCGCTTTTACACTTTTTTGTTTTTTCTTGTTGTCAATTCCACACCTCAAGAGCTGCCTTATGGGTTGCTGATTTTGAATATTTGGTTCACTGTTCCAACTGGAACATTATATATTTGTTTTTATAACTGGGATTGTTTAAAGTATTTTTGTATATAAATTTATCTGCCTAGACCCCATTGACCAATGGCGAGCTTCAGATCAGGAAGCGATAGATTGAATAGGAGGAACAAACATCTCATTGGCGAAAAACGCATCAATACAACAACAATTGTAGAAGAAGATGTGTGTGATCTCTCATCTGAGTTTGTCAGACTAGAGAACCTCCTGAAATTGGAGGCTCGCCATTGGTGGGATGTATATTTCCTCAAAAAATATTTACAAGAGGGTAGGGCCCCGAGAGGCCTAAGGCTTCTAAAAGATCCTACATTTGAAGACCAAGATTTTACAAAATCTTGGAATGAGATTTTAGATGTTAGCACCTTTGCACTGATGAGATTACTCATTACATATAGGGAAAAGGTTTTGGAAAATTTAGCTGAGGAAATAGATCAACTTCAGAGTGAATTAAAATTGTTTAGTGATACAATGGAATTTAATGATTTATCTGAAAATACAGATCTGACACTAGAGAGATTTGAGGAAGAATTAATATCATCTAAAAACAAAAAATTTGAAAGAGATTACATAGATTATTCCACAAATAAACAAAGGAATTGGGCAAAAAAATATGAGAGAAATGAGAAATTTAGACCCAAGAATAAGAATCCTTATCAGACTCGGGCTAGGTCATATCAAACATCCTATGAAAGGGTCAATCTCGCTACTGGAGGATCACAAAAAAAAAACCCAGAATCAGGGAGGAAGTTTGCTGTCCCACAAAAATCTAAAATTAAGGAAAATGAGAAACCCAATCATAGACCCCCAAATATGGATTCGGGAGTACCCAATAGGGGAGGTTACTCAACGCCCAAAGATTTAGGCCAGGATTCATTTAGACCAGCATCAGATACATTTAGAATAAACGAGGTCTCACACATTGAAGGGAATCTAGGAGCAAGACCTAAGACAAGGTCAGGTTTCCTAGAAAGCTTCAGGAATACGCCTAGTGGGTCTTTTTTAGAGAAAGGGAGGAGCGGAAAGAACCGAGAGTATCAAAAGCTGAAACAGAAAAAAGATCCGGTTTTAAAAGAAGCTCGGGAGAAAGAGATGCTACTTCTAGAAAAGAGAAAAAAACAACTAGTACAGACACAGAAAGACCTGAAAAAACTAGAAAAAGAGGTAGCAGAGGGGGCAAGGAGGTTCAAAGAAAGAGACAATATAAATTAGCCAGGGAATCTAAGAAGGGAAGTATTTTCAATTTGTCCAGCTTTCCACTCACTTTAGTTCAAAATAGAGTACTAGAGAAGGGCCTCTCTTTCGCCCCAACTAGTGGACCAAATTTATTTGATCTATTCATCGATCTACATAGATTTACAAGAAAGCTAACATTGAAACGCCATTTTCTAAAGAATGGTACTAAGAATGTCCCTATATATGACAGTTCTATGCAAAATAAAGAAAAAGAATGTTTAGCATCAATGGTCGCACTACTTGAGGAAAATGAGGGGCCCTCCGGAACAGATTTATTGTTGAATGAATCTGGGGATCAAAATGTAACGATACATTCCAACTTTAAACCCAGATCTAATTTTAATCCAACACAATCAAAGGGTCCTAATGTAGAGGTATTTTTTGACCTTGTTTTAAAAGATTTGGAGATCCTCTGTGAGCATCCCCCTAAAACAAGATCTAACCTAACACCCATTGAGATTGAAGCAGTTGCTGATTTGAGAAATAACCACAATATCGTTATCCGCCAAGCTGATAAAGGCGGTGGGATAGTGATACAGGACAGAACTGACTATGTGTTGGAGGCCTGTAGAATCTTGGGAGATGGTGAGTCATACGCAAGCCTAAAAACGGATCCACTGATAACTTTCCAAAAAAATCTTATGCACTTATTAAAAGATGGGAAGCAACAAGGTGTACTAAACAAAGCAGAGTTTAAATTCCTTTATGTGGAAACTCCTAGTACACCAATAATGTATCATCTACCAAAGATCCATAAGAGTCTCATCAACCCACCTGGTCGCCCGATTATTTCAGGGATAAATTCTCTCACTTCAAATTTGTCTGAATTTGTGGATTCTTACCTCCAAAAACACGTAAAAAATTTGAAATCATACACGAGGGACACAAAACATATTCTAGATCTTTTGATGAACATGAAATGGGCTGATGACCTCATATGGGTTACTTGTGACGTCACTGCTCTTTACACGAGCATTATCCATGAAAAAGGAATAGAAGCAGTAGACCATTTCCTACAAAAAGACCCCTCTATGAGTAATGAGCAACGTTCGTTCATACTTAAAAGTATTGATTTCATTTTAAAAAATAATTATTTTTTATTTGATAATAAATTTTATATTCAGAAAATAGGAACAGCAATGGGGACAAAATTTGCCCCCAGTTTTGCTAATCTTTTTATGGGCAAATGGGAGATAGAGAACATCTGGCAGAACAATCCTTTTTTTAACAACATCTATTTTTATAAACGATTCATAGATGACCTTTTAATAATATGGAAGGGCACCCAAGAAGAACTTTTAGGATTTTTTAATTATTTAAATAAGAATGAATTGAATTTAACATTTACACATGAGCATCATCCAGTCACCATTAACTTTTTAGATTTAATTTTATTTAGCGAAGGGGACAAAATTTTAACTAAAACATTTTTTAAACAAGTAGATGCCAATAGTTATCTAGAGCGGACAAGCAATCATTCAAAAGCTTGGATCAACAACATACCCTATGGGCAATTTTTAAGAATTTTTAGAAATTGCTCAAAAGACTCAGATTTTATTGAACAATCAGAAGTACTTTTCCAAAAATTTTTAGCAAAAGGGTATAGTAAAGACAAACTAGATGCAGCACTTTTAAAGGTGAAGGGGCAAAACAGATTGAGTTTAATACAAGAAAATAAAAATAAAAATTCTAATAAGAATAATAACAATAAGGAATTCCCCAATCAAATAGACTGTCAGCCAAACGCAGATCACAAAGATAAAGATAAAGACGAATGTTTATTCATTACAAAATACACTGGGGCCAGTAATGAAATTAAGAAGATTCTCACTAAACATTGGGGTATTATTTTAAATGACCCGGTCATAGGTAAGACATTAAAAAATAGACCAGGGATTGTTTTTAGAAGAGCAAGAAACCTTAAGAATGTTTTAGCTCCTACAGTTTTAAAACAAAACAAAACCAATCAGAATACATTAGGAACTGAACAAACAACGTGGTTACCATCATGCCCAAATGGCTGCTATAAGTGTGGGCGTACAAATTGCCTTACCTGCAAACACATTAAAAACAAGTGTACTGAATATACATCAAATGTCACAGGAGAGAAATTCAAAATAAAACAGTTCATTAACTGTAATACAACATATGTTGTCTATTTGCTAAAGTGTCCCTGCGGCCTATACTATATAGGCCGGACGAAGAGAAGCCTAAAGGAACGCTTCACTGAGCATAGAAGGAACATTTTAAGGGGTTTTCTTGGACATGGGGTCTCTCGTCACTTTTTAACGGTCCACAACAAAGATGTAGGAGGTTTATCGATTGTGGGCATTGAACACATCAGCCATACAACTCTAAGGGGTGACAGACTTCTAAAACTTAGGAAACAGGAGACCTACTGGATATTTAAATTACAAACGATGAGTCCAGTAGGTCTGAACGAAGAACTGGATCTTTTAGCCTTTCACTAGTTTGATGTCTGTCAATCACAGCCATTATATGACAAGAAAGCTTAAAGATTAAAAATAAGATTAAAAATTGAAAATATAGATAATAATAAAAATAATAAATTAGTAATAAGAATAGAAATAATGGAGGTGAAAAACAACAGAGCTGACATCACTTTTATATTTTGTTTTATTGTTTATTTTATTTTTAAACAAATTTCATATCAAATGTATATTTTTAAACATAAATTAATTATCTTATAGAATTTTTTTTTTTTTAGTATGAACCTTAAGTTATGTATTTTTAAGAATAATAGATTATATAAATAACTGTTCCAGAATGATTTATTTCATTTAATCTATGTAGCAATATACCTTATGTATTATTTCTCTGTCTATTTATTTTGAACTTTCAATGTGTCGTAACTATCCAGCTTATATATAAATTTGAACACTGAGAACTAATAAATATATATAATGGAAAATGTATAATATCAGAGAAACCAAAATTTATTTACCATTGAATGTTGGTGTCTAACAGTGACCACCATTATTTAAATTAATAAGGAATGTATTCAGTTCATTTTATTGTATTATTAACTGTTAAAATATCAATCTTAATATCAATCTAATCCAAATGTCTATTTTAAATATACCAACATGCACTTATAAGTTTTTTAAGTTTTTTAAGTACTTTGTATAAACTTTGTGTGTGTTCCTTTTGTTTTTTGTTGTGACATGAACCAGCCATATATACTGTTTGCACCATTCTGTACCAATAGTGGTACCTATATGAATTTAAGTTCAAAATCAATGAGCCATTAATTGGACATCTAAATGATTTCAATCAACTGAGCTATAAATTATGAAGGAGCATGGTGTAACTCTATCCCTGACGAAGCCTTTTGGTGAAACGCGTAGGAGGAGGAGCAAATAGAGTGTTTGCTTGCCATTGTGTGCGTTTGAGAGGAGCATTTAACACTACTCGCCGCGCTGTCCGCATGGTCATTTTCAACCATCAGGAGAAGTAGCGCTGAAAGACAGAGCCCAGAGACTACCGGGAAGGGTCTGTGCGTCACAGCCGGAAGTGACATCAGACCTGGACACCCGGAGGGCTGCGTGGTATCGCGAGGTGCAGCACATTCAAGCTGCGTGCACCGGAGCATTTATTTTGTGATCTGAGGGAAGACAGGACCATCAAGGATCTGCAAGATTCAAAGGGTGAGCTTTTCCTACATTGTCTCAACCCTGGGGTACCCCTCTTCACTAATACCTGCCCGGGCAGTGCACTACCTACAGGACTAAGACCTTTATATCGGGTAATTCCCGTTTTCAATCTCCTGTAAACTGACCAAGTGTTACCGCATATCTTTTCAACCAGCATTATATATATATATATAATTTGTTTTATTACCATTCATTATTGATACCATTGTTGTCCCAGAGTATGTTTTCTTGGGACAAGTTCTTATAATAAAGTACCTTAGTTTAATCACAACCCCCACTGTCTGCGCTTCTTTTCTTTTTTTCTTTTTGTTGGAAGCAGAATCCGTCTGGTTAAACCCTGGAGAGGAAGAATTGAGCAAGAACCGACGGCCAGCAGCCGCAACCCAGGCAGTATCCTCTCTTACAGGCAATGTCTCTGTTCTTCACACACTTTCACAAGTCTAATCCATGAACTGTTTGTTTTAATAATTTTAGCCCAATTTTATCCATATTATATGTATTATCAGTTCAAGTTCAAGTTCGTGCTATTAGTGTAATCTATGTACATATATATGTTTTTGGTCATCATAGGTGCATATAAAGCTGAATCCATTTGTCACTGCGTCTCCACTCAATTTCTTTTTCTGTTTCCTTCGAGGCTATAAGAGGAGTGGTGTCCTCTTGTGTGGGCAGCAGTAAACTTCATCTACAAGGATTCTATATCACCAAGTGTTGAGGACCATCTTTACACTCACCTTTAACATTGGACTTGGTTGATTGGACATTTATAATCACACCCAATCGGAACACGTGAGTTACACAGTGCTGAGCTACATTATGGGATTGCAATAATTATCAGTGGTTATTCATAGTTATTCGTTTATATTGTTTTTTGGACTACAAGGAATTCATCGATAGTTAATTAGTTTGCCGTTTTTTTACCTGATATTCATGCACTCCGGAGATATCCTCATCCCCTACCCCCACCCCCCCCCCCCCTTGGTTATCCAGGGATTTGTGACAGTCTGTGTAATATTAGCGCATCCTCCCTGCACTCCAGGTGAGTTCACCAGTGCATATTTTTCTTCTTCTCGTATTAATGTAAAATACTCTTTCACCGAGGTGATCTGTATATCTTTCTACCTTTAGAATTTAATGAAAGGCAGCCATAGAAAACTCAACCCGTGAGAAGAGATTAGGATCTAAAACAAATGTAGGACCAGTTTTTGTTTTCTTACACATGGAGCAGTCGTTATAGCTCCTCTCAAAAAGCAGCAATGCAACCCCGAACAAAAGGCCGTACCTCTATGAGTCAGGCCATGGAGCGTGCGATAAAGCGCGTGATTTTTGAAAATACCATTGGATTTGTTTTTGCAGCGCGATGGCGGCATCACGGCCGCGTCACGTGAGCGGTTCAGCCAATGAGGATGATCCGCTCTCGTGACGACATGTCCACGCCTCCACCATGTCCCCCCATCGCCTCCAGTGTCAGAGCATTTTTCGGGCGAGCGACAGTCGCTCATGACGTCATGCGCTCCATGGCGTGCGCGCACGCTCCCACTATTATCACAGCCCATTCTAGTAGCTCTAAAGTGTGACAAACCACTTCTAAAGTGCACTTTAGAAGCGGATTGGCATGCTTTGCTATTCTGTAAGGCCTTATTGCATGTCCAAACCCTGTCTACTGTAAATGGCTTTTTTAGAAGCAGTTTCACTCTTGCTCTGACAATACCATCGGTCTTAAACTCCCATTTTTTAACTGCAACTACTCTTCTAGTAGCTGCCTTACGCAAATCGCTTTTAAAAATGCGATTTTTTTTAACACCACCTAAAGCAGGGGTGCACAAACTTGGGGGCGCGGCAGTTGCAGAGCACTATGCTCTTCCCCAAAAATTAAGAAGCGCGAGGCCTCTGTAACTTCTCTTACCTGCTTTCAGCTGGCCCTTTGGCGATGCGTCGCCATGACAACTCGGCCTCAAATGGCATTGCAATGTCACAAGATGTGGTGACATCATATGACGCCATCAAAACCCGAGAGCAGGTAAGGAGGGGGGAGTGATCAGGAGGGGGAACGCAGACAGGGTGGTGCGAACTGAAAAGTTTGCGCACCCATGACATAAAGAGTGGCGAGATTGGTATTGCAAGTTATATCCAGAGCCTAAAATATGGGTCTGACTGAGAGCGCAAAACCCATAAGTCAGACTGGGCCCAGGCAAGGGCGTCATCTATAAGGAGAGAAAAAATGTACGCCACCTTGGCGCGGGGTGCAGTAAAGTGTGAAGGATTCATTTGAAATTGTATAGAGCATTGATTCAAAACCCCCCGGCATTCATGAGGGTCGCCCCCATAACGGTTGGGGGTAGGTAAACGAGGTTCTTGAGAGAAGGGCAAAGCTGGAATAGTGGGAATATCAGGGACAAGAGGAGAATGCGGTTCCTGTAAGGCACAAGAAAGGTGCGGAAGTCCTCCTGAAGGGAGAGCATGGTTTGCTTGCTACCCACAATTTTTTCCTCTAAGTTTGTCAGGTAGCTTACGTGTGTGTGCAGGACTCTTCCTACCACAGCGGGGTCGAAGTTTATGTGGGTGAGCATACTGTAATGCGTAGCTCACCACAAACGAAGCGCGACCGCAGTGCTGAGGTAGGGAATTGGTTAACGCCAACCCACAGCCACGTCAGGGTTATAGATTTCAGAGTAGTGTAAGTACTTTGTAGGGAGAAGCTTGTGGGGAGCACAGATGTCACCATATGTGGGGAAAGAAATACATATAGTGTAGTATGTTCTACAAATTCAACAGTCAATTCAAAGAATCACGATTGGGAACTCACACTTTCCCAGTCAGGAATCCTTAGGAGACTCCTTAGCTCACATGTGAGCTGAACTAGGAGACAGAGCAGAGGTTCCTGAGTCTCCCAGGTGAGACTGACCGAGAGAACACAGATCTCTGGAGCTGACAAATAAGACTTCGAAACCTGGGTGCTGGTTATCCGGAGAAAAGGCAGCAACCAAGCAAACAGATTGAGGGATTATGCTGCTGATTCCTGATACTTCACACTAATCAAGTCTTCATTACTATCTCCACTGCTGATTTTTGACTGGGAAAGTGTGAGTTCCCAATTGTGATTCTTTGAATTGACTGTTGAATTCATCAGGGAATAAGGACTCATCAAAATCATATCACTTAAATACCCCTGGCTTGTCTCCGATTGGGCCTTCAAGTGGGAGTGGCAACCAATCATGAGGTAGCGGGGAGGAGTCAAGTTACTCCAAGCCTATACAAGTGTATACACGTTGCCCTGGGTAACCTATTACAATACAATAAACTTTATTAAACATGAATTGACGCACAAAAACATATAAAAGTGTGTGGTGACTCTAAAATAAAGGAAAATAATATTAGTACACAAATATAAAATACAGCCACATTTACAAAGAAATTTATGAAATTAAAACCATAGAATTGGATTATTATATTGAAAAAGATGCATGATTTAAAAAATCGCAATAGAAAATATATATAATAAATAGATAACTTACAAAATATAATTCATTTAAAAAACAGCTCAAGGTAGAATAAAACTGACTATTTTATATCAGCTAAAAAACTAAAAAAGGGAAAGAATTGTCTAAAACCTCCAAAAAGCATGAATCAATATAGGGACCGTATATCTATATCCTCATTGAGACCTCCTGGATGTAGTGTACCTAATTTGTGTATCCAGAAGGTCTCCTGGAAGGACAAATCCTTAACCCTATCACCGCCCCTTCTATTATGAGGGACATATTTAATGCCCTTAAAACGCAAAGACGAGGGATCTTTATTGTGGTGTAGAGTGTAATGCTTTGAGAGACTATGTTTAAAAAGACCATTCTTTATATTTCGTATATGTTCTTGAATAAGTATTTTTAATTGACGCTTAGTGCGCCCTACATACATCAAACCACAGGGGCACTCAATTAAATAAACAATATGGTCAGAATTACAGTTGATAAAATCTGTAATTTCATAAATTTCCCCAGTTTTTTTGCATATGAAATTCTTGCTGTCAGTGTGTAGATGTTTGCACACCGAACATTTTCCACATTTGAAGTTTCCACATGGTTTTGTGCTCAACCATCTTTTATCTCCTACAGTGGCACCTTTGATGTTAATATCGCTCGGAGACAAAGTGTTTTTCAAGTTTTTAGCTTTTCTGTATATAAACCTTGGGAACTTTGCAATGTGGGTCACCAAAATAGGGTCATTAGACAAAATTGACCAATGTTTTTTTACAATCTTTTCAATATGCAGTGTCATTGAATTAAAATTTGTTATAAAAGCAACATTACATTTTTCCTCACTATTCTCATTTTCCCTTTTTTCTTTAATTTTTGGAACTAGCATTTGTTTTCTATCCAGTTGTCTTACCCTATCCAGATCATCAGTAAGTTTTTTTAAAGGGTAACCCCTTTCCAGAAATCTTGTGGTTAAATCACTCGCCTGTTTCTCAAAGTCTATATCCATACTACAATTTTTTCGCAACCTGTAAAATTGACCTCCAGGTATATTTTGGATCCACGTTTTTTTGTGATAACTGAGGATAAATCAGGACATTAGAGGTTGGGAGAATCAGTTCTATGGGGAGAGAAGAGGCCCCCCAAGATACGATGAACATTTCCCCCCTACCCGACATGAAGGGCATTTCAGAAATCCCAATTATAAAGGGAGGAATTATATTCCCAATTTTAGATATGGCCAAAAAGAATATGATACTCATAGGGAAACAAGACCCTATAAACCTAGCACAAAATATCAATCACCAGCTCAACACTCTCCATCTTCTTTTTTAGATTCTGTCAAACAAAGACATTTAGATCCACAAAAAAGGGAGGAGAATGTGGAATCCTCTCAAAAACTCCGGTTGGGGAAAAAAAAGAAAAGAACCCTACCAGAAGAGGAGTTAGAGGAGGGGCCCGAATTAAAGAAAAGGGGCTACGAGAAAGATGTGTGACATCTCCCTCTCGAGGGATTTTTAAATTATCCTCAGTTATTTTAACTACTGACCAAAAAAAGGTTCTGGATAGAGGTTTAACATTTTCACGATCCTGTTTGCCAAACTCATTCCAATTATATACAGACCTTCAAAAATTTATGCGCAACCTCACATTAACGAGGCATTTTTTCAAATTAGAAATGGAAGGTAATGAAGTTCAGGGTGAAACAATAGTGCCTACCATTTCACCAGAGGTTGCAGTAATTGAGAATATGGAACCCATTGCAAGCCCGAGGCACACTCATTTCAAGGGAAAATCTAGATTTTATCCCTCTCACTCAAAAGGCCACCATATTGAGACCTTTTTTAACATGGTTAATAATGATTTTAATTTACTGAGTAGCAACATTAAACCCAGTGACATAAAACATAACCTCACTAAAAATGAAACATTGGCACTAAAATTCTTGAAGGAGAATCATAATCTCATTATCAGACAGGCCGATAAGGGAGGTGGTGTCGTTCTGCAGAATCGAAAGGATTATGAAGGAGAGGCACTTCGACTCCTGAACGATACCACCTCCTACACTAGGCTTAAAAAAGACCCAACCAGTGAATTCTTGAATATATTGAAAGGCCTGTTAGATCAAGCCCTTATTTCTAATATCATCACTAAGAAAGAATATGAATTTTTGTTCAATAGCTCCCCTAAGATCCCAATATTTTATCACCTCCCCAAAACCCACAAGTCAATTACCAACCCCCCGGGCCGACCGATAATTTCGGGAATAGATAGCCTGACAGCCAACTTGTCGCAATATGTTGACTACTTTTTGCAACCCTATGTGGAAAAACTCCCTTCACATCTAAGGGACTCCACTTCAGTGCTTAACCTGTTGCAAGATCTTGAGTGGAAAGATTCATACAGTATAGGTGGCTGACATGTGACGTGCAGGCCCTATATACGAATATACCACACAAAAGGGGCCTAGCATTTGTGGATTTTTTTCTTTCAGGTGATATTGAACTACACCATTTAAATAAAAGTTTCATCTTGGATTCAATCTATTTCATTTTGAAACATAATTATTTTATGTTTCTGGATGAATTCTTCCTGCAGGTTTGTGGAACTGCAATGGGCACTAGATTTGCCCCCAGCTTCGCAAACCTGTACATGGGAGAATGGGAACATAGGTTCATTTTGAACAATAACCCTTTTAGTGACAACATTATTATTTGGCGTCGGTTCATAGATGACATTATATGTCTGTGGGATGGGGACCAACATTCAGTAAGTCTTTTTATGAAGTATATCAATAACAATGATAGGAACCTCACTTTCACTCATGTGGATTGTGTTAGGGATATCAATTTTTTGGATTTGAGTTTAACTATATCCAAGGAAGGGAAGCTCGTCAGTAAGACTTATTTCAAAGATGTGGATTCAAATAACCTTTTGATGGCCTCAAATAATCACAAAAAAACGTGGATCCAAAATATCCCTGGAGGTCAATTTTACAGGTTGCGAAAAAATTGTAGTATGGATATACAGCAGCGGCAGCTCTTATTCGAGCAAATGCCGCTGGCTGTATGAGGCTGGGAAGCGGGTAGCCGCGGCGCGTGGCGGCGCACTGTGACGTCACAGTCACAAGCGCGCCCGGCTTCCCCGTCTTCCCCGGCTTCCCCAGGCTTCCCCGACACCCCTGGAGTTCAAATCTAGGTAAGCGGGGGTGCGGGGAAGCAGAGAGGCAAAGTAGAAGCCGGGTTCGGGGTGTCTTTGGGGGGGTAATTGCGCGCGATGTGGAGGGGGGGTGCGTGGGGGAAACGCGGCGGCGCGCGTTTTTGACTGGCGGCAGCTGGGGTAGATCCCGGCATGCCACCGGCATTCACTCGAATTAAAGATGTCGCTACTGTAGACTTTGAGAAACAGGCGAGTGATTTAACCACAAGATTTCTGGAAAGGGGTTACCCTTTAAAAAAACTTACTGATGATCTGGATAGGGTAAGACAACTGGATAGAAAACAAATGCTAGTTCCAAAAATTAAAGAAAAAAGGAAAAATGAGAATAGTGAGGAAAAATGTAATGTTGCTTTTATAACAAATTTTAATTCAATGACACTGCATATTGAAAAGATTGTAAAAAATCATTGGTCAATTTTGTCTAATGACCCTATTTTGGTGACCCACATTGCAAAGTTCCCAAGGTTTATATACAGAAAAGCTAAAAACTTGAAAAACACTTTGTCTCCGAGCGATATTAACATCAAAGGTGCCACTGTAGGAGATAAAAGATGGTTGAGCACAAAACCATGTGGAAACTTCAAATGTGGAAAATGTTCGGTGTGCAAACATCTACACACTGACAGCAAGAATTTCATATGCAAAAAAACTGGGGAAATTTATGAAATTACAGATTTTATCAACTGTAATTCTGACCATATTGTTTATTTAATTGAGTGCCCCTGTGGTTTGATGTATGTAGGGCGCACTAAGCGTCAATTAAAAATACGTATTCAAGAACATATACGAAATATAAAGAATGGTCTTTTTAAACATAGTCTCTCAAAGCATTACACTCTACACCACAATAAAGATCCCTCGTCTTTGCGTTTTAAGGGCATTAAATATGTCCCTCATAATAGAAGGGGCGGTGATAGGGTTAAGGATTTGTCCTTCCAGGAGACCTTCTGGATACACAAATTAGGTACACTACATCCATGAGGTCTCAATGAGGATATAGATATATGGTCCCTTTATTGATTCATGCTTTTTGGAGGTTTTAGACAATTCTTTCCCTTTTTTAGTTTTTTAGCTGATATAAAATAGTCAGTTTTATTCTACCTTGAGCTGTTTTTTAAATGAATTATATTTTGTAAGTTATCTATTTATTATATATATTTTCTATTGCGATTTTTTAAATCATGCTTCTTTTTCAATATAATAATCCAATTCTATGGTTTTAATTTCATAAATTTCTTTGTAAATGTGGCTGTATTTTATATTTGTGTACTAATATTATTTTCCTTATTTTAGAGTCACCACACACTTTTATACGTTTTTGTGCGTCAATTCATGTTTAATAAAGTTTATTGTATTGTAATAGGTTACCCAGGG
The DNA here is from genome assembly GCF_040206685.1 of Ascaphus truei. Taxonomy (NCBI): domain Eukaryota; kingdom Metazoa; phylum Chordata; class Amphibia; order Anura; family Ascaphidae; genus Ascaphus; species Ascaphus truei. The sequence continues at coordinate 94,853,673 of NC_134486.1, read as the reverse complement.
CAACGTGTATACACTTGTATAGGCTTGGAGTAACTTGACTCCTCCCCGCTACCTCATGATTGGTTGCCACTCCCACTTGAAGGCCCAATCGGAGACAAGCGAGGGGTATTTAAGTGATATGATTTTGATGAGTTCTTATTCCCTGATGAAGAAACCCCTGTGGTCTCGAAACGCGTTGGACTAAAGACTACTTGTGAACCCTCACTACCAACCACCCCGTGAGAACCAGCCCGGTGCTTCTGCTGACCTGCGACGCTCAGTCGCGATCGTGTGACGTCACGAACCCGGAAGAGCCGAATCCAGACGCCCCACAGCGTGTGCTCCGCTGCTACAGAGACTGGAACAGTGAGAGACATTATTGCTTGGCACGGTGAATTGGCTGTACTGCTGTTCAGCTGAACTGGAGACCTCCTAAGTACTACCTTGAGGCTGAGGGCTGTATCAACAGCTAACCGATCGGAAGACCACCCAGGCCCTACCCCGAGGCTGAGGGATTGAGAAGGAGAGAGCCACGACATCTCTATTGGCGTCCGTTGGTGCTTGGGTAACATTAACCCTGAAATGATTGTTTTTTCTATCTAAATGTACGCTTAATACTCAACTTTATTTTGTGGTTACTAATATAATTTTTAATGCACTATGAGCGTTGTGCGCTGTGTTTTTTTGTATTTCAGGATAGGAGAGTATCGGATTGTTGGAGTACTTAGCCAAGGTCAGGACTGGAGACAGGATAATGGTCGTTCGTAGCCAGATCGGAGAGGAGAGGTGCGGAATCCAAAAGTCAAGCAAGGTAGGCAACAAGAGGTAAATCAGCAAGTAATGAGCAAGACTATGAATGAGAGCATAGACTCAAGCATAGAGCAAGAATGAGAGCAGACTCAAGGTATATAAAGGCAGAGCCTCCAATAGCCAGCCAGGGCAGAACCAGGAAGTAAGCACCGATAGGCTGGTGGTGCACACAGGTGTGCCCTATGACACAGCCTAATTGGGGATGGGGATGGAACAGCTCGCACGCCGACCCGCGCGCCTCACGGAGGTCAAGGGCCGGAGCCTGGAGTGCACCTCACTCCCACGCCGATTCTGAATGTCCTTAGAGCAAGAGGGGGCGGGACCAATTGCACACTGATCCGCGCGCGTCACGGAGGTCAGGGGGCGGAGCCGAGAGCGTGCGTTACTCCAACGCCTGTCCTGTTCATCACCAGAGCAGGGGCGGGGTTTGGACCGCGCGTCAGCAGGGAGGCTGGCCGAACATACCCGTCATGCATCAGAGTGTGGGGTGGGGTCCAAATCCATGGACGACGATCAGGCCGCGCAAGGTCCGCGTGCGCGTACTGAGACCACGAGACCGCACATCCTGAGTGTCCATCACGGAAGGCTTGTTGGGGTGAGGAGATGGTCTGCGACCGCCAGGATGGCGAATCCTCACTCTACACCAGAGTGTAAATGAATAAATAATATGTCTTCTTCCCAGGAAAGCCTACTGCCAACTCCATACTCAGAGCTTTTGGATGTGTGTGACAAGAAGATCGCTGATACGCTTCTCCCACATTGTTCCTATGACTGCTCCATTGAACTATTACCGGGTGCTGCCATTCCTTTCGGGAGAATCTATTCCCTTTCAAACCAAGATTTGAAAGTTCACAATGACTACATGCAGGAAAACCTGTTGAAGGGATTCATCCAACACTCTACTTCCCCGGCAGGTGCTGCTCTCTTCTTCGTGGGAAAGAAAGACGGTTCCCTACGTAATTATATTGACAATCGGGAACTAAATAAGATCACGGTGAAGAATGGGGTTACCTCTGATTCCTGATCTTTTGGAAAGAATTCTGTCAGCCAAGGTCTTCACAAAATTAGATCTCCGAGGGTCATATTATTTGGTCCGCATCCGACCAGATAACGCTTTCCAAACCCGTTATGGGCATTATGAATACCTGGTGATGCTTTTTGGACTCTGTAATGCCCCCGCTACGTTCCAGCATTTAATCAATGATGTTCTCAAGAGTTACTGGACCAATTCGTAATGGCATACCTGTATTAAAATCCTAGTCTTCTCAGATAACATCATGGATCACCAGAAACATGTCGTATTGTCCTAGAGCACCTCCGAAAGCACAAATTGTACATCAAACGAGAAAAGTGCGATTTTGAAAAGACCAGCATGCAATTTATTGGTTATGTCATCTCCCCTGAGGGTTTGAGTATGGACCCAGGCAACATTCAAGCCGTGGTGGGATGGCCAATTCCTCGAAATGAGAAGGAAATTCAGAGATGTGTGGGCTTTGCTAACTTCTATAGACATTTTATTAAAAATATCTCTGGCATTTTTCCCTAATCACCTGACTCACATGGAAATAATTACCCTTCAAATGGTCTCCTGAGGCATATGCATAATTTGAGCAGTTGAAGTCACTTTTCACATCTGCCCCTATGAATCCAGAACTATCATTTGTCATGGAAGTGGACCCATCCGACTCCGCTGTTGGTGCCATTCTTTCACAAAGAATTGGATCCAAGATGCTCCTTCATCCATGCGCTTTCTATTCGTACCAAATGTCAACAGCTGAAAGAAATTATGACATTGGAAACAAGGAACTATTAGCGATGAAAGCCGCATTCTCAGAGTGGAGACATTTACTTGAGGGGGCCAATCACCTGGTTACTGTCATTACGGATCACAGGAACTTAGAATTAATTTGATCCGCAAAGAGACAGTCTGCGCGACAAGCAAGGTGGTCCCTATTCTTTGCAAGATTTCAGTTCCACATCTCTTACCTCTCTGGCTCCAAGAATGGGAAGACTGACACCTTATCACAGTTATTGTCTAATCCTTGTTAAGATAAAGAGCAGGAAGAAACTATTCTACCAAAGAAACATTTTCTGGGCATCATGTTTTCCGCCGATCACCTCACACGAATAAAGGGAGCCTGCTTAAATGATTATTTTCATAATAAACCTCCACCGGAAGCTGAACTATTTCTATGTGATGGTCTGTGGAACTTTAAGGACCGTCTGTTCATCTCTAAGGAGGTAAGATTAGAAGTGCTCCAATTAATGCATGACTCCCGACCCGCTGGTCACCCAGGTGTCCTCAAGACATAGAAACTGTTGTCGTGCTCGTTTTGGTGGCGCAAATTATCCCAAAATGTTACAGACTACTGTATGTTCTCCCCTATGAGAACTGTGACTCCTCGATCATCCCCTGTGGGATTGCTGCAACCTCTTCCGATTCCTACTCATCTTTGGGGATCCATACCAATGGATTTTATTGTTGACCTACCCATATCAAGTGGACATGATACCATCCTTGTAGTAGTGGATTGACTTACAAAAATGGCTCACTTCATTGCTGCACAGAATCTCCCTTCAGCATACCAGACAGCCAAGTTGATCTTGAAAAAGATATTCCATCTTCACGGGGCTCCCGGTGAAATCATATCTGATAGAGGGGTGCAATTCACTTTAAGATTTTAGAAGACCCTTTCTTCCTCTCTAGGAATTTGTTTAAATTTATCTTCTGGCTATCAGTTACTATCCAATGCCTTGACCGATAGGACCGATCAGACCTTGGAGCAATACTTACGCTGTTTTGTTTGCCATCTCCAGGATCACTGGATGGACTTTCTACCTCTATCTAAGTTTCTGTACAATAACTCACATAATTTGTCAACACAGAAGAGTCCTTTCTTCTCAAATTTTGGATTTCATCCAACTTTTATTCCTCGTCTTCAATCTTCGGGTCCCATTCCGGCAGTTATAGAGAAACTTGAGATGTGGACAGCGAAGAGGAATTAATCGTGGAAAGAATCTTGAACTCCAAGTTACTCCAAGGGAGACTCCAATACCTGGTCCACTGGGGAGGCTATGGTCCAGAAGAGAGATCCTGGGAAACAAATTGTTTCGTACATGCTCCACGACTGGTCAGGGCTTTCTATCATAGATATCTGAACAAGCCAAGGAAAGATCGTCTATAGAACACTCATGGGAAGCGGGAGTAATGTCAGGGTCCACCAGGACTGCTGCTGCTCTTGCTTCCAGACTCTGAACCTGACACCTTTGCACCTGTCCCATGCCTCCAGCCAAACCTATAAAAACCTCCTTTTCCTGGTCCTCCCTTGCCTGTTTATACTGATTCCTACAGCACCTGCTAGTTTCCTGTATTTGCTGCTGCTGACTTTGCTGCTGTTGCTATTGCTGTTGCTCTGTTCCTGTCTACGACCTCTGCTTGTGACCGTAACCATGCTATCTGCTGCCGCCTCCGACCTCTCCTTGTGACCCCGAGTATGCTATCTGCCGCCTGCCTCTGACCTCTGCTTGTGATCCCGACCATGCTATCTGCCGCCTGTCTCTGACCTCTGCTTGTGACCCTGTCCATGCTCTCCGCTGTTCCTTCCACTGGGATCAACTCCAGCTGTAGATCAAACCTTGACACAAAGCTGCTGTCATCTCTGTAAACACCTCTTAGAGTACATATTACTCTCCAGGTCAAAACAGATACGTGTATCATCTTCAAACACACAAGGAGAAAATAATCCAACTCGGGTGGGAGAAGTTTTGTTACTTTGCTCCATATTAAAATAATGGCACAAAACTAAATTAATCCAACTCCTTGTCTCATCACACTTGGAAAAAGTATGCAGTATGCACAACCTTACAATGATGACCATTGCCAGAGGGTGAAGTAGCCGTACATGTTAAATGGCAAGGTTATGCATCCTGGAGGAAAATTGAGTGAATGAAGGGAGAAATAAGATCATGAATGTGATATAGCAATATCATGTTACTCTATACTTAAAAAGAATATAAATTTAAAAAGGAGAGTGTGAAACAATATGAAAGCTACTGTAGTATACATATCTGTCCTTCTTTCTTGTACACGGTCTACATATCTCTCATGCCATCGTTATTTCTATATCTACCACTATCAATTAAACTTCCTCTCTTCCTATATTCACAACATCCACCTGAAATGAGAAGACAGCTATGTCAGAAATGCTCATTATGGTAGAGGCCATATATAACTTAATTGTCCATGTTGCTATATACCCTGCAGTAGCTGCCCTCAAGCAATTTATGAGAAAATCAACTCATAGGGAAGCAATGCTGCATTTATTATTTATACATGGGAACAGTTTGTTATCTTGTAGTTTATCTGGTTAAATATAAAAAATAATGGAAAGTGCCTAAAGATGGATGATGACAGATGTAATCCCATTTTACAAAAGCAGAAGTAGAACAGCTGATAACAATTGATTGTTAATAATCCTGACTTTACTGTAGCAATAAGAAAATTATTGGGAATGTGGATTTAGAAAAGAATTGGTGAATTACTTAAATCCAAGTAGCAAGTATTTAACTGGGGTAATATAGATCAGGGGGGCACAAAAGTTTTCCCTGTGCCCCCCTGCCGGCGGGTCCCTCAACTCCGCGCCCCTCCTCACCCTCGCTCCGCTGTCGACTTCGGCATCATGACGTCACGTTGCCATAGCAACATGATGTCACATGACCTTGCGGCGCCATTTGACACCGCGTTGCCATGGCGACGCGTGTAAGCAGCCGCCGGAGCCAAGGTAAGTTAGGTTTTTCAGAGGCCCTGTAGCTCACTCGACACTTAATTTAAGTGCCTTCGGGAAGCGCGCGGGGCCTCTGTAAACCCCGTGCCCCCCGCACTCAGTCTCGCACCCCTCCCTGGGGGTCGCTCCCCCCAGTTTTGGCACCGCTGGTATAGATAACAGTGATATGTAGATGTGGTAGCTGATACTATACATCTCATATGCAATGACCTTGACTCCTTGCAGACACACTTACCAGAACACCCTCCTACAGTCTCTGTAAGGTCTCCCTTCTTACAACTTAGATTGTAAGCTCTTCGAGACAGGAGCATTTTTTCCCTAGTGCTACTTTTATGCCTTAAAGCACTTGTTCAAATTATGTGTTCTATTATGTCACATGTATTACTACTGCGCTATGTACATGGATGGTGCTATATATATATATATCTTTATATATATACACACATACTGTACATACATACAGGTGGAATACATGATTAATAGTATATCACAATTAACTCTCACAAAAGTGCCATGTGTTATCATTTATTTGACCTTTTATCACTATTGTTTGCACTTTATTTTCACTGTATTTTAATTTTGTAAAGTCTTGTGAACAATGTTAGAGCTATATAATTAAAATATACATACTGTACATTTACCTACAGTATGGTAGCCAAACAATATAACATAGTAGCAGACAGTTAAAAGCGGTAATGCCACTTTATATTTACAGGGCCAATGCCCTGGGTTATGTCGGCATTTGCAAGCCCAACCTACTGTCCACTAATACACCTGTATTCTCTCTTTCTCAGCCGGTTTGGCTGTCTGTAACCTCTAGCCACCCCTGCCTCACATTTTAATCTTTCCTTTAAGGGTGGATTCTCCTTTAGATGTTACCCAACTGACTTCCCAGTCCTATTTTTCCTCTCTGTAATTGCTCAAATACATCTTCTGAAATCAATCAAATCTGCTCTTATTTGTCCTCTGGGGTGTACACAGAAATAATTGTTTCAACCCCACTAGGAACACTCAACATCAATAAAGTCCAATATGGAAGTATTTTTCAGAGAAATAAAAAAAAGGCACAAAGTGTTCATGCACTGCAGCTGGAGAGTTGTTTTCTTATGGGAGTTGGGAGGAATTATTTCTTCACCATTTCAAGCACAAGTGCTAAAGGCTAATACAGTGAAAACAGGAATTCGAGAATGCTTGGGATAGACACTCATATTATAAATATAGATTAAGCTTGGGAATCAAATGGTGTCTAACGACTTTAACCCATCTTAGGAAAAATTGTCAAGTGGGCCATTTATTGTGATAATGTCATGTTTTATGTTTCTATTTGTTTTTAAACGGGTTCAGAAAGTACATTCTTCTTAAGATTGAATGACAAATAATCACATTCAGTAGGTTTGAGGGGGGGGGGGGGGGGAGGGGAATGCTGGCCACAAGGGAGAGCCTTCCATTGCACAAAGTACTGATTTTGTTGGAAAACACAATCATATTGAGTGTTATTAACCCTTTTCACACTGTGTTGAACTTTTAAACATTTTTATTATAGCTTCACTTTTATAAGAAGGCTCAGCACTTTAAGCAGAGTCTGTTCGAAACTATGACCAATCAAGTCATTATTTTGTTTATGGTTTACAGAGATACAGAAGGCAGTCAATGCATTGCCCTTATCCAAAATGCAATGCAACATCCGTGATGTACAGGTGAATGGTTGATAAAACGGCTGCAAAAGGTAGAATCACGTGAAACTTGGGGCTCATCTATTTGGCCAATTTCTGTAGATAAGCACAGAAGTCCTCTCCTAATCTGTTTTCCAAAGAGAAGAGTTTTAAACAAAAACTGACACTAGCGAGAGGAAGAAGTGGCCAAAATCTAGTCTACTCATCTAGTACTTGTTTAAATGAGACATCTTACATCAAATGCTGCAAATCTTAATTTCTTTTTAATGTGTTTCCCACAATACACATTCGTTGTAGGTTGAGAAACCTTTTTGTCAGGCCAACATAAGAGTTTTTCGTAAAGGAAACTGAGTGCACACAGCTTTCGAAAACCTCATAGGTTTCTTTTGTAACGTGTACGGTGCACTTTGAAGAAGAAACCCGTGAGGTTTTCAAAAGTTCTGTACACTTCAGTTTCATCCACTAAGAACTATTATATTATTATATTAGTCAGCTAAAAATGATCACTATCTACAGTACAACGAATCAGCATTTCACCTGGAACAATACAGCAACTAGAAAGTTGAAACACTTCACATTATATTAATGTTAAGCAAATAACTTGCAGATGGTACTACATTATTTGCTAATTTATTGAACTTGGTTTATAATAAATATATTTAAACCAGCAATTTTGGAGTTTCTGAAAATACTAATACATACTGTAGTCATACTTCAGGGTTTGAAGTTATTGGCTTTGGCAGGAGCAGTAATCATATGAAATATAAACTACGGTATACATTGTCAGATAAAAAATATACTGTACAATACATATTCAAATGTAATGTATTATTAGTAAATTAATCTCTGCATTATTTTTATTGCAGTCTCAAGTTAATTACATTTATTTCATAGACATTAGTGCAAAATTATTGTTATTAAAGGCCTACCTTGTGTTTTCCTATTCCTTTTCATATTGTATGTGTTCTTCTGTAATGTTTGCAGAACTTTTAGCTGGATTCCAAATACCAGAATGATGATAAGAGCAGAGCTAACAAAGCATATCTGAAAATGAAAACAGAATCTTTCAAGTTTTGTATCTGAATTAAACGGCCAGGCTACACTTTGTTATTCAATTGGAAGACAGAGTCTTTTTGACAGTCCTAACCTTCTAAGCCATGAGTCCTGCTGGGCACAGCAGGAGTCAAACGCTGAGTACCATCTGTCAGAGCTTTAGTTTTTTTTTCATCCACACCTTTACTACAAGCTGTAAAAAGAGACACTCAAAGAAACAACAGCTCTTTATTTTAATAGTTGATCAGAGTCACAATACTACCATTGATTTTTTTTTAATGTGATGCAAATATACAGTAGACACAATTTGCACGCATACTGTATCTTTCTAGAATAAAGCAATACGGTTTTATGAGCTACATCTTTAGTAGAAAAAATTATACGAACAGGATATTAAGCATAAGACCTATAACTTTCAAATTGTTGCAACATTTTCAAATGAATATTTTTTTTAAAGCAATTAAAAATGTTTTTATCATTTCATAAGCTGACCCATTTGGATATTTTTAAATAGACTAAATTAAAAACTTTTATACAAAACAAAAAATAGAATGCTGCATTAAAAAAAGACAAACGTCTAATAAAGAACCAAAGCATCAAGCTATAAGCAGTATGCATGATAATGCTCTTTAATTGCTGACTTTTCTATTCATTCGCAGCCTTAAAAATATATATATATATAAAACACAGAAATAGAATTGGACGACAGCTTGTTAATTACATTTCATACACCTTATGCAAGTTTCTTAGTCAAGCCAACTCTGATTTGGCAATTTGCATACTGTAACATGGGGAACAGGCACAGTAACATATATTGCCCATTATCACATGAGCTATAAGTAACCAATTTACATTTTCCATGTATTCACTTTCCATAATGCTTGCAGATTCAAGTGAGGAAAAGCAGGTGTTACAAGACCTATGTTCTTAATAATGTAATTAACTTAAACACAGTGCCAACATTAATGTTTGTTGATGTTCCATAAATAGATAATTTTGCTTTCTTCACTCATAAAGGTCACTTATTAGAGGTTATCTCCAACCAACAAAATAACTGCATCAGATGTATAAATGAAAATAACACTTTGTTAAGCAATATTGTATACTCGTAATGGTTGCTTTCATAGCTTAACTTTGAATAGAAGACATATCACAGAATTGGCATTGTTAAGAATGTTGCAGTCATCCCAAAGTTGCAGTGATCATATCTGAGTACCAAAGAGATTTTGAGTTAATCACAATGGATCACCATTTTTAAGATTCAATAATCACTGAAACATTCATATTTATTCATTTCTATTTGTCCAAAATAGAAAATGAATAGATGGTTTCATAAGTAAGTTCATAATCATGGTGGTAAATAGAAAAGGAAAATAAATAAATAAATATATATTTTTTAACTTAAACCGTGATTGCACTTTTTATTTAATGGCAACAAATGAAGTGTACTAAAAAGTCTATTTATCAACTGTGAAACTACGGCAATAGTAGTCAAAAGTATAGTGATCTTTCTGAAAATTGTGTGGCCTTTTAGAGCTAGCCACTAATAATGTCCTGTCATTTTTTATATGGAATTGTGTGCAAATATAGAGACTGCATTCAAGCTTTTTTTTTTTAACTATATGTAAATTACACTAATTGGCACAGTTTATGCAGATCATATTAGCAGAGCACAGTAATTAAAATGAGGTTATAATAAATTAAGGGGAGGTTAATGAAGCACTCGGGATAGAAGTTTGAATAGTTTTCGCTGCAATAGGGAACGTGGTAGAACATGCAAAGCAACATGTTCCTTCTGCTCAAATTACCATCAGCTTCCTAAATGAAACTCAAACAATAACATGAAAAACTAAAAAAGTTCCCTAACAAAGGATACACCCCATTGCCCATTAGTCTCTGTATGGAAAAGTGCTTTCTTGCTGCACAGCCAGTATAAATGACCTGCTGAAGCACCTGTTCCCTATGCATTCCCGGTTGCTATTGGATGTCCGTAGCTGCTGTTACTGGGGCCCCTTGAGAGTTACATACGCCTTGTAATGGAACAGGAAAAGCGGAGAGTGGCAGTTGCTTTAACTAACTGGGCAGATGTTCACTTTCACAGCAGTGGTCCTTGAATTTAACACAGCTTTAGTTCTTGTCAATATTAGACTATCTTTTAGATATTTATAAAGCTTATCTAAGACTGAGTGATCCTAGCCTCAGGTATAGCACCACTTAGAAGACAGTTTGTTTGGACAATCATGTAAAGAAGGTCAGGGTAGTGTCTGAAACATGGATTTTGATTTTATGCCACCTAAGACATGCTAATTTAAATGATTTTAATTTTTTTTTTTGCCAAGAAAATGGACAGAACACACAATACCAATCTGGCTTCAATTACATTTCACTGGGTATCTTAGGACATTTGTATAATACAATAATGGTAAAATATCATTGTGCTAATCCTTTCAGCGGCAGAAATATCTGTAATACATATTACTACTATTTCATAATAATTCTTATTCTTGCTATTTATTCTTATACAGGACCATTGCTAATATTTTCAACATGGTATTTGAGGTGTGTAAGGATAAGGGTATAACGATAAGGGTAAGTGCTATAGTAACAATGGGATAGTAGAGGTTTATACTATTTGAGCTGTATGTTGGATGACAAGTTCACATGATATAAAATTTCAAGTGTGTAATAAAAGAGAGGCTGCAAGCTGTTACTGTGAGGGAACTCAGAGGTATAAGGGACTGGAGGAAGAAATGTTGAAAGAGAAACAGAGGCAATATCTTGGTAGATAGGAGAATAACCTTAAAGTAGCACCCCCCCCCCCACTACATTTTTACACGATGAGAACCAGGGTTCCCCCAGAGCTAAACATTTATATTTTCAGATCTAGTAACACCCCCCCCCCTCCTGTCCCATGGTTCCTGAGATACCAGGCAAATTGCTAGGTTTAAATACTCCTCCAGGAGAAACAAAATGGCTGCACAATCTCAGCCAATTGGAGGCTGCAACATCATTGGTTGCAGCTTCCTATTGGGGGGCATTTAAAAACTAGAAAGTAATACCGGTAATGTAACTGGTAAAGCATTTTGGGAAGCAGATGGTCCCCAAAGCTGAAAATACCAAGTTTTAGCTCTGTAGAACTTAGTTTGGGTTGTGGGGGGCTTAGAGGGTGGGGGGGGGGGGTGGCGGGTTGCTGCGTTTAAACAAATGCATAATTAAAAAGGAGCCAGTACAGTTATTTAGTGAGAGTAATAGCTGGGTTAACTGGAAGCGTTTGAGTTGGTTCAAGCTACAGTACCTATTTAGGCTCAGGGATCAGAAATTGTGGCTAGTAAAATTATAGTTGTTTCATTGAAAGGCCAAGGAGTATATCATAGCTGCAGTGTAGGAAGAAAACATATTGCATTTTATACTACGATATTGCTTAGCTAGCCAGAGATAAAAGTAGAGATGGGCACATTTTTTTTGCGAACTTGGATCTGCAGCGAATTTCAGCAAATCAATCTCAAAAAGGGCGATTTGTATTTTGCCGATATTTTTATTATTAATAACAGTACACTCCGCGGATTCCATAACCCGTGGACGGATTTGTAGAATCCAATCTGCGAATTCAGTAATGCATTGGCGGATTCTTAAGAATGGATTGCAGAATCCGCGGAATGGATTCTACAAATCCATCCACTGGTTGTATCCAATGGCGTATTTTGAGGAATCCGCATGTATTGAAACCGCCCAAATCGGATTTTGGGGGTAACATCTGCAAAACTCCGGGAGCGGATTTGGGTGGATTCACCCATCTCTAGGTAGCAGACTATATTAATGAGACAAAGTCTGGTAACAAAGAGAAAAGTTTTAGTGTCATTTGCATACACATTTTAGGAGAGATTTACTAAGGTCTACTGTGGGTTAATTCGCCTGATCCGGTGTTTACTTCTGTTCAAGGCAATAGCAGTTAGCGCCAGATCGGGTGCGTTATCCCTCAATGGACCTTAGTGAATCACCCATTTAAAGTGTGAAATGTAAGTAAAGTGAAAGTTAATAAGGTGAACTATTTATAAAGCATAGAGAGTGAGAAGGAGTCTTGCAATTCTGCATCAACACAACATAGAACTAACAAAAGTGGTAACTATCTGTATTGGTGCCTTTCTTTGGGGGGAAAATGAAAGTAAGAATTAAGATTGGACCAACAAATAATTTACATTGGCAAAGTTTTGAAATTTCCCAGAGAAGAATCCTGCAATAGTAGAATGCTTGTATAATGTAAACTATTTATAGGTCTAATGTAAATAATAACTATTTTTTCTTTCTCTCTTAATTTTTTCACTAACAGAAAAATGATGAACAGATCATTTCATAACAGAAACGATGAAGAATAACTATTTAGAGATAAAAAAAAGAATAGGGAAAAAAAGCACTGGTCAGAGGTGGAATAAGAACTGGAAAATTGCCTTATTTTAATTGTCAAAAGATTCATGAGGACAAAGAGGAATTAGAGTCTTTTTATTTCAGCCATTTCAAACTTGTTAGAGACTTCATAAAATTTCAGTAGTGTACAGCTTAGGAGTTTGCTTGCAAAGAGCAAAAGAAAAAGTGGAAACTGAAATGTTTTGAAAAAACTTTGGAAGGAGATCGTAGCATATATATATATATATATAATTATTATTATTTTTCTTTAACAGAACATTTTCAATGGGAAAAAAATGTATAATTTTTTTGGTTGCTGGTCTACAAAAAACACTTTTGCTCACTTTTAATAAAAACAGAAAACACTCAATATTGGATCCATGTCTCATACAGTATATGTACCACAAACCTGTTCTAGTCTATAAAACATGTCCGTCAAAATCGTACCACTGAAAATGCAACTTTTACTTTAAAGCAGCAATTCCTGGTATATTATTGTTATTTTAAATTGTTGGTCGTCTCCTGACTTCCGAGGACCCCCAGTTCAGGAGTGGCAGAGCTCAAGGTGGACCAGCTTTCCATTGGCAAACTGGGGAACAACATGGCTGCCAGGGTCAGGACTCATTCTAGAGGCCAATATTGGTGACCCTGGCAGACATGTTTGTAGTCAGTAGCCATATTTGTATTTTTTTTTGTGTCAAAGACGGCGCAAAAAAACCCATACAAAAATCTCTTGAACCAGGGGGTCCTTGACACTGATGTACCACATTATATCTCCTGGGCACTCCCGGTTTTAAAATAAATTTAAAAAAACAGCACAAGGGATTGCCATTTTAATGTACAAGGAGGACAGAAACATTTTTGTAAGTTGTAAGACTGAGCATACATCATTTATCATTGAAAAATATGTCATATAGGGTGTTATTCATTGAACATGGTGAGTCCTATTAACTTCAATGGGAGTTTCCGTACGATAGTGCCATGATAAGGCCTATCACAGTTTCATGAATGACCCCCGAGTAGTGCAGAAATGCCATCCCTGTATGCTTTTTTCACTGGGTAGATACAAAAAATCCTACAAACTCCAATACCTGTGTGAACAATAAGGCCACATCATCTTAACCTTTTGCCTCCTGATGTCTCTTTAGATTCATATTCCAGACCTTATTTTATCTCTGTTCTTTAATTAACAAAGCTCAAAGAAGTGAACAGCAGTCAAAACGATAATGCTGTATTGGATATAAATCTAGAAATTAACATTAATATTTCACTTCCAGTCGTATGCAAATGTCATTGGGACAAGTAGAATGACTGACCTTTCAAGTGTTTAGTTAGATTTGAACTGTCTAACGAAGACTGTCTGTACATTATGGTTCTGATGGTATTAACACCAGCACTGGAAGCAATGATGAGAATTATAAAGTGCGTTGCAAACTAAGATGTTCTAAACTCACTTTATATATGATTTCCCAGCCTTCTGAACGTTCCTAATTTCCGGCGTTAAGGACATCACTACATTTGTAAATGTGCAGTACTGTAGTATTATGTACCTATAGTTTTTTTTGGGGGGGGGGGTCATTTATCAAATTCTCCTAGCTGAAAATCTAGAAAAAAACTGATGAACAATGAGTGCACCAGATTAATCAAAGATGAAAATTCAATAGGTTTCAATGGAAATATATTTCCTTGGTAAATATGTTGCAATCCCCCCACCTTAGTTTTTTAAGCCTGAAGACTTTATAAATACGCATTGACGCCGGAAGACTTTATAAATACGTGTATATATATATATATACATATATATACATATATATATATATAAACTTAGTTTATAAAGAATATATATATATATATATATATATATATGTATATATATATATATATATATATACTGTATATATATATAAAAATAAAAAAGTACAATAGTAGTGTTCTCCATGTAGTGTTAATACTCTAAATAAAATGGATTTTCTGGATCATGCATCAAAAATTAGTACTGGTTTTTATTTAGCACCTACAGTAAGTCTTTAAAATGACAGGCATGGAATTAAAACTGTCCAAGTTTGCATACATTCTTTGCAATCTCTTGTTTCCTTGATATTGCATTTAGGTCTTGGTTACTCAGTTTGATTAATTGATTTGATTGTTACTCAAAAATAAACTAAATGAGCACGTGTCCTTTAAATAAACAATTTGTTCTAAATCCTAAATGCACAAAGTTAAAACAGTTTAGGCTAAAAAAAATTTGATTAAATCCTGACAAAGATTCATGCTTGAAACATTGACTTCTATTACTTAGTTTATAAAGAATGTATAATACAATGTACCCTTTAGTAATGTCCATAAGACTCTAAACTAATTATTTTTCTATAATCAGTGGGGGTTTTGTAAAAGAAGAATTTACATGATTAATTTATCACTTTTACCGAACATTGTTTTTGCAATACAGTACCTTGCAGAGAAAAAAAAAATATGTTACTTACAATATAGGGTTATTTATGGGTTATGAATAAGATTGTTGATTCCTACCTTGTTTTTGTCATGTCTTGGCTTGTCCACATCTATAGACATTCTCATATTCATAATGCTTACAAACTGTGCCAGCATTGTAATTTGCATCTGCCAGGGAGAATAAAGAGACAAGAACTAAACATTGAAACCAGTTATCAACAATTTCAGGCTGCCCTGCCCATTACCCACAATTCTTTATCAATGTCCTATTATTGATCGCACTTGCACAGTTGTCCCTGGGTAATTAACCATTCATCTTTTCATTAGATTACATAGTCCACAGAAGAGATGTCACATTTTGTTTGACCTTTTAAAATATTTATGACTGACTATTTGCAATTAGTTTTTGCGTATTGTAGTGTATTAGGTATATTCTCAATACAGAAAGCTAATTACTCAATGGTTTCAAAACTTACAGTATATGCAAATTAACTCTTTGTCGATAAATGTATATTCAGTGATTTCCTTTTGTATGTCTGGTATACAATAATACTTGTACTTGTATTGGCTCCACTGTGCTGGTGGCATAAATATTGTATAACAATAATCACAAGAATATTATCATTATTATTATTATGATTAATATAGTTATTATAAATAATATAGTTATTGTTAATATTTAATAATATAGTTAGTATTATCAAAAATAACAACACCTGGCGTTAGAAGTGAAAAGTAAAAAAAAAAAACTGCCCTCCTCTTAAAACAAACCTCAGCCTACTGTATATCACAGCCTACATCACAACAAAAGAAGAGACGTCATGATATACTGTTGGTCTCAAAAGCTGAAGTTCATAAGTGCATTCTATATAAAAAGAACTCCCATGTCATTTAATGATTATCATTTTAGACAACAAATCTTCGGCAGTGATTTTTTTTCAATATGCCTACATACTGTACAGTATGTTTAGTACATTTATTGTTCTCTGAAGTGCTCTGTGTATATTATTGAAACCATACCAATAACCATGCACAAATGGCAAACAGGCACAGGTAAGTGTTCCGAGTGCCACCTGCTTGCAGGTCATACTCAATAGCATGGGGTGGGGTCATAGGCACAATGTCACTCTCGCTTAATGAGCAGAATAGTATGTTCAGGCTACTGTATATGGGCTTCCCACCATCTGGGTATTACTTGGAGGTACATGGGGGGAGAAGAGGTTTCCTTCAGATGTTGTGATCTCTTGTGCAGCAGTCTATCCACAAATGAATAGACAACATACATGCATCTCACCATATGGTCCAACCTCCCTAACACAAGGTTAATTTTTTATCCATTATGTCCAGTCTCTGCTCCTGCTCAGCTACCTGTGCATGATAATTGGCAGGTCTGGCCACAGGTGTGCAAGTTATAGTGGCATCACAATGGTAAAAAAAAAAAAAAACACTTGACAATGCCATGCTATCCCTGAAACAAGGGGGTAAAATATAGACTGGAGCTTGGTCCTTAGTGTGGTGTAATGGGTCCGTAGAAGTGAGCTGGGTCTGGAGTAGTGTGCGATGGGTCTAAGGTGGATTGAGCTTGGCCTACCAAGATGGAGAAGAGCAATTTTGATCTGTTTGTGACAATCCAATTTCTGTGACTTTATATACATTACACCTGGCATCTATTCTGTTAGTGTCAACAGTTGGTCACTTCTCATTGGCTGGGACAACATTAATAAACTATGTACAATACAAAGTTCTAATCTTGGGTAGGGATACATTGGTAATTGGGTGTGTATTGTGGCAAGGTGTCAAAAGTAGGACTATACTATACTGCTACAGCACACTTACCTGTACAATGGTATAAAACATGCATAGCGAAGCTGCATTAAACATTCAATAGTACAATCTGAATAGCAACTATGACTAAACAAGACTAGTATTAAAATAATGCACATGTACGAGAAGGGATTCACAACCACAAGAATCCAACAGTGGCTTCAGCAAGGAGGTATCAAGGTGACATTATGCTGCATTAGGTATCATGCCAAAGGGTAAACAAAGGTTCATAGAATGATCCACATGGTTAGAAGTTAACTGAATAAATAGACTGCTACAGTGTATACAGTTGTTCTTCTCATGGGCTTTTCGTACAGTATGTAGTGTACAAGATGCCTTTGTACTCTTTTTCATCTTTATCATTTTGTCTTTTCACAGTGAGGCGATTCGGCTGGTGGTTGAGATCAGTCTGGAAAATGATGAACAATCTGCTGCAGAGGTTAGGAATAATCTGAATCACAAGCATGAAATTCCAGTGCCTGTGTCCAGCATCAGACTAATAAGATTTGATTTGGGCTGTTGATTTGGATGTGTGAGTTTAAATGCTGTCCTATAATGTTGTTTCTGCATGGCCAAGGGATATTCATGAACATTGTACCATATCACATTGTAACCACTTTTATTATTATTGCAGAGCGTAGCCCATGATAAGGGATGGTTACAAGATTAAAAGAGTTGACCAAAAACAATGCATTGAGAGTGGAGAAAGTTTCAGGATGTCATATTTTCAGATGTAACATCAGTTGTCCTGGAAATTCTTCCATTACGGCATTCAGAAAAAAATAATTATTTTATTCCAGAAACCTTAACCTAAGCATGCACTCAAAGTTTATGTGTCGGGCAATGTCTAGACTTGGACCAGGACCTAGAGTTATAATTGACTGTATCTTAATGTGACCTTGTTCCTTTTCGCTTTAACTAAAACAGTGTGACATTTTTATTGTATCTCCAGGTATCATGGATAAAGCCATCTTCCAGGAGGTTATTATACATTTCTGATGTCTTCACATCAAGTCATGGTTTTTTTCAAGACAATGACCCAAAACACAGTACATCTGCGACATTTATTAAGGACAGTGGAATCACTTGGGTCAGCACATCTCCATAATAAGTAACTGTATTGTGCACTAGTATATTATTAACTGTATAAAATACTGTAGGACTATACTGTTGGGTGTGTTTGTTTTATTCTTTGCAATAACCATACTGTATTTGTCTCTATACTTATAGATTCCTTGATTTGAACACTATCAAATGGTCTGGCATGTATTAAAGCATCATCTGCACAAGTATGTGAAGCCTGCTAACAAATATGAACTAGTAAAATGGATAAAGAATTATTGGAATGAATGTCAAAGTGTAGAAGCATGCAACAACTACATCAACCATATAAAAATTGTGTTACCCGTGGGTATTAAAAGAAATGGAATGGCAATAGGGATGTAATTGTAATAATTGATTGTACTGGAAATTATTATAGAGTGTCAGTTGTAATTATCAGAAATACATGTAATGTTTTTCATTCTCTTGTAATGCACAATTATGAAGTTTCTTTGCTTCATGATCTCAAATGGGCCCAGTTCTGTGAACAACAATAGACAGGATTTCGGGAAAATGTGACTAGTATCGACTACAGATGAAGTGTGAATTACGTATTCAGATTTGCACTTTTGGTAAGAAAAGACAAACTGAGGGAAATGGGCCAGCACTCTAAATTTTAATCAGACGTGTTAGTACACATAGAGTAATGACGGAGTGATAATGGCTCTGTACAATGCATGTATTCAATGTTTTAAAAGAATGTATAGAAACCGTACACAGGAAAATTCACATCCACTCAGGCATGGACGCTCATGGGGAGGGCCGGGGGTGTTCCCATGATTCATTCTTAATGCAGCTCCAGTGCCTGGCGAATGAAGATTGCAATGCCTGGCAGTAAAAGGCAAAATTCTGTTTGCTTAAACAGAATTCTGTTTGCTTAATCCCCAAATCGCGTGTTTCTTTGTTTGCATTAAACTGCAGGCGTGCCTCGGTGCTGTGAAGCACAATACAATGGGTTAATGGGGAGAGTAGCACTGAACAACGTTGGCTGAAAAGGTGAAGGGGGGTTATTACGGTGTTTTTGTCTATTTTTTTTATTTACTACTAATACAGTAGTGCCAGTAATACACAGTATACTGCAGTATCCAATGTTCTTTTTCAACCAGCTGAGGCAGTGATGTTCATTGCAGTGGCCTTACCATGTTTCATGTGGCAGCAATGCCTGGCGAGTGAGCGGGAAAAGTTGGAGGTCAGTATTCTTACTTATTGAAAACTACAGAAGGTGTGATGGTTAAAGAACAGAACATACATTTTTGGTCTTTGGAAATGCAGTACGGTATTAAACACGGTATTTAAAGCTACAGTTCTGTAAGTTGTGCAATGCAAGATGTGTGTAACTTGACCAACCAAACAATTATTTAGACAGGCCATGTTTTGTTTGCTTAATCTATGTGTTTCTTTATTTGCATTAAGCTCCAGCTTTTGCTTAGTTCTCTGAAGCAAAATGGATGGGGTAAGGGAGGTTCGGGCTGGACCACTAATACTATAATAGCTACTGTAGTTTTTGATTTTTTCTAACAGGGAAAGATCACATAAATAACGGCAGAGTAGCCAAAAAGATTGGTAAAAGCAACGATGCAAATATGCCACTAATGTCAAAAAAGTGCAAACATGAGAAGCTGGGGTGAAAGAACCTTTTATGTGGGGAGCTTCACTACTTCAAGTATGGAATCGTTTAGACTGGAACACCTCAAATGGCAGTCGATTGTATTCCTACAAAGCACGAAAAGGAAAAAGAACCAGGTGGAATGAGTGTTTATAAATGTAATGGTATGTGGGGGTTAGTTTTGTTGGTGCTACCGTATGGTTATGTTGAAGATAAATTATACATTTTTGGTTTTTAATGTATGTTATATTGCTGTACTTATGTTAACTGCGCAATAAATTATTTCATAATACTTATTAGCTTCATTAAACAAAATATATATTTATATAAACCTTAACACCCACCCTCCCTTAATTCACTGCCACCCTCAACTAATTCCTCTCTCTACCTCTCTACAACAGGGCTAGGGCGGGGACCTCTTTCTCACATCAGAGTTGTCAGACCTAGTATTTACCTAATCCCCTAACATTTTTTTTTTTTAGTTTACATTAAGCTACAGTATGCTCATTAAAGTAAACACTCATTCCTTTCTAGTGAAGATTCAAGTAAACATTTCAAACAATTATATTTCCCAAAAAAGTTTTACTACAAAAAATAAAAAGATTTACTGTATATAAAATATTGTTTATTTTACAAAACATCCCCATACAACCCACCAACACAAATACAACCAAAACCCACAGCATAACACAACACACTACCCCCCACCACCCACAACACAAACCCCACAATAACACCCTATCCCCATAACAACACACTCCCCTCCAACCCCCACAACACAAACCCCCCACAACATCTTCACCGCATAACACACTCCCCGCCCCACCACCCATAACACAACCCCCCCACAACACACTCATATCCCCACCCCGCACAACAACAGATATCTCCTACAACAATACCCTTACTTTCCACAACAACAAACTTCCTTCCCTCCGACAACATTAGGGCTCTCTGGCTGGCGCTGTCTTTCTGTGAGATAGAGCTGGCTGGCTGTCCCTGTTTAGTTGGCTGAACCTGTTTGGGGAAGGAGTAAATTCACGTATTACTTATTGTACAGTGGAGTACATACTGTATACTGTATGCATTGAAACTAAAGATTATTGTATTGCTCTGTTATACTGTATTCAGTTCAATTGCACTTGTATTGAACATTGCCTGATTGGTGTTCTTTTACTTTTTTTGGTTTACAGGAACCCCAACCAGTGCAGCTGCAATTCCTCTGTTGCTATCTACAAATGGTAATACAGAAAATAACCTGTCAACAGCACAATCAGAAAAACTTACACCTACCCCCATGTAAAAATAAAATAATAAACGTGTTCAAATTTACCCCGTTAACGGTTGGCATTATTTATTTTTTTACATGTTTTCCCTTTAATATGTGCATCTATACAATCCACAACACGAAAGAGAGAAAGGATCCCTGTCGATGCACACTCCTCTACTAATTGAAAAAATAGATAGATTTTATTCACATAGAACAAAAAAAATAAATTTTTAAAACCTATTACTAGCGCTAAAGTGTCCAGTGAAAAAAATCTCTGTTTATTAAAGGGATTAATAATTAAAACCCTGTGGATGGGTTTAAAGTATTTGGTCACACACTTGTTCACCACAAGGGTTTTAAACAAAATCCCTATGATGAAACTTGATGATGCAACACTTATTAAACTTCAAATACCAAATACTGTACCAAGTATTGTGTATGTGATACTACAATACTGCTAGGTATATCCAAACCTCACGAGTTGCTGTGACAATTAAGCTATAGCACGTACACTATATCATGGGAGATTAGTAGTCATTACTTGTCCCTGTAATGTTAGGATTCTAACTGAACTCAATGATAGCCCTGTATGGTATACAGCACATTGAGGGTAATTAACTCAATGCAGAGTTACTCTGTTCCCGATGGAACATTGAGAGATTAAAATCCCGTAAGTGAACTTACATTCGGATGATCTGTGCTTGTGTTAGTATATTATAGGGCACAAAAGGACAATTAAGCCTCACCTGCAGAATAGCATGTTTACAGTATATTACTGCTGCACAGTAAACATAGGATAGATGCAGAATGTATACTGTACCTCCCTGTTTGGTATGTTGTTCAATGATTAAACTATAGCACTGTTTGAACCACTATAGTTCTTCTCATATCTATTGTGTATGAAACCCTTATTGCTAACAGACTAAATACTAATTAGCTTGGAAAAAGATGTGGCGTCACTGCAAGCGGCAAGGCGACTTCCGGTTTGTAGACAAAAACTTTATTCACCTTCACGTCTTGGAAGACGAAGCACTGTTCAATAGCGTGAAACGCGTTGAGGGGGAAATCGAGGTGTAGCCTGGTTCTTTGTGTGTGTGAAGGTGAATAAAGTTTTTGTCTACAAACCGGAAGTCGCCTGGATCCTTGCCGCTTGCAATGGCGCCGCATCTCTTTCCAAACTACTCTACATTCCTACGGCAGCACGCAGGAGCAGCGGAGCCAAGGAGAGAACGGACCCAGATCGGAGCAACCCTGAGGTAAGGGACTTTCCCTCCCAGCCCCGATCAAGCCTAGAGGTCTACATTTCATCTCTCACAACCCGCTCCCCAGTGGCTTCATTCACACCCACGGGTACAGAAACTATCTACCAGAGCGCATGACAGTTTCCATGTTTATCTAAATACTAATTAGCACTTGATACAAAACATAACCTTTTTTGTTACTGCTGCAAGGTTAGCAACAGCTCAAATTGAAGAGGTGTTATATTCAACCAATTCTGAATGATTAATTTGTTACATTTCTCTAAAGTGTTAGTCCGGCATATCAGGGACAGTTACAGCAGTCCTCCCCTGCCTTTACAATGTAACATATCAATTGGTAAAAATGTATCATTACGGGTCTATACAAAAAATGTCCTCCAGCATGATAAAGCTAACATAGTAAATGCTGATTAATACTGAGCTGTAGCACACAGCTTGATTGCACCTTGCGAACCCCGTCAGCTTTTAACAGAGCCTAGCCTTATAGTAGCATGTTCTTACTGGACTAGTGGTTGCGCAGGTCGGCCCACAACTTACTTTAACTTGCTATTACAAAATATTTGAGAATTAGACACCAAGAGACATAATGCCTATGCACACTTTTCTCTTACTGAAACCTCAGTTTCAGTCGCGCTCATGACGTACTGGTGACGCCATATCCCAATGCGCGTTTTGATCTGAACGCAGAACTTCTTCAGGAGTGGGCGGTTCACTGCTCTCACCGGCTATTTGACTCCAACGGTTACCACAGTTACCAAAGTGCAGGTGAGTTGCACCTGTGTACTTGGCGCAAAGCTGGTAGCCAATCAGTGGTGAGGTAAACAAAGCTACTGAGAGCTATTGCAGTGTGAGCCCATCGCTAAAAAGGTAACAGTACGATCCTGTTAATACCTGATCCAAATAAAAACAGTAAGTGTTAAATAAAACATAAAAAGACAGTAATCCAAAAATGGGTTATGCTACTCTGTTCTAAATGTATGTTTGACATTTGTTAATTTATACATATCATTCCACATTAGGTTAATATACGACTTAGCAGGGACCCCCTTTCTGTTGTGTACATATATACAATCCACACAATGATAAGTAATTAGCTAAGTTGCAGATCAATCCGTTCTCCTGTGATCGATCAGCAAAGATACGGCTCGGGGTTCACTAAATGGCTGTCACTGCAGCAGAAGAGGACCACAGATGCAAAGTTATGTGGGGAAGAATATGTGACCAGGCAGTAGCTAGATACAATTGGTGCACTACTAGAGAAAGGGCAGGGCTCAAAAAGGGGGGTGCCAGAGCCTGTTTCAGAAGAGAAAGGGAATGTGACTTTGTAAATGGTTGCTATAGAAACAAAAAAATCTTGTTACATTATATTACGTTAAAAGTGTCATTTAGAGTTGTTTTTTAAAACAAAATGCTACAAGTATTTTCTCATAGTACAGAATGGATTTATTTAAAAACCACACAAATGTAGGATATTGCTTGGTATGCAGCTTTAAGACCCGTGCGGCAATCTGGACCTTCTGAAATGTGTACTTCACTACTCTGGTCTCACCCTAAACAATATGGAAACATAGTTTGACACTGATACTAAAACTTCTGAGAACATTTACCTAACCAGAGGTGGCCAACATGAAAGCCCAAGCCTAATTCATATTTATATTCACATTTATTGCCTTGGTCATCAGCTGCTTCTGCCATGTTGTTTTGTTGTTGCATCTTCTTTGTGTAGTTGTACAGAGCGTGTGTGCTTGGTGCTGGTTTTGTTGGATATAAAGGGACTGATACTGTACTGTATATATGCTGTAGTTAATATAGTACTGGTTAGTAGTTAAGCTGTACATGCTATATTGTTTATTTTTGTGTACTGCTCAATAAAAAAGAATGTACACCTTGTTATTCATAAGAACTGCAAGTTATTCATTAGAACTTCAACCTTATTTTTCACAGAAAAGATAAAAATGTATATATAGAATATACTTAATTCCCACCCACTTCAGCTAACACCAACCTTTTACTATCTCCCTCTAAACTGCAGTGCCTTCTTCTTGGCTGGCCATCTCAGACTTGCTGGACTGGGTGGGGATCTCTTCCTCATGTTGGAGCTGGAGGAGGGGTCAGGGTCAAGCTTCACGTGGGAGGTGGACGGGGTCTCCTCTTCTCGCTGGAGGAGTAAGATATGGATTTATGGCTGCAGTTTTAAAAGGAATAAAAAAAAGTTATTTACTACACACCATCTTTTTTGTACATATTGGACTAATGTATGAAGCAGTAACACAGTCAACTCTCTACACTTTAAATTCTGACAGTACTGAAAACAGCCGTTAGTACAACTCACAATCAACGATACTCATAGGATCAGTGTAAAGTATCCTCCAGTCACCATGCGGTCCCTCCTAGTTGCCTTTCCCTTCCTTCACCATGGGAGTCCACTGTGCCCATCCAACTGTTGTCAATGAATGTCTTTGCTTCTCCTGCTTGTCACCCAGGCGCAGCAGGAAGAGCATGTTAGCTTGGCCAGTGCCCCTCTACAAAACATAAATTGAGAGTTCAGTCACTACAGTCTAGTATATTGTATATATCATTTGTAAATAAACTCAACATGCAATTATTACAGTAAGAACCATATTCAATCTTACTAGTAGGGAAGACTAGCATTGAGACCGTGTCATCATGTCTGAGTACTCCCGTGGGAACTTCCAGTGCAGGAATGTGGGGGTGCTCTATGGGGTCCCGGCGGTCTCTGTGGGGCATCCTGTGCCTGCCATCTTACAAATTATGATAAATTGCAGCGGGGGTGGGGGGGGGGGAATTAGATTTTGCTCTTAATTAGTCAAGTACAGTCAAACCAAAACAAGGGAGGTGTTGAATGACTTTAAAGAAATAGTGTCATACAAAGTTGTCTCCATATTCTAATAATTTATTTTACACCTGAACAATTGCCCACCACTGAAATCAGTTAAAGTACCATACTGCATAAAAACACGTTAAGTTCTTGTGCCGTTCAATGGGCTCGCCGTGACCATGGACAAAGATATTCACTTTGCTAAACACATGCGGAATTATACAAAATAAACTCCACATAATTGTGGGATGTGATTCCATTGGCTGCCCGCAGCTAGACCACGGTATTAAAAGGGTCCCCGTGGGTTAAATCTTGCATCTGGTCACGGTACAGTACGTCTCATCATGTTTCCCATTTTTATGATCACCCTCTATTAAAAAATGGATAATTTTCTTATTACTGTTGTCTTACAATGTGCAGCAGGGGTTTATTGAAGTCTTCAAAAAAGGTAAAATGAACTGTGAATCCACTTCTGCACCATGCAAAAAATAATAAAACGGATGATTTTAAAGTTCTTTATTGTTCTTTTTTTATGGTACTGTTATTCTTATATATTTCTTGTTATTACGCACACACCTGCATAGGGAAAGTAGAATAGATTTTCAGCCCGCCAACTTGCCATCATTAACTTGGTGTATTTGTAATTCTTTAGGGAATATAGAAAACTCACTTATATCTACCCTAACATAAGTGCTATTATTTGGAATAAGAAACAACTTCCCTCTGACTTAGCAACAGCAGCATTTGTGACTATATTAAACTCTCTTATCTTTTTACGAAAAGGCCTTGGACATTATAGTAAAGCACACTATGAGCATGTGCTCGGGGTCTGTGAGAAATTCAACATCTGCTAAGAATGCAGCTTATTTGTAGTGCAAGACATCAATGATCTATTAAGCTTTCTTTTCTGCAGGCTGCTCATGGTAATAGTGTCAAAATACCTTTATACACAAATATATTTTATGTTCACATTATGCTTTCTATAATTTGTTGGTTCAGCATAATGCATAGCAGTGACGGAATATTTCCTCTTAGTTTTCCATTTTACTTCAGTAAGACATGGCTTACTGACTATATTCTCATTTTGCCCCATTAGATCCCACACATATACAGTACTTTACTCTGAAGAGATATAAAAAATGATGTGTGGTTTAAAAAGTTAATATAGAACACCATCTATATATATTATATATATAATATTCTTCCTTTTCTCTTAGGTGTGTCAAAACCTACATTTAAAAAAAAACAGATTTTATTCAAGGCTGACACAGCTACTAAAATTATATATTGCATATATTCCCACGTATCCCTACTGCCTGTGTAATCTCCCTGTTATCTGTCTTATTTTCTGTCTGATTCAAGAAAACTGAAATATTTCTTAAATGTGTAGTCACATGTAGAAACACATCTGAGTTGCAATGCAGTAAACATCTCTACCATTTTTAACAATTGTTTAATATATTAGGTTAAAAAGCTTTGTACATACAATAACCAATCAGCTTTTGCAATATAAGGTTGCAGTGATCAACACTCAGTCGTAAAGCAGTTTTAGATCCTAATGGCGACATTTTTAAATTGATGTTTTCAGTGTAGAAACACACATAACTATTCTACATGAGATAAGGAGTAAAACAAATAAAACGTTTAGTGGTGTAGTACCTGTTAACCCTACCTTGGCCATGTTCAGCAACTACTTATTTTAATTCTTGGCTGGATCCAGTTGTTACAACTTAAACCGTTTCCATACTATCCCCCCAATATGATTTACTCTTTGCTAACTTCACTTTCAAGTACTGTACTTCATAGTACATACAATCTTACAAATATGTATACAAAATAATCTTTGTTATATACTGTGGACACTGGTCTGTAGCCTGGGTTTACATCTGTGCTAATTATCCATTACAAACCCTTTCCCCATCCAGTGTTGACAGCTGATATTATTGGGATTCAAGCGAGTTCTTCACAGGTAGCTGTGCTTAGGAGCGTGATTTTATCTTTTTAACAGCAGCACTGGCTGTATTGGACCTATTATCTTTCGGCATATGTGCTTCTTTTACCATTTATTACAAAAATCTATACAGAGCTGGTTGATCCTTTTTGAAGCTACAACGACACCTGTGATGATTCCCTTCCCCTCCTGGAAAACCTGATGGTACTTTTCATGTTCACAATATGTTTTGGGAGAGAATATGGTCTAAATACTAACTAAATGATTTTATTAACTCTACTTTATATCACAGTATTTTGATCCCACTAATGTGTTCAGAACCTCTGGTTGAATATAAACCTCTGCTTGTTATCTTATCACTGTGTTCATGTTTGCACACGTAGTTGCATGTCTGTATAAATTTATATACTGTATGCAGATATGTGAGTTTCATCTACCTTTGTTAAACCAATTTGAGTGGGAATATTTTGCACTGATATTGCTTTTTGTATATACATAGTATGTATATAGTATAGTATATAGTATATAGAAAGGGCTCGACAAATTCTAAAAAAAAAAAACACTCGCCCAAAACAAAGTAATTCGCCCCCCCACCCCCAAAAAAACCTCTCTTACCCCCCAAAAAACTCTCTCACCCCCCTTCACGAGTCTTACCTGTGGTGTGGTGCGGCCTCTCTGGCCATTTTGCCGCTTCTCCCCTGCAACTTGCGTCTGTCTCCCCTGCAGTTCCTGAGAAAATGGTTGCGGTGCCAAGTTGTCGTGGCAACTTGAAGCTGTGTTAGGTTGTGATGTCATGTAGCATCTCGTTCTCATGGCAAAACAGCGTAATTTGATGCTGCATAGACATGTTCACAAGAGCTGTAGGGGAGACACTTGCAAGTTGCAGGGGAAAGCAGGAAAATACCGGGAGGTGCCTCACCACACTGCCGCACCCCGCCGCTTGTAACACTCGACAGCGGGAAAAATTCACTCGCCCCAGGCGAGTGCATTTGTCGAGCCCTGCATATAGATATACATGAGAGAGAGAGCGCACTCCATAGCATAATAAAGTAATAATAATTTATTTGAAAAGGAGTACAATTAGCACACATGTGTAGGAAGTTTAAAATAGTCCTCAGCCGGTTCTAGCAGAGGAAGATGAGTAGTCACAGCGTCTCAGCAAGATGCAGGACGGTGATGTCCCTCCTGTTGGTATGGGGGGATCCAGTGTATCTCACACACTGATTACGCCTCACATAATGCAAACCGGCAAACAAGAACTGAGAATCAACTGTGTACAGGAAGCTGCAGCATGAAGAAGCCGTCCGGGCAAGGCGAATGTCGTGACGTCAGTGACACGACAGTCAGTGACATGGACTAACACATTTTGTCACAAAAACTTCATCAGGGGCATCATAAACAATAGTGTAAACCCTTTAAATAGCCAATTGTTGCCTAGCAACGAGGAGCAACAATTCAAATGCTGAAAACTTTATCAGGTTTTAGCTATATTGTGAATGTGCTGAAGGAGTCAAAGGTGACACCTAGGCAGTGTAGAAGCTAAAACCTGTCATTTTTTCATATGTAACATTGCAAATAGACATCCATTCCTCTGTCGCTCTACTGCCAAAACTGTAATCCAGCCCCTCATTCTCTCCCGTCTCGACTTTTATAACACCTGTCTCCCAAACAATCGATCCTAAATGCTGTTGCTAGAATAATTTTACTCTTTCCTAAATCTGTATCAGTGTCTGCTTCTGAAATTCTTCTCCTGGCTTCCTATTAAACTCTGTTTCACTTACAACATTTTCCACATCTCTTTTAAATCTTTACAATCTTCTGCCCCTCCTTACATCTCAGCCCTATTTTCTCGCTATACACCTGCCTGGCTCTTGCGTTCTGCTCAAGTGTCATGGTAGACCAGGTCTTTTAACACATTTATATTTTTGGGATCATTCAACAGGCTAAACAAGGCAGTGAAAGAAAATGGGGTAATTATTTATAATTATTGGATAAAACCTGGGAAATACAACAAAACACAGACATATGCACATTTACTGGGGTCAGGGGGATTGAGATCTAGCCTTTCCTAGGTGCAGTGCACCTGCTTGGAAGGGCTTACCTTGATCAGAATTTTGTTCCGTACATTCTGGACCGATATTCAGCAGAAAATCCTGACCGGGACCTAGTACCGATAGTCCTGGAATTGTTTTCGGCAAGAAATCTTGACTTCGATTTGTAGAACTTGGCCGCAAAAGACGTGACTAAGTCTCACTGAGGCAGGCTTTTCTAGCTTCAAAACGAATCCGGTTGCTCTGCTATTTCAAACAGAGCAACTTTGAAAAGACCGTCCTAGCATTATCGACTCAAGTCACAGGATGGTCTGGTTCTCTGACTCGGCCGTCTCCTTACATACACACCGCTGAGCTATCCTTAGCATGGAGGTAGAAGGAGTGATCAATCAGAGCATGGGAATTTCTCCCGTCAGCCAATAGGAAGAGGGGCTCATCTTTTGGCTAATGTCAGAGGAGGAGGCGTGCCAAGCCTGCTTAAAAAGCCAGGTGAGCGGGAAATATGATTTAGCCAATGGAAGAAGCGTCTATGAGCTGTATCTCCCCCTCTAATTACTACAGATAGCCAGCACTGATACCGCACTCTGGAAGTTCTCCTTCAACATATTAATGTGATAGGTCCTATATCTCCCTGTCTCCTGATCTAACTGTTCAACATAGTTGCACTCGATCATCCGCCGGAGAACCGTATACGGGACAGCCCAGGCAGCCATGAGTTTGTTCTGCCGAGTGGGCTTCAGAACAAGCACTTGCTGCCCAGGGATGAACTTTCTATTATCGGCATTCTGATCATACCAAGTCTTCTGCTTGGTCTGAGCATCCCTGAGGTTAGCCTGTGCCAATCCCATGAGTCGGTCTAGCTGATCTCTGAGGGTTACTACATACTGTAGCACAGAAGCATGAGTAGTAGTAGTCTCCCCTTCCCATCCCTCACACAGGGTCCATGGACCTTGCGACCGCATAAAAAGGGGGAAAGGGGGAGAACCCGGGGGACTCTAGTGGTACCTCTCTGTAGGCAAACAGCAAATGCTGTAAATGAATCTCCCAG
Source organism: Ascaphus truei (assembly GCF_040206685.1). Lineage (NCBI taxonomy): Eukaryota > Metazoa > Chordata > Amphibia > Anura > Ascaphidae > Ascaphus > Ascaphus truei. The sequence goes on along the minus strand of NC_134486.1, from coordinate 94,823,573 downwards.
TCTCCTTGTTCAGCCTCTACATAGGTTTGCAGCATCTGCGTCAGGGTACCATTGAACAACTCACACAGTCTGTTTGTCGGGGGGTGGGAAGGGGTCGTGTGGAGGGTTGTCACCCCACACACCTCCCAGAGACAGTGGAGCAATTCAAACATGAATTGGCTCCCCTGATCGGTTAGAATCTCACTAGGGAAACCTACAGTACCCTAGAGAAAATCCCTATCAGAGCTTCTGCCACCTTCTTAGCTTCGATCAAGGACAGTGCCACAGCCTCAGGGTATCGGGTCGCAAAGTCGACCACCGTGACGATGTAGCACATCCCCGTCCAGCTATGGACCAGAAGGGGTCCCACAATATTTACCGCTACCCTCTGGAAAGGTTCACCTATCACCGGTAGTAGTTTCAGGGGGACCCTCACAAGGTCAAATTATTTAACACATTACTATGTATTTTATCTAAATTCTTTGTCATAAATAAGGGTAATTTAGTTTAGTATTATGGCCAAAATATTTTAAGCCTATAATCCCCTCACGGTAAGCCCATTTTACTATGTCCTACACTACTGATATTATACTGTTTTGTGTATTTCTTACACTGCATTATGAGAAATGAGAGAAAATACTATAATTATTAGGGCACTTATGGTTTTTAAACAGATTTAACTGCGCTATAGCTCATATATAGCACACATAGTGCTTCTTACATTTTAACCCTTCGGGAACTACATCCCATGCTGTTGGCTGCAGTATTTTGTTTTCTCTCTCTATGCAGTGGAAGAAATACATACACAGTATAATATTGGTAGTGTTGGAACTACTGAAATTGGGTTACCATGACATGGTTGGAGGCTTAAAATATTTTCATCAAAGTATTAAACTAAATGGCCAATATTCATGAAGCATGAATATAGATAAAATACATCAGGAGGAAGCCACACACCCTTTTCTGGCGAAACGCGTAGAGTGGGAGCCGTCCAGACGGGAGAGAGGAGAGAGGCGTGATTGCCATTTAGAAATTCTACCAGCCGCACCCGGAAGTGACGCGACGGAACTAAGCGGAAGTGACGCTCCGGCGGTGAGAGAGGCGGGATCACCCACCCGAGAGGCAGCTCCAGGCTTGAATAGCTGAAGGGGAGTTCAAACAGCCCACGGGAGAATACAGCCCAAATCACACAGTCCACCGCCAAAGACGCGGAGTCGCGGAAAGAGGCTAACTGTACCGGGTCCCATCGGAGGAGGCGGGTGAGCCGGAAGCTAACACACTCTTCTCTCCTCACTAATTTTGTGAACAATGCTTAATATATTCATTTTTATTGTAAGTGTTCAATTTTAAATATATAAAGTTTAGTTTTATCATCATACTGGTCTGCACTATGGTATCATTTTTCTTTACATGCACTGGGTTGCTGAGCTGACTATTGGAGACCGCTTCATTAAGTGGAGAACAACATCCATAGCAGAGACCATTGTGTGTCTAAAACGCTTGAAAACAACTTACATCTTGTAAGTAGGCACAACATACGAGCCAAGACAAGATATTGAATTTTGCACTTTAAATACTGTTTACACTTAGATTGTTTTTTTCTGTTCTATTTTCCTCCATGCTCCCCCTGGAATACAACAGAATTCACACTGATACACATAGACACTCTTTCATCACTTGCTTTCAGGAACCTTTTGACACCTCCAGCCATAAAACACATCCACACCGGGGGAAGGACCAGCACAGATAACATTCCAATAGACACTGTTTATAGTATAGCTTTTGCTTGCTTCATTCATTGTAACATCGCCGGAAGAAGAGATCAGTGTATCTCGAAAGCTCGCACAAATAAAAGCATTTCGTTAGCCACAGAACAGTATCATCTATTTATTTTTTGATTATATATATATATATATATATATATATATATACAGCTCAACCCCCTTATAACGCTGTGCTTGGGGTCTAAAGAATCACATCGCGTTATAAGCGGATCACGTTAGGAATAATGTACAATTGTATGCATTGTACAATAATGTATTTAAGGTACCAATAATCGTGTTGTAAAGTATTCATAAATACGAAAATTGAGAGCCATGTTTGCATCGCGTTATAAGCGGTTTCGAGCTGTGTGTGTATATATATATATATATATATATATATATATATATATATATATATATATATATATAAAAATATAGTGGGTTTGGGTTTTGAGCATTAATAAAGCAGTACAGATGCAGCAGCCATTATTCGAACAAATCACGTCGCCATTTTCATGTGCGCTGATGTACTCCATGTGCCATTAACGCCGCCAATCGCCCCAGGCACACGTGTTTATCGCGGTTGCTTTGTTTGAATTTCATGGATTGCAAAATGCAATGAAATGAATGATTTGTAATGTATACAGTACTGTGCTACTGTGTCAATTTCAGGTCTTTAAAAACCATAACACTAAAATGCAACTTTCTGCACTCGCATCTTAAGGCACTAGGGTTGGAAGAAATCCCACGCCATGACATGGGTATTCCGAGGTATACACCGCGTGAAGTGTTTCAAAACAGCCGCTGCATCTGTACATTGCAAAATTACCTGCAGTTAAAGTTCAGTAGCTAGTGGAAAGACAAGCCATGTGAGGTGCAACACTTAATTTTCTATTGTATATGCAAGTTGGATGTAACAACAATGACCTTGTTATTTTTGGTGATTAGTTACCATAGGGCAGTTTAAAAACATAATTACTGTACTTATTGTAATACACAAAGAGTTTGCTTCATTACATTTTTCAAATGTCTCTCAAATGTAATATTATTGTGAAATTTATAAAAAAAAAAACAACATCACCTCAAGCTCGCCAATGGGTAGTTTGCCTTTTTTTGTTGTTGCAAACATTTGAAAGTTTTGAAAACAACTTTGAGAAAAAATCGCAAACCTCACCTACTTTGTGAACTTCAGCAAACATTTGCACATCTCAAAAAAACAGCGATAATAGAGTATAAAAAGATTAGACCAGTGTCTTGAGCTTTTATAATTGCTCCTCTAGCATGGAAGTGGTTACATTTTACTAATGTCAGCATTGTTGCTTACTTATAGTAAGAAACCCAGTTAAAGCAGCAGTCTAAGCTGCTGTTTTTTGTTTGTTTGTTTGTTTCCCTTTAATGTGTGCGTCAATACAATCCACACAATGATAAGTAATTAGCCAAGTGGCAGATAGATCCATTCTTCTGTGATCGATCTGTGAAGATTCGGCTCGAGGGTTCACTAAATGGCTGTCAGTGCAGGAGGAGGACCAAAGATGCAAAGTCTGTGGGAAGGTCATGTGACCAGACAGGCACTAGATACATTTGGTGCACTGCTAGAGAGAGGGCAGGGCTCAAACAGGGGTGTGCCAGAGCCTGTTTCAGAAGAGGAAGGGATGTGACTTTGTGAATGGTAGCTATAGAAAAATGCTTGTTACATTGTAATATATAAAAATGTCATTCAGAGTTGTTTTAAAAAAACAAAAAAAGTATTCTCTAATAGTACAGAACTGATTTATAAAAAAAAATACACACATAAAATAAAAATTTCTCTATAAATTCATTTTGCCAGTCTATAAAATAATGTATTCTATAGGGTTGTTCAAAACATGTTTCCAAAGTAAGGAGCTGTGCTAACATTAATATGCAAAATCCAATGCAAACATTAAAAGATTTTCAGAGAGACTTCTCTTAGTAGTTTTCCGAAGAAAGATTGAATATTTGGATTAACGCAGATTACTTTTATTCTATTATCTTCACTTGTTAATTATGTCAAAGTGTAATTACAATGTTTCAGATACTGGAATTTAACTTTAGTAAATCTTGCCCATTATGCTTCACAATTTATCAAAAAACTATAGATAAGTCTGTATTATATTTTAAAATTGCTAACGTTTATGGAGTTAGTAAGAAAAATATTGAAAATCAAATTAAATGAAAAAACACATTATTTTGCTTAAACTAAAAATATCTTCACATGGGAATTTAGAAAAAATTCCAGGAACAACAGTTGTCATTTTAACAATTAAAGAATACAATTTTTTTTATTATTATTGTCGAGTTCTCAAGGCACCAGGAAGAGGGTTTGCTTATACTTGTTCACTGATTGATATCTGATATCTGCATATGTTCTGTGTCTTTCACAATATTCTTGTATCTACATTCAGTGGTTGATATTTGATATCTGCTTATGTGATTTGCCCTCTTTAGACTTTAGATTTATATCATTAGCTGAGTGTGGGATCATTTGACAGTGGGGAGGGAAGGCTTAGGGAAGTACCTCTGGGACCCTTTGGGACCAGGGGGAATGGGCCAGATGAAGAGGTCACCCCTCAAAACGTCGCCCCCCTAGTTTGCTTTCCTTTTTCCATTTTTGTGATTTTTTGCTTTTCTTTTGTGTTTTTTTCCCCCTTCTCCTTCTTTCCCCTCTACCCCCTATATTTTCATTTCCTCTATGGTGATATTTATTCTTGCATTGGCGTATTGGCTATTGTTGCTATATTTTCAGTTTATTATTAGTGTCATTAAATTATTCATTTTCCCTACACTGGTATTCGCTTATATCTATAGCTGTGAGACAGAGAGTGCTGGTACTATTTTTTGGATTGTTAGTACTTCTGAAGGGTATTAGGGTCCCTTCCTGTTCCGTGCACCCTGCAACCTTGCTGAGTCATTGTGTCAGAGTGCTGTCTATCACACACCCCCCTTTCTACCTATTGCAAATAATTCACTGAGATATATTTATGACTGTTTAGGTATAGACCACTTAACATTTGTAACGTCATGGGGTAGCTCACTGCAAGAGATCCCCAATCTATGCCCAGACAGGTCACTATCTGCTGCCAGCAGAGCCGGTAGGGTACGCTCAACCCTTAACTTACCCAGCCCCTATGGGAAGGCTTCTACAGGACACCAGTTTCCACTACTCAGACACAGAGAACTAAAAAGTTGTAGTATTTATTAGGAAATGTTCAGTAACAAGTACCCCAACACCTCAAGAAAGAAACAGAATGATCAGGAAAATAGCAACTGGAAGAGATAGTCACTTTTTTCTAGGATTTTGCCGTGGCTTAAAGATCCTGGGTTCCTTAGTCCAAATGAATGACTCAAGCTGAGCCCAAAGTTCAGTCCAAAATAACAAAATGAGTCTTCCGGTCACTTCCCAGACTACCAGGAGAACAGTGGCCAATGTGACTAGTAGATTCCTGGCTACCTAGCACTGTGTGGTGGGGACCGTTACCTACCAAAGCTGGATACCCCAAACAAGGTAAATTCCTTCAAGGGAAAATGGGTAAATTGACTAGTAGCCTCCTAGCTACCTAGAACTTTATGGCTGCATGCCCAAAATGAAGAAGATCCCTAGACAAGTCCCCCTGGAGGCAACCGAAGACTGTCTCTTCAGGTAGCACCCTCCTCAAAACAGGGGACAAAGTCCACTGGGAAATAGAAACCCGGTGATCTCTTGTTCCTGAGACTGCCCCCTAACAGTCACGTAAGTCCAGGTATAGAGAACCACTCCAACAAAGTATGCACACACATACCACAGACTCCCTTGACATATTCAAAGCGGACTCTCTTTGATGAGACTTACTCCCAACAGCTTCTGTGCTCAGAGTGGTTCCAGCGGAGGCTGCATATGAAGAATGCAGTTTTCGCATTGTGACAATGCTCCACGAGAGCTCTCTACCAGATTTCGTTACGGCTTCTGAGCATGTAGCTCTGCCTAGCGCATCAGACCCCTGCTCCGGGTCTCCTCAAGATCCTCTGCTGAATGCCCCACAGGGCTTCTCACAAAGTCCCCCATCAGCTCTATCTAGTCCATCAAGGCTGACTGGTTATATTAGCTGGAGTTCCCATAAAAAAAATTGGTGATGGGCTCACCATGGATGAGTTCCTCTGCAGAGCTTGACTCTGAGCTGCTGGTGTAGAACAATGGTCTAGTTTTGCAATCCCAGCCCTCCTGGATATGATGGGTTTTTCTTTCCTGGCATACAATGCAAGCTCTTACTGCAATTATCCAGTGAGTAAAGCCACTTTTACAGAGTAAGATTAATCCCTGAATGTTCACAACCTGCAAAAAGGAGCTATAAATCACTGGATTAAACATTGGCACATATAAATCCATAGGCATCATCCCTGTGCCCAACATTAACCATTGGTTGCCCACAGAGAAACTGGTGAGAATGGGTAGCAGGTTAGGGCTTCTCCTTTTATCTGGCCTTCCTACCTTACACCTTTCTATCTTACAATCTCTTTCAAAATGCTTATGCTTGAATTATGTTATCTTTGTATAAACTACACAATTGCCCTCCTTTCCTTTAGAGTTCTACATTCCATCACCTCCATATATAGTATCTCTCCTCAATTCTCTCATTGCACCCATTCTCATCTATTACACTCAAGGTTAGCTCATCTTTCCATATTTTACCTCTACAGCCCTCTCACATCTTAAACCTTTCACACTCGTATTCCCTACCTATCGAACTCTCTTCAACTCAATAATTATCAAGAACATTCTCTTTCCATTTTGAAATGAGCCCCTTATTTGCTCTCTTCAAACAATTTACGTCTACACTACTGACTCCAGATGAACATGACCATCATCACTTTTTTTTTGATCCAATCTTTTTTATTGGTTTTCAGAGAGATACAGATTATTACATTACATTACAGAGGGAGCATAATATTAGGATCAACAAACAGTATACTTGGTATTTTAATGTACAATAAACACCTGAGATTGAGGGTTAGCTTTTATCCATATTTTGTGTAGTTGATCGATCAGAGGAGTTATAAACCCGTTTGCCCCTTTGTTTAGCAATACAGATCTTCAGATCTGCAATCTCTGAGTGAGTTTCAAAGTGGATAGAGAAAGAGAAGAAGAAAAAGAGGGGAAGAAAGGGAGGGATGGGGAGAATGGGGGTGAGAGGAATGGGGGGGGGATAGGGCATGGTAGAGTGGGGAGAGAGGGGAGGGAATTCCGCCCCGCCCACCTCCAATCTGTTCATCACCTTCTTATTTTTATGGGTCTAGAGTTTTAATTTTTTGAATGATAATTTTTACCTCTCACTGGTTTCTATGTTTTCCTAGCTCTGGAGCCATGGCTGCCACATCTTATAAAACTGTTCGGTAGCTTGTTTCAGTTGGGCTGTTAGTCTTCCCATCGACATTACGTCGTTTATTCGTTTAGTGACAGTTCTTCTGGAGGGGGTGTTCATTTTTTTCCATGCCGCAGCTATGGAACATCTTGCTGCAGTTAGGATAAAGGAGACCAGCCGCCCCATGGACGGAGTGAGATTTTCTACGGATTTAGCCAACACAAAGGTAAGTGGGATTCTTAATTCTGTGACATCTAATAATATGTTTTGGATCATAGTCCAGAATTTCTGAACTAGCGGGCATGTCTTCCAGATGTGGGCCATATCTCCTCTAAGACCACACCCTCTACAGCATAGATTGGGGGTTCCAGGGAAGATCTGGCTCAGCCTACTAGGAGTTAGGTACCATTGGTCATGCCTTGCAAGTGGCTCACTAAATTACCCTTTTTCAAGAGATAATAGGTATTTCACTGTGTATTTTTGTCACATTGGATGTTGCTCTGGACTTCTTTGTTTCTTGTTTTATACAATTAGCCACGCCCAGTAGCACTCCTTTGTGCACTTATGTACATATATATATATATATATTGTGGTAATTTTGGGGGGTTTCTGAGAGCTTGTTGCGTCTCTGTGTGTTTGAGATCATTTAAGCATCACAGTATCTATTAGAGTTTATATATAGGAACTTCACTACCTATCTATCCTCATACCTAGTACTTTGCTAGCACAGACCCTACTTAGGAGTTAGCAGATTATTATTAACATTTGCTAAAGTGTTTATTAGTACAATTACCCTACCCTGGGGTTATTCAGGTATATATTGTAGCCAGCACAGACCTTACTTAGGCAGTAGCAGAGTATCACTAGCACTTGCTACAGTGTTTGCAAGCACAATAACCCTACCCTGGGGTTATTCAGGTATAGATTGTAGATCACATTTGACTGCGATACCCAGAGATCTAAGGAACAATGAGGATTCTCAGGGTGTGAAATAGACATATACAGTATCTTCCATTCTTAAGAACCATTCACTTAAATGGGAAACCCCATCTATTGCGCACTCCATGGTCTTTTAATATTGCAAGGAGAGGTTTAATCTTTCTGCATCTAGTGATTGTGACTCTTGAGAGGTCAATATTTGAACTGTTTCGTTTTCATATTGTAGGTCTTCTTTTCCTCTACTTGCTGACATTATCTTTTCTTTTGCAGAGTAGGAGTGGAGTTTCACGATTACATCCCTACGTCGTTTAGGGTCTTCGGACCTGGGACACAGCGCTCGGTGCGCGCGGTCCATCTCCAGGTCGTGTTCCTTCAAGTCAGGGACCAGCATGAGGAAAGATGTTATCAGGTAAGCATGAAGGGCATCCGGCAATAATGATTCTGGAATTTTTCTGATCCGCAGGTTTTGCCTGCGATCTCTGTTTTCTTGGTCTTCCAGGGAATCTTTCAGGGCATTGATTTCATGCACTAATCTTACAATCTTGTCGTCTGCAGACGACTGAAGCTGGAGTGCTATTTCCATTTTGGATTCTAGTCCATCTGTTCTCTGGGTCAGAATGTTTATGTATGATTTTATTCCCTCTATAGCAGTTTTTACATCTTCTTGGAATCCTTTCCTCATTCTGTTGAACAATGCTTCCATATATTCAGTGGTTAGCGCGCCTCCCTCCACTTCAGCTAGCGGTTGCTCTTGGGCTGCCTCCGTGGGCGCACATGTCGCGGCACCATCTTGGGAGTCCTTGCTGGTTTCTGCAGCGCACAGTGATGCCGAAACATAGCGGGAGACATCCTGGCTCTGGGTCTGTTTTGCTTTCCCTGTCATCGCTGCTCTCCTTAGGGACAGTTTTCTGTAGGAATTTTTCACTTTTGGGTCGGATCATGCTTGTTTTTATTTATTGCTTTCGGAGGGTCTCGGGAACTCCTCTCCTAGGCGGCCATACTCGGTGATGTCACCGGACGTCTCTCCATGACTTGCACTTTTAATGAAGTCACTGTTACTCATACTATGTCAATATCCCATTATACCTCTTAGATTGTAAGGTCCCTGGGGGAGGGTCTCCCTTTGCATTATGTTATCATATACTTATTGCCCTTCTCCCCATTTTTAAACTTTCCTTCCACCAATGTATTGTATTTTCATATAGTGCAAACACCTTTGGCGCTATATAAATGAAATTATACATATGATTATACAATAACGCAGAGTTATTTAAGTCTTGGCATTAGACCCAGCCAGAGATCGAAATAGGGCCAGCAGAGAACTTTAAGGAAGCAGTTACACATTGAATTGAGAAGAGAGCGTTTGGTATCTAGTTCTGAGGATTTTTTTCTCCGCAGATTATGTACAATCCCTCGGTTTATACTTTTAAAATGATCATGCTCTAGATTTTGACCCTGAATCTTTTATAAACATTCGATACAATCCATGCAATTTAAAATTCACCAAAAATCAATGAAATGGATAACGGCATTCTGCACAAAACTGCACTTCACTAATATTCTGCACGCGGAATATTGTTTCTACACAGATGTCATTTGTGCCAAAAACCTGGGTATGTTTGCATACTCTATATAAAGAGACACTATAGAAGGGAAGTTAAATATGACATCTAATCAAGTTATCAAGAACAATTACATTGCATAAATACAAGGGGTTTAAAAAAAATGTGTGTATCCCCCCCCCCCCCCTCACGATCTCATCTTTGGACCTTTGTGGGAGAACTACACATATTACCAGGTGTAGTGCGTTACCTGTCAGGTTCACAGGAGGCCTGAGCCTCCACTAATGGGAACCTGGGGTATAGCCTGGAACGATCTTCACAATAACAGCACCTCCACCTGTGCAGGATTCTAAGTGTAGAATAACCCCTGACACAGGACCCACATACACAGTAACCACATACACAGTGTATAGGTAAAACAGTTTACTGTATCAGATAAAGAAAATAACAACAATAACATCACCAACGCTAGTGTCACCCCTGCAACACTAATAGTGCAACTGCCCGGTCGCAGTGTACCCAGAGTACCCCACCCAAGTGTGGAACAGCGCTGCCCACTAAGATGAGGTGTATAGTTGGTGTACGTGTAGGGATGATGGTACCTGCCGGGTGTGTCCACACCCGGGCGCGCAGATGCTTGGCTTGGAAATTATCCCTTGATCCAGATGGATGATCCTGCAACGTGATCCGCCTCAGCGAAGGGTAGCTCCAGCCTTGAGTGATCCACCGGTAGAATATCTCTGCCTCTGATGTTACAGAGGCTAATTCACCAACAGAGCAGTGGCCAGGAATTCCACGCTTCCTGGCTGTGACCCTCACTGAAGCTGGCTCTACAGGACACTGTCCTTATCCTAGCGGGCGTCCCTGTAGCAGCCACAAGCCGAGGGTGAGTAGGGCCTAGCTGGGGCCTAAGGGGAGACAACTGGCCTTGTGCAGAGGCTACTTGCCTCCCTGCACATATACACCCTCCCCTCTCTGTGTCCCAGCTCCTACTGCCTCTTCCTGCTCTGAGAGTGCCAAATGCATCTCTCCTCAGGGGAAGGTATAAGCCCTATTGGCTCCCTGGCATCAGGTGATATTTCTGCCCCTATGTATCCTGGGGCTTTTAGTCCCTTGCAGACCTCTTTTGCATTGGGGCCGCCACGCGATCCTTTCTGCACATGCGCGACAATGTAATGGCCGCCGCTAGCCCTACCTGCGCAAGCACGACCCTAGGGAGTTCCTGCACTAAGGGTAATGACCGCCGCAACTCCAAGCCCGTACTGCGCATGCGTGAACCTAGCGCCAACTGCAACATGGCCGCCGGATCGCTGCTGCACATGCGCGAGCCTCCACACATGCGCGGACACAGAAAAGATGGCGGCACCTGCCGCCGACGCCACCGGGAGCCCCCAGGCGACGCACTCGCCCCCACAGCATCTCCCACTGGAGCGAGTTTAAGGCTAAGTCCATAGACACCAAGCCCGTGCGGAGGCGCGTGGAGGCTGAGGGAAAGCGGGTGCTTTACCTGACCTTACTACGCGCGCCGTCCGGGGGCGTGTCTATGGGTGGGCCTGTGACGTCACGGAGCTGGTTTGCCCTCATTGGGCGTACCGCTCATGTGACCGGCCCTGCGCGCGTAATCTAAAATTTGATTGTTGGCTACGCTTACACACGCCTGCGGAAGCGTGTGCGAGCCTCTGCTAAAGCCACTCTCATTGCGGCTGCAGGGCCTCACTGACACACGTGAGCGCGGCTCAGCGCGGGTCAGCATCTAAGCGCTGACCATGCCCGCGGCCTAAGGGAGGGAGAAAGGGTAAACCGGGGAGCCAGCGGGGACCTGGCTACATGTGTATACGTAACTGCTTCTTTAAAGTTTTCAGAGTGCCTTCTTTTAATATTGTATTTGCAGTTCATGTTCATTCCATATTGATTCTTTACAGTAGAAATACATATGATTGTAGCCTTGCCCAATTAACAACTTTCTGGCAACATCAGAGCTCCATGAGATGTTTTACAATGGATCCGGATTCAGTGTGTAAGTGTAAATAAGTGAGTAAAGGTTGGGTGGTATACTGCTGATCAGCATATATGAATTATCAATGGGAAACCTTTGATTTTACCAATAATTGAATACATCTCTAATAAAAAATGTAAAGTAGTTAGTATCCTATGTGGACTCATCTCTCTAGGTTTGCGTCCTTGAATACAAACCGCTTTTACCAACTTCCAATGAATTCAAATTTTTAAAAGGAGCCATGTACATTCGAAAAAATGCATGTTCTTGCTTTTGTGGTTATTTGCCATTGACATATCATTTCCGTCTGAAAGCCATTTCCCATTTGTCTTTATTAAAATATATTTACCTGAATACATGAAGTCTATTCCATCCAGACAAGACGCCCCATTAGATAAGACAAGATGAAAGTTGCAAGATTAATGGCATTCTTGAGCTTGAATCAGCTTCAAATACAGTCCAAAGAACATAGCAAACATTGGAGATGGGTGAATGTTTTGAAATTTGCTTAAGTAAGTTCATTTAGAAAAATGCTAAAAATGTGTGGATATTTTTAAAGAACTTTCAGAGAAAGAATTAAAGCTACATTATCAAGATTTCCATAGAAACTATTTTTGCTGCTTTTTCGGTGTTTTTATTTGGTATTTAATAATAATCTAATATATTCTGCGTTTCCAAATTGTTGATTTAAAAAAATAAAATGCCTGTTTTACAACAATTTTGGCCCCAAATCTTCCCAAACCTTGCAAACATGTTATGATGAACACTTGCATTTAACTAAACTGGTCTGATGTAATGTTATTCCTATAACAAGAGTACATCTAAGAAAGCTTGTAATTGTTAACTTAATTACAGTACATACTGTAGTGTATGTAACTTGTGCCACTGGCTGTAGTTATTTTTATTATAGGAGAGAAGTTAACAAACTGTACCATATTTACCATGTATTATATGGCAAACAGCTTAAAGTAGCCAAAGGTTTATGGAGATCTAATGGATTCAGTAGTTAGTGGGAAATTTGTAAGACAAATAGATAATACCTAGACTAACCCCTATAATCCTCCTCTTTACTGTTTTACAGCCACCAAAGGGCCTCATTAAAACAGTAGTCTGTATCTTGGGGGAAAGACACAGTGCTTATAATGGCCAAAAGTGACAGAAACCCCACATTTTGTAAATCTGACACACCTGATTATACAGTATGAAGTAATTGCTTCAGAACATTATGGTAACGCTTAAGGTTCTCTTCTGAATCCAATTGTGCTTTATTCACTAGATGAAAAAATGTGTAAAAGCTTGTAGAATAAAATGAGGCTTGAGAGATGAAATTAACATTTGTTTCTAGTACAAATCTTATCTGGTAAAATAGGATTGACAAGCATAGTGGGCATTAGCAAATAGTTCTTGCACATTGTATCAATACGGTATATATTTACACAAAATACTTTAATAAATACATTTAAGAGAAAAACAAATCGTTAAACGGATAGATGTTTCTAAAATAGTTATTCGAACTGAAGTATGCTTGCATATAGTCTAAAGTGTATATATGAATATATAATGTATTTATTATGCAGTGCTTTGTAAATAAGTGGTATAGTGGGTTAATTTATTTTGTTTGGCTGGGTGTTGGGAGTTAGTAGCAAATGTATTTGACTGCCTGGTCTGTGAGAGATTGCAGTAGGTGTGGCTGTGTGTAATTGTGTGAAAAACTGATTGGTGTGTAGCTGATATAAACAGAGGTTTGTAAGAACACTTGAGCTTGTGAGCAGTTTATTAGCTGGGCTGTGGGAGTGGGGTGCAGTTTTGCTTAAGTGCACTTGGATCAAGTGAAGAGTTAAAACCAAAAGAATTTTATAGAAAGAAAACTTTAAAACAAGGTGGTTATGCTGGAAAATGAATTTGTTAGTTATCACTTGTTGCCCCATAGGTACATGTACAGATATAGCCAACTTGATTGCAACTATAAATGCGTGATTGCACGTCATGTACAGTATGTCTCACTAATGTGTTAGTGTGTCGTGTTAATGGCTTCACACAGTGAAGGATTCAATTGCTCAATTTCCTTTAGTCTCAAGATGGCACTGTAAATGACCTGTGGTGCACATTTGTTGTATTCTTATCAACGGCCGTCATATTGTCAGTAGAGTATGTGACATCATTTTTCTATACAGCAGGTGTATGCGCGTGCACACTGAGACTAAGCAGGGGAGAAGAAAGTACTTTATATTTTCTACGTATGCACTTTGGTATTCCAGGGGCAATACACATGCTTTTACTGTATGATGTAGCATAAACACTATAAAAAGTATTTTTGGTACTGTATGTTTACAATTGAAAATTCCAATAAAATAAAAATATCTAATGGATATGAAAATGTACCATATACAGCACATTTGCTCATCCTTGCCAATATAACTTGCCCAATGAGGGACACTCCAGGAGCACATTTCTTTAAATGTTATCTGTGCTGACTGATTTTTCTTTTCTAACTTGATGTGATTATGTAATCTTTCAGCCCAAGCCTTCCTTCATTTCAGCATTCAGTGATTACTTTTTGGTGCAGGGAAGGTGGATGTGTTGATTAATTTGTCACGGAAGCACATTCCCTTACTGTCGTAAAGATCAATAGTAGGAAACATTGCACTGTAACATTGAAATGTATTCAACAGAAGCAACACAATAAAGAATTGTTAACCAACATATATTGTATTCACTTTGACATAAATACTATTTGAAACAAAATAAAATGAACAGGTAACAATGAAACAAGTTAATTAAAAGCTTGCTCTCCAGCCGGCAGATCGGGGCATATCGTACGTATAAGTGCATTGAGAGTGTCTTTTTTAGAGACCTGCGGTGTGAGTCTGTACTGTGACTGTGTGAGGGAAACAATTTCTTTCCTGGGATTAACCGTCAGTGCCCACTTGCCCCTGGCTTCAAACATGGTTAACATGTCTTTCCCTATAAAATTTCGGGATTTCAACATTTATTGAAAACACTGTAAATTTAAGAGAAAAATATTGGGACTGCCAACTTTAGGCTTTGCATCAAAATGTATCATACCAGCTTAGTGTAATAATGGAAAGAAATACTAACTATACTATCTGCCTTAATTGCCATTTATGTAGTTTTGGCTGAAATCCCCATTACATCCCAGCCGTCTATGGCCGCTTCAGTGTATATAGAATAACTTATAGAATACTTACAGTATGTTCTATCCCTCTGCTAGTAAAGAGGTTAGACTTATCTGTGATGGGTGGTCAATTCTTCTAGAATACTTATGGCACAATATATAAGTCCTTTTTTTACTTTATTACTCCCATCTATAAATCTTATTTGCATACTGTATGTTTACTAAAGCTCTCCAGAGGGCTTTGGTTGAATATAAACAATTTATTCCCATAGTTATATACTGGGAACTCTGACTTCCATTAACTGGTAATATGCACACGAGAAACATTGGCTATGTATCTGTTTAGCTAGCCGCAAAGGTAATGAAGGAGTTAAACCATAATATCTAGTTTGTTAGGGGGAGAGAGGGTGGGTGAAGGGGGTAGTTGCCTTATGGTGGGTGGTTAGGCCACCCAGGAAGGTTGCTGGAGGAACTAACCCCTTAATTACCTTAGTGGTAGTAACCAATAAGGTAATGAAGGGGTTAACCCGTCACACTACCCACCCGGTGCAACTACTCCTTCACCTACCCCCTCTACCCCAACAAACCCTGTCGCCACAAAGCAATGGGCAATTGCCCTAGCACCCAAATATGGCAACTAGCGCTTTTGCCCTTTTAAAGTACAAATTAAATTAATAAATGTTTTACTTACCCCTGCCAGAATGAAGGCGTCCTCCTCTTCTTCTTCACCAATACGCTCGGTGCGGCCCTAGCTTACCCAAACCCGTGATCGGGTGTCCCGCTTCCTCCGCCTCCTGCAGCATGTCTTGTGTGCCAGCGAATGTAAGCCTTCTGTCTAGGGGCGCACGAGAACTACACGCTGCACTACATGCCAGCACCGCTGGACCCGCCTCCAGACTGCACCCACGCTGTGACGTCAACGTCGCGCAGCGCACACCCGCTATGCGCGGCCGTCACGCACACGCGCAGAACCTCCTCTGCCTTATGGTATCACCTGTTGCTGACTTCTCTCCAGCCAACCACACCCAGGCATACTGGTGAGTCTACTCTCCTTTCATTAGACAACTCTCCTTTATATGCTCAGCCAGCCCTCTGGCAAATTGGCTGAGCATAACACTTCCTATGTGCGTAGTGTTCACTGTTATCCTTGCCACCTGTTGGAAACTTTGTCTTATCGCTGTCTTGTCTTGTCTGACCTTGCTTGTTCGCTGGACTCCGCTCTTCTATACTCCTGACCCCGGCTTACCACAAGATCCGCACCTCTCCAACCACGACCTCGGCAAAGTACCTGCAACGATCCGCACCTCACCAATCTAGACCTCGGCAAGTACTTTTGACTATTCTGACCTCTCCAACCCCGACCCGGCTATCTCGACCAATCTACACTCCAGACACGCCCTCGCTGCTGGAGGTTGGTGTTATATCATATCCCCACCTCGGCCCCCGCAGTCACCCCTGTTTGTGGTGAACACTCCGTTACAGGCCTTCACCGCTTCCCTGGAACTTAATTTAAGTGCCTTCGGGAAGCGCAGCGGCCTCTGTAAACCCCACGCCCTCCGTAGTTAATCTTGCACCACCAGTTTGCGCACTGCTGCTCTAAAATACATTACAGATACATTAGCCCCAAAAAACATTGTCACTGTCATAACCTATGCCCACAATGGGAGCACAAATTACCACAATGGCAATCAATGGGCAACATAAATAAAAAAATATCCAAAAATAAAATACATTACAATTAAATAAAAGCAAACATTATCTAAAAAGTGCATTTATGGTCTCTGATAAAAACATTGCCAATAAATGGGCATAAAAAAAACCCCCCACAATAACAAAAAATACAATCAATGTGTTTCAGGTTTCTTAACTTTTCCGGGATAAAGATTCATCCTCTTCATCCACTGCAGAACCAACTCTTGACCCACGAATCAATGATTCTCATCTTAAAATACACCATGCTGCGCAGAAGTCCATGATCCTCAGTTGCTTGCAGAAGAGGCCACTGTGAGTAGATCTTCTTACTTTTCTTCTTATTTTCATCCATGTCTTCTTTCATTCAACAGGTGCAGGAAGAGATGTTGGCATGCCAGCTTTTTCCAATCAAATCAGATGTGACAGGCCTTATATAAGGCCTGTGACGTCCCATTTGACTGACACATGGTACATTCACCAATCAGATTGGTGTCTGATGCCTCCCTTTTTGGAGATGTCACATCACTACAAAAGGGAAAGGCATCACATGGTACATCCACCAATCGGATTGGTGGATGTACCATGTGATTCCATCAAGTTTGGTAGAGAAGTCATTATCTGACAAACCTGATGCCTGGACACATGGTACATCCACCAATCGGATTCATAAATTTACCATGTGTTAGTGAAATGTACCATGTGTCAGTGTATTAGTCTGCCCGCGGTGACTCAGCAATCAGGCAGTTATCACGCAGCTGCCATCTGCGGTTTCCTGGAAAAAAACTCGACAATATATCTGACTACATCTGGATTATTATTTTTCTTTGTCCTCCACTTTCTTCTTCTTTTTTTTTTTTTTTTTCCTTTATCCTTCTTTCATTATTGAATAGTGGATAGTATTATTTATTTATAAAATATTTTACCAGGACATACATTGAGAGTTACCTTTTATTTTCAAGTATGTCCTAGGCATAGAGTTAAGACAAATAATACATGGTTACAAATACAGTTACATAAGTGAACAGTGTATACATTGTGTACAAGACATAGCACGCACAGTTAAAGAAAATATATATTATAGACGTATGTAACAGTTACAGATCAGATTAAAATGTGAGACAGCCTTAGTTTGAAAAGAACTTAAACTGGTGGTGGATGTGAGATGTGTGGTAGGTTTTGTAGGTAAGTTTTGTGGTGCACGGTAAGAGAAGGAAGAGCGGCCGGATACTTTGTTGAGCCTTGTGACAATAAACAGTCTTTTGGAGTCTGATCCCAGATGATAAGTGCTGCATGTGGAAGGGGTAAGGAGCTTGTTCAGATAGATGGGTAGCTTGCCCAGAAAGTTTTTGAAGGCAAGACAGGAAAAGTGAACTTTGCACCTAGACTCAAGTGATGAGCAATCTAGTTCTTTGAGCATTTCGCAGTGATGTGTGCTGTAGTTGCATTAGAGAACAAAATGGCATATTGAATTGTAGAGGGTGTCAAGTTTGCTAAGGTGGGTTTGGGGTGCCGAGGCATATACTATGTCTCCATAGTCGATAATTGGCATTAGCATCTGCTGTGCGATACGCTTTCTGACCAGGATACTTAAGGAGGATTTGTTCCTGTAAAGTACACCTAGTTTGGCATAGGTTTTGGATGTCAGGGTATCAATGTGCATCCCGTATGTTAAGTGGTGGTCAAATCCTATGCCCAGGTATTTAAAACTAGTAACAGGAGTTAGGGTGGTGTTAGCGTTGGTTCTTATCAGGAGCTCAGTCAGTGGAAACTTTACAAATTTAGTCTTGGTCCCAAATACCATTGTTACAGTCTTGTCAGTGTTTAAAAACAGTTTGTTTTGGGAAGTTTTTTCCTTTATCATGGTTGTGCTCCGTGCTTTATTCTGATGATGCTATATAGAATAAAATCCTAAGTGTCATTTCCCAGTGTCACCTCACTAAACAAACAACATATGTGTAACAGAGGACTTACCCTGTTCAGAAAACTTGCCTCTAATCCAGCAGTGTGCTGGTTAATTGACCAGCACCTCGCTGATTAGAGGTGTTAGAAAGCCTGCCTCTGAGACAGGAAGTGAGACTCCTTAGCTCACATTTGAGCTGAACTAGGAGACAGAGCTGTGGTTCCTGAGTCTCCCAGGTGAGACTGACCGAGAGAACACAGATGTCTGGAGCTGACAAATAAGACTTCTAAACCTGGATGCTGATTAGCCGGAGAAAAGGCAGCAACCCAGCAAACAGATAAGACTTTATTTTCAAATGACTGTTGTCTATATATATATCTATA
Source organism: Ascaphus truei (assembly GCF_040206685.1). NCBI lineage: Eukaryota > Metazoa > Chordata > Amphibia > Anura > Ascaphidae > Ascaphus > Ascaphus truei. The sequence continues at coordinate 94,804,869 of NC_134486.1, read as the reverse complement.
TGTCTTGGGCTGATGAATAGCTTGGGTAGCCACCCAGTTAAAAAGGACTGGAATATAAGGATACATATATGCCAAAGTGGAGCAGGTTTTTGTTTGGCTCACTATTTCTCTTATGTTGTTTTTTTTGTTGTGTTTAAAGTTTAAAGCGACAGGCACAATAAAGCCTTGTTATAATTTCACCTTAAAATAGTCTCCGTTGCGTACCTCTGCACATGTCCTCCTACAGTATGTATAAGATTATCTACTGATTTCGCAAACAGAAGACCCAAATTAGTAGGATTGCGTAACTATCAGGTTCTAGCCTGCAGTAACCATGCACATCCACCGGGACTGCTGCTGCTCTTGCTAGCTCTTTCAAAGAACCTTCAAGACTCTGAAACCTGACACCTCTGCACATGTCCCACGCCTCGAGCCAGACCTTCATTTCCTATTCCACCTTGCTTGTTTATACTGGTTCCTCCAGCCCCTGCTACGTTCCTGTATTCTCTGCTGCTGTTGCTTTTGCTGCTGCTGCTGTTTGCCATTGCCCTGTTACTGAGTCCCAGTCCTGTTCCCTAGTCCCAGTCCTGTTCCTGCCTCCTCGTTGCCGACCTCTGCTTGTGACCCTGACGACGCTATCTGCTGCTTGCCTCCGACCTCTGCTTGTGACCCTGACCACACTTTCTGCCGTCTGCCTCTGACCTGTGCTCCCTGCTGTTCTTGTCACTGGGACCCACCCCTGCTATAGAGCTCTCCCTGACAGTAAGCTTGCATCCCCGCTGGCGCTGACCACGCTCATGCTTGAAAGTTGGTGATGTCACCAACTCTCAAATCATTAGCGCAGGATGTCCTGCCTAATTTTGCAAGCGGGAGTGGGGGGCATGGGTCGGGGCTATTTGTGTGTGTTTGTGTATGTCAGTGTGTGGCTTTGTGTGTGTGTATGTCTGTGTGTGTGTATCTCTCTGTGTGTGTGCGGCTGTGTTCTGTGTGCACTTACCTCTGCTGAGCGTGCTTCAATCTCAATTTTTTTTGTCTCCAAGCACCGAGCTTGGGAGAGCATACGTGCCCGTGCACGAGTGCGTGCGCGTAACGTGAGCGGGGTTGTTAGAATTCACATTGCAAGAAGGAACCCCAGCAAGCACCGTGCGCTCCGCGCCAGTGAGGAGGCAGCCTTAGGTGCTATAAAAAAAAATCTTAGGGCCTCATGCAGTAAAGTCCAATAGAAAATATCGGCAGGGTTTTGAAATTGCCATTTTTTTGCTGTGTTGCTCTCACGGTATGGAGAAAGGCCCGAATACCAATGAGAGCAACATTTCCAAACATGGCGAGGAGCCGGCGGTGATAAGACCTGCCCTCCGATAAGGGCTCACCCGGGGAGTTGTATCTGCTGCAGAGAGATCCGCCTCTCTCTGCGAAAAAAATGCCAAAAATAAAAATATTTTTACATTTAAATTGTATTACTGTGTATTGTAGCAGGGGATCTCCTGAGCTGAACTGTGTTGGTTTCAGGTCCAGGGACCCCCTACTTCCCGAGATATAGGCCCCATTATGGGGTGCCGGTATCTCCTATGCATGGAAATGTCCCGATCACATGACCGTGCATAGGAGATACTGGCACCCTATAACGATCCCTGTATCACGGCAAGCAGGGGTCCCCAGACCTGAAATCAACACAGTTCAGCTCCGAAGATACATATGAAGAAGAAGATACAGGTGAAGACCACAGAAGACCCAAGAAAGTGACGAAATTGGATTACAAATTACAGAAGAAAAGAAAGAAGAAAAAGACTTTGGATTTTTTTTTACCTGGTTCCTGTTCATGGATTGGTGCGAGAGCTTGCGGTGTCCCTGGGATTCGGAGGGTGAAGACATCTAAAGGTAAGGAAAAATATGGAATGTATGGTATTTTTCTTTTACAGGTTTTTTATTTTTATTGTGATTTAATTTTTTTATGCCCATTCATTGCCACTGTATGTATGTTCTGTATGTACTGTATGTATGTATGTATGTATGTATGTATGTATGTATGTATGTATGTATGTATGTATGTATGTATGTACTGTATGTATTTATGTATGTATGGTCTCTATGGATATACATACATACAGGGGACAATCAATGGTTGTTTATACAAATGCTTGTTTTTATGTATTTAAAATGTAGTTTGCTTGTTTGTTACAAATATTTGGGGTATTTAATTTTTATTTAGATAGATGTAATTTTTAGTGGTGTTTTCAATAGTTGATTTAAGGGGGTGCTTGCTTTTTAAAAGTGGCTTCTTTTTCGTTGTTAGATTTTGTGTGCTGGTGGTTACTTTGAGCTTTCATTTATTTAATAATGGTTTGTTTTGGTATTTTAATTGAGATTTGTGGAATTGGATTAATTGATTGGTGGTAATGCAGTTCTGTTTACTTCTTTATTTGTTTTTAATTTCTGATTGTTTGGATGGCATTGGATCTTGTTTGTGATTGTTTCTTTTATTTTGACCATTGACTGGCATAGTGTTAAATGATGCACAGATTATATGGGCATCATTTACCCTCTGTGCCATTCAATTGTTTTTTTTTGCATTTGTTATCTATTTAATTGGCTATGTGATGTGTTTTATTTTGCTATGTGATGTGTTTTATTTTGCTATGGACTGTGTTTTTGCTATGTGCTGTGTTTGATTTTGCTGTTTAATGTTTTTTATGTGGCTATTTAATGTTTTTTATTTGGCTATGTTATGATTTATATTTGGCTATGAAATATTTATTTGGGCCTGATTTTTGAATCCTTCCCCATTTCTTGGTATACTGGTCAATCATGCCCATAGTATATGGGAATGATGTACCAATGAATAGGTGAAAGGTGGGTATAGTAGGTCCGGGGAGGGTGGTTAAGCCTTCCGGGTGGGTAGCGGGGCAGGATGGGTTAACCCCTTAATTACTATGACGGTTATTAACCGCTAAGGTGACTAACGGGCTAGTAAATGCATTTTTCATGCATCTGATTCATGCCGGGGGTCTCCGGTGCTGATATTAATGTTTATCAGTTCTGGAGACCCCGGCATCAATCCGATGCAGGAGAAAGGCCTCATTTTGTCTAAGTCCCGTCTCGCCGCTCATCGGCAGCTTTTCACCACCTTCTTGCCAACTTTTTGTCGCGGGACGATTTGGAGAGAAATTTGCCATTCTAGAGCGGCAATCAACTGCGATAAGCTGGTCAAGGCTACAGAATACAGCGAGTTTGAAAAGCTGGCGATGAGCGGCGAAAAGTGGCTTATCGCCGAGCGGGCGGCGGTTTTTTTTCGGCAAAAAAACCCTGCGATTTTTGTTCCTATCGCCAGCTTATCGGGGCTAGCGAAATCCAGTGCTGTCATGCACTCAGGCAAACAGCTGAGGGAAATTACACCAAAGTGTCAGTGATCTGGCAATGAGGGAACATTCGTCTGTGTTATGGAACAAGAGCCACATTTCTGACTCACCCCCCTCTCTCCTTTGCAGTTTCTGCCTGTCAGATTTTATTCCCAGCTGCATGGAGTCTGCAGACACATACTGTGCCTGTGTGGCTTGCAACAATGTTGCATTCCTTGCCTGCGAGCACGACATCAGTGAGCTGCTACAGCAGTTTCTGAGATCCTCACCAGAATGGGCTAGTCTGCCCCCCCTCCTGTTTGTTCAGACATGGTCTGCCCCTAGACTATTCCTTTACCCACACTGCACCTTACTTCCTTTTTCCACCCTGGAGACAGTGAGTAAAGAACCCCTTCTCTGTTTATCCCCCTTGGTGAGGCCATCTCTTTTTACCGGTTCCTAACTAACAATCACCACTACACACCATCCACAAGTATCTGTACCCTGCTACCTTTTCCCAATAAAGTGGAGGAAATATTACAGGACTTGGAGTGATTTAAAAGGGAACTGTGTTAATGCTATCGGGAGCCATTCATACCAACGTGACCCTGGCTTCAGAATAGTAAAAAGAGGACCGTGTGCCTTGGGAAATACACACAGAGGAGCTGCTACCCACAGCCTTTATGCTAAAGAAACAAGCAAGCAGCTTACATAGCAAATAAACAGCAGTCTCTCACCACATTGCACAAGCACGTTGCTACACAGAGCCACAAGCCTCTACACAGCGAACTACCACAGCTTTATGCAAAGACAGTGAGCAGCCTTACTTTGCTAATACTACACAAAGGAAGCAACCAGTAGCTCAAACTGCACAGCAGCCTTGCAACAAACAGTGCTTCTCTCACAATTCCTAATTGCCTTTTTCTCTGTCTGAGTCCACCCGCTGCTCAGCCCCACAGTGAGGAGCCAACGGACACCTGTAAGTACAGCTACCCCAACGCTGCACGCTGCAGGACACCGCTCGGCATCATCTGAGACAGACGCCCATCGCTGACAAGGTAAAAGACCGCACGCCACACGCACTGGCAAAGGCCTACACACACCTACAGCATGGCAGAACTCAGAGCCTCACCAGACATCACGCAGGAAAGCGATCTCTCAAACACAGAGACCGCTGCGCATCTGCAACAGGCGCAGGCAGGCGCAAGGCCCAAACGGACAGTCACACTGACACAAAAGGCCCGCGAAAAATATGAGACTGACATTGAAGCGCACCGCGCTAAATTAGAGTTGGCCTGGGAAACAACCGCACTTGGGGTACGCAATGTCGCCGGCGCTGGCAATTATGTGCAACAGCTCGAGCAGGGGATAACTCAATTGAAGGTAGACCACTCCGGCTACCAAGCGCTGTCACAGGCATACTTCACCTATCTAACAAGAACTAACACGGAAGATAGCATACGAGAGCGCGACCTACAAAAGGCGATTGACCTAGAACGTGATGGCATCGTGCAAACCGCCATCATGGAAGCTGAGAATAAGAGAAAGAAAGTTAGATAAGAAAGTTAGATTTGCAGGAGACCGCATCGCAGCGCTCAAGCACGTCCAGGCACTCATCAAGGTCAGCAAGATCAGCGCAGTCTAACGCATCCAGCGCAAGCACAAATGCTACCAAGGCGCGAGCCGCCGCAGAGGCCGCACGTGCCAGGGCTGAATATAGTCGCAGAGAGGCAGCCGTAAGGACAGAAAGAGCGCGCATAGAAGAGGAGGAGCAGAATGCCGCCGCCGCTGCCACTGCCGCCGCTGCAAATGCCGCCGCTGCCGCGGCGCCTAAAAAGGCCGAATTGGACGCGGATCTAGAGGCACTTAATCAAGAGAAGGAAGCCGCCGCCGCCATAGCCCAAGCTGAAGTCCTAGAAGCAGCCGCGCAACAGGATGGCGGGGAGCAACCCTACAGACGGATTGCCTCAGAGGATCCAGTCCAACGCACTGAAGACTACGTCAGGAGCCTCTTCAGTGTGAACACCAGCGCACCATCTCAACACGGATGGAGCGCCACCACAGACACCGAAGACTCGCTAGGACCATGAGGAGAAGACGCTGCTCCATCAATGGCACATGCTGCCACAGCCGCAACAGTGATCCACACGCCAGCGCGCACACGGATGCACCACAACAGGCTCGCAATCCAGGTACACCCACGCGGGAGAAAACAGCCCCTCACACTGGTCAGCAGTCATCACGCGTCCATGCCAAGGAAGAGGCGACCGCACGGACCCTCCCAGCAACTACCTCAGAACGGGACAAACGCGCCGATGTCTCAGGTCTGACAGACATAGCCAAGTACATGATCCGGCGCGACTTGGTGCACGCAGGACTCATCAGCTTCGACGACCGCCCTGAGAACTACCGGACGTGGAAGTTCACGTTCAAAGACGCAATCGACAGCTTGGACTTCTCAGCAAGGGAAGAGCTCAACCTGTTAGTCAAGTTCCTGGGGAACGTATCCAGGGAGCAAGCGCAGAGACTTCGGACGGCAAACGCGCATCAACCCCAAGTAGGTCTTGACCTAGTGTGGGAAAGGCTAGAAGAGTCCTATGGCAGCCCCGAAGCAGTCGAGGATTCACTCTTCAAAAGAATCGAGAGCTTCCCCAAGATCACGAATAAAGACTACTCGAAGTTACGAGATCTTGGAGACCTGCTGCAAGAACTGGAGTTCGCAAGGAAAGACCATTCCTTAATAGGTCTCAACGCCCTAGATTCAGCTCGTGGAGTGAGACCCATCCTGGAGAAGCTACCCTTCAACCTCCAAGAAAGGTGGCTTTCACAAGGTTCCAAATACAAAATGGAGAAGCAGGTTGTCTTCCCCCCATTCTCATTCTTCGTGAGCTTCATCCGCGAAGCGGCAAGGACAAGAAACGACCCCAGCTTCATCTTAGGGGCGCAAACCGCATCCAGCGCCAGCCACCCGAGGAACGAAAGGTCAACAGCAAGGTACAAGGACTCCAGAACACCCATCTCGGTCCACAGGACGGACGTGCCCCCTACGACCCACGCGAGTCCCAGCCAGACGGCCGACAGGGACAAAAAACCAAGGGACCTTAACAAAGAATGCCCTATCCACAAAAGGCCGCATCCACTTAGCAAGTGCTTCGGATTCAGGATGAAACCCATAGAGGAGCAAAAGAACCTACTCAGGGAATGGGGAGCCTGTTTCAAATGTTGTGCTTCCACAACTCATTTATTCAAGGACTGCAAAGAAGCTATGAAATGCACAGAGTGCGATAGTGACAGGCACATAGCCGCTCTACACACGGAAGCTATGAAGCCCAAAGCAAGCAAAGCCCCTAACCCTCCGACAAAGCAGGGCGGGGAGGAAGAAGTGGGAGACACAACCCCCCGACGTCAGTAGCATCCAAATGCACAGAAGTATGCGGAGAAGGAAACGACGGTAGATCTTGCTCTAAAATATGTCTGGTAGCAGTGCACCCAGAGGGACAACCCCAAAGAGCCAAACGGATGTATGCAATCATCGACGACCAGAGCAACCGATCGCTGGTCAGGTCAGAATTCTTCGATATGTTCGAAATACAAGACAGTACTTCTCCTTACACTCTCAGAACGTGCGCAGGGCGAATGGAGACTACAGGGAGAAGAGTGAATGGCTACACCATATGCTCAATAGACGGCAAAGTGAGCATGCCCCTTCCCACACTCATCGAGTGCAATCACATGGCGGAAGATGGGACTGATATCCCCATGCCAGACGTGGCGTGACACCATCCCCATCTAAAAACCATTGCCGATCATATCCCACCACTAGACGAAGATGCCCAGATCCTGCTGCTACTTGGCAGAGACATCATGAGAGCACACAAGATCCGCGAACAGCGAAATGAGGACCACAACGGCCCAAGCGCTCAAAGGCTCGATCTAGGATGGGTGGTAGTTGGAGAAGTATGCATAGACAGGATACTAGGACCCGACAACGTAGGCGCCCTACGGACGAACTTGTTGGAGAACGGTCGTATATCCCACTTCAAACCGTGACCGAACCACTTTCAGGTCCACGAGAAGCCCGAGACCAAAAGGAACTATGGAGACGCGCCTGTGGCAAGAAAATACCCCAACAACCTAGGGAGTACAGTGTTCCAGACCACAAAGGACGACGACAAACAGGCGCCATCAATGGAAGACAAAGAATTCTTGAGGTTGATGGATAAGGAGCTCTTCAAGGACGAATTGGGCAGTTGGGTGGCCCCACTACCTTTCCGCTCGCCAAGAAGACGCCTCCCAAACAACAGAGACCATGCTATGTCTAGGCTCGCTTCGCTCCGCCGTAACCTACAAAGGAAACCGGAGACCAAGGAACACTTTGTGGCCTTCATGCAAAAAATCTTCCACAGTGGCCATGCAGAGTCGGCGCCCCCACTGAAAGAAGGCGAAGAATGCTGGTACCTCCCGTCATTTGGCGTCTACCACCCCCAGAAACCTGGCCAAATCCGAGTGGAATTCGATTCCAGCGCTCTGCTTCCGGGAGTCTCCCTAAACGATGTTCTCCTCCCCGGGCCGGATCTGTCAAACAGTCTTCTGGGAGTGCTGATCCGCTTCCGCAAGGAACCTATCGCCGTAACCGCAGACATTCAACAGATGTTCCACTGCTTCATTGTGCGAGAAGACAACCGTAACTACCTAAGATTCCTGTGGTACCAAGATGACGACATAGAAAAAGAAATCACGGAGTACCGCATGAAAGTACATGTCTTCGGGAACAGCCCATCACCTGCAGTGGCAGCCTACGGCCTCAGAAGAACGGCCCAAGACGGAGAAGCAGAGTTCGGGAAAGACGCCAGGAGCTTCGTCGAAAGAGACTTCTATGTGGACGACGGATTAAAATCAGTTCCCACCGAAGAAGAAGCCGTAGATCTACTCAAGAGGACACAAAAGATGTTAGCAAAGGCCAACCTAAGGTTGCACAAAATAGCTTCCAACAGTGCCACAGTGATGAAGGCGTTCCACGCAGATGATCAAGCACCAGATCTCAAGAATTTGGATCTGGGGACCGACACGCCTCCCATACAGCTGGAATCTTAAAACAGACACCTTTACGTTCCAGGTAGCCATCGAAGAAAAACCCTTCACACGTCGCGGAGTCCTGTCCACCGTTAACAGTCTCTACGACCCGCTATGATTCGTGGCTTCTGTCACTATACAAGGGAAGTCTCTCCTCAGAGAAATGTCCTTCGAAAAACAGGAATGGGACACCCCACTACCTCCAGAAAAACGGAAAGAGTGGGAAACGTGGAAACACTCCTTGAAGGCCCTCGAGCAACTTCAAATCCCACGCCCCCTATTCACCTATATCTCTCACCGCCGCACACAGCAAAGAGCTTTGCGTGTTCTCAGATGCCTCCACCAAAGCTATAGCAGCGGTGGCCTACCTAAAAACCACGGACGTGGATGGAAGTTGCCACATCAGGTTCATCCTTGGCAAAGCTAAGCTGGCGCCACAACCCGACCATACTATACCCAGACTAGAGCTGTGTGGTGCAGTGTTAGCAGTAGAACTGGCGGAGCTTATCGAGAATGAGATGGACAGCAAACCAGATGCCGTCAAACTCTACACAGATAGCAAGGTGGTGCTGGGAAACATATAAAACAAGAAGAGGAGATTCTACATATACGTAGCTAACCGTGTAGAAAGAATCAGGAAATCAACTCAACCAGAACAATGGCACCACGTGCCCACAGATCAAAATCCCGCAGATCATGCCACCAGATCAGTACCCGCATCTCAACTGCAGAATACGCCGTGGCTCACAGGACCAACGTTTCTTGCGCAGCCTGCGGAAACGCTACCAACCCCAGTTGGCAATTTTGAACTTGTGGATCCCGAAAAGGATACGGAGATAAGGCCCCCACAAGTATCCGTGGTACTCACTAATGTATCGCACAAAAACGCATTAGGATCACATCGATTCCAACGCTTCTCAAGATGGACGGCCCTTCTGCGAGCAGTAGCCCATCTCGGGCATATAGCCTCCTCCTTCCGCCAGACACCAGATGGTGAAACTACCGGCTGCCACGGCTGGCACATCTGTAAAGAGCTGCGCACCGTAGAGGAAATTACAAAGGCTAAGGAAACTGTTCTCAGTCATGTTCAAAGAGAAACGTATGCGGAAGAGATCAATTGCATTCGCGGAAAGAAGAGTGTTCACAAAAACAGTCCACTCTGGAAGTTGAATCCCTTCATCGACAACGACGGCCTCATGAGAGTAGGAGGCCGCCATTACAGAGACTATCCTTCTAATGTCTAAATCGGACTGTGATGGGGAAAAACTGGTTACCAGTGCCGTGGACTTTTAAGAGACATTGTGGTGCGTCAAGCTAACCAAGAGCTGCGCACCCACCTGGCTTCCCTTACTGGAAAGCCTGGCCAAAGGACTTTGATGCCAGTGGTACCGGCCGGTATCACGTTGCTATGGAAATATGGACCTTTGCAGTATATCGTTATGTTGTATGTATTGCACATATGTTCCACATAGCTTGTTATATAGTGGTATCTACAGATACCAGATGGGGAGTGTTATGGAACAAGAGCCACATTTCTGACTCACCCCCCTCTTTCCTTTGCAGTTTCTGCCTGTCAGATTTTATTCCCAGCTGCATTGAGTCTGCAGACACATACTGTGCCTGTGTGGCTTGCAACAATGTTGCATTCCTTGCCTGCGAGCACGACATCAGTGAGCTGCTACAGCAGTTTCTGAGATCCTTACCAGAGTGGGCTAGTCTGCCCCACCTCCTGTTTGTTCAGACATGGTCTGCCCCTAGACTATTCCTTTACCCACACTGCACCTTACTTCCTTTTTCCACCCTGGAGACAGTGAGTAAAGAACCCCTTCTCTGTTTATCCCCCTTGGTGAGGCCATCTCTTTTTACCGGTTCCTAACTAACAATCACCACTACACACCATCCACAAGTATCTGTACCCTGCTACCTTTTCCCAATAAAGTGGAGGAAATATTACAGGACTTGGAGTGATTTAAAAGGGAACTGTGTTAATGCTATCGGGAGCCATTCATACCAACGTGACCCTGGCTTCAGAATAGTCGGAGGGCGCGGAGGGAGGGGGGGCACAATGGAGGTCGGGGCTCAGGGGCACTAAGCTTGAACCTGTCAGCTCATCAATCCTGGGTCCCTGCCCTCTTTACTCACGTTCCGTTGCGTGCATCCGGATGAAGATAAGCAGATGAATGGAGGTGAAAACCGGCGCCACAGCAATCAGTCAGTCAAAGTCCAAACGGATCCGGTAATACAAAAGGCTTTAATGGTATGACACACACTAGGCAGCAGGCCACATAACCAACTCCTCCTCTACGTGTTTAACGCTATTACAGAGCTTCATCTTGGAGTAGGGGAGGTGGCATCAGAACCCAACATTTGAATAAAAAAGCCCGCAAACCGAGGCTGATTAGCCTTGTATCAGCTGTGCATAATACACAGGGAATGGCTGTGTTAGAAAAAGAATAGTTAATCAGCAGTGACATCTAATGATTCAATCCAGTACATAAAGTATCTCTGATTATATGCATACCCAAAGGATAAGACTAAGAGATTACTCTAAGACAAAAGGTATCAAAAAAACGCAGCTTAAGACACATGGGCTTAATATAAAAAAAACTAAGTAACACTTCAGAACTGGACACATGGTGAATGTGGTTAAGGAACACAGATCTAATCTTCAATTGAATGCACCAAAATAAATAAAAAATGGTAACATATTGCTCCAGACATATAAGAGAGTGTTCAAATCCTAAGGAGGGGAGGAGGTGAGGAAGGGGGAAAAAAAGGGAAAAAGGGGGGAAGGAAAAGAAAAGAAAAGGGGGATGGGGGGTGAAAGGGGAAGAGGGATCAGAGGGAAGTGACAGGATAAGGAAACAGAAAAGAGAGGATAGGGAAGAAGCAATGACAAAGACCACACTAGGAGGACTAAAGATGACAATGAATGAAAAACAAAATGAAATTAAAAGTAACTAGAAACCAACAGAATAAAATATTGCAATGAATTACAAAAAACATCTTAAATCCCAGTCTACATTCAGTCCATTGGGTTGCAGCGTATTCAATGTAAATATCCAGTGTGCTTCACGCTGGTGCAGAATTTTGACCCTATCTCCTCCACGAGAGGGCAGGGCAACCTTCTCCAGTGAACCCAAAGGGCATGAATTGAAGTGTCTAGATACCGGGTGAAATATTTCTTTATTGCGGATCAACCTAAGGTGCTCTAAAATCCTAATCTTAAGTTACCATCCTCTATGTGTCCAGTTCTGAAGTGTTACTTAGTTTTTTTTATATTAAGCCCATGTGTCTTAAGTTGTGTTTTTTTTATACCTTTTGTCTTAGAGTAATCTCTTAGTCTTATCCTTTGGGTATGCATATAATCAGAGATACTTTATGTACTGGATTGAATCATTAGATGTCACTGCTGATTAACTATTCTTTTTCTAACACAGCCATTCCCTGTATGTTATGCACAGCTGATACAAGGCTAATCAGCCTCGGTTCGCGGGCTTTTTTATTCAAATGTTGGGTTCTGATGCCACCTCCCCTACTCCAAGACGAAGCGCTGTAATAGCGTTAAACGCGTAGAGGAGGAGGTGGTGATGTAGCCTGCTGCCTAGTGTGTGTCTTTTACCATTAAAGCCTTTTGTATTACCGGATTTGTTTGGAATTTGACTGACTGATTGCTGTGGCGCCGGTATTCAGCTCATCGGGGCTTACTGAATTGCAGTAGGCTTTTTTGGCGAGAAACTGGCGATAAGTGGCTTATTGCTGCTTACTGCATGAGGCCCTTAGTGTTTTTACATTAAAATGGGTGGTGTCCCTCAAAGTACTATAGCATTAGACAAAATTTGATGAAGCAGTATTTCTCATATAATTATAGTAACTAAACAGTAATATAACAAGACACAATAATTTCTATTTTCTGAAAGTAGACAATTGGTGGAATCCTGCGACGACTCAGTCACTTTAAACAGTCAGATAAAAGTGACTATGTTGATTGTCCCTTTCTATAACAGATAACATTAAATTTTCTGTGATGCTTTTACACCAGTGTGGAGACGCATTATTACAGATATGGGTGTATCCATTATTAACAGGGGGATACTACCAAAGTCGGTGACTTCTAGCTTGTGGATATGTTTCATTGCAACCTCCCATGCTGCTGTGTGTGTGGGAGCCCATATCCATGCTGCTGTTCTGCTTTGGTATGTTTCTGAATGGTGATGTCACCATCCCGAGACATTGTGACACACAGGAGTGAAGTGGTAGCACCGAGATAGCCTTCTGTGGTAGGCTGCAATTAATCTCTGAGGTCTGATGTGAGGGATGGCATATAAGTATGAGGGGTTATAATTATTAGTAGAGGGACCCTTCTCCCTCCCACCCCTGAACACCAATAATATTTGATTCCACCTCAAGTCACAAGGGGGGAAATCGGAGTTGCAGGGGGAAGTAGGACCCTCCATTTAACAATTTCTTCCACTTTTTAAATAGATTACTAAAAGTAATTGAATTTATTTATGAATTATTTCTGCTTATCTGCACTACTAGGAAGATCAGATAAGCCAGTGCAGCTCAGCAAAAAGAAAACTAGAAATGGAAACTAAGAATTGAACTGTCCCTACAAAAGCATATCGGCTTCATTAATAGAGAAAATATGTATATGACCTGTTAACTATCATTGAGAGCTGTTAGCGATTGTCAGCAGTCATTCAAATTCATGGCTATTAATGATCTCTGGTGGCTATCACAGTTCAGTGAAAAAGCATTATAGGGTCTGCCTAGAACTTCCACATACAGTACTGTATAACCCTTTATATTCCCATCAGCAAGTTGAGTACCATTTACTATAACAAGCACCATGATTATAAACATGGGGCTACCATATTTACCCATAATCTAGCAATATTAACATCATTACAATAAAAACACATTTGCTCCACCAAGATTACAGTATACACTACCGACACACTTTATTGAAGTGTGGTCGGTACCGCAAGCCGGGAAATCTCCCGGCTTGCTAGTGGCCGCCCCTCGGCGTGCCGCGCGTCATAGACGCGCGGTCACGCGTCATCGGGAGCGTGCGCCCCCTGCACGCGTGTCCAGGGGCTCCCCGAGGGAGCCCTGGTGTCCCGCGATCGCGGGACAGCGGCAGGGGGTTCCGGGGGACCCGGCGGACCCGGCAGCGGTAGGGAGAGCGCCCCGATCGGAGGGCGCTCTTCCGCTGCTTCGGCGCGCGCCCGTCACACTCGGGCGCGCGCCAGGCTACTGCTGCGGCACAGAACGGGCAAATGCTCGAATAAACTGTGCCGCAGCAGTATCATTCATAGTGTGTTTCTTGCGAAAGGTAAGGCAGTAAGTGTATCAACAGAAGCATCTGTTGTTTGTCATTTCTGATTAAAGCTACTGATATTTTTGAAGGAATGGGAAGCATAAAATCAGGAGCAGCAACAGAAAAAGTGTCAAATTCAAAAATAGAACAATAAATAGCAAAGCTGCACACCAATGATATATAATATAATATATTTGCAACAACCGGTGCTCCTGGTTCAGGGAAAACTGCCTGCTGATCCTGAGGTAGTTAATAGAGTTGATGATACAAAGCACAATGCAGATTTTCAAAAAATATCTTTTTTGAAAATCCGCATTGTGGCCTGGATCATCAATTCTATTAAATTCAAAAATAGAACAGCACCCAAATAGTGGAATGAAAAATGGCTTTAATGAGACATACACATGCCAGTAATCTCCATTAAAAAAACTTCCCACGCGTTTCACACCGAAGTTGTGCTATGTTTAGTGCAGCTATGTCCAACACTGCACTGCTGATTTGAAGGTTCACATCTAGGAGTTGAGACGACTTTTCCCCAACTCCATGACCTGACCTACAGAAAGTGCTTGCCACGGACTCCCAACACAGACCCCCTCACGTCAAACTATTACTGAAGACAAGACTCTTTGTCAGCACAATCCAGAGCATAAGACAGCAGACATTTACACATTGTGATATTTTTTAAGGAAATATTTTTAATGTACCATTTTCAAATAATTTTCACTCTTTTCCTTTCAAGTAACAAAATGGAATGAAATGGTGCAGTTCTCAAGTATTTATTCTTGTGTTGGACTGAAAGCTAAATCAGACACCATGCTAGATATGTTTAATCTTTTGTGATTTTCGTTTTTGGTTCATGTTTTGGATCTACTGGGCATCCCATTTTTTTCCCATTTCAAGAACTTCAGCAAAAACAATTGTACATCTCTAGTAATGAGGAAGAATTACAAAGAAACACACAAGTTAAAGAGTAAAAGGATAACAAAGAGACTTTTCTATTTAGCATTATTGAAGCCATTTGCAGCTGTGGTAAGATTTGTTTCAGTAAAATAAGTAGGGCAGAAGCCAGTGTAAAAAACCTAGGAAAGTGTATGCATTAAAAGCAAATGGGAGCAATGAAACCGTATTTTGTTAAATAGTTAGATACATCAACCACTTACTTTATACTTAAAATGGGTTATAAATATTGGTAATAACATGGAATCTCAACCAATCAGATGGCTTTAATTTCCATGGGAATGCATCCCTTTAAGATGACTGTCATGATAAAGTCATGAGGTAATAGGCATTTTAATCCCTCTGGTGCTTAAGTGGTTAATGAGCTACAGTTTGAGTTTAAAATACAACAATGTGTGGTGTCTTTTCAGAAACCTGGGGCCTTCAAAAGGCCTTCATTGAAGTTGGGTGTGAAAAGTACAAAGAGTGGGTTTATTGTATGTTGACACCTTTTTACAGGTAGAGGGCAGTGTCTGGAGACTTGGGTGTAAAATATAGCACCTGTGACTACGTTCTGTTCACAGGAGGCCAAGCTTCAAAGCATTTCTTGGCAGGCGGTGTATGGATGGCCAGGGGCGTGGCTACAGAAGGTTTCAAACTGAGTGACCTTATTAAATATGAGAATATCATGAGACGTCCTCTACTGAACTTGCTAAAAGTTATATGTGTATCCGTGGAATCGAGTCGCACATAATGATTTCTGACACGTGAGGGCTAGCAGGAACTAAGAGACAGATATTAATATTTCTCTTAATTTTAGGATTACACTGTTATATTTAGTCCCATTGTGTCCACCATGGGGTGCCTGAATGTATGTACTGTATGTGTCTCACATGTGAGTAAGTATTACAGAAGTGAAGTTATGAGTACATTTAGATATGAAAAAGGAATTTTAAACGTCCTTTGGTGGGAGGTGTTTTACTCTGTTGTAAATCTGTCTATCTCACCACTGATTTACGACAGGGGCTGGGTTTAGGTTGTGTTCAATGGAAAATAATTTATTTAAGTCTGGGCAAGGATTATGAAAATCAGATGTCCACAGAGGAGTATTTGAGACCAGATACAGGATATTTAATCGTCTCTTACCAGTGACCTCTCTGGGTGGGAAATCTATGGCATTTGGTAAAGTATAGGTTTTCTTCTATGTTTTCCACTTTTATTTTAAGAAGCTGTTCTGCCTTATATTGTGACTGTATGTTTATTTTGTAATACATTTTCTGTAACCTATTTTTATATATAAAAACTGTATTTTTATATATATATTATTTTTTTTATAAGTAATGCTTTGGGCTCTGAATGAACTGATTGCACGCTCTGGGGAGAATAATTACGATTCTGACACATTTTTGGTACAACTGATTTTGGTGTGTTAAAGTGCATAGTGTTTTTCTATAATAAGCAGGGACCTGAGGCCCTGGCAAATATTAGTCTAATATCTTTTATCACATTTGCATCAGGTGGTGGCAGTGGATAGATATGATTTGCAATTGAGTAGGGGTTAATATTAACTCGCTCCGTGCAGAGGAGAAACGGAGTTGGCTAGAGTAGCCATGTGTATTAACCCTGGTTGCATATCTAAGTCACGTGCTCACTTGTGTGCTGTTCGTGGCAGTGGTATATTGGGACAGCTTGAGGAGAGATACAACTCATTTGAGGGACCTTTGCAGAGGTGAAGAGTGGGGCAGCTTGCGGGTTGTGTATTGATCCTTGATCCTGTAGAGGAGATATTGTCCATTTAACGGACCATTGCAGAGGTGAAGAGTGGGGGTGCTTGCGAGCGTCAGTATTAACCCTTGTCCCATATGCAGGTCACGTGCCGTACATGACAAATGTGGATAGTTATGAATTGCAATTGAATAGGGGTTAATATTAACTCGCTGGTTCCTTGCAGAGGAGAAAGGTGGGGTGGCTAGAGTAGCTGTGTGTAGTAACCCTGGTTGCATATCTAAGTAACGTGCTCACCTGTCTGCTGTTCGTGGCGGTGGTATACTGGGATGGCTTGAGGAGAGATACAACTCATTTGAGGGACCTTTTGCGGTGGTGAAGAGTGGGGCAGCTTGTGGGTTCTGTATTGATATTTGCGAGCGCCAGTATTAACCCTTGTCCCGTATGCAAGTCGCGTGCCAGCTGGGTGTCGTAAGTGACAATGACATCATACATTTTGCCAAACAAGGTCAAAATCAATGATGTCATAAAAAAAGAGGGAATCACATGGTACATCAACCAACCCGATTGGTTAATTGTATTATGCAACCTCATTACAGGTGTTGTGCGATGGCTCAGGCATCTGCAAAAAGCCTGGGTCCTCGCAGAACACATGAAATTACAGAAGAGGATTAATTCAGTGGCTGAAGATATAAAGAAGAAAAGAAGATAGAAGAAAATACTTACAAAAGAACTCTTCAATCAACAGAGGATCGAGGGCTTCATGGCAAATTGAGGGTCTGACATTGCATGACAATTTTTTTATTGCTGGCCATTGGGCTTTGGATTTATTTTTATGTTTTTTTTTAATGATTAGGAATGAACCCTTTATTGGATTTGTTTAGTGGAACTTCCACCCTGAAGATGAGCATGGCCTTTGTCCCGTGGGGTAAATAACCTAATTTCTTTGCAGGTTACTATTGATTGCCAATGTGACTATCTACAGTAGGTCCCCATTGAGAGGGCCTAGGTAGCCACTTTGACAATAAATGACTTTATGTTTACAATTTTTTTTTTAATATATATCTATGTTTTTTCTTTTTAATGGCCAAAAGCCCTATTAACCATATTTGGCTAATAGGGCTATTGGCCATAGTCAAAAGGGGGGATTTAGGTTTGTTAGTGGGGTGGGTGATCAGTGATGGGTGTAGTTTCCCTGTGGATGATGATTAGGCCCCTCAGGGGTTGGTGGTAGCAATTAACCTCTTGTTTGCCTTAGCGTTTTTTAAAGCTTGCAGTGCCATGGTATACCACTGAGGCCTGTGGTATACCTTGGCATAAAAAGGGTTAATGCAATGTTTGTCTACCATACGGTTCTGTAATAATTGATATCACAGAAGCCTTTGGTAAAATTATTTGTAATGCAATGAGGTAATTAACGAGATATTAACGGTCGCTGTAATTCCCGCACCGCATCAAGTAAAAAATATTGATGACTTGAGATCATAAAATTGCAGTATTATGCAAGGATACGCTGTTTTTGCCAGGGGCAATATTAACTCTTATTTTAACGAGTTTGCCTACTTCCGTCCTATGAGCTTTAATCAACAAGATTTTTCCGTTATTTACTTACAATTACAGAGAAAACTAGAAATGTGCAAAACTTCTGCACAAGTTTTTCTGCACAAATTTTGCAAAGTTGTCAACATTGACAAATATTCGTCAACCTTTAAAAATGAATTATTTATTATAAACCTTGATTAGAAAATTACACCTTTCAGCAAATTTGTTTTATAATTATTTACTAAAAACACCATAAATAGGGCGCCAATACAAATAAATATACTATAAGCCTATAGGAATTTGAGTTGATAGTGAGTGGTACTTTGGTGTTGTGTCTATGGATGGATGTCTACAAAGCTGCATAAGGCAAACTGTATTGCAGGCAGCTAATGCATGATGATGACGAGGGGAAAATGTACACAGTGACAGTGAGTGAAAGGGTCCTCATGAACAACCAGGTCTTAACTTATCTTAGTTGGCAAGGGCACTTGCCAACTGCCCTTTGGGTCCTGGACTATTTTTTACTCACTACGTAATTGTCCACTCCAGTGAGAGGAGGACTGAGGAAGAGGGATGGAGGCTGAACATCCTAAATAACAGGCCTCTCAATGCTCAAGCCTCTTCTGTGTGCAAGCATAGTACAGTAGGGCAAGTCAGAATGGCCCTGAGCCCAGCACTCAACACTATTATACAGTAGTGCCTTTGAAAGAACCATTATATTCCTTCAGCACTGCAGACAGAGATGGATGGTAAACTGCCACCAGCAGCACCTCCAGTATATATGCTCATTTTGGTGTGAATGTGGGAAGAAATACAAACAAAGCCTGTGTAGTCATTACTCAATCTTGATATGGACATTGTATGTGACTTGTGAAAATGTTGATTGTTTTTTTGAAGGGAAGTGAAGACTGATACTAATAGAAGAAAAGGTTCAATCATGAGGAAGTTGGAGAGCATTAGGTACACCAAGGGCTAAGTGAGTATGCCAGGGCAACATGACGAGGGCATTGGTGTAAAAAAATGAACGGTGATGGATTAATGAGGAAAGTCTGTGAAGTTCGTGGTCAAGTGATTGGTAATATCAGTAATTGGTAATATCCGTAATAGGCGAAGCAAAATAAAGATGGCACAGAATATATATATATATTTATGCAGTATTAATTTATATACAGTATACTGTATATAGGACGGCAACAAACATTCTTAAAATTTTGAGCTGAGGGGTAAATTTATACTATTTGGTATGCTCAGTGCTTCCTTTATTTTCTTGATACAACATATTGCTAAACAGTTGTCATGTTAGTGTGAACTGTAATTTTGTTATGACTTTAATTATTTTAATTTTAAAGCATTCACATTGTTATATTTCAACTGGTTCTTTGTAGTTTAAATACAGAGCCATATGACTGTAGTAAGGATCTCTAACATTGTTGTGTGGAATCTCTAACATATTAGTTGTGATTGTATTTACGAATCTGAAAATATTGTATTCATATATCTAATGCAAAACCCATTGTGATACAACTGTATTATTGAACATCAGATGTTGCTCTATGATGCATTAAGCAAGCTGTTATGAAGCTGCTTCAGAGTTATAGTGTATTATTCAATTATATCTATTTGCCATGGTGACCGGCAGCATCCATCCAATGAACTATACAAAGCAGACATATGTTTATGCTCTTAAAATTCTGAATAATTACAAGTTTGGAACACAACAACTACAGCGGAACATTAGCAAACCACTGACCCTCATTCTTTTCTGAGGTTGATGAACATTTCAATGCCCAGCTTGGACAATCTCCATAGTCATTTTGGTTCATGTACATTTTTCAATTCAGTGAAAAGTCATATATAATGTTAATTAAGCTGATATTATGTTGTATTAATTACCTGGCTGTGCAGTAAATGCTGTATGTATAAATAAATATCAACATGACCAGAAATGTAGTTAGGTGGAAGAACATATATTTATTGTATTCCTCAGTAAATATTAAAACCAACAACAACAAAGGCCAACTACTTGGAATGCACAGTCCCCTGGTAGTACTTGGAGACGTATTCATAATACACAGATAATATACTATTCATAATGATAAGGACACAATACACTTACAATGAATATCTGTTGCTAGCTGCAAAAGCTACATTTGGTATTCACAATAGCAAATATAGTTAGCACCAAACAAGCACTACAGCGTAATATTATTTAAGGCTTTTCATATAAGGGAAGATAGAGGAAAGGATATTAAAATACCTTTTCATATTATTTTCACATATTGCACTGACAGTATATATAAATTAATTATCGGTTAGTTTTAAGCACAAGGATATACAGGCAGCATAGTAACAGAACTCAACCAAGCAAAAATAATTTCATCTCTCTACTTTTGGTGCACGCATGTTAAATATTCATGATTGAATCTTCATGAAGTAACAACAAACTAAGTAAAACAAAATTAATGTAGTACTTAGAAACAGATATATGGTTAAACATAAACACAATGGTTACATCATTCTGTCACAATTTCAATTCATATAAATACTGCACAACCCTTAAATTCCAGATTATATTTTTAACGGTTTGCAAATAAAGACTAATCAAGCAGCTATTGATATTGCATAATTCAATGCACATCAAATGTGAATAATTGCGATAATTAGAAAATACCTTTTTTGTCCTTTCCATGTAATCCAATATAAAACTATATTCAGGAACTCCTGTAGAATATCTCTCTTCAGATTGCTTTTTTTTTCTCATTATGAGGCCGAGCTGATCCTTATTTTTATCCTGCTGACAAACTGTCTCTGTATAAACTATTTCTTGTACAGTATATCCCAGGCCTTTTTGTATATCAGGGTGGAGGTAGCTAGAAGACTGAATGACTGCAGGCTATGCATTATCTCTGTCATCCAACTGTTCCTTAGTTTTAATTTAGCTTCCTTATTCTCAAGAAAAGGGAAAATGATGACCCGTGTAATAGCCTACAAATTGCTAGTTTTCCTTCTTAATCCAGCTGCGTTAAAGAAGGGGGGTTATTGCTATAGAAAAAAATCTGACCATAGAAATAATGACTGCAGTCCAGCTTTCTCCTATACCTCTCTCTTTCTCGCGCTCTCCCTCTGTACGAGGCCCCAGCTGATTCAGCCTGCATCCATCCATACATAAATCATTCCCCTTATTCTATTGGTTACATGGTACATGGCAAGTATTGATTTTTTCCTTTGCTGTAGAACCCATGCTTTTTTTTTGTAAGACTAAAGAAACAAGTAGAATTTCTATGAAGAAATGGTTGTCAGATCTACAAATAAAAGTTAAAAACTGAGTGTTTGTTTACTTAACCCTTAAGCTCAAGACGACTTTTAAGGACATAGTATTATACATTACCATGTGTCATAATTTTTTTTTTTTTTTTAATTCTTCCCTTACGTTTGAGGCAAAATTTACATAAAATCAATATTTTAGGATGTAATGAGCATCTGAGAAAGGCACTGCAGTTCTCTATGGATGTACACTGCCTACATGTGGGTCATATAAAAACAACTAAACTCCAGTCCTTTTTTTTTCTTTATCTGTTTCATATCATCTAGTTTTATTGACATTACTTATTTGCCATGTAGTGATGTGCAAATGTCTCGCAATTCAATTCACAAACATTTTTTGGTAATTTTAAACTTGGGCAAATCGACTTGGTGCTGGGCTGGAGCAGTGTGAAGGATGACAGAGGGAGCCTCATCCCACTTGGAGGGCGGTGGATGGGTTAGAGGGAACCAGCAGGTCTTACTTCACTCTGTTATGCACTTTGTATATCTTGGGGGGGTGGGA
The DNA here is from genome assembly GCF_040206685.1 of Ascaphus truei. Lineage (NCBI taxonomy): Eukaryota > Metazoa > Chordata > Amphibia > Anura > Ascaphidae > Ascaphus > Ascaphus truei. The sequence goes on along the minus strand of NC_134486.1, from coordinate 94,783,130 downwards.
AAAGCATATGTCTCTTACACTCCACTCCCTCTTGGTGCAGAAATCACCCTCACTGTGAGACCAAGTTGTCTCTGGTGTGCAGTTTACATCGGTGGGTTCAACAGAATGGAGGACCCCAGCAGTGCTCCTAGGATTTTACTCCCAATTTCCAGAGGAGTCTGATCCCTGGATTCCCCCATCTGGCCCCTCATGATGCCTCTCCTATCCTCCTCTCCTTAGGCTCTGTTACCCCCATCACTTTAGTTTTATTGTACTAGTTCTGGGGTTTCTAGTGAACTCACTTCTGTTTCATATAATACATTTTATTTTTCCTAGTTCTCTGTCTCTCTATGTTTGTCATCTTTTTTTTCTCTCTCACCCTCTCCTCCCTACCCCCTTCCAATTCCCCCTCTACCTGTGTGTGACTCTCTCTCCATTCCCGCTCGGCCTCTCCTCTTGGGTCCAGGCCTAGTCTGCGGATTATCTCAGTTTAGGGGGTTTAGGGGTTTCAGCAATGCTGATACCCACTCCACTTACTCCATTTCCTACTGTCTCCAAGCATACCATTTAGATTGTAAGCTCTGTGTGTCAGGAATCAATTTCCCTATTGTGCGTTTGATACAGTTATTATATTAGAACTCTGTATACTAATGTCAGTTCAGTAAAGCGGTCTGCACGTTATTGGTGAAATATAGAGTTAGGGTGATCCTGGGAGTTGAGGAAGAGAGACCTTTGGGGTGTGAAGGGCCATGGAGGCATATGTGGAGAGGGGTCCTTGATCATCAGATAAGACTCATTTATGATGCTAAAATTGTTTGTTTTGGCAATAAAATAATTATCTGGATGATCGTATGTGGTTCCTGAATCATCATATGACAGAGGGTAAGATCACATAATTAACTGCAGGCTAGCCAAAGAGAAAATGATCCCCATATTGTGTGGTTCCAGCAGTGAGTCAGCCATGGTAATTGAAACTACAATATTAAAACAAAAAAAAATGAGATTTTATGACTCGTGTAGGCTCCAGGGAATATATAGAGGGTCTCCGGGTGGTGAAACTGTTTTTGTAAGTGTAACATGGTAAGTCCCTTCTACCTGTCTCTCCTACCTATCACGTCAGACCTAAGCAGTCTGGGCAGACAGGATAATCAGTGGGCTTTTGACCCCCCTCCTGCTCCTTTTTGAGTGACAGAAGGTGGTGGTGACTCATGGCCTGGTAACAGCCTATCTGGTATAGGTACAGACCTTGAGCCCGCCCCTTCTGGTTCCTCTGAAGGGAAGATCCAAGTTAGTGAGTAAGTCTGTTCCCCTCCTCCTTAGGAGGTGGATGTGGGTTCCGTCTCTCCCGGCTGGGAGGGAGAGGCTAGCCAGGCCTATAAGATCTAAAGGCTCCAGACTCAAGAGCATGCATCATCCAGAAGCCTGGAATCTTCTGAGACCATTTACCCGCTGTTATAACATCTATGCAGTGATGCAATAAAGTCCCTGTTCTATTATATACCTGCCTGGACTGAATCAGTGGGGAGGTGTATGAGAGATGTGCTTCAGATGGAGACTGCCTTTGGTACTGCCAATTCCACTGAAGCTGGAAGCGCTGACACCGGACAAGATGACATCACAAGCTTGTCCTGATCTTCACTACACCGCAGATCCACTCAGCTCTCCTGAACCAACAGGTATGCCTCAGCACCACATAGAGACAGTAACTAGCCGTGTACAGTATCTCCCGGGGAGGGGGGGGGGGGGTTACGTGTGCTTCATAAGCACCAGGATTTCTTCCTCAGGATGACATTACTGGGAAGCCAAGACCAGTGAATCAGGGATCTGGAGGGTAAGGTTGCCCTCATATTCAAGTATAGAAGGGGAAGGATATCAACAGGCCTTCCTTCCATGGCATGAGTTTAATAAAAAGTCCTGGTGTTTGCGCATGTCTCATAAATATCATTCAGTGATACACAGGGTTGCCACCTTCTACTGAAGGCCAACCCAGAGGAAATGTAAAAAAAAATTCCCTTATGTGGTGCGGATGCGTCTCCCGGCATCCTCCTGCAACTCCCCCTCCAACTGCATGAACATGGCTGCACTGTGTCAAATGATGCTGCATTGCCATGACAACAGGACACTACTTGATGTTATGACACTACGCGGCTTCACGTTGCCATGACGTGACGCCACATAGCATCATGATGTCATGTAGCGTCCCGTTGTCATGGCAACGCGGTGTAATTTGACGCCGCACAGCCATGCTCAGTGCAGTTGGAGGGGGAATTACAGGAGAATGCGGAGATGCCACCGCAGCACGTCACACCCCGCCGTCACCCGGAGATTGACAAGCTAAACCCGTAGCCCGGAGGTAAGTGCCTGAAACCCGGAGTCTCGGGGTCAAACCCGGAGAGTTGTCAACCCTGGTGATAGATGACACAATACAAACACAGATATATCCTGAGCCTCCTTTACAGAGATTAGGAATATACCTGGACTATGATGAGGCTGGGCAGCTGTCCTTTTGTAAACTGTGTGACCCTATCAGACACTTAAACACCTTCCCTTCTTTGCAATACAGTGTTAACTCCTACCCATGATGAGCAATATTCTACTGATGTATTGGTTCTCCAGCAAAAGTCCGAAAACATATTTTTTTTGCTTTCAAACACCTCAATAAAGGGATTAAAGGTGCAACTTGAAATACACATTTTAACATTTCAATTGCCCACTTAGCTCATTTTTAAAGCAGCTGGCATTTGCCATAAGGAATAGTGCCAATAATTCTCGCTGTGCCTTATTCACAGATTTCTAGGTGGTTTACATGTATCTAGTAAAATTGACCTTTTTGCAGTGTTTCTTTGCTGTACAGATATTATTTGTGGTATTAACATTGAAACTGTGCATTGTTGCTGAATATCTGCTAACTTAACCTTTGCTTTGCAGAGGGACGCTGGTGGAACTCGGGTTAAGGATTTTTGTTGTCTTACGCCTGTGTCATTATATACTGTATACTGTAGTTGTGAGGCTGATTTTTGTTTTTTTTACAGTGGATAAAATATACCACATCTCACCATGTCTATAATCTCATTTAGTAAATCAGTTCACAATATTTCTAGGTGTCTGAATTTTGTAAATAAATGTGTGGTTACCAAGATTGAACTCTACCACAGAATTTTTTTATCTTAGGATGGACTTCATTTTAGAGGCACGTTGGGTTAAACATATGTAGCCCCTTTCTCTATCTCTAAAGGAAATACATGGACGACTATGCGTGCTGCTGTACCTGTATGCTCACAGGAGGCCTAAGTCTCCGCTTCTGTGAGCCTGGGGTGAGCTCTATCTCCGTGCGTGCAGCGCCTCCACCTATGCGGGATCCCAGCGTTGGCGGGATAACCTCTCACAAGAACCAATATAACAGTAGTAAACAACACACCACTCAATATATATATAACAGAGCTATACTGTACACAATATATTACACACACTACTAGGCCGCAACAATATAAGGCTGTGACCCCAAACAATGAGTGTCCCCAAAGTACTGAGGGTGCGGTGGCACCAATAACCCCGGTGTCCGTTCCAGCAATCCCACCCAAATGTGAGGTAGCGCTAACCCCTGTGAATGTCTGTGCACGTTGGGTACCTGCCTGGGTATTCCAGTACCCAGGTACAACGTGTGCGTTGGAGTAGGTCCCATGCAGTGGGACCTCCGACAACAATTCCCCTATCTTCTAAGGGTCACGATCCTCTTCGTGGGGTGAGCTGAAGCAGGAGTGTCTCACCCAAGTGTCCTGGATTACTACGGCCTCGTCCCAGGCGTAGCACCGGCGTAGCACTAGTACTATAGAAAAGAGTCCCTGTCTGGGGCCTTCCCTATAGCAAGGAACTTAGATTGGCTCAGGGGCTAGCTGGGGCCTAGGGGCAAGGTCTGGGCCTAGTCCAGGAAGCACTGCTCCCTGGACACTACCTTCTTCCTTCGCTCCTCCGTCAGGACTGACTCGCATGCTCTCCGTACACGGAGGATATTCGGTCCTTCTCACCGCCAGAATCCCATTGGCTGGGACAGTCCATTTGGCAATCCCTCCCTCTGAGGATTCTGGGACATGTAGTCCCACTACTGTATATACAGAGCCACCCCAAGATGGCCGCCATACTCCCGATACTGCGCATGCGCGCCTCGCCGCACTGCATATGTGCGCCTTGCATACATGGCCACCCCTACACTCCTGATCACGCGGAGCTCCGGTCGGACCACCTAACAGTTTTCCCTCTTACCAGAGGTAAGGAGGGGACTCTGCAACACATATAATTGACATCTCTGCAGTGCTGGTGGTGGCAGACCAGGTCACTGATAATGTTGAGTTACACTCACACAACCAGGTATACAGCTATAGTTGAATGATATTTTTAAAGTGCATCTATAATGCTGATAGAAGTGCTAGTATTGTAATTTACTAGCCAGCTGCTCATCTCTCTTGAATGTAGTTTTAATGTTAATTTTAATAACATAGTTTTGAAGTAAGGTGTCTCCACAGCCAAACCACATTATTTCAGCCGCGAGGACACCCTGCTTCCCGAGTTACAGACCCTGGTATGGGATGCCAGTATCCCCCGCAAAGTTTAAATGACCTGGTCACGTGGAGATTTAAACAATGCGTGGAGATAACAGCACCCCATACCGAGGCCTGTACCTGGGGAAGCAGTGGGTCCCAGAGGCTGAAATGAATGCGGTTCAGCTCCGGAGACCTGCAGCTTCAAAACTATATTATTAAAATGAACATTAAAACAGTAGTAAGCGTTAGCCGCTAAGGTAATGAAGTGGTAAACTAGAGTACCTGGTTTGATGGGGTAGAGGGGTGGATGAAGGGGGTTGTTGCCCTGGAGTTGGTGTTTAGGCGTTTAGGCCTTATGGCGGGGTTAATCCCTTGTAACCGCTAAGGTAATGAAGGGTTTAACTTCTACTCTAACCCAGTGTGCGCAAACTGGGGTGCGCGCCCCCCTGAGGGGGCGCAAGATTGTTTAGGTGGGGTGCAGGAGGGGGGCAGCAAAACCTGGTGTCTGCGGGACAGCAGATGCCAAAACATGCTGCGTGTGGGCGCACGGAGAGGCACACAGGTGGGCGCACGGACAGGCAGGGGGATGGGCGGACGGGCGGTGCTGGCGGCCAACATCATGGTGCATGCGGGGGCTGCGGAGGTACGCCTCAGCGCAGTGACATCAAACGTGCTACAGGTCTGTCCGGCTCCGTGGAGTGATTGATGTTCCAGCTGCAACTGCATGCTTTTCTGCGGCTGCTGTGTCTGCTGCTGGGGGAGAGTGGAGAGGGGAGGGAAGTTCTGGCGGGGAAGGAGGTGGTTCCCCTTTCAGACCAATGAGCTGCACACCCAGTGGTAGCAGGGCCTTCCAGCCCCAGGAGGAGCCAGAGCAGGCCCCTGCCTCATGATCACCTATCCCCAAGGAGCTTCAGAAGGACGAAGAGGAGATCAACGGAGCGCCTCCCCCCCAGGCTAGACGGAGGGATGAAGGTCAGACAGAAATGGCAGAATTGAGGGGCTTGGGAGGAGGATGAGTTTTGGGGGGCTGAGGGTTATTCTTTGGGTCAGGAGGGGTCAGTTGGGAGTGTTGATCAGTAGGTCAGTAGGTCAGATCCATCAGTACCCCCCTTGAGTTTGGATTGGGGATCCCTGATCCCTCGGCAACATTTGAAATGGAAATAAATAAATAATACATAATACTGGTAGATAGGAGTGGATGACACTAGGGAAAGCAAATGGGAGAAGGAAAAAATGGAGGGGAAGGGAAAAAAAAGGCGGGGAGAATGAAGGAAGGGAGGTAGCAAAGAGGTGGATGAATGCCACCTCAAATGGATTGCCTTTGTGCACCAGAAAAAAACATATTACCAAATGCCAGAAAACAATAAAATAAACAGTGATCCAATACTAGTATACTGCCTGCGCGCACACAGGCGATTTGTGAACTTGGCTGCAGGAGATTGTAGACGCATGGCGGGCGCGTCACAAAGCTGCTTCATCCTCATTGACTGAACCAGCTCACATGCGCTGACGTCATGTGATTTTGATTACATCAGGCAGGGGAGGCCCGAGAAATGTCATGGATGAAAAGGGGGGCTCGGCATAAAAAGTTTGCTCACCTCTGCTCTAACCCTCCCGGGAGACCTATACACCCACCCTGGGCAACTACAAGTGTCACCCACCCACTAGCAAAATCCAAGCACTTCCTGATATTTAACCCCTTGATTACCTTGGCATTTAGCCACTAAGGTAAAGAAGATGGCTGTAATTTAATTTTTATTACCTAGGATTGAATCCGGGTGTCTGAAATGAAGTGGATCAGCGCCGGACACCACCGGATTCAATCCTATGCAGTAAAAATAAAATACTCCGTCAGATGCAAATCTCGATTCCGATCTCCCCACTCTTTAGGTGGCGATAAAATAATGCAAGTGTTTAACCCACGATCTGCATCGGAGCTCGGTGAATAGTAGTTAATGGCAAAAAGAATACAGCATTTTTCAGCTACCGCACGACTTATTAACTTTCTCTTTGAGTTCCTTTTTTATATCTCTTCTGAACTGGAAGTTCATTGTCGTCTACTAGAAAGAGACGGGGGGCAGGGGAAGTGAGCCTTCTGCAGTTGGATTGTTGTGATTGTGATTCACTGACAGCGTCATTATTGTACTTGCTGTGACCTATGATCATGACTTTGAGTACTTGTAGTAACAGAATCATCATCCCCACCAATAGTACCACTTTAAACTGATTTAACTTTATCAGATTCATCACCACCAATGCCACCACCACCCCCACGACTTCCACCAAAACTAAGTCCATCTCTTCTTCCCCCACCTCTATGTCTAGCTTCCAAATATTTATTCAAAAAACTGTGGGGCCTATTCAGGTAGCTTCGATAAAATCACTGCCATTTTGAACGTTTTGGCATGACGTGCTTCACGGTCTGACATTTGTGTTATCACGCTATTCAGAAAGAGTTATCGCAAGTCAGATACCGTTCATTAGGAAAATGCCATACAGCTCGACTAAGGCTGCGGTCCCAGTAACTACTACAGCGCACGCCTCGGCGTGCACTGTGCAATCAAGCCCCGCCCCCCAGTCAGGCCGGTCTCAGTTCCTACCTTGTCGCGCACCTTTCCCCAGCGGTGCGCGACAGGTTTTCAGGCAGGCAGGGGAATTTGAGATTAGCATTTGCGACGGAGGCGTGGCCACGCCCACGCCGGCGGTTCAGCCAATGAGGGCAAACCAGCCGTGGGACGTCATGGCCACACCCCTGCAAACCCACTGCCACGCCCCCTCCCATCGCAAACCTTCCCTCAGACCGCCGATCGCGGTGGAAAGCTGTGCACGCGCCGCCCCCCCGCCAGGCGCTCGTGCCACAGTGAAGACTGGGGACTCACCATTAGCAGTGTCTTTATCTTTTTCTAAGTTCTGCCCCTGCTATCTGCCTGCAGTCTGTAAGAGCTGCACAGAGGGTAATTGCACAAAGAGCTGCATCTCCCTGCACAGCTCCTACAGACAATCACAGTTTTTATTTTAATTAGACTGTAAGCTCCTCGGGGCAGGGACTCCTCTTCCTTAATGTTACTTTTATGTCTAAAGCACTTATTCCCATGATCTGTTATTTATATTATCTGTTATTTATTTGATTACCATATGTATTACTACTGTGAAGCTCTATGTACATTAATGGCGCTATATAAATAAATAAAGACATACAATTGAAGCAGGGCATCTCCGAAGCTGAACCGCATTAACCCTTTGCGGTCCAATTAATTTTCATTAAGTGCGCCAATAGGTGTAATTTCATTTTCGGAAATAAAAACCACAAACAGATTTTTATGTTTGCACGCAAACACAGAGCACACACTCACTACTCACAGCACACACTCACTACTCACTGCACACACGCATGCACTCACTGCACACATGCACGCACTCATTAAACACACTCACTACTCACAGCACACACGCACACACTCACTGCATGCACGCACTCACTAATCACTACTCACTGTACATACTCACTACTCACAGCACACATGCACACACTCACTGCACACACGCACACACGCACACACTCCCTAGTGACTACTCACTGCACACACTCACTACTCACAGCACACACTCACTACTCACAGCACACATGCACGCACTAACTGCACACACGCATGCACTCACTACTCACTGCACACACTCACTACTCACAGCATACACGCACACACACTGCACACACGCACTTACTGCACACACACACTCACTGCACGCACACACTCACTACTCACTGCACACACGCACTCACTACTCACTGCACACACACACACTCACTGCACACGCATGCACTAACTGCATGCACGCACACACGCACGCACTCACTGCACACACACACGCACTCACTGCACAAACACACACTCACTGCACATGCACTCAAGACTCACTGCACACACTCACTCACTACTCACTGCACACGCTCACTACTCAGAGCACACAGGCACGCACTCAATACACACATGCAAGCACTCACTGCAAACACACACGCACTCACTTCTCACTGCACACACGTACACATGCACTCACGCACTCACTACTCACTGTACACACGCACGCACTCACTACTCACTGCACACACACACTCACTCACTCATTACTCACTGCACACACGCACTCACTACTCACTACTCACTGCACACACTCACTACTCACAGCACACACACACTCACTGAACACATGCACGCACTCACTCACACACTCACTACTCAGTGCACACATGCACTCACTCACTACTCACTGCACACACGCACACACTGCACACACACACGCACTCACTACTCACTACTCACTGCACACACGCACGCACTCACTCACTACTCACTGCACACACGCACGCACTCACTACTCACTGCACACATGCACGCACACACTCTCACTGCACGCACACACTCACTGCACACACACACTCACTGCACACTGACACAACCCCACCCCTCCCCACCCCCCTCCTTACCCCCCTACCTCCCTACCTCCGGTATCAGCTGCTGGGAGTCATCGTGGGGCTGCCTGCGGGGATCAGTGCCAGGCTGCCGGTGGCGATCGGTGCAGGGTTGCGGGGGTGGTCAGATCGGCGCAGGGCTGGAAGGGTGGTCGGATCGGCGCGGGGCTGGAGGGGTCGTCGGATCGGCACAGGGCTCGGGTGGTGGTCGGATCGGCGCAGGGCTGGGGGTGTGGTTGCATCGGCGCAGGGCTGGGGTGGTAGTCGGATCGGCGCAGGCCTTTGGGGTTGGGCGGATCGGCGCAGGCCTTTGGCGGTGGGCGGACTGGCACAGGCCATTGGGGGTGGGCGGATCGGCGCAGGGCTTTGTGGGTGGGCGGGGCAGGGGTCGGCGCAGGGGGGGAGCATCAGTGCGGTGCAAGGGGAATGTGGGGGATGTGCTGACGGCGCCTCATGCCTCACTCCACACTCCACATCTTCCCCTCCCTCCTCCCTCCTCCTGATCCGACATTGGACCGTAACTGGCAAAATATTAGGGTCGGATATATTCCGACATTGGACCGGAAAGGGTTAATTTCAGCCCCGGGGACCCCCTGAGTCCCGAGTAACAGGCCCCAGTACGGGGTTCCGGTATCTCCGCAAAGTTTCAATTTCCCGGTCACGGGACCTTATGGCCCAACATAGAATCACCATCAGCTTTGATCAGTACATACAAACTGCCAGCGACATCAGAGTAGGCACACTTAGCCCGAGGCACGACTCTCTGGCGTATCAAGTTATAGCCTCAGTTTATTCTCTTTGTCAAACTTATTATGTGGTCAAATTGTAGCAAATTGTAGCAGCAGTGTTTGGAACTGCCACCTCCCCCAGGACACGAGCATTGTGATGTCAGCGTGCACCACCTGATGTACGTTTCACGTCACGCTTTCTCAGAGATCTGTTTTTTGTTGTTGATGTAACAGTGTTTCCCCCACCCGGTCGCAGATAGAGGTCATTACAGGGTGTATGATGCATATACCTGCTGGCAACAGAAGGGCTGAGTTGTGCACCGATGGTAATCGGAACACAGGAACAGGCTTCTGGGGTTCATACCCCACATATCTCTTTAGCAGTGCAGTGCCTCCATCTGCCGTAGGCTCCAGGAACTGAATGTGATCTCCCATGGTAGAATTTATTACCTCTCCCCCCGGTAGGGTCACGCACCAGGCAGGAGGTATATTGCTAACAGGAATGGGTTTATTATTATACTCTGCAGTAACAGGAACAAGGCAGGATCTGCCCAATACAGTCTCTCAGGATTTACCGGATGATGGTCCCTGGACTGCCACTACAGGTCAAGAGCACCCGCAGCCATCCTAACTCTTCCCCACCTCTCTAGCAGAGGCAGAGGTATGGTTCACACTCACTCTTCCCCGGAGGGAAGAGCACATGGGAAGGCCCCAATGTCAGGCTGCCAGTTGTGTGACCTGCCTTCCTCAGAGGGGAAGGAACAACACCCAACTTTAGGGTGCTCCTGCCCTTAAGTTAGCCAGGAGGCAGGCACCCCGTTGTCCCAGCTACAACCGAATGTACCACTCTCTGCTGTCAATCAAGTGCAGTACCAAAGGTGAGGGGAAACCCCCATACCAACTACTGGCAACCTGATAGTACCAGGGTTTACTGCCAGCCCATTGGGCAGAATAGTAGTCAGGGATGACCCTGCTACACAAACATTTGGCATGCTCAGTAGCACTCCTTTTGACACACATATATATATATATATATATATATATATATATATATATATATACCCTATTTCCTCGATTCTAAGACACACCTTTTTTCCGATTTTCACATGCTGAAATTGGGAGCGTCTTAGAATCGATGTATTAAACATTTTTTTTTTAAGTGTCTACAGTACTAACCCGCTCTTTTCACTTACCATGTTCAGGAGAGGTCCCATGTCATGGCGGATGAAGCGGGCAGTGGTAGGAGAGGTTCCACGTCTGCAGATGGTTGAAGATCGATAGCGGACGGGAGTGCGGCGGCGGCAGGACAGGTCCCAATTCTGCAGGTGAATGAAGATAAGACGACAGCGCACAGGCGTGCGGTGGCGACGGCAGGAGATCATAATAGCAAGAGAACTGAGCAGGAGCAAAGCAACATAGGGGAACGGCTTTGGAGGTGCACACTGTAACCGGAAGTCAGACACCGGAAGTCAACTTCCGGTGTTACAGGGTGCACCTCCCAAGCCGTTCCCCTATGTCGCTTTGCTCCTGCTCAGCTCTCCTGCTATTATGATCTCCTGCCACGCCTCCACCGCACGCCTGCCCACTGTCTTCTTATCTTTATTCACCTGCAGACTTGGGACCTGTCCTGCCACCGCACACCCGCCGTACATCTTCAACCATCTGCCGACGTGGAACCTCTCATGCCGCCGCCCGCTTCATCCTCCGCTGACATGGGACCACTCCTGAAACATAGGTGAAAAATTAATTTTCCTCGATTGTAAGGGCCAAATCGATGGTGCGTTTTACAATCGATGGCGTCTAACAATCGAGGAAATACGGTGTATATATATATATATATGATGATGTGGGTGTTGGTGTTTGAGCTTGCTAGGAATGTGTGTGTTAATTCAATTTCTAACTGGCAACAGTTGTTTGGATGTAGGTAGCACCTCCTCCCAGAGCTCACCCCTCCATACCTTTTTAACACAGAAGGTTTTCTCATTTTACTGTATGTACAGGACCTACTATGGTTATTTCCCCTCATACAGACGTAAAAGGGAAGGTTGAAGAATTTCAAGCAAATTTGCTGGAGGGCTCATATTTCTTACCAGAATCTTGAAAGAAAGAGATTTAAAGGAAATAGAGAGCAAAAGAAAAGTATACCAAAATAAACAAATAGTATTCTAAGGGATAATTCTCCTGCATCTCCCCCTGCAACTCTGGTCAACATGGCTGTGCGGCGTCAAATGGCGCCGTGCTGCCATGACAATGGGACACTACGGGACATCACAGCGTCATGGCAACGTGACACCATAAGGCTTCCCGTTGTTACATTTATCTCCGAGATATCCTCAGTAGAATGTGGCAACCCTAGTCATACTAAGGTTTAGTTTATTTTTTTGTCTTCCACTTCTATTTGTAATAGTCTTCCTATACTGAAAGGAACAAACAATATAAAGTCCCCAGCGCTAAAGTCCAAGATACCGTGATCTTATAGGCAGCTGCTTATTGTTACCTAGCTGCTTAATTCACAGTATTTTTGTTACTCACCGTTTGTTGCACTAGCAATTTTCATTGTTTCAGCACATTTAGCACATACTGTTAGCACCCATCATTTTAGTGTAGGTTAGCGCTTTTGGAGGGGTTATCATTTTTGTTTTGTTCTATACTGAAAGGAGATTGAATGATTTACTAAAACTAAGGATAAAAATGATTAGCACTAAAATATAACCAAACAACTAGGAATGAAGAGAACCGTAAACAAACCGTCTTAAAGAATAACTTTCAAATACATTTGGAAATGTATTACACGTGCATTGTTTGATATAGTTGCATATGAACATATCTGTTTCGTTTATAAATGTCAGAAACTGTTTATGTAGTATAACAGGTTTGGAAAATAATTGATACTGTATTATGGAGAGCAGTGTGCTGGAGAAGGAGGAAGAGAGAGTGATTGTGGATTCTACTTTGGCAAGCACTGGCCTGTTAAAGTTCAGATTGACATTGATTGGCTGCAATGAATTAGCTTGCTGGAGTACAGTATGGGAGACAGAAAGGAAAGTTTGAAGTGACAAATGCATCACGCGACAAATCCTGGTTTTAACTTTATTTTTTATTTCCTTCGTTTTCTTTTTAATTCCCATGTTAAATATTGCGTTTCTTTTCTATTTTTCTGTTGCTTTATTTTTAATAGTTTTGTCCAGTGGTATTACAATGTATTATGAATAATTTTTTTAGGAAAATGATTACAGTTTGACAACCCTCAATAAATGAATGTTTATTATAATGCATAAAAAGTGGAGGCAAGTAATAATGACCTGTTCTAGATAAATATTACAAGGTGTGACTTCACTGCACTCACATTTCTTCATATTGTGCTCTTTTTTTTAGATATCAAGATAATAATCAAGAATAATAATAATTTAAAAAAAGGCTTGCTAACGTCATTCTTTGTGCCCAGCAGGAAATAAACTTTGCTTGGTACTGAAGCAGCAGCAGCCGCCACAAAATCTAGACAATTATACAATATTTCTGTATTTTGCTTAGCAACCAATAATCTACCTTTTATATAATGCTTTTCTGCAAGTAACCAAGTAACTGGCTGTGACAATTACCAAAGTGCTGGTCCACAATACTGCGTGCCCATTATCTCTAGTCAGATGAAAGAGGAATACATGACATGACAGGTAACAAAGACTAGGAACACATCTTAATGTTTTATTTAACAGTCAAAGAAGTCACAGTTGTAAGACTCATAATTTTGATTTAGAGTTCATACACCACGACATTGGAAAAATATAGCGTATATGTTAAATATTGGAAGAAAATTGTAATTTGTATGTTCCAGGATAATTGTAGATTTAATACTTATTCCATAAAGCTTGGAAACAATGACTACATACAGTAGTATCACACCAATGACTAAATTCAATAAATACAGTATATGTTGTGTAGAAACATCAAATCACAGTGTATATCCCGCTATATCTTACTATACTATTTATTTATATTTATTTATTTATAAAATATTTTACCAGGAAGTAATACATTGAGCGTTACCTCTCGTTTTCAAGTATGTCCTGGGCACAGAGTAAAACAAATAATACATGGTTACAAGTACAGTTACATAAATGAACAAGGTATACATTATATACAGAGACATTGCGTGCACAGTTAAAGAAAATATATATTATGAGCGTATGAAACAGTTACAGACCAGATTAAAGTGTGAGACAGCCTTAGATTTGAAAGAACTTAAGCTTGTGGTGGATATGAGAGTCTCTGGTAGGTTGTTCCAGTTTTGGGGTGCACGGAAGGCGAAGGAGGAACGTCCGGATACTTTGTTGAGCCTTGGGACCATGAATAGTCTTTTGGAGTCTGATCTCAGGTGATAGGTGCTGTATGTGGTAGGGGCGAAGAGCTTGTTCAGGTAGCTGGGTAGCTTGCCCAGAAAGTATTTGAGGGTGAGACAGGAAAGGTGAACTTTGCGCCTAGACTCTAGTGATGACCAATCTAGTTCTTTGAGCATTTCGCAGTGATGTGTGTTATAGTTGCATTGGAGAACAAAACGACAAATTGAATTGTAGAGGGTGTCAAGTTTGCTAAGGTGGGTTTGAGGAGCCGAGCCATATACTATGTCTCCATAGTCAATAATTGGCATTAGCATCTGCTGTGCAATACGCTTTCTTACCAGGAGACTTAGGGAGGATTTGTTCCTGTAAAGTACCCCTAGTTTGGCATAGGTCTTGGTTGTCAGGGTATCAATGTGCATCCCGAATGTTAAGTGGGAGTCAACCCATAAGCCCAGGTATTTAAAACTAGTGACAGGTGTTAGGGTGGTGTTAGCGTTGGTTCTAATCAGGAGCTCAGTCACTGGAATCTTTACAAATTTAGTCTTGGTCCCAAATACCATTGTTACAGTCTTGTCAGTGTTTAAAAACAGTTTGTTTTGGGAAATCCAGTTTTCGAGTCTCAAAAGGTCAGACTGAAGTATGTGTTGAAGGTCAGAGAGGCTATGGCTGTGTGCATATAGGATTGTGTCATCTGCATACATGTGTATTGAGGCTTCCTTACAAGCTGTGGAAAGATCATTAATGAACACTGAGAAGAGTAGGGGCCCCAGAACAGAGCCTTGCGGGACACCACAGGTGATATCCAGGGGGTTGGAGTTAGAGCCTGAGATGGACACATGTTGGGATCTTCCTGATAGGTAGGACTGAAACCAGTTTAAAGCATGTTTCCCTATTCCAGAGCTCTGGAGTTTGTTAAGCAGGATAACATGATCAACTGTGTCATAAAGCCTTTGCAAAATCTAGGAATACTGCACCAGTGAGTTGTCCCCGTTCCATTCCACACTGGATTTCATTGCAAACTTTTAGCAGGGTAGTTATGGTGGAGTGTTTGGGACGAAACCCAGACTGGAATTGGCTAGGGAAATTTGTCTTGGTGTAGAAATCGCTTAATTGGGAGTGGACACATTTTTCCATTACTTTGGATAGAATTGGGAGAAGTGAGATTGGCCTGTAGTTTGAGACAGTGTTTTTGTCCCCACTTTTGAAGATTGGGACAACTCTGGCAGTTTTCCAGGTCTTAGGGATATGGCCTGCAGACAGGATAGAGTTGACTATGAACGCAATTGGTTTGGCAATGTCTGGGGCAACAAGTCGTAGGAACCTAGATTGTAGTAAGTCGGGTCCACATTGGCTGCTTAGTTTTAGTTTGAGGAGCGCTTGTGTAATCTCCTCTTCAGATACTGGGCTAAATTGAAAATTGTGGGCAGTGTTGGGAGGGAGTGGGACTGTAGGGATACTCCCATGCGGTATAATTATATAATTTATGTTTTTATGTTTATGTTTTTATGTTTATTTGCTTTATAAAAGATCATCTACTTGTATTTCTTGGTGACATAATATGAAGCCTGGAAAGACCCACACAGCAGATAATACACTACATTAAAAAACAGTGTTTGATAAGAAAGAAAAAAACAAATAACATAGGATTGAGCAAGCAAGAAAGGAAAAAATAAGTGTAAATTATCTAGCAGTATGGGGCCTATTCAGGTAGCTTTGATATTATTACTACAACATCAAACGTGTTTACATGTTAATACCACACGAGTAAGTGAAGAGGGGAACCTTGCTCTATGAGGGAACCTCTCAAAAAGTTTATACCGCACAGTATGAAATTTGTGTAAAAACGGTATTCAGTAAGATATACAGTATTGCATGTTAGATACTGTTTGTTACAAAAAGGACATACCACACGAGTTTGTAGTTGCTTTACAAGCGAAATTAACATCACGGTCGATTTTACTCCAGCAGTCTGGAAGAGCTTTACAGAGAGAAGCTGCATCTCCTGACACAGCTCTTTCAAGCGATCACCCTGTTTTTTTTAGTATTGAAGCATGGGGTCTCTGCAGTGGAACCACATTAATTTCAGGTCTGGGGACACCCTGCACAGGCATCCGTATTGAGTGCCAGTGTCTCCTGCAAGTTTAAATGTCCTGCGTCACGGTCCACGTGACTGGGACATGTACATTTCCGGGAGATACTGCAACTCATAAGGGAGGCCTAAACACATACCCTGGGGCAACTACATCCTTCACTGACCCCCCTCTACCACCAACAACGCCCCCCACCAACATCACACATGAATGGGTAAAAGCAAATATGGCTAATAGCATTTTTAGAATGATTCTTACGACATCCAGGGGGAGCATACTGTATGGGAGAGAGAAAAAACAGTGACACAGAAAATATAAGTGCAGACGTAGGAACACAATGGGAGTAAAGAGATAGTACTCTTGGCCCTATGCCCAGCCGACTCACAGGAAAGAAGATTTCAGAAAGCGTTGAGATATAATATCCCACGGATGTTTGATGAGTGTGTCCCCTCCAATATCACAGAGATGGTATAAGCTCCAACCAATGCAAAAAAGATAAGAAGGACTACATAGCACAGATCAATTAAATAAAAATAATTTCTTTATGATAAAGTATAAAAAAACGCACTTATAATAGTGCCAATAAAAACAGGCATGTATCACTTTATAAGTGAACCACAGAACAGATCGCAGGGTCTCTCACCACCTCTCGCAACGTGTAGGATCACCACCATCAACTGTAGGGAATCTCCCGTCTCTCGTGTCCTATGCCGGTGTCTGTAATCAGCAGGGGAGTTCTCTGTATGAATTATCTGTGTCCTTCGTCTCGGCGTGCCTGTGCAATCACAGGCTGTTCGAGCACGTCACTGACGTCACGCTGCTGGTTGTTTGGAGTACGGATCCTCTGTGTGGCCAAAATTCACTCAACGCGTTTCGCCCAGTCTGCACTGTTAGCGGCTTCGTCAGGACGCTTTGCAAAATCTTCTTTCCTGTGAGTAGGCTGGGCATAGGGCATTGGGCCAAGAGTACTATCTCTTTACTCCCATTGTGTTCCTACATCTGCACTTATATTTTCTGTGTCGCTGTTTTTTTCTCTCTCCCATATGCTCTCCCTGGATGTCGTAAGAATCATTCTTCTGTTCTGGAACCCGTGAAGGCAGGTCCCACCGGAGGGTTTGAGCTGGGATTTCAGATCATATTACATTTATTTAATCACTTTATCACTTATAGATACATTGTTATTTCCACTTTTAATATTATTCACTTTTGGGGTATATTGCGCCTATAATATCACTGTTATGTACTCATAATAGCACTTTTACCCATTAAAAAATACAATACTGTATATTACAATAAAATAAAATACCAATTACAATACTTAAAAAAATACCTCTAGCCTTTTAATCCATTGATTGTCACTGTAGTTATCTATGCCCTCAACTGAGGCACAGATAGCCACATTGGCAATCAATGGGATATTATAAAAAATCTACGTGTTTCTTACCTTTGCTTGGATGAATGGTCATCCACCTCAGCCAAATGTGGCACCAATCAACTCTTGACACTTGAAGCAATGATCCTCAGCTTTAAGTACAGCATGATGCGCAGAAGTCCATGATCCTCTGTTGCTTGAAGTGGAGTCACTGGAGAACCTTCTGATGCCTTCTTTTTTTGGATGATGTGACATCACCTTAAAGGGAGGGAAGCATAAGGTACCTGAGTGGTTTTGCTTCCCTCCCTTTTAGGTGACGCCCCATCACCCAAAAAAAGGAAGGCATCAGATGGTACATCCACCAATCGGATTAGTGATGTACCATGTTATTCTATCAAGTTTAGTAGAGAAGTCATTCCCTGCAAAATCTAGTACCTAGGCACATGGTAAATCCACCAATCGGATTGGTCGATGTACCTTGTGTCTGTCAAATGTGACGTCACAGACAGGAAGAAGACAACGTGTCAACATCTGGTGAACCTGTTTTAAAAAAGAGAGAAGAAGATAAGATCTACTCATTGGTCACTGGTGACTCCTCTTGAAGCAACAGAGGATCATGCACTTCTGCACATCTTGCTATACTTTAAGCTGAGGATCATTGCATTGTGGGTTAAGAGCAAGGGTAAAAAACACTTTAATTGATTATAGGATGCTCATTAATTGCTAATGTGGCTATCTGTGCCCCCGTTGAGAGCATAGACAACCACAGTGACAATCAATGGATTTATTGCCTAGTGTTGGATTTTATTTTATTGTAATGTGTATATATTTTTATTGTGTATATTTAATTTTTTTGCAGCACACGGCAAAAGTGCTACAGTATTAGCTATATTTGGCTATTTGTATTAACAGCTAAGGTAATTAAGGGGTTCAACCCTCCCGCTACTCTCCTGGGAGGCCTAGCTACCCACCCCGGGGCAACTGTAGCCTTCACCCACCCCCTCTATTACCATCAAACCAGTTACTGCTATATAACCCCTTAATTACTTTAGCGGTTAGCCACTAAGGTAATGAAGCTCAGCTCTAATTTTATTTTTATTATATAGGATTGAGGCAGGGGGTCTCCGAAGCTGAAATTAATATGGGTCAGTTCCGGAGACCACCCTTTAGGTGATGGAAACAAAATAATTGTGTATAAGACGTGATTTGCATCTGGTAGCTACCTGTATAGCAGTTAAGTAAATAGCAAAAAGTTTGATTTCAAGCATTTTTTGAGCTACCGCATGGCTTATAAGAGCAAGAGGGATAACGATCGTTATAAAACATTTACGAGTGATTTTGACATGTCATCACAGCTTTCTGAATAGCTAAACATGCAAAATCGCTTTTAAAGTGCACTTAACAAGCATTAAGTCACTTTTCAAAGCTACCTGAATAGGTCCCTAAAGCTAAGTCCTCGGTGGTGACTGTAGCACATGCGCCTGGCATCCTGGGATCGCATGCACAGCTTAAAACCGCGATCTGCGGTCTGTAGGGAGCAATTG
Organism: Ascaphus truei; assembly: GCF_040206685.1. Classification (NCBI taxonomy): domain Eukaryota; kingdom Metazoa; phylum Chordata; class Amphibia; order Anura; family Ascaphidae; genus Ascaphus; species Ascaphus truei. The sequence continues at coordinate 94,764,074 of NC_134486.1, read as the reverse complement.
GAGGTGTGGGGGGCATGGTCAAAATGGATGGGGGAGCGCATCATCAGGCACAACACAAAGCACAGCCCAGCAGCTCAAAGCATTGTGCTCCCATTGGTCCAAGCTATCTGCCCTGCTATTGGCTTCCAGCACACCACGTGACCGCGTCGCCGCAAGGGAAGACAATTGTGTTGTCTCCCCTGCTAGCTGACGCGCCACCGAACTGCGTGATCCAACATGTGAGAACACACTGGGGCCTGCCTGATTGAGGTTAGTGTCTACTGTGCAGTGCCGCCATAACCACCGGGGACTTAGCCTAAGAGTACAGCTTACTCATTTTATTTGTTGTACTCTACTTTCTACTAGATCACTCTTTATTTCAGGTTATGCACCCGTTTTCATTTCACTCTGAAGCAAAAAATATTTGAGCTACTATGACTCAGTCGCATCAAGCCCTTTTCACATGTCATATATTACCGTGTAGCTTGCTCTGTCCATTTTGTTCTTTCTTGCTAGTGGAATATATTCAGACACTTTTATATATAAATGGTGTACAATCTGCTAGTGGGCTCAATGTACAGTTGTTGCAGGCTTTACATTTTTGGCAAAGACATAGAACTCAATTGCCTCTTTTATAAGCAAATTATAAATAGGAAAATAACAACATATATTAATATAATTAATAGTATTAGTATATTTCTTGAAATGTGTTATTCACCATATAAAGTACCCCAGTGGCAATCCTTTATAAAAATCTAATGAGTGTTGAGCGTACCTAAATTGAGAATGTCAAATTTCCATAAGTACATAAATATCAAGAGCAAATTAATTCTGATACCAGCTAATGTGTTTCAGCAAATAACACTATATTCAGCATGCTGTGAAATGTATTTACTGTGGTGCCGACGAGTATTCTAAAACAAATCTGGGGCAATCACCAACAAGACCCAGGTACATGCTGGGTACATCCTGGCTACATGCTCGATACATGCTGCAATATTTCAGTGACATTTCTGCAGACAGACTAATGGCCCATCGGATTAACAGTGGGGGTCCTGGCAGTCCCATTCAAACTGAATGGGACTGCCAGGGACCCTTGCTGTGTTAATTCGATGGGCCTTTAGTCTCTGCAGAAATGTCACTGAAATGTTGCAGCATGTACCCAGCATGAACCCAGCATGTACCTGGGTCTTGTTGGTGATAGCCCCAGATTTTCCAAGGCAAGTTTAAGGCAAGTTTTAGAATACTCGTCGGCGCACCTTTATTTTCCATATCTAACATGACGGAAAGCATCAGGCTTTGGGCACACTTGACCAACAATATCTGAAACACAGTGAAAACTGTAGAAGGAGATCTCCCAAAATATGAATATTATTGTCATTAATTTGAGTGAGTGACATCCTTTTTCCTGCAGTCCATTTTACAATATATATACAAGAAAGTGTATTACTACAGTCCAAAGCACACATATTGTTTCATCAGTTTAAAAAACATGCCATAATCAAAAAACATTTGTTATCATGTAAACAAATTATAAAGGATTTCTCTATAAACAATGTATCCGTCATTAAAGCATGACATCAGTATGGTAGCATTAAAACCCACCATCACTAAATTCCATAAATACCGATTTGTTAACAATATTGCTCTATAATATAAAACGTTGTTACACCTTATACAACTGGTATTACATTTATTGTTAATTTGACATATGGAGGACCGTAAAAAATACACCTTGGATCATGGTATTCAGTTGTAAAACATGGATGGCAAGAATAAACACATGATACTCTATAGTACAGGCACTTATCTGTGGCTGCTGCCTCCGTGCTGACGCCCTCCTTCTTCTGAATCGCAGCGTCAAATGACGCTGCAGCCGTCAAATGATGCTGCAGCCGTCACCAACGTGATGTTGCACGGCGTCGCGTTACCATAGTAACACAACGTCATTCGATGCCACGACACCACGTTGTCATGGTAACTAGACGACGTATGACGTCGCGTTGGTGACGTCTGTGGCGTCATTTGATGCTGCAATTCAGAAGGAGAAGGAGGGTATTATGTCTAAGTGTTAGTACTGAACGATCTTTCTTTATTGCTGCTGACAGGTAGTCATTTTTCTGGTTACTTCAGACTTCTGCGTGTCCGTCTATTTCCTGATGTTACTCTGACTGTCTCTTTCTCTCTACTTCCTGGGTCAGAAGTCAGAGTGGTGACATTACAGCATCACATGACAGTGACCAGGAAGTACCCAATACATCACATCTCCTCCCCTTCTCATAAACACTTGACATAGAACATAAACAAAAAATAACCAACAATAATAACAGTATCTATCTATATAAACCAACTATCTAAAGTTTCAAGTTAATCTTCCCCCGAGTAGGTCTCTGAAAACTCTTCTCCTCGTCATCTCACACTCTTTCTATCGGACCTCATTTTTCGATGTGGTTTGCTGAAAGAATGGATCCGCTCTTCCATTTACAGTCGCTCAGGATGTCACCGCTCCCGGTGCCAGTCGTGGTGCTACTTCCTCTCTGGGGTCATCCTCCTGGTGCTCATCCCGTACTCCTGGATCCATCACTGCATCTGCTGCCTGTACTTGCTCCTCTTGCCTCGGGGCCAGTTGCAAGACCGGTTGCTTCACTGCCAAGTTCTCTGGCACTTAGTATTCTGGGTCATACCACACGCCACTCTAAATATCTGTCTGCCTGGGTCAGTTGGCCTGTTGTGAGGAACAGTTCACTGTAGGCCCGAATCTGATTTGATCCATGTGGTGTCTGGTGGAAAGGCCATCTTCTCTGGTCACTACATACATTTTTGGTCTCAAAATTCTTGTAACTGTAGCGGCCTTCCATCTATGGGTGGTGCCATACATCCATACCCATACCGCTTTCCCTGGGACAAAGGATTCGGAGTTAGAGCTCAGTTGCATGTGACTTTGTTCACGGAATACAGTGTCTTCCACCGTGTGTGGTTTGAGAAGATCAAGATTGGTTCGTGGCTTATGTACTAGTTGCATGGGTTGTTGTTCTGTACGCCAGTAAAAAGGTCTCTAAATTGTCTGTCAATCGTGAATTTGTGGTCTTTATGGCTTCTAATGAGTTCTTGAAGGTTTGAACCTTTCGTCCTGCCATTCATGGCCAGGTGGTGTGGTGTAAATGTTCGGTGGATAATGCAAAACTCTTTTTAAAACTTTTATAACTCTTGCGCCGTGAACTGCGGTCCATTGTCTGACACTAACTCTAGGGGATAACCGAACATTGCAAACAGTCTTTGTAATGCTTTGATCGTGGCAGCTGTTGTAACTGACTTCATTTTCACCACCTCTGGCCATTTGGAGTACGATGCACCGTCTATTGACCTAGCAAAATCAATGTGATGCGGTGCCATGGGGTGGTTGGCTACACCCATGGTTGGACTGTCCATCTCGGTAGTTGCCTCGCTGACTGCGCACATCCTGGGCACCCGGTGACAAAGCTTTTGGTGTCTTGATCAATACCTGCCCACCATATGTGTCCCTGGGGTTGCTGCTTCATACAGACCATGCTGGGATGTCCATTATGTAGTAGTTGCAATGCTTGCGACTGCAGGCTGTGTGTAACAACCACTCTCTCTTCCCACATGAGGCAATGATCCCTTGTGGTCACTTCTAGATGGTGAAGTTTATATGGCCACAAGTTGGACGCTACGGTTTGAGGAATCATCCCTGTACAAATTGCATAATGGTGCAGAGCGTGTCATCCATCTGTGTTTCCTTAGCGAGTAACTGCGAGGTCAATGTATTCGTAGTCGCATAGTGGCAACGTTGCTGAATTTTGTTTTTTTCTTGAAGTGGTAGTCGGGACATAGCATCCGAATTAGCGTACTTATCGTGTGAGCTGTATTTTATACTGTATGTCTATGCTCCCAAAAAGAGGGCATACCTTTGTAGGTGAGCAGCTGTCGTTGTAGTTATACCCTTTTTGGGGGTAAAGTCACGACCGTACACATTCAAGTGGAATTTCTTTATAGCCCACACTATAACTAGGGCCTCTTTACCAATCTGAGAATAGTTGCGTTCGGGCACGGAGAAGGAACGAGACACAAAAGTGATTGGTTTCTCTGTGCCATTGTCCATCAGATGAGAAAGTACTGCCTCAAGACCATATGGTGAAGCGCCACATGCTAACCCTACCGGTGTACGGTGGTCACAATGGACCAATACCTGAGATGTCAGAATCCTGCGTTTTGAGGTTTCGAAAGCCTCCTGACGCGTCGGTGTACAGTTCCATTTTGTTGTTGTTTCCAATAATCTGTTCAAGGGGTACAGAATGTGCGCTAGATTAGACAAGAATCTATTATAATAGTTCAGTAGTCCCAAGAAGGAACGAAGTTGTGAGACATCCTTGGGTGTGGGAGCCTTCACTAATGTGTCCACCTTGTCTTCCGTTGTGGAGCCGTTCTTCATCCACTACATGTGCGCAAACCTCTAATTTGGCACAAAAAAACTTGCATTTTTGCAGATTTGCCTTTAGCCCATTGTCCATTAAGCATTGTAGAACCAGCTCGACATTGTGGCGATGCTCCTCGTCAGTGCGCCTGGTGATCAACATATCATCGAGCATACACTGAGTATATGGTATGCCAGCTAATATTTCCTCCATTTTATGCTGCCAAATTGCAGGTGTTGGGGCAATCCCAAAAACCATTTGGTTACACTGGAATTGTCTTTTGTGTGTGTTGATCTTGAGATATTTACTGGAATCAGTGTGAACCTCCATTTGCAGGTATGTCTGCTGGAAATCGATTTTCGAAAATTCTTAATTTCTTGGAAGGGGATACTAGTCATCAAAAATCTCCACATATGGGCAGCTCGCCATTCTTTTTCTTTACTGGCACAATTGGCATTGCCCATGCGCTATGTTTTACCTTGGAGATGATCCCTAACTCCTCCAAACGCTTTAGCTCTGTTTCCACTGTTCCTTGAAAAATGTTGGGGTTGCCCCTTCTCTTAAATTCAATTGAACGGAATACCCTTAACTTTGCCCAAGTCACAATCAAAAATGGTGCTATACTTATGTCGTAGATGTTTAATCCATAGCCCAAACTGGTCTATGTTTTGTTCACATGACAGGAGTTGACTTGAATGTCTGGCATTCCAAGAGCCCATATCCAGTCCGGTCCAAATAGGATGCACTCCCCATTCTAAGACATATAGTGGAAGCCTTTCTGTTTTCCCTTTATATGTGACATGTACTGTCATGCAGCTAAGCGGCTTTAAAAGTTGCATGGAGTAAGTCTGTAGTCTGATTTTTGTGGGCTTTGGTTTGTTAGTTGTAACTTGCGCTAGTGGGGTAGAGTGATCACAGACACTGCAGCCCCAGTATCCAGATTCATGCACCGCCTTTTTCCTTCACATTACACCTGTACTTCCATGCCCATTGGTTGATGTCTGAGGGGGTATATGGAGAGTAGTTCCAATCGCTCGTCTCCGTTCGAGCTGGACGATGAATCTGGGAGGTCCACTTTATAAGTTTGTCTGCCTCCGCCTACTTTTCCTGGCGGCATGTATGTGGTGCACGGCAAACACGCCGTAAATGTCTCTGGCGTCATGAGTAGTTCGTTGTCGAATGGGATGAGGGAGCGGGAAACGTTATATGCAAAAAATCAGTCAGAGAAATATAGAGTTGCATAGTATGATTGTCTCTGATATCGTCATACTCTGCAACAGATGTGACTGTCACTCACATTTGGCCGTGTGAGTGTATATTTGTATGATCCTTGTATGATCCTTTTCCAACACCCTATTCTAACATTTCATTTGTTTTATCAACATCTAACTCATTATCATTATTATCATTCTGTTTTTTATGTGCGCTCGCTGTTATCTTGTGTACATCTTTCATTCGAAGATCCAGGGAAGGTTCTCCTTCAGCTGAGCAGCAGCGACAGTTTGGGCCAGTATAATTTCTAATACTTTCGGCCTCTCACTGCCGTTCACCCATTATCATATAACTGCGTATCTCACGCCCTGTTATATTTTATTTGCACATCTAGGTAGCGCCCCAGTGTCCCCACTTTCTATGTACAGTATGACCTTGGGTCACTCTAGCTTGAGCGGGTTCCTCTTTTATCCTTTGTTTCCATTTTCTCCTAGTAGTACAAACAGCCAGATAAGCACCCCAATGCAACTGATCCAGCCCACAGTTCGTGAAGCACTTGAAAAGGTGAACAAATTTCACCACACCCATGACAAAGCTTAGTGCTGAATGACAATTTAATATGAAGAAAGAAAGGTTGGGACGGCGGTGCAGCTGCCTTGAAAGGAGAAGTGAAGACCGGACTGCTGGCTTCAAGGTACAATTTTTTATATTGGAGGCACATTAAAAGGCACATTAAAAGTAACAAGAGCAAGCTCTTACGCGTTTCGTGCGTTGCAACACATTTTATCAAAGAAACGCGTAAGAGGTTGCTCTTGCTACTTTTAATGTGCCTCCAATAAATTGTTTTGTACCTTGATGCCAGCAGTCCGGTCTTCACTTCTCCTTTCAAGGCAGCTGCACCGCTGTCCCAACATTTCTTTCTTCATATTGAATCTACCTGGTAGGAGCGCGCCGACAGCACCCGGAGTGCCACAGCGCAATGAGTGAGTAACCATTTCATGGACATTACATACACTCTGGCTTTGTGTTTAGCTATATGCTATAAGCTACAATAACACCTTTGCAAAGTTCATCCAAGATCTACCTGATACAAGGCTATTGAACAAGCATAGACGTGGTGTTTTTCAAGTGGTCACAACAAAGGACATTACTCCAATGGGTTAATCAAGCTGTTTTTTTGAAAGAAGGATCAAGAATTATTTGTGTGTTACATACTATACACCTATATACACGGACATATCTGGCTAGCATCTCAGGGGGTACATTCTCCCAATCTTTCCTGAATGACAATTTAGCAAAAATGCTTGCTATGGACATGTTGCCATTCACATTTGTTGAATCTCAGAGGTTGAGATCACTTATGCAATGAGCGGAGCCCTGTTAGACCATCGCACGCAGATCATATTTCTCTAACAAGGCACTTCCTGAACTGTACAGCAAAGTTGCATCAGTGGTTGAGACCCTTGCACATTCAAAGGGAAGTAGTGTACATCTCACTACTGACATGTGTTTTAGTGGTCATGGAGGCGATTACTATGTGACCGTCACTGCTCACTGGGTGTTTTCTATCATCGTTTTTTTTATCCCAATGCTTGGCTTGTGTACTTTAATATATGAAAATCTGATTCCTAAACCAGTTACTGTTCTATCTTTCAGTAACACACTGGTGGGAGGGAAGACCCAAAAAACAATGACATACTCCTTTTTATTAACATGTTGATCACAATAATTAATAATAAACTGAGAACACTATGTCAGCACTCTTTGCTTGAAGTCCTATATCATTGAGGTAATGTAAGGAATCCGCTCCGCAGTTTACTGGTTGCCTTACCTTGCAGACCGGTGCAGTCCTGGAGCACCTCTCCTGATGTTTGCTGCAGCCTGGATTCACTCACCAAAGCTATACACACTCCCTCTGGTATCTACTGCAGCTGTGCAGCCTATCACTGCAACCTACACTTGCATTCATTCATTGGAACAGTACCTTCACACCCCCCTCCGGGGATTGGCCCGCTGGCCTTTAAGTATTGTCTTCCCGTAATGCTCCCTGCCAAGCATAGTCCTAACTGGATGTCTACTGTTTTGCCACAAGCCCTCGCTTGTTCTCCTATGCTGATACCAGGTTCCGCCCTGCGTCCTTCAGCTTCCTTCAAGCCGCTTGTTCTCCTATGCTGATACCAGGTTCCGCCCTGCGTCCTTCAGCTCCCTTCAAGCCGCTTGTTCTCCTATGTTGATACGGAGGTTCCGCCCTGCGTCCTTCAGCTTCCTTCAAGCTCCCGCTTGTTCTCCTGCGCTGAAGCAAAGGTATCCCCTATGTCTTCAGCTTCCTGCTTTCCTGCACTGAGGAAAAGGTATCCCCCGCGCTCTTCAGTCTCCTGATTCCTGCACTGTAGCAGAGGTTTCCCTGTGGATCTTCAGCTTCCTGGTTCCTGGGGCCTACTCTTTCCCTAATCTAGAGAGGCCGTGTCCTGGTTCCTGCGCTGTTACAGAGGATTCCCCAGCTGCTCAGGACTCTTGCGCTGTAGCACTGGTGCACCCGTGCAGCAAAGCGGTGTGCTATTCTGGTCTGCCTACCATCTCCTGTGACCAGTACCATGGGCCATGGTCGTCGCTCGCGCAGAGGCCAACCCCGCGCTCCTAAGCTGAAGCGGGGCTCTCCTGACTACCTGTTGCCGAACTCTTGCCTGAACAATGTTTATCCTGATATCTCCTGTCCTGACCCTAGCTTGTACAACGACGACGCTGTCTTCTCCTTTCCTGATCCTGCTACGTTTGACAACGAACTGCGCAATCCGGATCAGCCTGCGCGGTCTAATGTCGGTGCTTTTACAACCCCACCTCAGCCTCGCGGTCTGACCCTGGTTTGTGGCGAGCAGAACCCTGACAGGTAAGCCTTGTGGCTTCAAAATTGGACAGGGACTGGCTTCTTTCCACTGTCACTGATGTCAGTGGCTTGTGTGTTCAACCACCACAAGCAATGCAACCCCCATCATCATCAATCCTCGCCATCAATATTTTTCTCATTGCAAATCCAAAATTGTCGAAAGTGGCATCATCAATGAGTTTAGTTGTATTTTTGGACTGACCATCTTGTGGGGGCCATCATTACATAACATATAGTTCTCTGACCGATGTTGTGTTTATGTATGTGTAACCCCCCTTCTGTGGGTTTACTAGAGTAATACAATGGGTTAATGGTGAGCAGTAGATACTAAGTTCCACCCTGTGGTGACACAGAGGTACTGTTTCACAGGAGTTGTTAACATCTGTAGTGAATCTCAACCACCCCAGTGTACATCTGCATTGCCTCAAAGGCGGACAACTTGATGGGGCTCCCCAAGGGCTGTTCCCCTCCTCACAGGACCAGCGTGCTAAGGGTTAACACTTGCTTGTACTTTGTGGAACATCAACCCCACCCAATGAAATGTTAATGAGCCAAGAGGACACAAATGACTTTGTTTTCACAGCTGTATTGAATCTCAACCACCCCAGTCAACATCTGCATTGCCCCAAAGGCAGATAGTCTTTGGCACAGCAGAAGGGCAGCTAAAGGGTGTGAGCCATTTGCTGCCGTTCGCTGATGCTTGGTGACGTTAAAGCTACTCTATTTCAATCTGAAACTCGTAAGCCCTCTATCCCCTGTACCCAGTTTTCCAACTCTATCTGTCCATAAAATGTCTGTGAATTGACTGCATAATGGTTCTTTTAATGGAACCATGTATTTTTATAACTCTGTGCCCAGGACATACTTGAAAACGAGAGGTAACTCTCAATGTATTACTTTCTGGTAAAACATTTTTATAAATAAATAAATACAAAAGGAGAGAGGGTTCCAGAAGTTAGGTTCCCGCATGGCAGGAGGAGAGGAGACTTGGGGAGTAGAGGTAGGAGATATGTTCCCACAGTTAAAGTAGAGATCAAGCCCCTTTTATTGTGTTTCAGTTAGGGAAAGTGCCATATCTGTTAGGATCCGATAGCATGTCCCAAAGAGTGAATGTAGACATGCCACAGTAGGCAAAGCAGAGAAGGCTCCATGATGTCAGGGGATAAACTCTACAAACGGATCCCCATCTACAGTAGTTATTACACCTGAGGAGGTGGCAGTTCCACAACAGGACTGGAGAGTAATAATAGCATTCACAGAACAGGCCAGGATCCCAGCAGGGGCACGCAGTAAAATGGACCATAAGGATGTTGTTAAAAAGGGGGCTCGGTCCACAAGATGACGTTACAAATACAGTATAGTAACAAGAGAATGCATCTCCCGTGAATGTTGAGTGAGTAGCAAGTGAAGAACTGTATCAAGAGTGATAGCGGTATGGATGAAATAAAGTACAACTAAGCCAATGTGATTGTATATGCGAATGAAGTGTTCCCATGCCTGGGAACATGAATAACAATTGCTGTTATACCATAAAAGCTTCTGGCACCCATTTTTAAAAACACCCAGCTAACCACCACTAGCACACGGAAACAAAGTAAATCAAGGGTGTTGTGGACATACACCAATACGCTGATGTAAACTCCCTAGGAGCCAGACAGAGAGAGTTACATATGTCCTAAACCACAGTTACTGTCTCTATGTCTCAGTAATGCACAAGGTGCAGGGCAGACCCAGGAACATACTACTTTTACCTTTTTATTCTGTTCTCACTTCTCAATAATTAATATTTATAACACTGCGAAAAACACTCTTGTTTGGAAAGTTATACAGTACGCATGAACCACTGATCCAGCCACATCTGCCACTCCCTGCATTCATACTGTATGTATATGGTTGCTAAAAATATATTTATATATATATATATATATATATATTAAATAATGACTTGGTGGAATTCCAGAAGTCTCTTCGTCTCAACATAGGAAGACAAAAATATGAAATAAACTCATAAAAGGTTATGTTATTGCTATTCTATAATATTATTTACATGCATACGCTTTGTCCATAAATGCTTGGATCACTCCAGAGCAAATAGGTGCATTTCCGGCATTCTCATCTTTCATCGTAGTATCAAGGTACTTGCTCCAGTTATTGCTCTGTGTGTGCCTGCCTGCAATTTGGGGACTATAAATGGGAGGAGGTAAGCAGGAGTTATGTGTGATATATATTGTAGTGGGATCTACTATATAAAATCCTGTATCTCTATTCATCATTATTTTTACATTTTCTGTGGGCTGTTCTATAGTGCGCTTGTTTGCTACGCTGTGCGTGCGCGGCAGTTTTAGTTGGCTGAGGTTAGTCAGCCTTTTTATAATGGTGCCGCGCGCGCACAGCAGTGTGCGTGGAACCGGCCGACGGGGGGAAGATGGGTAAAATAAAGAATTTGCCCCGCTACCGCCGCTGAAATGTATGTATATATGTGTGTATGTATGCATGTATGTATGTATGTGTGTGTGTGTATGTGTATGTATGTACAATGTTAATAAATAATTTATTAACGCATTTATTTATTTAAAACGTATTTATAACACACACACACATACACACACACACTACCTTTCCAGCCACCGTACGGACTCTATACACACAAAAAGTGTGCGTCACGTGCATGCGCGTTCACACAGGCGCACACACTATAGAACAGCCCTTAGAAGTACTCCACTATATGTTTTAAATAAAGTGCACAGCTATTGTATCAGGAGTCAGGTGAATATTCAAGTACTGTTACACTCTATACAGTATATCAGTTTTCATTAATTTATTTGATAAATGAACTTGAGTGTCCTGGAATTATATATACTATGGATATACCTTTCTAAATTAGTATAAAAATGTTTTATCAATCACTAAATATTACAAAATATATTTAGAACTCTAACAAAACATACAGAACCAGTTTGAAAAAGTAGAAACCAAAATCACCACAGACAGCATTTTTGACTGTGAGAAAGGAGATGACTTATTTTATACATTTATACATTTTAACTTAAATTGACAACAAACATTAACACATTCTGTACTGTAAATTGATTTTAGTATAGTGAACTACTGTATGCAATGTTCAGTACCTCAGAGAAATTAAATCAGTGTTTCACAAATATAACATTTGCAAACTTTGAATTTCTCAGAATTCGATTAACTATTTTACTCAAATACATTAACTACAAAAACATGATGGCTCTAAAAGATAAACATTTAAAAAAACACATTTCTTTAATCACAGAAAAACACCAGACATATTTTTGTAGAGTTAATATGTTGTTTATCTGAAATTAAATGGTATTTAAAAGAAATCCTTACCATCTGCTGTAAGATGTGGATTGTACTAGAGTTGATTTCAAATGCAAGATTGGAAAATTGTGAGCTAAGTCATTGAAAATTAGATGGGACCCCTGCAGTATAATCCTTTGTAACCAGCCAGTTCTTTCTGGGTTTTTAATGTTTGATTAGTGCTACTGTAATTAAAGAAATTACTAAAAAGGACGGGAGTCTTCTGTCTGTCTTGTGATTAACTCAACTTCTATGTTTTCTATATTCTCTTAACATCTTTTAAACTTGTACTCATTTCATGTTCATTAAACAGATCATAGAAGTGATGAAAAATATTAATTCTATTGTGAAAATCTCTGTTATCCTTTGTAAATGAGAGTACTTGTAGCTTGAATATAATCAAAGCAGTGTATTTACAAACACATTTGTGAAAAATAACATTTTATTTAGAGGTGCCATGTTTTGCTCAGAGGGGCACTAATTTGACCATAGTATATCCCATTGACTCATCATAATATTACATTTAATAAAATGGGATTAACACTACCAGTTATAATAATTAATGCAATGCTGATAACAGTGCAGGGTTTCAGTTACACCTTTTCAATGAAATTTGAAGTTTAGTAAGCATTGCAGTAATAGAACATTCCAACTTATATCTTTACATTGTATTTATACAAAGAAATAATTTGGTCTCTCCTCTCACCCCAAGCATGTCTCCGTTCCAGCATTTCTTTCTCTCCTCTCACCAAGCATGCCTCCCTCTCCTTCTTCCCAGCATGTCTTTCTCTCCCTTCTCCCCAGCATGTTTTTCTCGCTACCCCAGCATGTCTTTCTCTTTCCTCTCCCTCCTAGTGTAACTCCTCTACCTTTAGCTCTCAGGCTTACAACTATCACTGAGACAGGGGCGTGAGTCCATTGTCACTTATTGGGCCACACAAGGCCTATGGTTGGACGGCAGGAATAACACAAATACAGTATGGGTAATTTAACAATTTTACTACACATTTAATAACTTACCCACCTTGTGATCCTCAGATGAGCAACACTACACACTGTACACACTTTCAACATAATCCCCAATAACGCTGCACGTGTGTGAGCCAGTGTCAGTGGTTTAGTAGCCTCCCAATCCAGGGTATGTTGGCTTTTGATGGTGCACACCGTGGGAGCTTTTGTTGTACTGAACCTGTTGCAGGCCTGTTCTTCAAAAAGGTGCTTCGATAACACAGTCTTTATAGCCGTTGAAGGTCCCCTCCAATAACGCATTATCTCTTTTGCACTCTGGAATTGTAGCTCTTCACTCCTGTCACCGCGTGCACATGTGTACTCCTTCTGCAGACCTCGGACGGACCTGCTGTCCTCAGGTCCATGCAGATCTAATCTAACAGGGCTGCCCTTCCCTTTTAAAGGGTCCTCTCTTTCATAGTCCCTCTTCTTTCACAGCCGTTATTATTGGCTGCTCATATCCATACCAAGGAAAGGGGAGTGGACTGGGCGCTTCTTCAGTGAAAAATATAGTGAATAACAATGTATTAATAATAAAATACAAAGTGAATATACTTCAAATGTGAAAATAAAAACAAATAACCTTTACCAACCCATAGTGAAGAATTATAATAAAATTTAATATATACAAAGTGAAGTAAAGCTGCTTGACACCCTCAGATGGGACTGTTCTGTGTCCCATTAGTACCAATTTCTTTTCTTCTGCGAGAGGAGGAGCGCTGAATGTGTCCAGTGATATATATGTAACGGTTTTTCTGGACCCACCCAATTGGCCCCTGTGGTCTAACTGGTCCCCATTACATGTCTGTATGTTGTGGTGCACCTGCTGGCTTACAGGACTGCTGAGTCTCCCCCTGGGTTGGTATGGGGATATCAGCAAGACAGGCATCTGAGGTAGTGGGGATTGAGTCATACTCACATCTGATGCGGCGCCTCCACCTCATCAGGATCTCTGCGGCTGCAGGGGGATGTATCTGATGAGGACCTCCTCTGTGGTGCCTCCTTCTGTGCAATGACTTCACACATACACAGCAAGGGTTGGGTGAATCTGGGCATCTTTATTGTCATCATAGGCAGACTGCCCCTCACAGCGGTCGTACTTAGCCACTCATTGAAGCACAGTTCATCCCTTCAGAAAGTTCTTCCCTCCCAATGGAGTTGGGTCACTTCTCCCTGCAGGGAGATCACCACCTGCGTCAGGTCCCTGATCACATTGCAGATACTATTGACTATGTCTGACAGCCTTAACTGCTGCAGACCTCCAGAACGGAACCATTACAGATCCCTTGAACTTTAACTCCATCCACTATAAAGCACACTTGATAACCAACTTGATCTACTAACTTTTGTGAGTGCTGTGTCTTATATAGACTCAGAAAACAGCCACACCTCTTATGTCACTAATAGTGGACACAGAGCATGTTACCACTCCCCTTGTATACAAATGACACTTCACCAGGGTGTGAGGGCAAACCTCCATGATTGATGCTGGCAATCCTGCATACTTACCAGGTTTTACTGCCAGCATGAGAAAGAACTGTATACCATTTTTATACTTGGCTACATTCTCCCCCTGGTGAACCCCAACGGCCCGGCTGGGATCTAAATTTGCAGAACCTTCTTCCAGGCAGCACTGCAAAACATAACAACAGTATATAAAAATAAATTACAGTTCTCATCGTATAACATGATAAACATAGTCTCAATCAGTGCCTGCTGACCAGCAGACCGCAATGCTCCTAAGCAGAATCCCCATCTACTACCTAATAGTAGTGCCTAGGGTCTGGCTTCTGCACTTCCCTACCAGTAATGTCCTTAAAAGTTACACTGTGCTCCCTAGGCGGCCCACTTTCTGGCCTATACTCCACCATGTTGCACCCAACACTCCACACCCTCATCAATTGAGTGATCCTCTCCTCTGTTTTGAAACCAGCGTGCCCACCAGATTTATTCATAATATATTCCTCGATGGTTTCCCTCAGCCATGCATCTCTCCCTGTCAGGAATCGGCGTTCTCCTCGCTTCCCACACAAAGCACTCCCTCTCCGCAGGGAGCCCCTGCACACACAAAACAAGCCTGCCTTACCATTCTCCACGGCTCCTCCCCCCTGCCACCGTCGCAGGATCACTCCCCTCGGCGATTCCTCTACTCAGCGCCGGGCGCGCCCATGCCCTCCTACACGCACGCCTACACGCACGCCAGCCTCAGACGTTATGTGCATGCAGTCTCAGCTTACAGAGCACACGCCTAACAGAGCACTTTTAACCTCTGCTTCTGCAGTGAGGCGTCGCCCCCAAGCATCACACAGTTCAATGCAAAGCAATGATTACACTCAGCTGGGCTGTAACACCTCTCTCCTATCAGGGAGGACTCCTTGCAGTCCTCCAGGCCTGCCCCCTTTTCCCATTGGCCTGCCCAGCTTTATTATGCCTGTGCTTCCCATCACTCGTCGCTCGACATAGTTCTGTATGGAAGCATTTGACTATTCTCTCAGTGACTCCTCAGGTATTGACGCGGATTGGACGACTACCCCCTCTGGCTCTCGACTTTGGCTCTACTTGGACTTCGTGACTTCTGACATCCCTGACCTTGGCAACGGCAATAACTACTCCTTCTATACTACCGGTACCGGCAAGTATTGTCTTTACAACTATACCTGGCCTGGCAACAATAACACCACACTCCGGACACGCTACCTTTGCTGCGGGTGCGTGTATCCCTAAGTCCCACTTCAGCACAGGGGACGGGTCTGGTCTGCGGGCAGCACCGGCGTAACTTTCCCATCCTCGATTTCCTGCATCAAGGGCTCGGGTACATAAGGGTACTCCAAGCCATGAGATTTTTTGTATTTTGTAACAATGGCCTTTTCAGCCCTGCTGGTCCTAATCAGCCTTTTATTACCTGCCCTGCCTGGCAGTACCCACGGCAATGGCTCGTCTGGCTCAACGGGGTCCCTAAATATGGCTGTCCCCTTGGGATCCACTACTCCTGAGTGAATATCATGCCATCGTAGGCGCAGTTCCTCCAGACATTCCTCCTCCGTGAACTCCCCTACTCCCCATGAATAATCTACAATCCCTTCTCTCCTCAAGATAAATCATGTGCGGTCCAGCCAGGCCTCATACCCCTCAAACTGGGGCGCTCACACCTGGTCTCTCACTCCCTGAAGCTCTCTGGTACCGCCACTGGACCCTCACTGTCCTCAGGCTCTCCTCCAGACGATATCCCGGATGTACAAGTGGATCTGGAATTCGATCCCAAACGCTTAGGCCTACTGGTGACACTTGCTAGACTAGTACATTCACTAAGACATGATGATACTTCCGCATATACATCCCTCCTCCCGACCCATCATCAGATGTAAAACACTCTCCCCAGTCCAGGTTCTCCCCAGTCCGTTCCTCGGAGGTGGCTCGGGACTCCCGAGACAACCCTTGGCTAGATGAGGACCCAGATGAGAAAGTGACAGGGGCAGGTGTCTTAACTATGGCTGGGGGTTGGGCATAGGGAAACGCTGTCGGCAGACGTGGGGCTACAACCCGCAACTTCTCGCTATCTTGCCCGGGGCCATCGGACTGGCCTTCCGGTTCACCCGTCTCCTTGTTACCAGACTTCCGCAGGGCCTGCCAGCTCTTC
Source organism: Ascaphus truei (assembly GCF_040206685.1). Lineage (NCBI taxonomy): Eukaryota > Metazoa > Chordata > Amphibia > Anura > Ascaphidae > Ascaphus > Ascaphus truei. Next base: position 94,747,591 of record NC_134486.1, on the reverse strand, counting down.
CCAGGCGACCTGGAACAGCACGGCGGTCGCAAGGATGCAGCCATTTTCCACCTGGCTCCGCTCTGTCCACCGGATGTGACGTCGTCAATCTCGCGGGACTCACCGCTGCCATCTTGGGTTGGGCTCCCCACTGGAACCTCTTCCTCCAAAATGACATCCGCCGCTGAAAGTGAAGGTTCAGCTCTGCACTCCGCTCGGGCCTGGGCTAGGCCTGCCTCCGCCATTGCCACCACCGGCACCTGTGGAGGGTAGGGGTGTCTCTCACCGCTCCGTCGGCTCGGGATGGGTTCTTCTCTGCCAGGAACCACGGCCGCGGGACTCCGCCGCTCCGGCTGCCTCCGCACAGGCGATCTCGGCACCTCGAGACTCCACTCTGCTGCGACACAGGTAAGGTCTGCTTCGTTCACAGCACCGCTGTAGTGGTCCGCCGGTAGGCGCATCGCCACCGTCGTCGGGGGCACTTGTCCTTGTCCGAGGAGCCGAACTCCAACTCGGGGAGTGGCACTCCCGTAGTGGATCGACGGCGAGGCTCCAGGCTCTCACCGCGGTTGTAGGCCCCTTTCTCTCCAAGCTTTGTCGAGATCATCAGGAGCGATCCCCATGTTCCGGGGTCGACAGGTTCTGCTTTGACCGAAGGCAAGGCACGGCTTCAGTTTAGCTGTGTCCGCTCCCACCTCCATGGCCTGCCCTGGTATGAAGGGCTGCACGGCCCATAGGTAGTGGATGCCACATTGGGGGCACCTAGCCGTTGTGCTGGCTACGCCACCTGGTAGTCGGCACTGCATACAGAGACATTTTATTATTTCTTTGTCACCCGCCCTCAGCACTAGGAAGCCTCCTGGTAACGAATAGGGGTGAGCGGAGATGTCATCTCTTTCTCCTGTTTGCTGGTCATGCTGGGTACAGGGGACACTTTCTGTAGTGGTCTTTCCTGTTCACCAGCTCCTCGCAACTGTTTGATAACTCCTCCCTCAGCCACCTCCACTCTCATTTGGCACAATTGGAAACCACTCCCCCTGGTAGAGATTAGGGGAAGGTCCCACAGATTCACTGGGTGCCCCAGCACTAGCTCTGAGCCTGTCACAGTCCATGAGGGCGCGGCCACAGCTTTCGCACCATACACCCCAGCAGGGTGGGGTTCTTTGCTTGGCGCCAATCCCGGCCAACTCCTTGCAACTTTTGCATTTGCAGAATTTTCTGTACTCGGCCCACGCGGTCTCCCAGGGAAGCGGGAGTCGCCATCTTGGTTCACTCGGCCAAACACATAAGCAACTGAGGTAGATTTTTGGTTACAGCTCACAGTCTGGCAAGCAGATTATCCATTTTCACCGCACATAACCACAATTTCCTCAACACTGTCCTCCAGGGTAGCACCCCTTGATCCTAGGCAGGACCAAAACGGCGCGTCCACTGCCTTAGCGCCATTCCACAACATGCTGGCAAAAGTTCCTTCTGCAGCTTGTTCCTCCATAGTATGCACACCACGTGCGCTCCCTCCATCAGCCGCGGTCCGCCATCTTGGATTCTCCGCACCGCGCAGATCTTCCCTTTTGCGGTCGCCATCTTTAGTTTGTAAGTACTATTATCGCACATGGAGCTCCTCTCTGCAGGGCAGCTGCCATTCCGATGCAATAAAGAATGCCACGATGCACCACCTACATGTATCCATGTAAGTCTGACTCATGTTGCACTACCTCAGGCTAGGCTCACTCTCTCAGTGTATGCTGTGTCCACCTTCCTCCAGTCTGTGCTCTGTGGTAAGTGTTCTGGCTCCTGGCTAGAGTACTCTGGCTTCTCCCATGTAGTACTAGGGCATCTACCTACTGTTGGCCAGCCTAGCGCAGACCCTCTCCAGAATTTCTGACCACGTTAACAGGCTATTCCTTTAGGCATCCTACCAACTAGCTGCCTCAATGTGACTAGAACAGCTATAGCCCTGTCTCCAGAACCACTTTACCCCTCTCAGGATCCTAGGTTGTCTTTTGCGAGCTGACAAATCCATCAGGCCCCTGACTACCCCTAGGCTCCGTCCCATACACAGCACTGACTGGCAGCATACACTCTCCCTGTTTCCTAGTGTGCCTAGCAAAAGCCTGTCATGTTGATAGGTTTCTCAGCAGCGCCTCCATAAATACAAACAGGCAATGGGGGAGCATGAGATTAAAGAGGCATATAAAATGACAATAAAATGTCGATGGTAGTCTTAGATGGTAGTCTTAGATGGTTAAATGCGGTGGGGGATGAGTTTAATATGCTAAAATACTTACACGGCCATGTGTAAGTGAACACAATGATTGGTAACTTTCTCAGGACGAACTCCTTCTCTCCCAGCAGTGGTAGATGAAAATTAATATGGTGAAAGGGGATATAAAAATATATGTGTATCTCTGTACTCACACGGCCCAGTGTGAGCAGTTGCAGGGGTTTGGTTTCTTTTTGGTTAATATTAACCCATCCACATCTGATGTTCAGCACAATGGGGGCTATCCTCAGGCTTCAGGTTAGCATAGGTCTCTCCCGTCGTCAGGTAAGCTCTCCCCCCCGGTGTAATGATGTGTTGAGTTTGTGGGAGGGGAAAACAAGTGAGGCACGATTCAGTTGTATAGATTCAAATAAAATGCATTTATTATTATAACAACAACGGGACTCACATACATTTAGAGTAGACCCCTGGCCTCCTCACGCAGTCCAGGATCAGGTGTTAGGCAGCTATTTCAAGCCAGTCCCGCGTCCGGGATGCAGGAATTTGAGCCTGAGGAAGCCGATCCGTCGGCGAAATGCGTTGCTCATCTGCTGAAATTGACCCACTGAGGCTTCCGTAGCCGGATCACGAGCAGCCTTTCCAGCCCAGCAGGATAGTTTTTCTTCCTGCATCCCGGACGCGGGACTGGCTTGAAATAGCTGCCTAACACCTGATCCTGGACTGCGTGAGGAGGCCACTCTAAATGTATGTGAGTCCCGTTGTTGTTATAATAATAAATGCATTTTATTTGAATCTATACAACTGAATCGTGCCTCACTCGTTTTCCCCTCCCACAAACTCAACACATCATAACACCGGGGGGGAGAGCTTACCTGACGACGGGAGAGACCTATGCTAACCTGAAGCCTGAGGATAGCCCCCATTGTGCTGAACATCAGATGTGGATGGGTTAATATTAACCAAAAAGAAACCAAACCCCTGCAACTGCTCACACTGGGCCGTGTGAGTACAGAGATACACATATATTTTTATATCCCCTTTCACCATATTAATTTTCATCTACCACTGCTGGGAGAGAAGGAGTTCGTCCTGAGAAAGTTACCAATCATTGTGTTCACTTACACATGGCCGTGTAAGTATTTTAGCATATTAAACTCATCCCCCACCGCATTTAACCATCTACAGTAAGACTACCATCTAAGACTACCATCGACATGTTATTGTCATTTTATATGCCTCTTTAATCCCATGCTCCCCCATTGCCTGTTTGTTTTTATGTCTCTTTAAGGGCTCTGGATTAACCCTTTTTCTGGGGTTGAAGCAGAAGGGACTCTGTTGCTGGCTCAGAGCATTTAATAGAGAGCCACAGTTGGTTTGACTGCTTCATTGTAAGCCCACTTTTGTTTGAAACTCAAGGTAAGCGCCTGGTTCTTTTTACACCATTAGCGCCTCCATAAATGTAACGGTTTTTTTGGACCCACCCAATCTCATATTGGCCCCTGTGGTCTAACTGGTGTCCATTACATGTCTGTATTTTGTGGTGCACCTGCTGGCTTACAGGACTGCTGAGTCTCCCCCTGGGTTGGTATGGGGATATCAGCAAGACAGGCATCTGAGGTAGTGGGGATTGAGTCCTACTCACATCTGATGCAGTGCCTCCACCTCATCAGGATATCTGAGGCCGCAGGGGATGTATCTGATGAGGACCTCCTCTGTGGTGCCTCCTTCTGTGCAATGACTCCACACATACACAGCAAGGGTTGGGTGAATATGGGCAACTTTATTGTCATCATAGGCAGACTGCCCCTCACAGCGGTCGTACTCAGCCGCTCATTGTAGCACAGTTCATCCCTTCAGAAAGTTCTTCCCTCCCAATGGAGTTGGGTCACCTCTCCCCGCAGGGAGATCACCACCTGTGTCAGGTCCTATTGACTATGTCTGACAGCCTTAACTGCTGCAGACCTCCAGAACGGAAACATTACAGATCCCTTGAACTTGAACTCCATCCACTATAAAGCACACTTGATAACCAACTTGATCTACTAACGTTTGTGAGTGCTGTGTCTTATATAGACTCATAAAATAGCCACGCCTTTTATGTCACTAATAGTGGACACAGAGCATGTTACCACTCCCCTTGTATACATATGACACTTCACCAGGGTGTGAGGGCAAACCTCCATGATTGATACTGGCAATCCTGCATATCCTGCATACTTACCAGGTTTTACTGCCAGCATGAGAAAGAACTGTATACCATTTTTATACATGGCTACATATAAAACATAAAAAAGAACATAAGATAGTGCAGATGGTATAGACTAATGATAAATCAGTCTGTAAGCTCTGATAAGGATGCACTCACAAAACTTCCTGTTGTTAAAGATGTGTCAGAGATTCTTTTCTCTCAGACTGGAGCCCTTTCTCAGATGGATAGTGTAAATCACAGGATACTCCTCAGTGTATTGGGTTCATAGTCGTCGATATGAAATAGGAGAGAAATGCCACAATAGTGTATACTATATCGACAAATGTATTGAATAAGTACAGGATAAGAGTAATCACACTCAAATTTTCCAATAATAAACATGCGTTGGAGAGAACCACCGATTGGATGTGGGACTTTGCCGGTACAAGCATCCATGCGTCTCACTCGCGTCTCATCCACTGCTTCCACATACGTCACTTCTGGACGGCGTCACAAGTGAGGGTGGAAGAGCATCTTGCCTCAGAATTCAGCTTCGGTTGCCAGTCTCTCCAAACTCTTGTTCTCTCTAACAGCTGTCCCTGCTCCCTAGTCTCAGTCCCTGCTCCTCTGCCTTGTTCCTGCCGTGTTGTTGCCGACCCCTGCTTGGATCCCGACTATTCTGCTTACTGCCTGCCACCAAACCCTGCTTGTGACCCCGACGATCCAGCTTTCTGCCAGCCATTGAACCCTGCTTGTGACCCAACAATCCTTGCCTGCTCCCCGCTGGACCGGCCACCGAGGTCCTACCCGCTCCAGGAGTCTCCCCCGTGACAATGATGTAAGTGTTGGTTCTGATCTGTAGCTTTGTCATTGGAAGATTTAGAAATATAGCCTTAGTCCCAAAGACCATTGTTACAGTTTTGTCGGTATTTAAAAACAGTATTCAAGTCTTGAAAAATTAAATTGAAATATGTTTCCAAGATCAGTGAGGCTAGGGCTGTGTTCATAAAAGATTGTTATTTGCATACTGTACATGTGCATTGAAGAAGCCTTGCAAGCTGTAGATAGAGCATTAATGAAGACTGAAAGGGTATGGGCCCCAGAACAGAGCCTTGTGGGACCCCACAAGCAACATCCAAGGGGTTGGCGTTAGAACCCAAGAGAGACAAATTGGGGGCTATCCAATAGGTATGAACGAAACCAATATAAATCATGTCCCCTATTCCAGCTTGTTTGACAAGATAACATTATCAACAGTATCAAAAGCATTTGTGAAATCTAGGAATATTGCATCTGTTCGTGGTCCTAATTCCATGCCACACTGAATCTCATTGCAAACTTTTAAGAGGGTCCTTACCATGAGGTGGTTTGTGCGAAAGGCAGATTGGAGTTAGCTAAGGAAATATGTCTTGGTATAGTAATCATAAAATTGGGCGTGGACACATTTTGCTATGACTTTGGATAGTATTGGGAGAAGAGAGATTTGTTTGTAGTTAGAGACAATTTATTTGTCCCCTCTTTTTAAAACTGTGACAACTCTGACCGGTTTTTCAGGTCTGTAGGATATGGCCATAAGACAAAATAGAGTTGATTAGGGAAGCAAGAGGCTTGGCAATGGCTGGGGCACTGATTCGTAGGAACATTTATTGCCCTAGGTCAGGTCTACATTGGCTGCTTAGTTTTTATGTTGGGAGCACCTGTGTAATATCCTCTTCAGATACTACGACAAATTGAAAATCTGAGCACTGTTGGAGGAGATGGGGCTAAAGGGCTTCTCCCAGGTTGAGCTTCATGATTGTACAGTGTAGTTCAGGTTGTTCTTTGGTAGTAGGGTAGAAGCACACCCTGCAAAGTATTCATTGAATGCGTTTGCAATGTCAGTGTGATTTGTCAGAGTAGTATCATCCTTTTTTATATTAGATGGTTGTTGGTAGCTAGAAGGCTGGCATATACAGTATTGTTAATGACCTTAGAGAAGTTTGCTGGATTTGATGTATTTTGGTAAAGATTGTCAGAGTAATATTGGGCTTTTGCCTGTCTTATTTGCCTTGTGCATGTATTCTACAGGCATCTGTAGTTATTATGATCCTTGGTGGTACCAGTTACTTTGTATCTTTTCCACACGGCATCCCTAAAATATAAAGTGCAATAAGGTCGGCTCTAACCCATGGGAGGTGGTCTCCTCGTACTCTCATTCTGCGTAGTGGGGCAGGGGTCAAATTAACACTGACCAGTATATCACTTCCTTTCAAATGCAATTCCTGTAAATCCTAAGGTCTTAACTACATACATTTTATGAAACAGACGTCTGCCACCTTGTGGAAGAAAACTATTTAACTTATTTGATACACTACAAATAAAAAGAACATAGGGATAGATCAGTTCTCCGTTCAATCTGGTCTATTAACGTGATGTTACGTAATTAGGTAACATATGTTAGTTTTCCTCCATTTGACGGGGTATCTTTAAAGCTGATTATATACAAAAACAACCTCCATTAGCAAAACGTTGTTACGTTATCTGTATGAACGGGGATTGTCATTGTGCTGAGACGCGTTATACAATATATTGCACATGCGCATTGGTGAAAAGTATAATGTGCGTTACAATTAATTCTCATGCATTAGTGACGCATTACCAACGTACGTAACCTAACATAATGCCCATGAGCATGTTTCAATTTCAAATAAATACTTGTTACAAACTGAATAACTCAGTCATATCAGCTAAACAGGTCAACTGTTGAGACGGTTGAGCAGACTTCAGCCTCTTCTGAAACTGCTCCAGTGTCTGATGCTGTAAGGATTCACAGCTTCAAATTTACTGAGGAAGAGTTGGAAATTTCGATAAATGGAGTGGTGGAAAACAATGCCAAATTAGTAGGAGTTTATGCTCTCGCACCAACACCCCACAGAAGCAGCATACAGTAGAGGCAACTCTTATTCGAACAAAAACCAGTGGCAATTCCCCAAAAAACCCAGGAAACACCCAGGTACATTCTGAATACATGCCTTAAACTTTCCTTAAACTAGCCCCAGCATTTCTGCATTGATTAATGGCCTATCAGATTAACAGCGGGGGTCCCGGCAGTCCCATTCAAACTGAATTGGACTGCCAGGGATCCCTGCTGTGTTAATCCTATCGGTTGTTAGTCAATGCAGAAATACCTTAAACGTGCCTCAAACTAGCCCAGAACATACCCAGCACATACCCAGAATGTAACCCGGCTAGTTTACGGCAAATGTTAGAATAAACGTTGCCTCTACTGTATTTGGGGCAACATTCTCCACCAAATGAATGCCTTGGGGAACATGATCTGCTCAGTGGATATGCTTAAAAAGCACAGGGCAAACAGCAAGTGCAAGGTCAAGCAAAAGCTGGCTTACCATGCTGCCCACACCAAGGGGACTGGAGGGCAATCACCTTCTATCCTGTATATCACCCCAATAGAGGAGAGTATGAGTGAGGTAATTGCTACCGCCGAGGTAGTATGTCGACTGGTGGACATGAAGGATATGGAGAGACCCGGTAAGTGAAAATACAGTACATATATTACAGTATACACTAGATATCTATCTCATGTTTACATGTCACTTTATACACAACCTTGGACATCAGTACAACGCTTACAGTCGAATTTGCAGTGCACTACCACATACAGATGAGGAGTACTAGGTAAATAACGTATGTGACATGCTTACATGTGTGCACTCATAAGATTAGAAAATGCTATAGGCCATGTCTTGTACATTACAGTAAGGTAGCAATCAGTATAAAGTTATATTTTACCTATTTGGGGACCATATAACTGGTCACTAATTACAAGAACACATGTTTAATCAACACTTAAAGGGTCTCCGTATCTCAAAGCGTTCCTGTAAAACCTCAATTTTCATCTTATGCAAGTTATCTAAACACCCACTGTTCCTAGACCTTATCTCCTAAGAATAATCATCAGCAACCTGCTTATAGTCTTAAGGTTTACTGATTAATCTTGTTGCTCTTCCTTCTGCTAACGATCACCCAACTGCTTCAGCTATTGACCTGTGGACTTCAAATCATCTTTCTGTCTAAATGCATTCCAGATTTCTGATTTTAGCCATTACAAAGATGTTAGAAATGGTAACTTTTCAAATAAGTAATGTAATTTAGTTGACAGGTTTGAGGATCTGCAGTGTTAGGTAATTAGCATTATCATATGATTTACATTGGAGTTTGCATAGGAGTAAGCCAGATGTCCAGTAAAATGTAGCAATAAACATTCAATGGTCTCTGAGGATCTACTGTACCCCATACATCTTTATTTATCTAGCACCCACAGTGTAGTTAGCACTTTGTAAGTGTTCAGTGTTCATAAGTATATAAGAGGCAATACAATACAGGGAATAACAATACAATAAGTGCAACAAACAAAATCAGATAATAAGAAAGGAAATCCCTACACTGGTGATATTATAATCTAAGTGGTATGTTGGCAGATTTACAGAGACAGCAGGTGAGGGAATAAGGGCAATAGATGGCAGTGCTTGGTCACAATGGTTTTCAGGAGTAACTGTGGGTGTGGGACAGTAATTATAGGTCTAGGCTATCGAAATGTTTAATTTAAGAGGTGAGTTTTAAAGGTTGACTTAAAGGTGAGGAGAGAAGGTGCCTTATACAAAAATAGATAATAAATAATAGATAATAACAAAGAGATCTGACAATATGCTTGAACAACATGCTTTTCTCATTGTACAAAAGATCACTGTGAGTTTTATATAAAGCTAACTGTAGAAAAATTAACTGGACAGTTTCTCCCAACACCAAGGACAACAGTATAACAACAGACTCGACCTATGGTGAGGTAACGTAGACTGGTGAGAACATAACTGTACATTAAGAGAATAAATAGATGTTTTTATAAAAAACATCTCAGATCTAATTTCACATTCATACCCATAGTTCTAACAGTTTCAAAGGTAAACGTCTATTTGCTCTCTCTGCTACAGGTTCTCTTTCCTATCACCACCTCTCCTAAGTGGACCCACAGCATCTAGAATTTGGAATTTGAGCTGACTGACGTTATGTCGAGCCTTACAAAAGTGTCAGACAGCTGGGAAGTCAAGTGGAGGCTCCTCAGTTTGTTTAAGTGCCTCGGATTTTGTGCTTGTGCTCACTTAATCTCTTTTTGATAGGACGGATAGTTTTGTCTACATACAGTATGCTTGGCCACAAGGGAACCAGAGCAAGTGACCAGAATGACGAATCACACGTATAAAATCCATTGATTTACATTTTTGGCAGTTCTAGGATGATGAAATGTCTCACCTTTAGTTACTTAATTGCAATTTAGTGCAAGGTAGGCATGGGAAGGTGCCAAATTTCCTAGCCAATCGGAATGTCTGCGGGTTTGGTGGGACCAAAGTTTCTGCATGGACTAGTGTTTCCCTTAAATGTCTGCTCTGTTTGAATGAAAAAATAGGTGGAGTTTTAGCTATATCTTTTAGTCTGGGGTTGCTGCCCAATATCCTCCAATGTCACCTGACACATTGTCACTGGAGACCATGACTATCAAAACAGGGATCAATTTGCCAGACAGAAACACAGAGTTTATAAAATTAATTTATTGGAAAAAGAAATATCCACAACTATGTACAGTAAATCAACACACACACTTACAACTGGGAAACTGGAGTACCCTATTAACCTAAGTGCAGGGATCTCCCTAAAGTGATTTTCCTTGTCTGTCTTCCTGCAATGTCCACTGCAACAGGACTCCAGGTTGGCACCAGCACTGGAGTGGACACTGCAGCTTCTCCCAACTTCTGCTTGAAATGAAGAACTCTGAGCTCACAGCTAACAAAGAGTTGATCTTATCTCATTTAGCTAGGTGCTTGTAATATGACCCAGCCCCTCATTTGTGGGGTTAAGACCAACACAAACACAGCCACATGCAAAGCATGAAAGACCATTTTACAGCATTTTAGCTGAATCGAAATGAACCCCTGGTCCCTGAAGTGCTCATGAACGCAAAGAGGGTTACAGACACACGATAGTCAGCAAAAAAGGCAATTTGCCTTTGCCTCTTTTTCACCCGCTTCCCTTCCCCCCCCCTCACATCCCCCCCTTTCTTGCTTGCTTGCAAACCCTTCCCTCCACTCCTTGGCCAAACAGCATAGGGTTGAATAACTATGGCTTATGTAGATTATGAAGTCCATTTATGTTTAAATAATGGATTTATACTAGTTTGGTTTCATGTAGGAGGAATGGGGATAATGTTTTTTCTTGCAGTGTTGTTTCTAGCATTTTAAATGCATTTATACACCTTCAGTATGCAGCCAAACAGTCTTATCTTTGTGTATGTATATTATCTGAATATTCCCAGGGTGGGTATGTCATGTACCTAGAGATGTCCTAAGGGAACAATGCATATATAAGGATTTATTTGTAATGAGGCTTCTAGAAAAAACTGTTCAGTACTGAAGGGGTTAAAATCTTTTAATCCGCTTTCGCGGGCTTTTTGGCTATTTAAGAGGCTGTCACCACCTCTCCCCACTCCGAGACGAAGCCCTCTGTGTAAGGGTGAAACGCGTAGAGGGGGAGATACTGGTGTAGCCCTGTGTGTGTTCAATAAAGTTGTGTGAAGATTACTCTGGGAGCTTTTTTCGGACATGCGCAGTAGCGCCGTTTTCCTTCCATTTTCCCGAGATCCTTTACTACCCCAGAGGAATCACGGAGCAGGAGGAAAGCAACCAGACACACGGTCTTGCAAAAAGATGATTTATTAGCAGATCTAATTCCAATGTTTCGACTGCATAAGCAGTCTTTGCCAAGGTGAGGGCTGACAAAGGGCTGCTTATGCAGTCGAAAAATTGGAATTGCTAATAAAACATCTTTTTGCAAGACCGTGCGCCTGGTTGCTTTCCTCCTGCTCCCTGAAGTGCTCGAACCAGGCTACAGAATACATGTACACATATAATATAATACAAATGTATTACTGATAGATAGTGGTAATGGCAGGTGTGACATAGTCCCAGGATATTAGGCAGCTTTCTGTCCAATTTAGATCAGAAAGTGCAGAAATAGTGTAAAAGAATCCATTCCACCGCTTCAATTTTACTGAGGCTGGTGGATGGAAAGTCCAGGCCAGAGTTTATAATGGTTCTAATTCCCCTCACCTGCTCTCCTAATTAAGGAACAGGTATTTATGGCAGCTAGGTTTGCTGCTTCACTCTCTCTCCTAGAGCCTGGAGGCCGGGGCTATCGCCGCTCCCCTGCATCCAGTTCGGGGAGGATGCCCCCTTCACATATCACAGTACCCAGAACCAGAAGAATTGCCTGGACTCATTTGGGACCAAGTTCCCACCACTTTCTCCTCAAGTCTGGAGGCTGGGGCTATTGCCGCTCCCCTGCATCCAGTTCAGGGAGGACACCCCATTCAAGTGCTGCAGCATCAGGAAGGATTGCACAGAATCTCTTGGGACGATGTCCCCATGTAAAAGAGAAGACTCAATGTTATTTCGCTATATATGAATATGTTATTTAAATCTGATAACCAGCTTAGCTGGCAGCAACCAGTTAGAAAGGGCTGGGACAATGTTTAATTAGTCTCCTGACAGGAGTAGGCATTCATGTTATGATTTTGTTTCTTAAAGTGATGGTGTGTTAGAAACATTGAGTGTCACTGATATGAATAAACTGCTGAAGGTTTAATGGCTAAGTGCCTCCAATGTATATTTGTTAAAGCTGCTGTCCCCTACTGGGATGAAATAAAAAAGGCTGAAGCTTGAGTTACGCACTATAATGCTATGTTTTAGCCTTGTGTTTCTCTAAATAATCCTAGAAGTATGAGGTTTGGCAAAATCCGTGCCGGGTTTTCAGAGTCCGGTCCGGGATTTTGCTCTTGCTCGCCCTCTGTGGCAGAATTGTCCATTTTTGCTCCTGGCAAATTCCTTTAAAAGGACAGCCCTGTAAGCAGGAAGTTGCCGAGCAAAGTTCCAGTTCATGCTGAGTACATGCAATGCGCTTACCTATTGTCTTCCTCGTTACCAGACCCGGCTCACGTACCTCTACTATCCTTGTCTTCAGCCTGCCTCGACCTCTGCATCCACACTGACTAGGAAACACTGCAGCCCTGACTTTTAGCTTATGACTCACTACTCTATCTGGACTCTGTCCCTCATCTCAGGTCGGTTCTTTCACCTTCCTACCTTAGCCCTGTTGGTTGCTTCCAGCTTGAGATGAACATCGTTACATTTTTCTCGGACCAAATATGGACCCCGCTGAGGTAAGATGAGCCGTTACCCTGCAAGGACAGTACTTGGGGGATCATGAGCAACGCCTCACCCTACATGACCATGATATGGCATGCAGGGGATTTCCTAATCAATGCTCTATCCAATTTGAATTGCAACCGTCCATGGTCACCACGCACCGATCCCGGGTGGCCTACATAATTTCCCTTCTCTCTGATGAGGCACGGCCTGGGCCTCCCCACTCTGGGAGAGGGATTCACCCCTGATCAGCGACTCCCCTGCCTTCAACCGTACTTTCAAATTGGTGTTTGATGCTCCAGGATGGGTATCTTCAGCTTCATTCCTGCGGATCCGCCAGCGAACTCGCACAGTAGGCCATTACGCTATTGACTTTCGCACCCTCGCAGCCAAAACCATCTGGAATAATGAAGCCCTGGAAGTGGCCATTTGGCAGGGGCTATCGGAACCCTTAAAAGATGAGTTGACCTGCCGGGACCTCCCTAAGGATCTTGAGGAGTTGATTTCTCTCTGCGTATGGATCGATCTCAGAATACAGGAATGTCTGTCTGAGAAGTGCCATGCTGATAAGAGTTCGACTACTTGGTTGGCCCCAAACTTCATTTCTCTGCCTCCTCCGGATGATGAGCCTATGCAGCTAGGTAACACCAGACTGTCTAAACAGGAGATAAGCAGGAGGCATACCTTCGGTTTGTGTCTGTATTGTGGGTCCAAGGGCCACCGATTCCATAACTGCCCAATTATTGTGGGATCAGGAAAACGCCAGTGCCCAGTGAAGTTGGGGGAGCATTCGCTGGACATCTCTATCATCCCTCCACCTTCTGTGACGTCCTGGATTCTTGTGCTGGTTTCCCTCTCATGGGGTTTCACCTCAGTCTCCACTCAGGCCTTTGTGAATTCCGGAGCAGCTGGTAATTTCCCCGATCTATTGTTCGCCAAGCAGCACGCAATTCCCCTTCACTCGTTGGAGACCTTGTTAGGGATTGTGGTGATCGATGGAAGACCCCTAGTAACCTGTACCATCTCCCTGATAGTGAACATCGAAGTTCTACATAAGGAGCATTTAATGGTAAGGATTACCATAAGGATTCAGGATTTCATGGTAATCAACACACCCTCAGCACCTATAGTATTGGGTCTCCCTTGGTTGCATTCCCACAACCCTACAATCGACTGGTTAACAAGTGACCACCTGGGGCCAGCGAGGACTTGTTTGTCTATACCTCGTCCCAGCTCTGACTCACCGCTGGCGTCCGTGTCTCTCCCGATGGTCTTTCCCTCGCCTACCAGGATTTTGGGGATGTTTTCAACGAGAAGCAAGCCGAGGTGTTACCACCACATACAGTAGGTCATTCGACTGTCTAATTGACTTGCTCCCAGGAGCCATTCCACCTCGTGGGCGCACATACCCCCTTTCGGAGCCGGAGATGAAGGCTATGCGGAAGTACATAGAAGATAATTTAAAACATGGACTAATCTGCAAGTTGACATCTCCTGCGGGAGCGGGTTTTTTCTTCTTTGGAAAAAAGGATGGGTCTCTGCGTCAATGTATAGGTTACCGGGGGTTGAACAAAATTACAGTAAAAAATCCTTTTCCTATCCCAGGGGGAACAGGGGGACTATCCCAAGAAGTGGACATGTGAGGCAGTACAGGCCTTCGAGAGACTGAAGTTTGCTTTCTCGTCCGCCTCAATCCTGGTCCATCCCGACCCCTCAAAGCTTTTCGTAGTGAAGTGGACGTATCCAATGTGGCAGCTGGGGCCATCATATCCCAACGCAGGAGATTCAAGGGAGACTACACCCCTGCGCCTTCTTTTCTAAAAAAAAATCTTCCTCTGAGAGAAATTACGATGTTGGGAACCAGGAATTAATTGCCGTAAAATTAGCTCTTCAAGAGTGGTGACATTTTCTGGAAGGTACCACGCAACCCATCTTTATATTAGCAGATCACAAGAATTTGGAATACATTGAAGGTACCAAGAGACTTGGGACTCGACAGGCGAGGTGGGCTCCCTTTTTTACACGCTTCAATTTAATTATATCCTTTAGACCAGGCTCTAAAATTGTCAAAGCGGACGCACTGTCTCAAAAAATTATCTTCGGAAGACTCTGACAAAAGGGACCATGGGTCCTTCATTCCATCGTCTCAGATTATGTGGCAGTGTTATCCTCTCCATTACAACGAATTTCGCAAGCACAGGCGGAGGATCCTAGACCTACGTCCGCACGTAAATCCGAGTTATTGGTACCTCCCCAGTTTCATAGTGAGGTGTTGCAGTGGGGTCACCAATCCAAGGTGGCTGGTCATCCGGGAGTTATGAAGACCTCGGATTTCATAGAACGCCTCTTCTGTTGGCCAGATATTCGCAAGGACGTTAAAGACTTTGTAGCTACTTGTGCTGTCTGTGCTCAAAGGTATACAGAGTCTGCCTTGTGGGTTGCTTCATCTTATGCCAGTTCCTACCAGACCATGGACCCACTTGTCTATGGACTTTATCGTAGAGTTACTGCCATCTAAGGGTATGACGACCATTCTAGTAGTGGACGATCGCTTCACAAGACAGGCCCATTTTGTACCACTCAGGAAGTTACCCACTGCCTATGAACTTTCTGAACTGTTCATCAAGGAGATATCTCGCCTTCATGGTATTCCAACTGAGATCGTCTCCGACCATGGCTCCCGGTTTATTGCCAAATTGTAGAGAGCATTCATCAAATCAATGGGGATCTCACTCCAATTCTCGTCATCCTACCATCCTCAGTCCAATGGAGAGGATTTATCAATCCTTGGAGCAATTTCTACGTTGCTTCATCTCTGAAAGTCAGGATAACTGGGTGGATCTTCTTCCTTGGGCAGAACTTGCACGGAACTCATTGAAACACGACTCTACACAAGAGTCCCCATTCTTCTGTTCCTACGGGTACCATCCTTCTGTCCTCCCATCATCTGTCTCCCATTCTGGAGTTCCTGCGGCGGATGAAAAGGTCCAGGAGAGCTACAGTCTCTGTGGAACCTAACTAAAGCCTCGCTTCAGCAGAAGGATCATGTGGAAAAGCATCGGCGGACAGTTCCAGGTTGGAGACCATGTCTGGCTATCTACCAGGAACATCCATCTGAAGATTCCTTCCCTGTAGCTTGGGCCCAGATTTATAGGTCCCTACAAGATTGCGAAACAAGTAAATCTGGCAACGTTTAAATTGGAGTTACCAGATACCTTAAGGATTCCCCCGGTCCTCCATGTGCCACTATTAAAGGCTGTGGTCTACAACAACTTCCCTGCTGCTCCCACCCTTCCAGGACCGTTCCTGGTGGATGGTCAAGAGGAGCATATAATTCGCTGGATTCTGGATTCTCGTAAACCTCGAGGTAGTCTCCAGTACCTTGTATCTTGGAAGAGATAAGGTCCAGAGGAGAATTCCTGGGTGAAGTCTGGTGATGTCCACGTTTCCTCCTTGATCTGAGGTTTCCACGGAGGTTCCCCGACAAACCAATTTAATTATCTGGCGATTGATTCTGGAGGGGGTGGGGGAAGGGGGTCTTATGAGGTTTGGCAAAATCTGTGCCGGGTTTTCAGAATTCGGTCCGGGATTTTGCTCTTGCTAGCCCTCTGTGACAGAATCGACCATTTTTGCTCCTGGCAAATTCCTTTAAAAGGACAGCCCTGTAAGCAGGATGTTGACGAGCAAAGTTCCAGTTCATGCTGAGTACATGCAACATGCTTACCTATTGTCTTCCTCGTTACCAGACCTGGCTCACATACCTCGACTATCCTTGTCTTCAGCCTGCCTTGACCTCTGCATCCACACCGACTATGCAACACTGCTGCTAGCCCTGACCTTTGACTTATGACTAGCTGCACTATCTGGACTCTGTCCCTTGGTTCAGGTGGGTTTTTTCACCTTCCTACCTCAGCACTGCGGGTCGCTTCCTGCTTGAGACGAGCATCGTTACAAGAAGACTATGTCGTGAAGAGCCCAGACAGACGTCAGCGCTACAAAAGAGAGCTGTTTGTCACATATGGTGGAGAATGCGGACAGTCTCCACACAGAGCTCAAAGTCTCCCAGAAAGAGGTACTCAATCTCAGCACAAAGCTGGAACTCTCACACCATGAGGTCCACGCTCTAAACTCAGAGGTTAATAAATGAAGGATGCAGATGAAAAATTCCTGATTCCTTTAGAGACGGTAAAAAAAGAAAATACAAGTCTGAAACAGGAAAATTCAGATTTAACTGACCAGGTCAGTGAAAGAAATGAGAACATTCATCAAGCAGAACACATGCTGCAGAGCCACCTGCAAGATCTGTGTGTGAGGCTACAGGAGACTGAGGAGAAACAGGCGGATGCTTAGGAAAAGCAGCGAGTCCTGCAGGACGACAGTATCCAAGCCGCTAACGAAGTAAAGAATGCTGCAGGAGTGTCTGAGTACCCAGTGTGTCCCTGCAGAGCAGTATGAGAGGGTGCAAGAAAAGGTCCAGAAACTGAAGCAAGAGCTAGAGCAGCAGAGACACCGCTCCACCCCCAACAGTCAGTATGCCCAGGAAAAGAGAACCTGGGAAAGGCAAACTGCTGAGATCCTAGCGAAGAAATTGGCAGAGCTCCAAAATGTAATGAAAGATGCACTGATGTATACTCAGAGCCAGCACCAGGAAGAGATGGAGGCTCTGAGATCAGAATTGCGAGATATACGCACGAAACAGAATTCTCTCATGGATGAACTAAATGTATTGAAAAGAGAGAAAAGCATTTGAATAAGGCAAAAGCACTGCAAAGCTCTTATCCAAGGAAGAAAGGAAAAATAAACTTATCGGTGCACATACGCCGCAACTGTCATCCTACAGGCTGCCTACAGAGGGATGAAAACTAGTCAGTTTAATCGCCGTAATAAAGCAGCCTGTGTTCTTCAATCATTCTATCGTGCCCAAATGGTATGAAACAGGTTCCTTATCATGAAAGGAGCAACTATAAAAATTTAGTCTCTGACTAACATGAGACAGAACAGTATTCGCTATCAAACCCTGAGAAAGGCATCACTGGTTATCAAGCGGTACCTTCACCTGAATAAATGTACGCCTCAAGAAAGAGAGATTAATGGTGCTTCATCTTCTAAAGGCCGTTCTATACAGGTTGCGGCCGTGCACGCGCGAACGCGCGTGCATGTGCCGCATGCTTTTCCCTGTTATAGAGCCGGGAGCTGCAGGTACTGTGTGTGTGTGTGTGTGTGTGTGTGTGTGTGTGTGTGTGTGTGTGTGTGTGTGTGTGTGTGTGTGTGTGTGTTTGTGTGTGTGTGTGTGCATGGGTTGTGTGAGTGAAATAAGTCCTAAATAAGATTTTTTAAAGAAAAAAAAAAAGTTTAATACATATTTTTTTATTTTAATTGTGCAATCATTGACACACGCACACACACACACATCCATACAAACACACATCCACGCATACATGCATACATACATACACACATATACACACATACATACATTTGAGCACCGGCAGCGGCGCAAAATCATCTTTCCCCCGTCTTCGCCGCTGTCTGTCGGCTCCCCACTCCCTGCCGTGCACACGCGCGGCCCTTGTATAGAAGGGCTGACTAACCTGAGCCATCTAAATCTGCCGTGCGCGCGCATGGCGTAGCACGTGGCCGCACTACAGAACGGCCCTAAGTACCATATAATTGCCCCAAAGGGAAAATAACAAATTTCTGATGAGAGTGAAAATTGTCTTGAGAAAAGACATTGCAGTATGTAGAGCCAAGAAGGTTCAAAGATTGGAAAGCAAAAGCAACGAAGATCAATGCTGGCCTAGACAGTTTCAGATCTCGCCACTCTGGGCCACAATATAAAGACAAAGAAAAGCCAGTCCCGAAGTTTCATCAGAAACTAAAGAGACAGTCCAACCAAGTACAAGAGACAGAAAGTGTTCAAATGAAGTCTGAGGATATAATGGACTGGAAGTCAAGAAAAAAACGTGTTGGAAATAACCGATTTGGTTACACGTCACTGATATGAGTAAACTGCTGAAAGTTTAATGGCCGAGTGCATCCAATGTGTATTTGTTAAAGCTGCAGTCCTCTACTGGGATGAAATAAAACAGAGACTGTATCTTGAAGAACCCAGACAGATGTCAGTGCTACAAAAGAGAGCCATTTGTCATACAGGCTTGACCTTTATTAAAAGCAGTCACATTTACCCCTACCTTAACACCTCCATTCCTTAATTGGAGAGCTCTGGGGTGGCGACTCCAGCGGGTTGATCCCCAACCATGATGCCTGAAGGCTGAGCTTAGCCGGCCCTTGATCATCCTGCCAGGAAAATCAATCGGCATTGCTGTGCTCACTCCCCTTCTTGTGCTGTACAGTAAAGTCATATTCCTGTAAAACAAGACTCCCCTGCAGCAGCTTGGCATTATCCCCAGAGACCTGCTGCAACCAGCTCAGGGGATTATGATCCGTAATGACCATAAAAAGGCAGCCATACACATACGGCTGGAGTTTCCGGAGGGCCCATACTATGGCCAAGCACTCCTTCTCAATTGTAGCATACGTAGTATCCCGATTGAATAACTTGCGTCTTAGGTACTGTACACCTACACCAGCACCCACTTGACTCAGCACTGCACCAATACCAAACTTAGAGGCATTGGTCTGAATCAGGAACCGCTAGTCATAGTCAGGAGCTAACAGGATCGGAGCGCTTGCCATGGCAGGCTTGAGAGCTGAGAAGGCACTCTCACACTCCAGTGACCAGGTTACTTTGTGGGTTACCATGCGAGGAGCCTCTTTTTAGTAAGGTCGGTCAGGGGTTTAGCCAGGGCACTGTAGTGCGGTACAAACTTGTGGTAATACCCGGCGGTTCCCAGAAACGTTAGCACAGGTTTCTTGTTCTTGGGAACCGGACACCTTACAATGGCTTCTACCTTGGCGGGCTCAGGCTTGAGATGCCCACCACCTACCCTGTGCCCGAGGTATACAACCTCTGCCATCCCTATTTGGCACTTGTCCGGCTTTAGCGTTAGCCCAGCCTCCAGGTACCTGGTCGCAAAGTCCACGACCATTAAAATATACCTTTTCCCCGACCTAAATTTGATGCTGGAGTCTGTGAAATGCTGCAGCTGATTTGTAACATTATATTACTAAGTGTAACACATTATTGTTACAGCTTTCAGAGTAATAGACAGTCTGCTGCTTGAAACACAACAACAGATACAGGAAAATGGTAGGTGTTCCCAGCACACAAAGTGCAAGTAAATGTAAGAAATAATATTTCAAGATTGTGTTATATCAAAAATTTAAATTGTATTGAAAACGAAGCAATTGAAGGATATATACACAGTGACAGATACTGCATGAATACACATATCTGGGGATCAAACTGTACACAAATTGATGTAAGCCTAATATGAGGGGAGTGGGAAAAAGGGGAAACAAAAAAAAGGGGGGGGTGGAGCAAGGAATAGGGAAAACAAAAGCCAAAAAGGGCAATACAGCCGATGTGGCGGAAACACAGGGGGCAACGTTTCAGGGCTGAATGCCCCTTCCTCAGACCTGTTCCCACGGCACCTCTCAAGAGGAACATGTGGTACTTCCCTTTGACCCAAACCACAAGGGCCTCCCTCTGTAAAATTAGGATAACTACACCAGATGGATCTAACAAATTCTAACAAGCATGAAGATCACAATTACAGGGAACACCCTTAGAGATCAAGTAGCATGGGTAGGCAAAAAGAATCAAAGTAAGGCCTCTAAGGTAACAGTAACCCTCTGTACAAAAGGCCAAGTGGTAAGCAAACAGTTCAAGGTAAAGTTCCTAATGGATAATGTCAATCTGGCACCATAAAGCAAAATAGCCACTGTGCCTCATAAAACGAACAATGCATAGGCCAAATGTTACATTGTCAGAGTTGTCTGTTTGTCTGAGCAGCTGCCAGAACTTTTTGTGATACTTTGTTGCCAAAGGGCAGAGTTCAAAAAGGTGTGTTAGAGAGCCCTTTCCAAAAGAGGAAGTGGATATGACTTTCTAAATGGTTGCATTAAAAAAAAACCAATAACAATAGCATTAGTAGTTTAAAATAATGCAAGCAGTATTATCTAATACTACGGAACTGATTTATTTAAAAAAAATATAGGATTTTTCAAGTTTTGCTGCTGTTTAAATATTTTTCTGAAAGGTTAAATTTTCCAGCCTTTTTCATTTATTTCACATCTTTTTCCTAGGTTTTTATTGTTATTTTCTCTCAAAGATAATTAGTTGTGCTCTTCCAGTCTTTTAATTTCCCTACCAGGAAGCTTTTCATTTTAATGGATGGTTTGGTCATTTTCGTGTTTCAAACCATTAAGTAAACTATTGTAGTTATGGAACAATTTGGATTATTTCCATGAACTGGACAATTTGCATAGCTTCCAATCGTTCTGACACAAAAAACAAAATTATGACTTCCACCAGTGACCATAATAGTATTTCAATCTGCTGAAAATCTAATTGTACTTGTATGATTTGCCCTGCATTTTTCATCTGTAAATATGGTTGGTTTAAACCAGTACAGGATATAACATGGAGTTAAAGTCCCTAAAAAATAATCAAGCAAAAATAAATACATTTCAATCAGTCTTTTATCAATTATTCAAATGTAATCATAGCAAGACAAAATCAAAATGATAACAAATAGAAAAAGAGCAATATAAATATCCCCCCTAAATTCATGCATGAAATGTATGTTTATAGACAGGCTTATCACCCATTTTTAAGACTCTTGACAAAGGGCATTTGTAGCCTGAAATACTGAGGGCCCTATGCTATAAGCAATCATAAAAAAAAAAAACGCCATAAAATTTCAATAGCCGTTTTTGACTGCGTTGCTATCATGGTATGCAGAAAGGTCCAAATACCACTGATAGCAACATTAGCAAAAAATTTGAGTAGCCGGCGACGCGATGATCTGCCCTCCGAAAAAAGATCACCGGCTTGTTGATTCTGCTGCAGAGAGAGAGAGAGCCACCTCTCTCTGCGCAAATCTCGGCTGAAATGAAAATATTTTAATTTACATTTTCTTACTAATGTAGATGAGCAGGGGGTCTCCGGAGCAAAGCTGTGTTGATTTGAGGCCCGGGGACCCCCTGCTTCCAGAGATACAGGCCCCGTTATGGGGTGCCAGTTTCTCCTATGCATTGAAATGTCCCGGTCACGTGACGCGGGACATTTACATGCATATGAGATACCGGCACTCAATGAAAAAATTAAATTAAAATATGCAGTAAAAAAACAATTCACAACCCACCCCCTCTGCCCCCACATAAAACCATTATTATTATTTTTTATACAAAAATATGAAATAAACAAATATGTGAAAAAAACAAATGTGTATAGTCCATAAAGGATATAGGTGACTGAAGTGAGTTGAGTCCTTTCTTCCAAAAATTGATGGTTATGAATAGAGAATGACTCAGTTCTCAATGCACGCAGAAAAGTTCCTCCTCACAGCAATTATTGTCCTGTAGATTGAGACATAAACCAGGGGCAAAACATTGCGCAGTATTGTTTTTCAGCAATGAAGCCCTCACATATGAAGCCCAAAAGAATGCCCACTTACTAGAGGTAGGTAGGCAGCATGCGGTGGAGAGAAACTGTATGTGGGGTCTTCCAGATCCAGACGTTTTCAGGGTAACACGAACCCCACGTGATGTCCCCGATTCCGATGGATACTGAGAGAACCTCCTTCTCAGAAAAAATGTCTCCTGAGTCTGTCCTAGAACTCCTGTATTATAATCTCCAACAAGGGATATAAAGAGAAAAAGGGGATTGCGCAATATCATAAAAACTTTAATGACGCCTCCTAAAACTAAAACAGAAATATACTCACAATAACCTGTGAGTTAAAATCAAAATAGAAGTACCCGACCCGGCCACACATCAACACACAGTCTCTGGTAGTCCTAGCCGGTACCGCGTGTAACTCACGTTGTTCTGGCGCAAACGTGATGACGTCACCGCCTCTGTGCCAGATGAGTGATCAGATGAGTGTCCAGACCAGCGTCTCCTTAGGCTCCTCCCTACGCGTTTTGTGACGGCGAACGTCACTTCGTCAGGGGTTTATGGAGCCTCATTAATCCCGTGTTCTTAAATAGCCCCATGTTAACCCATTACATAATGGTGTAACATAGGAAATGGCAAAGGTGAATCTACTGGTGCCATATAATGGCAACAGTGGGGTTAAAGACACCTCTGGAGATGATTATTGTGCGCATGAATCAGCTTAGAGCACAAATACAATAAAAATATAAAATACATAAATGGATTGCAAATAAAACCGGAAACATAAATTGAGCAGCAGGAAACAAAGTGGCAATTACATTTAAAGGAATAGCAATCACATGGTGATAGAACAGGGAGTTCTAAAGGAAAGATGCCAAATCAAAGTCTATGTTAGGAGAGAGGGTCTTTAAAGTATAGATCCAGAAGGTCTCTTGTTGAGAGACCCTCTGTAATCTATCTCCCCCTCTAACACCAACCTTGGGGCAATCAATACCAATACAAGTAAGTCCACCTGGCAACATGTTATGATGGATCTTGAAATGGTTGGATACACTGTGTGTTTCCAAACCTTTTTTGATGTTGCTATTCCTTTAAATGTAATTGCCACTTTGTTTCCTGCTGCTCAATTTATGTTTCCGGTTTTATTTGCAATCCATTTATGTATTTTATATTTTTATTGTATTTGTGCTCTAAGTTGATTCAAGCGCACAATAATCATCTCCAGAGGTGTCTTTAACCCCACTGTTGCCATTATATGGCACCAGTAAATACACCTTTGCCATTTCCTATGTTACACCATTATGTAATGGGTTAACATGGGGCTATTTAAGCACACGGGATTGATGAGGCTCCACAATCCCCTGACGAAGTGACGTTCCCCGTCACGAAACGCGTAGGGAGGAGCTAAAGGAGACGCTGGCCTGGATACTCATCTGGCACGGAGGCGGTGATGTCATCACGTTTGCGCCGGAACAATGCGAGTTACACGCGGTACCGGCAAGGACTACCAGAGACTGTGTGTTGATGTGTGGCCGGGTCGGGCACTTCTATTTTGATTTTAACTCACAGGTTATTGTGAGTATATTTCTGTTTTAGTTTTAGGAGGCGTTATTAAAGTTTTTATGATATTGCGCAATCCCCTTTTTCTCTTTATATCCCTTGTTGGAGATTATAATACAGGAGTTCTAGGACAGACTCAGGAGACATTTTTTCTGAGAAGGAGGTTCTCTCAGTATCCATCGGAATCGGGGACATCACGTGGGGTTCGTGTTACCCTGAAAACGTCTGGATCTGGAAGACCCCACATACAGTTTCTCTCCACCGAATGCTGCCTACCTACCTCTAGTAAGTGGGCATTCTTTTGGGCTTCATATGTGAGGGCTTCATTGCTGAAAAACAATACTGCGCAATGTTTTGTCCCTGGTTTATGTCTCAATCTAAAGGACAATAATTGCTGTGAGGAGGAACTTTTCTGCGTGCATTGAGAATTGAGTCATTCTCTATTCATAACCATCAATTTTTGGAAGAAAGGACTCAACTCACTTCAGTCACCTATATCCTTTATGGACTATACACATTTGTTTTTTTCACATATTTGTTTATTTCACATTTTTGTATATATTCATGCGCCAGGTTTATTTCTATATTTGTATTTTTGTGTTGTTTTTGGGTAATTATTGAGATAGTTCCCATAGTAGAACACCGGGCAGCTTTTTTAGTGCACTGCACTGTTTAGCACATTGGTCTAGCGCTTGTTTTAGTATTCCTTGTTTTGCCATTTATTTTTTTTAGACACAGGATTAATACCACAGGCCGGCGGGGTCCCCACAGGTGCCCGTGGGCCCCAGAGATCACCCCGGGGTGGTGTCTGGGGGTGTCTGGGGATCCCCGGGTAATCCCCACAGGTGTCTGGAGGCCCTCGGTGGGTTCCAACGGGTGTCTGTGGCCACCCGGGGGGTCACTTTGGGTGTCTGTGGGCCCCACAAAGGTCCCCAGTGGTCCCTGAAGGTGTCTGGGTGTCCTAAGGTGGTCCCCGTTGGTGTCTGTGGGTCCTCGGGTGGGTGGGTCCCTGCTGGCCTGCAGTACCATTCCTGTATTTAAAAAAAAACAAAAACATGGCCTGCATCTCAATAAATACACCCCCCCCCACCAAACACATACAGTATAGTAATGTACAAAATAACTATTAGCCAGATATGAATAATAGATTATTTGCCCATTATAAAACACAACATTAGCCAGCCAGCATAAATATATGGGTCCGGGGTGGGTGGTTAGGCCTCCCAGGTGGGTACTGAGGGAGGATTGTTTAACCCCTTAATTACTATAGCGGTTATTAACCACTAAGGTGATTATGGGGTTAGGGACCATTAGATTGTATTTTTTTATGTATTGTTGCTGGCATCGGAGGACATGACCCTGCAGTATGCTGATGAGGATGCCCGTCATGTTGGCAGGGGTAAGTAAAACAGTTTTTTTTACTTTATTTATGTTAGCTGGCTAGTGTTGTGTTTAATAATGGGCAAATAATCTATTATCCATATCTGGATAATAGTTATTTTGCAAAAAGCTGTATTGTATATGTTTGTGGGGGGGATGGAGGGGGAGAGGTGTATTTACTGAAATTTAGGCCATGTTTTTGTTTTTTTTTTAAAAAAGGAATGGTACCGCATGCCAGCGGGGACCCACGGACACCACCCGAGAACCCACGGACACCCAAAGGGCTACCCGAGGACCACTTGGACGCCCATGAGGACCAGCTGAGGCCCCCCGGACACCTGAGGGACAACCCGAGGGCCCCCAGACACCTATGGAAACCAACCAAGGGCCCCACACACCCGTGGGGATGACCTGGGGACTCAAAGACACCCGCAGACACCACCGATGGACCCTGTTGGGGCCCCACAGACATCCATGGGGCCACCTGGAGGCTCACAGATCCTAGCGGGGCCACTCGAGGGCCCCCAGACACCCGTGAGAACCCCCCGAGGTTCCCTGTGGGGCCCGCGGACACTCGTGTAGACAACCTGGGGACCCCCGCCGGCCTATGTTATTAATCCTGTGTCTAAAAAAATAAATAATGGTTTTATGTGGGGGAACAGGGGGTGGGTTGTGTATGGTTGTTTTTTAAATATTGTAATGGTTTCTGGTGGCCTAGTTGGGGGTTATAGGGCTGTTGTGTGTATTTTTTTGTATTGTGGGTAGCTGTGGTGGGTGAAGGGGGTATTAGCCCCAAGGATGGGTGTTTAGGCCTACTGGGTGGGTAGCGGGAGGTGTTAATCCCTTCATTACCTTAGAGGTATTAACCGCTTAGGTAATGAAGGGGTTAAGTCCACCCGCAAGCCCCCTGCAAGGCCTAAACATACACCAAGGGCCAAATACCACCTTCACCCACCGCTACCCACAATAAGCATGACACTGGTGGTTAACCCCTTCATTGCCTTAGCGGTTAGCTTCTAAGGTAATGAAGTCGCATGTAAATGCATTTTTAATGCATCTGATTCAAGCCGGGGGTCTCTGGTGGTGATATTAAAGGAAAATGCATTTTTTTCTAAGGGCCGTCTCGCCGCTTCTCGGCAGCTTCTCCTCACCTTCCTGCCAACATTTTCTGGCGAGGCATTTCGTAGAAGGAATTTCAATTCTAGTGCGGCGATCAGACTCGATAAGCTGATCTAGGCTACTAGAATTGAGTTGGAGAAACTGCTGATAAGTGGCGATAAATGGCTTATCGCCGAGCGTTTGGCAATTTTATTTTTTTTTGGAAATGTTTTTTATAGGGAAATTTCTGGTGTCGCCAAAATATCAGAGCTTACAGAATAGCATTAAGCTTTTTTGACGATAAGCTGCCGATAACTGACTTATCTGAACTTTTCCGCACAGGCCCCTGAGTCTTCTTTCTAGGGAAGTGTTTCTTAAGAACTCCAGTCCTCAGGGAACCCCATCAGGTGAGGTCTTAAGGATATCCCTGCTCCAGCACAGGTGGGCCAAGTAGTGGCTCAGTCATTTTGACTGACCCACCTGTGCTGGAGCAGGGATATTCTTAAGACCTGACCTGTTATGGTTCCCTGAGGACTGGAGTTGGGAAACACTGTTCTAGAGTGTCAGCCTAGAATTAATCTTGTATTTATTTTGAGGTTTTTCTAAATGTACTATTTTTGTCATGTTATATTAAATGCATGTATATTTTTGTATATTTATATTGCTCTTTTTCTATTTGTAATAATGTTTGTCATTTTCTTGCTATGATTACATAAGAATAATTTAAGAAAGACTCATTGAAAATGTGTCTTTTTGCATGATTATTTTTTGGTGACTTTTTCTCCATATTATTTATATATAGGAAACCATGTTAAAAATGGTTTTTGAAGCAAAAAGTAGCACTGTGTGCTCATTTGCATGTCATTTCCCAGAATCCCTTGCTGCAGTGGAAGTGCTGTGTGCTGGGTGATAATGGCGAAAGGCGGGGTTGCAGACCTGCCTAAGACATGCAGATGAGCATACAGTTCTATTTACATTTTTATATATATATATATATATATATATATATAATATATATATATATATATACATATACATATACATATACATATACATATACATATACATATATGTAGCCAGGTCTCCTCTGGCTGTCAGCACCCCTCTCCCCTCGAGCGCGATCGCGGGTACCGCCGAGTCCCAGAGCGGCCACACAGGCTGATCGCAGGGGTGAGGGCAGTCAGGCTCTGGCTCGGGGGTTGCCGGGGATGCGTGTGGGGTCCCGGCGCTCCCGGAGCTGGCCGGTAAGGGCGCCGCCATTGTCCAATGACTCGCGCATGCGCAGTGATCGCGCATGTGCAGGAAGTACCCCAGAGCCAGGGAAAAGGCGCGCGAGCGTGAGACTAGGCAGGGAAACAGTGAGGCAGCCCCAGATAGCTTGCACAGGCGCAGGTCAGGACATAGAAAGCCCGCGAACCCCTAGCCTACCAGGGAAGGCTCTAGGTAGGGACTACGAGTCCCATGAGCCTCTGTGCGTCCCACGTGATGCCAGGGAGCCAATAGGGTTTAGGATCTTCAGGCAGGCAAGAGATACATTTTGCGCGCTTAGCCCACGCTGGCAGTTGGAGCCGGGGAGCTGTGAGGGAAGGAAGGGTGCAGGGAGCGAGTGCAGCTCCTGCACCTAGATAGGTACCCACACCCCAGGTAGGCCCCAATTCCTCACAAGGTTAGTGGGTAATTGAATAGGGACAGCCCAAGATAGGGACGCTGCCCTTAGTGTTAGTGTGCTGTCTTGTCAGGGTCACGGCTGTCAGTGCCGTGAGGTCTGACAGGCAGGCACCGTGTTGCGCAGCACGTTGGCTGCAAGCATCCAGTGGGTTAACAGCTTGTTGCTGCAGGCGTTGGGACCGTTAGTTAATAGTGAGGCAGAGGGGACTCGGGTAATGCGGGAGGAGGTAGTGTGGGTGCAGGGGGTCAGGGACCCCTGCATAAGATAGGCTACCCCGTAGGCCCTAGGAGTTTTCCCCCAAAGCCATTACAGGTTGCTGTGCTGTAGGGACGGCCTATAGTATAGCGCGTGTCACGTAGTGCCAGGGATAGACAGGGACACAGCGGACGTTGCGCTTCCTGAGAGACGACTTGGGCTCAAGTCGGTACCCAGAGACCAGAGACTATCTCCAGGGTGGGATCGCCCCTGGGGGGACCCCAAGCAAGGATTCACCGGACCGGATCAGACGGGATCCAGAACGACTGATCCTTTGCGAAGCTGTTGCTGCTCCGAGCACCGGAGTGCTCGGTAGGTACTATACATATACAAGTGCACCAACGGGCCCTTAGTATAATAGTGACTGTGCAGTCACCCATTGCCTCTCTCTGCAAGAGTGCGGGACATTGGGTGGGATCACCTGGTGTTGGGAAAGCATCCTGCGCGACGCAGTAGTGTCTCCTCTAGAGAGGGACACATGTTATTGTGGTATTGATGTTATATGTTTGCTTGGCACGATAGTAAAAGGTATTGGTTATTATACATACTGTGTATGTGATTATTGTATTTGTCCTGCGAGGAACTACTCCCCCTCTGGTGGGAGCCATCGCAGGTGGAGGCGCTGCATCGAGTAAGTGGTTACTCATAATATCATATTGCCCCAGGTTCCCCGTGGTGGAAGCTCAGCCCTCCTGTGAACCAACAGGTAACGCACCACACACCTGGTAACACTATATGTTCCTTGCACCCACAGTATATCTGCGATTAGGGGGGGGAGGGAATACCCATTACATTTGGAGGCCCTGCTGAGATAGACCTGGGGTGCCCTGTTCCATTTTTTTTCTCCAAATTGTCCACCATGTTTGTCTAGTCCGGACACGAAGTCCTCGCCTGGGTCTTGAGGATAAATAATCTTAGTCCCCGATATGTGGTGGCCTTAGAAGGCGTTCCCGGCAACATATCAGAGACAGAGATCTATGAGTATATGCATAAAATCCCCGGATGGCAGCACGCCCTTCTTAAAGATATAGCCCCAGGCTCCACGCCTACATGGAGCTCGCTGCTTTTTGTCGTGTCATTCTCAAGGGATATATGCCCGTCCGAGTCACCGTCCACGTTATTTAAGCCCGGGTGCCCCCCTGAGGGTTACCCTTTAGTATACGCTGACCCAGCGCCATGGCAACTTCCCCCAAGTGAACAGAGTGCACGTGGTGCCACGCTCAAGGCGCAGAATGACTTTGCAGAAAACTGTCCGGGATCGGCGGGAAAACCTAAGCCCCACCCCCGCCAACTGAGTGACAGAGTGCAGAGCAAGAATCACTCCTTGAAAAAGTGTGCGGCCCTTCCTTCACATTCCACCAGGGGGAGCAAACATTGTGATTTTCAACCATACGTGGATGAGACAGACTGTAAGGGGGTACACCCCAATGTGTATGTGGTCTGGCACGAGCCAGGAGTGAAAGCCCTTACACTAATGTGCACTTGCCTGCAAAAGCTTATGTCCAGGGAGCCGACCTGTTTCAGCTACCGCTGGATTTCAAGACCGGCACAGTGGACGGGGAGCTGAGCATACAGTATTTTAGCCCTACATGTGACTGTTCTAGAGCGGAATTGGCGTGGGAGCCTCAATGTGACGGTTGCGGTGCCCGGTTCTTGAAGCCTATTATGTCCCAGCCTGTAGAACCAGCAGAGGACGATGAGCTGGTCAGTATAGCTACCTATCTACCCCTCTCATAGAAATTTTGGAGGATCCGATCGTGATATCCTCAGAGGAGGAGAAGCCTGACCTCTATATTACTATGAGTTGTGCTGAAGTTAAGTCTGTCTTCAGAGAGAAGTTACTTAGTGCTTCCTGTGACCAACAACCAGCTGTGGAGGTTGTGGAGGGCCCGTATGCTCTCGTGAACATTCTAGACCCGGTTCCCAAGCAGGAATCACCTGCCAAGCTAGCTATGGAACCGAGCTAAACATCGGTGGCGATGCGCCTACCGGCGAACCACCCGAGAGGTGATACAGAGGAGACGGAGGAATCACAGGGTAAGGTGTCTATGCCCCCATCTTCCTTTAGTGATTCCAGCGACCAACCACTCGTGGTGATGCGCCGGCCGGCGGACCTCTCTAGTGATGTCATTGAACCAACTGTCTCGGCGGATACAGAGCCTGCTGTGGGCCCGTGTGCCCTAGAGGAGGTGTATCCAGATGTTGCAGACCCTTCTGTGGGCCCGTGGGACCTACAACGGGCCGTCCAGCCTACTCAAATGGAACCATCGGTCCCAGGCTTGGGATCAGTACCTGCTGACGACGACAAGGGTGAGTTGACTGCCCCAGGGGTGTTGGGGGTGAGCCTCCAGGTGACCGCGGAGCATGATAGTTCCTTAAGTCTGGTCACCAGGGCGACGGGCTCCCCTCTGCATCGCGTCCTGGCGGAGGTGTCCTCCTTAGAAGGTAGCTGTCCGGTGGTGCGAGTGGACCCATACCTACCTGACAGTGTTCCAGATGAAGAGAAGCCCATCGCAAGCCAGCGGAGTGGTGAGGAACCTACTACCTCCCCACAGGCTCCGATGGAGGTGATCGTGAAAAAGGCCAGTATTAAGGTTCAGGATATGAGTGAGAGCCCGTGCGCTCCAACCCAAATGGTTCCAGGACTGGGATCCAACGCTCCCGAGTTTCGAGACAGTGAGTGGACTGTCCCAGAAGTGTTGTGGACAGGCCCCAAGACAGCCGAGGTGGGAACTGACAGCGTCCCCGAGGACCTGTTGGCCACCGGGAATCACCGCAGTGGTAAGGTATCTACCCTTTACCCCCTGCCAGGTGAAACAGAGACTTTGCCGAAAGAGACATGGCCCAATTCTCGCTTCCCAGTGGAAGTCTCGCCAGTATGTAGGGACAAGGACTGTGTGGCAAGGGATTTAGTAAAAATTGCCTCCTTTAAGCCCAAAAAAGAGCGCTCCATTCACCATGTGGTGGACCGCGGAAAAGGCCAGGACCTCCCGGTATACCGCATGTGCGAGGCGGATGACTGGGTAAAGGTTGTGCCCAGAGACATTGTGCTATTCCTTCCACCAGGGGGAGGAAATAGTAAGACCCCTGTGACTGTTATCCCCGAGTGTGCTCTCCAAGAGATTTTTCTGGGGGAGGCTCACGGACGCAAAAGTGAGGTACCCCCACATGATCAGTTAGGGGCACCCCACAAATGGTCTCAGCTCGCTTCGGGTATCATATGTGAAGTGCATTGTAACCTGATGTTTAAAGTCACAAGTGATAAGTTGTACATATGCACTGCATTTTCATTGTATAACGGTGTACCAGGTTATGTCGTTCCCCAAGCGGGGACGTTGGGTTTTTCACCAGGAGGAGAGTATAGCCATGTCTCATCTGGCTGTTAGCACCCCCCTCCCCTCGAGCGCGATCGCGGGTACCGCCGAGTCCCAGGGCGGCCCCACAGGCCGATCGCAGTTGCCGGGGACGCGTGTGGCCGGTTGCCAAGGCCGCACGCACGTCACAGGGATCCCCGCGCTCCCAGAGCCGGGCGGTAAGGGCGCCGCCATTGTCCAATGACTCGCGCATGCGCAGTGATCGCGCATGCGCAGGAAGGACCCCAGAGCCAGGGAAAAGTCGCGTGAGCGTGAGACTAAGCAGGGAAACAGTGAGGCAGCCCCAGATAGCTTGCGCAGGCGCAAGTCAGGACATAGAAAGCCCGCAAACCCCTAGCCTACCAGGGAAGGCTCTAGGTAGGGACTACGAGTCCCGTGAGCCTCTGCGCGCCCCACGTGATGCCAGGGAGCCAATAGGGCTTAGTATCTCCAGGCAGGCAAGAGATACATTTCGCGCGCTTAGCCCATGCTGGCAGTTGGAGCCGGGGAGCTGTGAGGGAAGGAAGGGTGCGGGGAGCGAGTGCAGCTCCTGTACCCAGATAGGTACCCACACCCCAGGTAGGCCCAAATTCCCCACAAGGTTAGTGGGTATTTGAATAGGGACGGCCCAAATATGGACGCTGCCCTTAGTGTTAGTGTGCTGTCTTGTCAGAGTCACGGCTGTCAGTGCCGTGAAGTCTGACAGGCAGGCACCGTGTTGCGCAGCACGTTGGCTGCAAGCATCCAGTGGGTTATCAGCTTGTTGCTGCAGGCGTTGGGACCGTTAGTTACATAGTAAGGCAGAGGGGACTCGGGTAATGCGGGAGGAGGTAGTGTGGGTGCAGGGGGTCAGGGACCCTGCATAAGATAGGCTACCCCGTAGGCCCTAGGAGTTTTCCCCCAAAGCCATTACAGTTGCTGTGCTGTAGGGACGGCCTATAGTATAGCGCGTGTCACGTAGTGCCAGGGATAGACAGGGACACAGCGGACGTTGCGCTTCCTGAGAGACGACTTGGGCTCAAGTCGGTACCCAGAGACCAGAGACTATCTCCAGGGTGGGATCGCCCCTGGGGGGACCCCAAGCAAGGATTCACCGGACCGGATCAGACGGGATCCAGAACGACTGATCCTTTGCGAAGCTGTTGCTACTTCGAGCCCCGGAGTGCTCGGCAGGTACTATACATATACAAGTGCACCAACGGGCCCTTAGTATAATAGTGACTGCGCAGTCACCCATTGCCTCTCTCTGCAAGAGGTGCGGGACATTGGGTGGGATCACCTGGTGTTAGGAAAGCATCCTGCGCGACGCAGTAGTGTCTCCTCTAGAGAGGGACACATGTTATTGTGGTATTGATGTTATATGTTTGCTTGGCACGATAGTAAAAGGTATTGGTTATTATACATACTGTGTATGTGATTATTGTATTTGTCCTGCGAGGAACTACTCCCCCTCTGGTGGGAGCCATCGCAGGTGGAGGCGCTGCATCGAGTAAGTGGTTACTCATAATATCATATTGCCCCAGGTTCGCCATGGCGGAAGCTCAGCCCTCCTGTGAACCAACAGGTAACGCACCACACACCTGGTAACACTATATGTTCCTTGCACCCACAATATATCTGCGATTGGGGGGGGGAATACCCGTTACATATATATATATATATATATATATATATATATATATATATATATATATATATATATATATACAGTGTTCGACAATGCTATACATTTACTCGCCCGGGGCGGGTGGATTTAACCCCCGGGCGTGTAAATATTGGCCCAAGCAGCACACGTGTTTTTTTTTTTAAAATTCCCCCCGTTCGCGCTGAAATTTCCCTGCTCGCGCTAAAAAAAAAAACTTCCTACCTGACTCCTGATTGGCGCGCGCTCCCAGACTTTGTGGGCGCGCGGCCAGGCTCTATATGAGCCCGCCCCCAACGAGGGGCCATTCTGCCTGGAGATCTGTTGGAGGTAAGTACTCTCCATGCTGCTGCCCCTCTGCTCCTTCCCTGCGATCCCCCTGGTCCCCACATGGCTCCCTACTCGCCACCACGGCAGCTCTCCTGTCCCCTGCTCCTGTCCCCTTCCCCTGCTCCTGTCCCCTCCTCCTGCTCCTGTCCCCTGTCCCCTCCTCCTGCTCCTGTCCCCTGCTCCTGTCCCCTTCCCCTGCTCCTGTCCCCTGCTCCTGTCCCCTTCCCCTCCTTCTGTCCCCTTCCCCTGGCTCCTGTCCCCTTCCCCTCCTCCTGTCCCCTTCCCCCTCCTCCTGTCCCCTTCCCCTCGATCCACCGATCGATGTCCGCCGCATGAGGTGGGGGGATGTCGGCCTGCCCCCCCCCCCACGAGCTTCATGCCGCCACGGGCTGGGGGGGGGGAAGAAGCAGCCTGCAGCTTGGCCGTGCACTGTGACATGCCGGCGAGGGGAGCAGGGCAGTGGCGGCCACGGACTGTCCCCTGGGGCGCCCAGTGGGGGATACTTCGCCACGTGCCTACCACCCACCCTGCTGATTGGGGGGGGGGATGTTTGCCTGCCCCCCACACACGAGCGGGAGATGGGCGCGGGTGGGTGGGGGAGTAGCGTGCTGCTGGGTCGCGGCCTTTCCTCCCCTGTGTGTGTGTGAGAATGTGTAGTGTGTCAGTCACCCCCCCCACCCCAAGGCAGTGTCAGTCACCCCCCCATCCCCAGTCAGTCAGTCACTCACCCACCCACCCAGTCACCTTGCCCCACCTCTGCAAACCACTCACCCAGCCAGTCACTCACCCAGCCTCTCTCTCTCTGTGTGTCACCCAGCCGTTTCTCTCCTCTGTCTCCTCCCCACACTCTCTCTCCCCCCCACACCCTCTCTCTGCGCCGCCCCACACTCTCTCTCTCTTTCTGTCCCCACACTCCTCTCTCTCTCTCCCCACACTCTCTCTCTCTCTCTCCCCCACACTCTCTCTCTTTCCCCCACACTCTCTCTCTCTCCCCCCCTACACTCTCTCCCTCCCCCACACTCTCTCTCCCTCTCCCCCCACACTCTCGCTCCCTCTCCCCCCACACTCTCTCTCCCTCTCCCCACACACTCTCTCTCCCTCTCCCCCATACTCTCTCTCCCTCTCCCCCACACTCTCTCTCCCTCTCCCCCACACTCTCTCTCCCTCTCCCCACACTCTCTCTCTCTCCCCCACTCTCTCTCTCCCTCTCCCCCAAACTCTGTCTCTCCCTCTCCCCAAACTCTCTCTCTCCCTCTCCCCACACTCTCGCTCTCCTCGCCCCCCACACGCTTTCTCTCCCTCTCCCCCACACTCTCTCTCCCTCTCCCCCACACTCTCTCTCCCTCTCACCCACACTCTCTCTCTCCCTCTCCCCACACTCTCTCTCTCCCCCACACACTCTCTCTCTCCCCCACACTCTCTCTCTCCCTCTCCCCCACACTCTCTCTCTCCCTCTCCCCCACACTCTCTCTCTCTCCCTCTCCCCCACACTCTCTCTCCCTCTCTCCCACACTCCTCTCTCCCTCTCCCCCACACTCTCTCTCTCTCCCCACACTCTCTCTCTCTCCACACTCTCTCTCTCTCTCCCTCTCCCCCACACTCTCTCTCTCCCTCTCCCCCACACTCTCTCTCTCCCTCTCCCCCCACACTCTCTCTCTCCCTCTCC
This sequence comes from Ascaphus truei, assembly GCF_040206685.1. Lineage (NCBI taxonomy): Eukaryota > Metazoa > Chordata > Amphibia > Anura > Ascaphidae > Ascaphus > Ascaphus truei. The sequence goes on along the minus strand of NC_134486.1, from coordinate 94,712,472 downwards.
CCCACACACTCTCTCTCTCTCCTCTCCCCCACACTCTCACTCCCTCTCCCCCACACTCTCTCTCTCTCCCACACTCTCTCTCTCTCCCCACACTCTCTCTCTCTCCACACTCTCTCTCTCTCCCCACTCTCTCTCTCCTCACAACTCTCTCTCTCTCCCACACTCTCTCTCTCTCCCCCACACTCTCTCTCTCCCCACACTCTCTCTCTCTCCACACACTCTCTCTCTCTCTCCCACACTCTCTCTCTCCCCCACACACTCTCTCTCTCCCCCACACTCTCTCTCTCTCCCCCACACTCTCTCTCCCTCTCCCCCACACTCTCTCTCTCTGTCACTCACACTCTGGATCTGGATCTCTTATTTACACTATATATCTTAACTGCCCTATACTACACCGAAATCTTAACTACCCTATACTGCTTTCTTCCAGATCTGGCTCAAGCTTCACACGGAAGACATCGGAACCCCCCCCTAACCCAGAAGACAGGTAGGGAACACATCCCCAATGTATAACATTGCGGGAATGAGCGTACCTGGACATTGAGGGACTGCGGATCAGGTAAGATCCCAGGTGGGATTGCTGCTTTAGATATTGTGAAGCGGGGGCATCCAGACACTGGTTAAGGGGTTCAGGAAACTAGTCATTCACACCTGGCTTTTAATTCTAGATCCGACATTTACACACACACACGTAACAAGGACTAATTGTAGTATAATGTAATACAATAAATACATTTGTCAAAAACAAATGTTGTTCTGACTAGGAATTTATTAAATGTATTTTATTTATATATTTTATTTTAAAGCGGGGTTGGGGGGCGGGACTAGGGGCGGGGTTGGGGGCGGGACTAGGGGTGGGGTTGGGGGCGGGACTAGGTGGCGAATAGATTTTTGGGTTGGGCGAGTAGATTTTTGGGTGATTTGTCGAACACTGTATATATATATTAGATAGAGCCAGTCAGCACTAATACAAAGCATAGGCAGATGCAAGTCCCATAGAGATAAACAGCATAGTTACCAGTCCGTGAACTAATAAAGGAGACAGCATACAGTAAGGGGGACTACCCCTTGCTGTATGCTGTCTCTTTTATTAGTTCACGGACTGGTAACTATGCTATATATATTTATATATATATACAGTGGTTGACAAATCACCAAAAAATCTACTCGCCACACAAAAAAATCTACTCGCCACCTAGTACCAAACGTGTGCTGCTTGGGCCAATATTTACTCGCCCGGGGGTTAAATCCACTCGCCCGGGGCGAGCAAATGTATAGGTTTGTCGAACACTGTATATATATATATAATGTTGTTGGGAGATACCATTTGAGCATTGGTCACCATATATTTATTACTATTTTCTATGTATACTGTATGCTCTCTGATTATTTTACCCAGGAGAGTGATACAATTGAGTACTCAGCATTATTGGCTTCATTTGAACCATTAGTCAGATATCTTGCTTGCTTTACACGGTCAAAATTCTGCTGCATATTGCCTCTTCAAAACACAAAGTAATCTTTTATATGTACAGTGCAGTAATGGTTTGATTAACATCTTTAATTATTAGTTATGACACAAATAGATACATGGTTTTAGAGACATGTTACAACATGGATGGATACTTATAAGAGAATAAAAATACTCAGTAAGTATTCAAATTGCTGACATCCTTTTTTCAATTCTACTAAATGTGATGACCTAATCATTTTTCCACTAGAACAGTTAACAACAAAATATATAGTATTTTGAAGTCACTGCTATTAGTAGAGAGGAGAGAGTTTATTATTTTACTTCTACTATTAAAAGAGGTTACCATGGTAACAAATGATCTAATATATTAATTAATAATTAATAATATATTAATATCATATTTTATTTATAGTATTTTATTAATATAATTGTTATTGTTTTTTTATAGTAATAAAACATTTTCATGCTAAAGGCTTTTTTATGCAAAATTAACCATACAGTAGAACTGTTAGAGTTGAAAACTACCGATCTGGCCTAATTTATGTAGTGAATAATGTTGGATAGACTTTAGTTAATATACTATATCCTGTAAACTGTAATTAATTAAATCCTTTCTGCATGGGCAGCTTAATGATTTCACTGTAACAGAGTAACATAGATACATAGTAATATTTTTGGCTGAAATTCCATTGCCGTCAATGGGAAATTGTGGCTGAACATGACCTCATAGGATGCTTCTACAGATATAGAATAAGCCCTTAAAGCCATTATTTGTAATATGGGGGTATAGTGATTCCAGTAAAAAATGTATAGTACTGTACTTCTTATCTGATGTGCTTGTACTTGATACCTGCCTATACTGTAGATATCCTAGCATTGCTAAGTATTCTTGCTTGCCTGAGCCGAATCTAGCTGTTACGCTGAAACTATTGATTTGTATAACTAGACCCCTACAGACTAGCCTAGCCTTGAAGTCTATTTAGCTCCAAAATTGCTTTGATAAGATGTTTGGGAGACTAGAACGTGCTTGTTAAACCTGTATGGGCATGAGGAAGCAATGACATGGATTTTTTAAAGGAGCAATCCATCCCCAGCATCACCGCATTTTTTAACCTGGGCGGGAAGTAGGGAATTTTCGGACCTGAAGTACATAAATTTCAGCTCCAGGGATCCCCTAGTTTCTGAGATTTATACTGTGAAAGTTAGTGCCAATACTTATGTGTATTTAAATCCACTGCAATGGCCATGCTTTTCACTCATAATAAAGGAGGTGGGTGCTTGCTATAACTTAATTAAATGTTAACAACATTAATCTTACATAAACAAAACATTGAAGATTATTATTCACCTAAAACAAGCAATGCCCCCAAACTGCCATTATACACACTTAAAACGATACGTGTATGTACAGTTGTGTGAAGAAAGTACACCCTCTTTGAATTCTATGGTTTTACATATCAGGACATAATACCAATCATCTGTTCCTTAGCAGGTCTAAAAATTAGGTAAATACAACCTCAGATGAACAACAACACATGCCATATTACACCGTGTAATGATTTATTTAACAAAAATAAAGCCAAAATGGAGAAGCCATGTGTGAAAAACTAAGTATACCTTATGATTCAATAGCTTGTAGAACCACCTTTAGCAGCAATAACTTTCAATGTAATCGTTTTCTGTATGACTTTATCAGTCTCTCACATCGTTGTGGAGGAATTTTGGCCCACTCTTCTTTGAAACGTTGCTTCAGTTCATTGAGGTTTGTGGGCATTTGGTTATGCACAGCTCTTTTAAGGTCCAGCCAAAGCATTTCAATCTGGTTGAGGTCTGGACTTTGACTGGGCCATTGCAACACCTTGATTCTTTTCTTTTTCAGCCACTCTGTTGTAGATTTGCTGGTGTACTTGGTAACATTGTCCTGATTTGTAAAACCATTGAATTCAAAAAGGGTATATTTTTTTTCACACAACTGTATATACACATATTTATACATATGTATATATATTTATACCTTTGAAGATGTTGCTTGCTATGTGGCAAAACGAATAGGGCTTGTTTCTTTGGTGGTTCCTACAGCTATGTAATTCTGATGCGCTGTGCCTAGCCCCGCCCCCCGAATGTGGACTTCAATTGGGGTTTCTGCTGCCTGCCGGTTTTGCCATTAAGCATCAGATGCCTGGTGAGGATTCCCCCATGGCATCACCGGAGCTCCCTTGTGTCCCTGGGTCATTCTATTCTCATCTGGCTTTTCTTGACGGAGATCACTTCGGCAGTTTGGCATTCTGTCATTGGACTGTCCATTCCTCTCACCACTCCTACAATGACTCCTCTCACCACCACCCCTCCTCTCATCCTCTCCTCCTCCGTCGCCTTGTTTATGCGATAATAACACAAGTATTTTTATCCAACAGACTGTGATAATAAATCCGTTTCAATGTAGTTTGATTAAAGATCATTAGAGCGACCTCTAGTGGTGAAAGGAGAAATTGCATTCTCACATAATGTTTTTTAAAGTTCGGCAAACCAAATATTTTTACAAATTCACAAAACTTCCACTTTGTGAAAAAATACATTTTTACAGTGTATTCAAATATGGGCAAAAAGCTTGCCCATTTCTAGTTGTGAGGTACAGATGAAATCTCTGGTTGTGGCTTACCCACCAGGAACGCTCCATGGGTAGTCTGTCGGCTGCCCGCGGGGAAATTTGTGTCTCCCTGCAGTGCGCTTTCACCCGCTATGGCTTGTACATAGCCGGATAAAGTGCGCACACGAGGGGGTGGGGGGGGTGTCTTCTCGTGGAGGAGCCGCAAGGAGGAAATGCCACAACCGGAGTCTTCATTTGTAAGAAATTCCAAAGGTGTGGATATGGGGGCAGTCTGGAAGTTGAGAGTGGGAGTAGGTTATAAGGGAAGAGAGGAGGGGATCATGGACAGTGAAGTGAAGAGTGTGTGGGGGAGTATTTGGAGATGAGTTCTGAGATGTATTGAGGGGCTGCATAGTGGAGAACTTTGTAAGTAAGGACTAGCATCTTAAATTTGATTCTGAATGATACTGGTTGCCAGCACAGAAGGAAGGGAGAAGTGGGGCTATGTTTGAGACAACTAAGTCTGGGAGCAGCATTTAGTATAGCCTGGAAGGGGATAGAGGAGAGAGATAGAAAGGAAAACCAGCTAGGAGGAGATTACAGTAGTCAAGGTGGGATATTAAGAGGCTGGGGATATTGGAGCTATGGTTGAGTCATTAATGTTTATAGTAAATGTCAGTATAGTGAGAATTGGTGGGTGGGAAAATGAGAAGTGTTTTGGTCATATTGAGTTTGAGGTATCATAGGGACATCCAGGAGGAGATAGCAGAGAAACAATTAGTGACACTGTTCTGGAGAGAGGATGCAAGCTCAGGAGAACACAGATAGATTTCAGTATCATCATCATAAATATGATAATGGAAACCAAAAAAGTGGTTTAGTGGACTGTCAGGAGGCAGTGCTCACGCAACACCTCCTTACCTGTCTCGGAGGTTGTTGCTGCCACCCCTTGCCTCCTGCTGGCGTATCCTCGGCGGGGGACTCGGCGATCCCGCCCGGCGCTGGTTATTGCGGCCGCCATCTTGTCGGGGCGCGCGAAGGAGGATTTTACACAGCGCGCGCCTCCGTCAGTAATTTATTAACCCCTCTGGGCTTCTAGCCATGCCCCCCGTGTACAGCTGCAGCCCCGCTCCGGCTTTCACACTTCACAGCTGATCACAGGAAAGGATCACAGCCTGCACCAGTCACAAGGTGCTCCACGGCACACCTCTGCTCCGCCTCCTTCCCTGATTGGTCCTGCCACATATATTACCCCTGTGCTCCCTGGGAATCATTGCTCTGCATAGCTTCTGCTAGTTGGGCTAGTATTCGTGTGTGCTCTTGCTTCTTCATGTTCTTCAGGTTTGACCCGGCTTGGCTTTCTACTCTTCCTCTTTCTCTGGACCCCGGCTTACTCCTCACGACGAAGTCTCTCTCTGCCCTTCGATCTCGGCTCGCTCCTCTGCCTTCCGGACCTCTGGCACCCCTGACCCCTGGCTACGGCAATCACCACGATCCTTCTACCTCCGGACACGGCAAGTTCCTTTGGTTCCCTTACTAAAGACTCCTGGCCTGGCAACTAATTACCACACTCCAGACACGCCCCTCTGCTGCGGGTGCGTGGTATTATACTTTCCACCTCAGTCTTGGGACGGGTCTGGTCAGCGGGCAGCACTACCGTGACATTATGCAGAGCCCAACCGACGCAGACCAGATCGAGACTGATGAACCTACCTTAGACCAAATTCTCTCGGCCCTGGTGGTACAGAACCAACCATGTCCACCCAGATCTCTGACCTAGCTCAACGGCTAACCAACCTTTCTCTCCAGGGTGCACCACCTAGCGTTTCCTCCCCGTCTCAGCCGGATCTCTTGGCGCAGCCACACCAGAGACCAAGATACCCGCGCCGAAACCCTATGCTGGCGATCCGCAGACCTGCTGCGGATTCCTAAACCAGTGTGAGGTCCAATTCGAGATGGCGCCTCTTCAGTTCACCACGGGACATAAGAAAGTGGCGTATGTGTACTCCCGTTGACTGGTGGCGCCCTGGCATGGGCTTCTCCGATTTGGGAATTACGGCCAGAGATAACCCAAGACTAAGCTCTCTTTCGTCAGGAGTTTCAGCAGGTGTTTGACACTCCCGCATGCCAGGTTACGGCCTCTTCTTCCCTTCTTCTTTTGTCACAGGGGCCCCGTTCCGTGGTCAGATATGCTCTGGAATTCCGGACCCTAGCATCTGAGACCCGTTGGAACCAGGAGGCACTCATCGCCGTCTTCTGGCAGGGGTTATTGGATACAGTAAAGGGCGAACTCGCTGCTCATCCCAGGCCAGGAGCGTTGGAGGAACTGATTGCTCAGGTTATTCAGATGGATCAGCGCCTCCAGGAGCGACGCTCCGAACGCCAATGTCCTCGTTTTGTGCCTTTGGTGACCCCCTTTCCTAGGTTTCTTCTGGTTCCAAGACCTCAATTGTCCTGGTTCCCAGCCCTGGAACTACCAGAGCCCATGCAACTGGGTACTCAACAGACCCGGCCACCGATATAAACACTCAGAAGGGACCGTGGGCTGTGCTTCTATTGCGGATCCCCTGAACACCTGATTCAGAATTGTCCTCTGCGTCCAGGAAACGACTCCACCCAGTGAGTATAAAGGGGCTCTCCCTGGGTGCCATTTCTCCTTGCCCCCTTTCCAGTGACGAGCTCCCCAAGAAGCTTTTCATTCCGGTTACTCTTTCGGGCCCTTCATTCCACGTCTCTGCGGCCGCCTTTGTTGATTCCGGGGCAGGTGGAAACTTTGTGGATCAGGAATTCACGAAGCTTAATAATATTCCACTCATTAGGAAAAGAGTACCCATTGGACTAGAAGGGATCGACGGTCGACCCTTGAACCCAGCCTTCATTTCTCTCGAGACGATTCCCCTCACCTTATCTTCCACCGATGGTGAAACCCTTACGTTGGATGTGATTCATTCCCCTGGGAACCAGGTAACCCTTGGCCTACCCTGGCTCCAGCAGCACAATCCCCATATTGACTGGAGGACGCGCTCTCCTATACAGTACAATGAGACCCAAGACCGAAGGAGTTACTCATCTCTAGCACCATTCCTCCCATGCAACACACGGGGATTACGGTTCCGTCAACTCCTAAGATCGACCTACCAGAGGCCTACTCCGATTTCCTGGACGTTTTTTGCAAGACTAGAGCTGAAGTTTTGCCCCCCACAGGTCCTACGACTGTCCTATTGACCTGATTCCTGGCGCCACACTTCCTAGATCCAAGTCCTATCCTCTCTTCGTTCCAGAGACCAAGGCCATGGATGAATACATCTGTGAAAACCTCGAGAAGGGCTTCATACGCCATTCATCCTCCCCGGCCTGTGCCGGTTTTTTCTCATTAAAAAGAAGGACATCTCTCTCTGACCTTGCATCGACTATCAGGGCCTCAAACGGATCACGGTCAAGAACCGGTACCCCTCCCCCTCATATCCGAACTGTTTGATAGACTCCAGGGGCTAAGATCTTCACGAAATTGGACCTCCGTGGGGCGTACAACCTTATTCGTATTCGGGAGGGTGACAAATGGAAGACCGCCTTCAATACACATAGCGGTCACTACGAATACTTGGTGATGCCCTTCGGGCTCTGTAACGCCCCAGCGGTCTCTCAGGACTTCATAAACGAAATTTTTCGAGACGTACTCAATTCTTTTGTTATCGTATACCTAGACGATATTCTCATCTTTTCCAGCAATCTCCAGGATCATATTTGACACACCAGGCTCGTCCTTTCCCGCCTCCGTTTCAATCACTTGTGCGCCAAAATGGAAAAATGCCTCTTTCATCAGTCCTCTACGTCCTTCCTTGGATACATCATCTCGGACAAAGGTTTCTCTATGGACCCCGAGAAACTCAAAGCCATTCTCAACTGGCCACAACCCAATTCCCTCAAGGCTATTCAACGATTTTTAGGCTTTTCGAATTACTATCGAAGGTTTATTCGGAATTTTTCCACCATAATTGCACCCATCACCGCTCTCACGAAAAAAGGAGTCGACCCCTCAGCTTGGTCTCCTGAGGCAGCCTATGCCTTTGAAACTTTAAAATTTACATTCGTTTCCGCCCCTATTCTTTGACAGCCTGACACGAGTCTGCCCTTTATCCTGGAGGTTGATGCATCTGATTGCGGTGCAGGAGCCGCGCTCTCTCAAAGATCTTCCCCGCAAGACCAGTTGCACCCCTGTGTTTTTTTCTCAATTTTTTTTTCCTCTGCTGAGAAGAACTACGATGTGGGCAATAGAGAACTGCTGGCTATTAAGATGGCTCTTCTGGAGTGGAGACACCTTCTGGAGGGGTCTAGAGAGCCAATTTTTATTCTTACTGACCATAAGAACCTTCTTTATATTGAGACAGCACGTCGCCTGGGCTGCCACTAGGCTCGCTGGGCACTCTTCTTCTCCAGATTTAACTACACCCTATTATACATCCCGGGCACCAAGAACGTAAAGTCGGACGCCTTATCCAAACAGTTATCCCCGGAGGAGAGACCTGAAGAAGTTCCCGAGACTATTCTGCCCAAGGGACTTATCATTTCTGAGGCCTCATTCAACATTCTGGACAAGATCGTTAGGGCTCAAAGGAACATTCCGGGTGGTCTAGAGGTACCAGAAGGGAGGCTGTATGCTGCCCATGAATTTCGTCCCAAAATCTTAGAGTGGGGTCATTCTGCCCGCTCTGCGGGACATCCTGGCTTCCGGAGAACCCTTGACCTTATCCAACGTACCTTTTGGTGGCCTACACTGTCGACACACTTTATTTGAGCTCGGCTAGTCCCACGAATTCGGGTATACCCGGGTGTATTGAGGTTTGTGACTGTTTTCTGCCCGAGTGCATTGAGTTATTTTCCAGGCAGGGATTGAAGCATTTTATTCCCGCTGGCTGCAATACTGCACAGTATATATATATATACTGCATTACAATTCATGAATTTATGCCATCTGGTAGACACGCGAAGCATTGCAGCCTATTAAATCCTAATCATTATCATTTAACAGATCAGCCGCCCATCTGCCAGGCATGAACCCAGGCTGGGAAGGCAAATGCAACGGGGCTTGTCAGAGGTGAGGAGCGGCGCATTCCAGGTATCTGCCAGGTACATACTGGGTATTTGCTCGAATAAAGTGTGTCGCAGCAGTAATATGGCTAGAACCATCCGGGAATTCATCAGTGCCTGTCCCACTTGCGCTCAAAGCAAAGCCCTCCGACAGAAACCCTCTGGCTTACTTATGCCTTTACCTATTCCGGAACACCCCATGTCCCATATCTCTATGGACTTTATTGTTGAATTACCTAGATCTAAAGGGATGAACATCATCTTAGTAGTAATAGATCGCTTTTCTAAACAAGTACACTTTATTCCCCTCAAGGGCCTGACCACCTCACCCACCCTCGCGGACATTTTTTCCAATGAAATTTTTCGGATTCATGGGATTCCCTCTTCTATAGTTTCTGACAGGAGCTCCCAATTCGTATCCAGGTTCTGGTGAGCCTTCAACAAAAGACTCAGTATTTCACTATCTTTTTCCTCAGGATATCATCCTCAAACAAATGGACAAACGGAGAGTCAACCAGACGTTAGAGCAATATCTGCGTTGTTTTGTGTCCGAGACCCAAGATAACTGGTCAGAACTGCTGCCTTGGGCAGAATTCGCTATTAATTCCATGAAGAACGAGTCTACCCGCGAATCCCCATTTTCTATAAATTACGGATTCCATCCTGCTCGTCTTCCCATCTCCAATACTCCCTCAGGAGTGCCGGCTGCCGACGAACGGATCTCCTTACTTCAGGACTCTTGTACCAAGGTTCAGTCATCTCTCCAGGAGGCTGCAGGAAGGTTCAAACTCCAGGCTGATCGACGTCGCCAAGCTTCTCCCAGATACAAGCCAGGGGATAAGGTCTGGCTTTCGGCAAAAAATATTCGACTAAAAACTCCTACCCCAAAATTGGCACCTAAATTTCTGCGACCCTTTTCCATACTGGAACAAATTAACCCCGTCTCCTTCCGTCTACAACTTCCACCTGCAAAGAGGATACCCAACGTTTTTCATACTTGTTATTGAAGCCTTTTGTACAGAGTACTCTCTTTCCAGATTATTCCCGTAGACCCGACCCTGTGATAGTTCAAGGACACGAGGAGTACGAAATACAGTCTATAATGGACTCACGTCTCTCCAGGGGTAAGGTCCAGTTTCTCGTACACTGGAAGGGCTACGGTCCTGAGGAACACACCTGGCTTCCCCAAAGTCATATTCACGCCCCTACACTCTTAAAAAGCTTTCATAAGAAGTATCCATTAAAGCCTTGGAAGGATTGTCCAGAGTCCAATCCTCGAGGAGGGGGGGGTACTGTCAGGAAGCAGGGCTCACGCAACACCGGAGGTTGTTGCTGCCGCCCCTCGCCTCCCGCTGGCGTATCCTCGGCGGGGGACTCGGCGATCCCGCCCGGCGCTGGCTATTGCGGCCGCCATCTTGTCGGGGCGCGCGAAGGAGGATTTTACACAGCGCGCGTCTCCGTCAGTAATTTATTAACCCCTCTGGGCTTCTAGCCACACCCCCCGTGTTCAGCTGCAACCCCGCTCCAGCTTTCACACTTCACAGCTGATCACAGGCAAGGATCACAGCCTGCACCAGTCACAAGGCGCTCCACAGCACACCTCCGCTCCGCCTCCTTCCCTAATTGGTCCTTCCACGTATATTACCCCTGTGCTCCCTGGGAATCATTGCTCTGCATAGCTTCTGCTAGTTGGGCTAGTATTCGTGTGTGCTCTTGCTTCTTCGTGTTCTTCAGGTTTGACCCGGCTTGGCTTTCTACTCTTCCTCTGGCTCTGGACCCCGGCTTACTCCTCACGACGCAGTCTCTCTCCGCCCTTCGATCTCGGCTTGCTCCTCTACCTTCCGGACCTCTGGCACCCTCGACCCCCGGCTATGGCAATCACCACGATCCTTCTACCTCCGGACACGACAAGTACCTTTGGTTCCCTTACTAAAGACTCCTGGCCTGGCAACTAATTACCACACTCCGGACACGCCCCATCTGCTGTGGGTGCGTGGTATTATACTTTCCACCTCAGTCTTGGGACGGGTCTGGTCTGCGGGCAGCACTACCGTGACATGCACACAGCGAACAAGTATAGAGGGAGAGTAGGAGAGGTCCAAGTCCAAGTATAGAGGGAGAGTAGAGAGCCCTGTGGGAACCCAACAGAATGAGGGAAGGTGTAGAAAGATAGAAAGTGAACCAATACGTCAAAGAGTATCAAAGGCAGCATTTTCGCTAGGGCAGTCTCAGTTCGGTGTTTTGGATAGAATACAAACTGCAGTGCAGAAGTCCATGGTGCAAAAATACAGTATTTTTTAACCCCGTGAGGCAGCGCTGAGCTTGAAAAATCATGCTACTTTATCGTCTGCCGGCATAGTGTGCCCCTTAAGGTTGCAGGGTCGGGATTGGGATGCTTTGCACCTGCTGCACCAATGGTAGCTCTGGCTCTGCTGTAGTCTTGGGAAATGAGTTAGTGGCAAGAAAATCTAGCATACAGTTGTATAAAAGTTGTTTACAGAAGCTGTTTATTAAAAAGACGTACAAACATTTTTTAAACAACCGTGTTATGACTATCTCTAAAGCTTTCTATTCTCTATGACCCTCAATGTAGTAGTTTTAGTTCTAATGGAAAATTTCTATTTCCTGTTTTATGAGAGATCATTGTATTTTGTATTCTTTTGCATTCATTCTCTATATGGTTTAGAATGATGTGTTTTATTATATCTAGAGGTAGTATAGGGATATTTACCCCTCACACCACCTCTATTCTTTTTTACCTTGACTTCGTATCCTGGCTGGAGTACGCAACGGGCTTAAAGGCAATCAGCTGCTGTTATTCTTAATGTGAGTAGTCTTTATTTTTGGGCTTCTATAGACCAAGTGTGGTATACCAGGGATAGTTGGGGGTTGCGGGGGCTGGGGAGTTCATTCTCATCGAGCGGTTATCATTGCTGGGAGCACTCCGGTAGGGATAGCTAACCCCTCCCTGCTATATTCACCCCCTACCCGGTTACATAGCCACACATGCACTGGGTTCCATATGCTCCATTTATGCTCATTGTTTATCACAGCATTGCCTTTTACCATCTTAATACCTCATAGATATATTGATAGATTCTTTTTTGTCTGATCATACTTAGGAGCATCAGTTCTGGGGTTTATTCACCAATTTTTCATTCTTTTGCAGGAGCAGCACTGCTTGTCGTCATTGTTATAAATGCCATAAAAAAATCCCTAGAGTCTTACTTAACATACCGTCCTTTGTACACAGTATATACTATTTTTCTAAAAGTTCATATTTTCTGTACTTTATTGTGAGTGGCTTTCCATTTCTGTTCCCAAATGACATTCAGCCCTCTCATAAGTATTACTTTTCTTTGCAAATGCAGTACATTTAGGGGCCTATGCAGAAAGCAGCGATGCGCGGTATATCGCCAGGATGCAGGGAGATTTTTAAACAGAAATGCATGAAATGGCGCGAAAGAGGGGAAAAGAGAGAAAAGCGGCAATTTTTTTTTTTTGTTTAAAAAACGCGCCGCGCGGTTGGCGCGAACCTATATTTCTACCCTATTTCAAACCGCCGTATGCAGGAAGGGGCGATCATCATTTTGCGGCGCATGTCGCCAAAAACATGGAGAGATTTCCTCCAAGTATGCACGCCAACAAAAGTTGGCAAGAAGGTGTATGTGAGCGGCAATATCCGTTTTTTTCTAAGCTGTTTTCTACAGCGCGAATCTCTCCGTTTTCAACTCTCCATATGCGTGCATGGTAATAATGTAACTTAGCGTTCCTTTCTGCATACGGAGGTAAATTCACGGCATTTTATGTAGTAGTGGTTAAAAGCGCCAATTTTTAAAAGAGCTGCTCTCTGCATGAGGCCCTTAGTCTCAGCTGGGTGACAGGCAAACTAAATTACTCTAGAAAATAAATGAACATCTAGGTCTGATCTATGTTTTTTCAGCTCTGCTGCTGGTGCTTTTGAGAATGAGAGATTTGTAAAAAGGTTTCTATGTCTATAGCAGCTTGGTTTTACTTGGTTATTTTACTGACATTTCAAATAAGCTTTTTATTTAAATAATATGGGGTTAATGTATTAGACCAATGGAACATTTCAATGTCTAAAGAGAAGAGAGATGTGGTGCAGATTGTGACAACATTAGATCGACATTCCCATTGCAAGCAGTAAAATGGGAGTACGTTTTAAGAGGTTATATAATATAAACAGAATATTTGGTAAGTGCATGAAAACAAAATTAGGAATGGCTTTGTAATGGCCAAAAACATTTTTTTGTGGTGATGTAGCCACTCCAATACAGGCATACCCCGCAATAACGTACGCAATGGGACCGGAGCATGTATGTAAAGCGAAAATGTACTTAAAGTGAAGCACTACCTTTTCCCACTTATCGATGCATGTACTGTACGGCAATCGTCATATACGTGCATAACTGATGTAAATAATGCATTTGTAACAGGCTCTATAGCATCTCTGCTTGCGCACAGCTTCGGTACAGGTAGGGAGCCGGTATTGCTGTTCAGGACGTGATGACAGGCGCATGCGTGAGCTGCCGTTTGCCTATTGGGCGATATGTACTTACTCGCGAGTGTACTTAAAGTGAGTGTACTTAAAGTGGGGTATGCCTGTACTAACTTTCCAACTTCACTGCTTGAACCAGGTTAATACATTGTTGCTGTAATCAGTCTGTCTGCAAATACTCAGGCACTTCCGACCTTGGTTGCTGGCTTGAGAAGAGAGCAGCATTCAACCTCTCTTATTCTTCACTATTCTGCTAATCTTTGCATTGGCCTTAATACAGGTACATGCAGCAATGCATTTACATTGATTGAAAAGACTAGAAATATCTTACTGTCTGCTAAGATATGTATGCAACAATTAATAATTATTGTACACAAATTGATGATAATTGTGAAAGACTTTCCACATCTGACTGTCATCATTAGTCAGTTTAATTATGGTACCTAGAGAGCTTCTCCCTCTCAAAAATGCCCTGACTGAAGACTGTTCTCTTTTTAAAGAAAGTCTCATTGATTAAAGCTTCAGACTCTATTGCCCACTAAAAGTGAGCTAATTTATGTACAGTACAGCACTAAACTTCCTTACAGCATTAGCAAAAAAAAAAAAATCGCCTGAGTCATCTTCTTTTGATTCAAAAAAGGATGAACAGATACCCGAAATATCCTCAAAAAAATGTTTTATGGGTTTTCTGCTGATAGGAAAATCCCCATTGAAAGCGGCTAAAGTAACTACTGTATTCACCATGTATTCAATCAACCCTAAAGAGAGTTTATCAGGTCAATTATCATGTTTCTTTTTGAGCCAAAGGAGCCCAATTCAGCAGTCTATATGTCATTCCCAACATAGGAGGCATTCCTCACTATAAACCCTACATTTTAAGCATATAAAATCCCTATGATGCATGCCTTCATGTCCTTTATTGTAAAAAGGTTTAATAATCCTATGTACCCATGCATCTCATATAGGACCCTAAGGTATTGTCATGCAATGATTTATGAAGCCTAGGGGTCAAAGGTGTAGTAATTGGGCTACGTCACAGCCACTATTGCCACAGCTACCTAGTTGAAGTTCAGACCAGGCTCTATTATGAGGTCTCAGTCAATAAGGGTAGCAGGGGCTTTTGTTACATGTATTTTTTAAAGCATAACAGTCTTTTATTAAAGATTAGCAGCAAATACAGTAGCAACTTCACTTAACAGCAGACTTCCTGGGTTCCCACTAAAAAGGGCATAGGTTTGTGTTGGGTGGGCTCCCCTGGAATTGCAGAAGGCTGGTTTTAATGCTTTAATGCTAGTGGAGTAGTGTATCTGTATGCTGCCATTGTGACAGGGACCTGTCCCGTTAGGCCTTTTCTCACATACTGTACCATCCCTGACTGTTCTGGTCACGCACAAAGTGGGAGTATTATGCATTGGGGGGGAAGGATGGGGGTTGCCTTCTAGGGTCAGGGTAGACCTGACCCTAGGCCTGCTGCCTAGTTTGGATAAATCCTAACCACAACCAAGGGGGACGGGACCTCCCTCTTATACCCAAGCTCAAGCTACTCCCACTAGGTGGGGCCCTAGGCTGGTTCAAAGGAAATTAACCCATTAGTGCCCTAACGGTTGACCACACCTATTAACCACTATGGTATACAATGGGTTATCCCCCACTTTCCCCCTGGGAAGTAAGCAAACTTCTTATCTGCCTCTACCCCTTTTTGCTGAAGCAGAAATGTCAGAGAATATTGAATAGGGCGCTATATGTGATACATTTGTGAAAAAGATAGATGAAACATGAGCTGAGAAGACAATCTTATTATGTGGTTTGTTTTGCAAGTAATGGATTTCTTATAATTGCTTTAGTGATGCAGAAAACTGTCTCACATTTGACAAGAACTGGACATAGCTGGTATCCATTAGCTTTATTTATAACGGGATACAAGACAGTGAGATGTACTTCTTGTCTTCAAGCTAGTTGATTATTGAATTAATTCAGCTTAAAGTATTACATACAGTATGTCTAGAGTGTGTACCCTATGCTAGAGAAGATCTGTATACTACAAATAAATTAAAGCACCTGTACTTTTTTTAATGCAAAATGTTCTTTGTACAAAGCATGTTTCAATTTTCAGGATTCTGCAAGAGAACACTATACAAAGACAGTATAGAAGCAGGTATAATTTCGCCATGTGATTTGGTATGTTGGGAATGAATATAGATTGTAACAATATTTCTCCAGCATTGCTTTTTAATCCAATGGAAACGTCATGATATTCTGAGTTATAGTGGGGTAGCATGTTGCGTTATCTGGGGAAACAATATCATGTGCTATTGTACACTATGGTTGGCTTGCTCCAGACATACAACAAGTAACATATACAAATGACCTCAAACAAAATAGCTTTTTGTTTTAGCTCCTGGTGGTGCTGAGCCACCCCTCATTCAGCTGCAGACGCTCCTTCATATACCAGTTCACGTATAATTCGTTTACTTTTCAATATTTGTTGTCACTTACATAGTTTTAGTGCACAGTCACACTATAGCACTAATTTCTAGAACTATTTATGGTTGCGCACTTATTTACTCTTTTTGGATATTAAACACCTGCTCCTTCAGGTAGTGTAAGGCATCGGGGAACACGTCTTTTTCGACATGTTCCCTCCTTACCTGTCTCTGCACAGACCTCCACTCTTGTACCAACGCTAACCTACACTAAAATGATGGGTGCTAACAGTATGTGCTAAATGTGCTGAAACAATGAAAAATGCTAGTGCAACAAACGGTGAGTAACAAAAATACTGTGAATTAAGCAGCTAGGTAACAATAAAGACAGGTTATTCCAAACCTGATAAATACAATGAACAAACAATATAAAGTCCCCAGCGCTAAAGTCCAAGATCATTTCAGACAGCATCATCAGCAGAGTCCTGAAGGGCTTATATGTGTAGGGATTGATAACCCAAAAAGTAGTTGGCGTGGGGGGGACAGGCTTAATACAGTCTCTAAAAGAGAAAGTTACTGGATATACACACTCAGGACCTTGACCCCCCTAGGCCTCAACATTGAGTTCGACCTTTTAAGGGACCCTTAAGTACATTCCAGTTTAATTAATGGGATATTTTAGCCCATCATTCATGATTATTCCTTATGTGTGTGCACTATGGCAATCATTGGCCATAAATGTGAGGAGTGTCATTTTATCTGTCATTTTATCTGTTTTTAATTTTATTCATTGTAAACACTGTCATTAAGTAATCTTTGCCTTTTTCAAACAATCTGAGGGCGCGCGCATGTTAATGCCCAGGGAACAACCCCGATCGTGCTGTTAGTATCCCAGCTGATCCTCCCTTGGCTTGACATCACAGCCAAGTCCCACCCCCAGTAGGAGGTTCCCTCCATCTGGGTTTGTATATAGGGCATCACGAACTAAGCTCCACCATCCCCTGACGAAGTGACCACGTGTCACGAAACGCGTAGGGAGGAGGAGCTTAGTCCTTTGAGCCATCTCAGCACCCGTAGCCTGACCCCAGGAAGAGCCTCCGGCAGCACTGACGTCACACGCCGAATCGACAGCGTGTCAGTGTGCAGGGATCCTCTCCATTGCGGCAGAAGGGTATACAAGCTGCGGACGGCATTTTGAGCAATACGGTCCAGTATTGCACCATGTGAGTGTTTTTATCATTTGTAAGTGTTTTTAGTTTAATAAAGGTCACTTCATACTACACTATATTGTGCCTATCCTTGTCACATATCGGTGGGATTTCGCAACGAGTTAACCACTGACGACATTGAAGATTGAGGTCGCCTCCAGTAAGCAGTCTCCACGTGGGGTTCGTGAGAGGAGCAGAGGAGAAGGGGAGCAAGCACAGATCCTCTCAACTGTCTGCATTGGCGTCCATTATGTGAGTAGTATTCCTCTCACTCTCAGATAGGGCTCTGATTGCAGAAATACGCCGCGCAATCAAGTGTGTCTTGTATCTGTCATTCCAGACGGTGTATCCATTTACAAGGACATTATCCCATCTGAAGCATCTATACCAAAAGCCCAATTACCATCTTAAAGACCAGAGACTGCCTATAAGATCACGGTATCTTGGACTTTAGCGCTGAGCATAACTAGTTGTAGCCTTGTGCTCCTGCGTTTGTTGTGCCTTGCTCCTCTTTTGTGTTCTCTTACAGTTTTTGGATTCTACGTGTACTGACCCGGCTTGACTACTGAACCCCCTCTGGACATCGACCCTGCCATACCCTTGACTCTGTGTACCTCTCCAACCCAGACCACGGCTATATGGACTTCTACAATTCTGACCTCTCCAATCCCAGACCACGGCTTACAGGACTATCCCGCTCTCTCCAACCCAGACCCGGCTACATTGACAATCCGTCTGCCAGGCACGTTTCCGCTGCTGTGGGTGTGCGTGGTTCTATACTTCCTCACCTCAGTACCGGGGTCCTGTCTTGCTCGTGGGCAGCGCAAGCGTTACAGGTAGTGTGTTGCAAAGTGACCAGACAGGGACCTGGCCACAACCTGCTTCTGGAATAAGCTTGATGGGTCACCTGATCAAGGCTGACTCAGCAGAGGCCTAGCTCTGCCTCTTTTCTGCCTCGAGATAGGGAGTGGTAGAGAGGTTATAAATAAAAGGGGAGAAGAACTCCACACTCAGACCCCAGGAGGAGAGACAGTGGAGGGGACTCACCTGTAAATAAGTAGGACAGGGTAGACATCCCCTTCTTTGTTTACAGATAGGGAAGTGCCTTTTGAAGTAAGGCTCCCTATTATGAGAGAAGCAGAGCAGTGCAGGCTCCCAGATGGAAGGCCTATCACCCTAGGAGCTACCCAAATAGTAGCCCTGGGACTAGCATAGAGAAGCAGTCACTTGGAGCCCCTTTGACTCATTCCCATGGTGAGCATCCCAGGAAAAAATGAGTGGAGCACACTTAAAAGGATCTACCCCTGCCACCCCAGCACTGAAGCATGCATATGGGATGGACAGGTAACAGAGCAGAGATCAAAGCCTTCTTTGTAAAGCAAGGGAAGGGTAGCCCAAGGTAGGGACCCTGGAAGTAGTAGAATAAGAATGCCATAATATGATGTATAGTCAAGCAATTTACCAACTGTTCGATGAATGTGCCTCTCGAGGAATGTAGTAAAGCATCTGCAGAATAATCTGTATTACTATGAGATGTAAATAAAGGCCACCCTGTTCATAACGAGAGAGAGAGACAGAGAGAGACAGAGAGAGACAGAGAGAGACAGAGAGAGACAGAGAGAGACAGAGAGAGACACAGAGAGACAGAGAGAGACAGAGAGAGACAGAGAGAGACAGAGAGAGACAGAGAGAGACAGAGAGAGACAGAGAGACACAGAGAGACAGAGAGAGATAGAGAGAGATAGAGAGAGATTTTAGCTTCTGCTAAAATACTAAACTTTACTATGTAGAAGGGTCACACCAGATGATACAATGAATGTGTCTTTACTAGCTCATTGTTTCGGCTTCCCAATGGAGCCTTTTTCAAGAAGTGGTATCAAACAAGCACACAGGGGTGTTGAAAAAGAATAATATTTTTTTGTGCACCATACATGCATATATACAAACTTCTACAGGTGCAGCTACGTGTATTATAACAGTGCTTTGAAAAATCTGGGGCAATCTCCCAGTAACGCTGCAACATTTCTCTGACATGTCTGCAGAAAGACTAATGGCCCATCGGATTAACACAGCAGGGATCCCTGGTCAGTTTGAATGGGACTGCCAGGGACCCCCGCTGTGTTAATCCGATGGGCACTTAGTCTGTCTGCAGAAATGTCACAGAAATGTTCCAGCATTACTGGGGTATTGCCCCAGATTTTCCAAGGCAAGTGTTAGAATACTCGTGGCTGCGCCTGAATATATAAAAGTTGAAAAAACAACATTAACATGCATACAGAGACTGCTTTTTAAAATAAATCCTACTTGTACTGTACAGTATAACTGGGAATTTGGTGTAGTTGTATATAAATAGATATCTATGAACAAAAAACAAACAAAAGCGCAAGCACGTAACTGAGTAAAAAATAAGGTACATTTATTTAAAAAATCAGCAACCCATAAGAATGTGCACTTACAGGATTTTATTAAAACCAGAGACATAACATAAAACACAGACAAGGCTCAGTAGCACTCCTCTGTGAAACTTATATGCTTATATATATGTTGTGGGTATTTTGGGGGTTCAATTTGAGCTTGTAGGTGTTCTGTATGTTTTATAATTCTTGTGCAGCTAGTCTTGGCTGTTTTGGAGGGTGGCAACCTCCTATCCAATTGAAGCTCACTCCCTCCCACACTTAAATGGTTAAAAGCTCACTCCATGGCATCTCCAACTATCAGGGGAACTTGCCTGCATGCAGTGTGATTGTGACAAATCTATTACAGAGTGCTTTTCCTGGTAATGTACAGGTTAATAAAAGCTTCACATACTGGACACCTAACAAGCTCCTAGTAAACCCCCAAAATACCCACAACATATATATAAGCATATGAGTGTCAGAGGAGTGCTACTGAGCATGGCAATATATATTTAAAACCAGAGACATAACATAAAACACAGACAAAGCTCAGTTTTTAGCACATCTAGTGAGACTCATACACGGTACAGTGCCTAAATATATATGTATAAATATCAAATAAGTAAATGGTCTTTTAGTTAGACATTTTTGGCCAAAATTGTTGTAAGCCCCTGAGCCAACGGCACGGCAGACCACATATCAGGGGTCCCTAACGCTAATATAAATTCTTAATAATCTGTGTAATAACAGGAAGAATGATTTATAGTAAATCTGTCAATATTAGTTGCAAAGTTCTACTGCACCGACACACTTTATTCGAGCAAATACCCGGTATGTACCTGGCAGATACCTGGAATGCGCCGCTCCTCACCTCTGACAAGCCCCGTTGCGTTTGCCTTCCCAGCCTGGGTTCATGCCTGGCTGACGGGCGGCTGATCTGTTAAATGATAATGATTAGGATTTAATAGGCTGCAATGCTTCGTGTGTCTACCAGATGGCATAAATTCATGAATTGTAATGCAGTATATATATATATACTGTGCAGTATTGCAGCCAGAGGGAATAAAATGCTTCAATCCCTGCCTGGAAAATAACTCAATGCACTCGGGCAGAAAACAGTCACAAACCTCAATACACCCGGGTATACCCGAATTCGTGGGACTAGCCGAGCTCGAATAAAGTGTGTCGCCAGTGTAAGTCTGACTGAAGCTTTTATTAACCTGTACATTACCAGGAAAAG
The DNA here is from genome assembly GCF_040206685.1 of Ascaphus truei. Taxonomy (NCBI): domain Eukaryota; kingdom Metazoa; phylum Chordata; class Amphibia; order Anura; family Ascaphidae; genus Ascaphus; species Ascaphus truei. Next base: position 94,691,537 of record NC_134486.1, on the reverse strand, counting down.
CACTCTGTATTAGAGATGTCACAGCCAAACTTCAAGCAGGCAAGTTCCCCTGAGTGGAAGATGCTATGGAGTGAGCCCATAACCATTTAAATGTGGGAGGGGGTGAGCTTAAATTAAGTAGGAGGTTGCCAACCTCCTATCAGCCATGACTAGCTGGACAAGAATTGTAAAACATACTGGACACCTAACAAGCTCCTATTAAACCCCCAAAATATCCACAACATATATATAAGCATATGAGTGTCAGAGGAGTGCTACTGAGCATGGCAATATATATAGTATAAACCAGAGACATATATATTTAGGCACTGTACCGTGTATGAGTCTCACTAGATGTGCTAAAAACTGAGCTTTGTCTGTGTTTTATGTTATGTCTCTGGTTTTAAATATATATTGCCATGCTCAGTAGCACTCCTCTGACACTCATATGCTTATATATATGTTGTGGGTATTTTGGGGGTTTAATAGGAGCTTGTTAAGTGTCCAGTATGTTTTACAATTCTTGTCCAGCTAGTCATGGCTGATTGGAGGTTGGCAACCTCCTACTTAATTTAAGCTCACCCCCTCCCACATTTAAATGGTTATGGGCTCACTCCATAGCATCTTCCACTCAGGGGAACTTGCCTGCTTGAAGTTTGGCTGTGACATCTCTAATACAGAGTGCTTTTCCTGGTAATGTACAGGTTAATAAAAGCTTCAGTCAGACTTAGAACTTTGCAACTAATATTGACAGATTTACTATAAATCATTCTTCCTGTTATTACACAGGTTATTAAGAATTTATATTAGCGTTAGGGACCCCTGATATGTGGTCTGCCGTGCCGTTGGCTCAGGGGCTTACAACAATTTTGGCCAAAAATGTCTAACTAAAAGACCATTTACTTATTAGATATTTATACATATATATTTAGGCACTGTACCGTGTATGAGTCTCACTAGATGTGCTAAAAACTGAGCTTTGTCTGTGTTTTATGTTATGTCTCTGGTTTTAAATATATATTGCCATGCTCAGTAGCACTCCTCTGACACTCATATGCTTATATATATGTTGTGGGTATTTTGGGGGTTTAATAGGAGCTTGTTAGGTGTCCAGTATGTTTTACAATTCTTGTCCAGCTAGTCATGGCTGATTGGAGGTTGGCAACCTCCTACTTAATTTAAGCTCACCCCCTCCCACATTTAAATGGTTATAGGCTCACTCCATAGCATCTTCCACTCAGGGGAACTTGCCTGCTTGAAGTTTGGCTGTGACATCTCTAATACAGAGTGCTTTTCCTGGTAATGTACAGGTTAATAAAAGCTTCAGTCAGACTTAGAACTTTGCAACTAATATTGACAGATTTACTATAAATCATTCTTCCTGTTATTACACAGGTTATTAAGAATTTATATTAGCGTTAGGGACCCCTGATATGTGGTCTGCCGTGCCGTTGGCTCAGGGGCTTACAACAATTTTGGCCAAAAATGTCTAACTAAAAGACCATTTACTTAATAGATATTTATACATATATATTTAGGCACTGTACCGTGTATGAGTCTCACTAGATGTGCTAAAAACTGAGCTTTGTCTGTGTTTTATGTTATGTCTCTGGTTTTAAATATATATTGCCATGCTCAGTAGCACTCCTCTGACACTCATATGCTTATATATATGTTGTGGGTATTTTGGGGGTTTAATAGGAGCTTGTTAGGTGTCCAGTATGTTTTACAATTCTTGTCCAGCTAGTCATGGCTGATTGGAGGTTGGCAACCTCCTACTTAATTTAAGCTCACCCCCTCCCACATTTAAATGGTTATAGGCTCACTCCATAGCATCTTCCACTCAGGGGAACTTGCCTGCTTGAAGTTTGGCTGTGACATCTCTAATACAGAGTGCTTTTCCTGGTAATGTACAGGTTAATAAAAGCTTCAGTCAGACTTAGAACTTTGCAACTAATATTGACAGATTTACTATAAATCATTCTTCCTGTTATTACACAGGTTATTAAGAATTTATATTAGCGTTAGGGACCCCTGATATGTGGTCTGCCGTGCCGTTGGCTCAGGGGCTTACAACAATTTTGGCCAAAAATGTCAAACTAAAAGACCATTTACTTATTAGTTATACATATATATTTAGGCACTGTACCGTGTATGAGTCTCACTAGATGTGCTAAAAACTGAGCTTTGTCTGTGTTTTATGTTATGTCTCTAATAAAAGCTTCAATCAGACTTAGAACTTTTGCAACTTATATTGACAGATTTATTATAAATCATTCTTCCTGGCAATGCACAGGTTATTAAGAATTTATATTAGTGTAGGGACCCTTGAAACGTGGTCTGCCGTGAAGTTTGGCTCAAGGGCTTACAACAATTTGGCCAAAATGTTAAACTAAAAGACCATTTTATTTATTAGTTATTTATACATGTATATTTAGGCACTGTACCGTATATAAGGTTTTCTGGATGTGCACTGAGCCTTGTCTGTGTTTTATGTTATGTCTCTGGTTTTAATATATATTGCCATGCTCAGTAGCACTCCTCTGTGAAACTTATATGCTTAGAATCTATGAACAAAAAACAAACAAAAGCGCAAGCTCCATAGCCCGTAACTGAGTAAAAAATAAGGTACAATTATTTAAAAAATCAGCAACCCATAAGAATGTGCACTTACAGGATTTTAAACAGAACCATTCGTGGGAGAGAAATCTCTATTGTGTCATCTGTGGTGGTAGTGTGAGTCCCAGGTTTGCAGAGTGGATGTAAACAGCCCAGGTTCACCATGAACTCCTATCCCGAATTGGCAGCAAGATATAAAGGCATCCAATGCCTGCACGTCCTTTGCTCCCTCATACAATGGTTGCTAACACTTGAAATTACCGCCAGCCGGAGCGCAGGGAAGCCAGGGACTCCAAATACACCAACACAAACGCGATGACGTCACAGCTCTACGCGTTTCGTCACACTGCGGCAACTTCGTCAGGAGTTTTGTGATTGTCAAGGACAGCCAATTAAATAGGCTAGATCAAGTAAACCTATTTTCACATTGGTACTAAGTTTCACCACAAATCGTATAACTCTAAAATTACTATAAATATCAACATTACAATGAATAACAACAAAAAAACATCAATAATTATGTTGTTCACATCATACAATGAAAATAGCTAAAACTAAACAATTTAATTATGTATAAACTCAACTAACACAATGACATGTTAGAAAAAGCTGTCCCACTATTACCAATCTAAGTTTCATCAAATATGGAAGAAAATATATATATACCAAATTAAAATTAAAGCCTAAACCTATAATTTTAGTTTCAAAAGATATTAATAAATCAATATATTAATTAGAATATAATAATATGAATATATAAATAATCAAATACCACTACACCATATAAAAATGAATGATAGAAAAATCTAAATAAAATTAAAAAAAATTTAAAATCAACCTATTTAATTCCTTGTGTGATGAGAACAACATTCACAAAACAATCTTTACATTATATGTACTAACAAAAATTATTAAATTAATAATTCACATAGTACATTAATTAACATTATATCTAATTTCATATAATAACAACAATTGTTACATTAAGAAATAACTAAAATTATAAAAAGATAGAAGAAAAAAATGGATTAACTATTAAATAACACCTACTTTAAGGAAATATCATATAATATAGAGGAATCCCCTCCAAAAACACAAAACCCCATCCTAGGATAGGGGGAGAGAAACCGAACTAGCAACCAGAGCAGAAAGGCAGAGAACAGCAAGGCAGGAAACTAAACCAGTATGCTAGTATCCAAGCACTCATTAAGACCCCTGGGAGAAAGTGTACCAAGTGAGTATATCCAAAAAGACTCTCTCATACATAGTGTCTTAAATCTATCTCCCCCTAATAGGGTACTCGGAATACTCTCAATACCATTGATAACAAGTCCCTTGGGATCCTTTTGGTGTACTTGGGAAAAATGTCGAGGAACACTGTGTGCCAGCACTCCCTTAATGATGGAACGTCTGTGTTCCAGGAATCTGACACACAGTGCTCTTTTAGTGCGACCCACATATTGCAATTGACATGGACAAGATAAAACATACACTATATATGTGGAGAGACAGTTGATTGAACTTTTTAATGTATTCAGACTTGTTGCTAAATGAAGAGAAAATATCTGACAGATGCAGATGTCCACACATTAGACATCTAGATCTGCCACACCTAATGTTTCCAGACACTAACTGTGAACCACTATTCTCAACTGAAGTATCACTAAGTCTACTTGGGGCCAAGATGTTCTTGATATTTAGACCCTTGCGGAAGACCAGTAGTGCCACAGTGGACAACTGACTGCTGAGGTGCGGATCTGAGAGCAACACTTTCCAGTGGCGATTGATAATGTGTCTAATTTTGTGGGAATAACCATTACATTTTGTAATAAACTTAACCCCATAGTTGTTTGTGTTGATATCTGCCAAAGGCATGGATTGTTTGCACTGTTTGAGCTTTGATTTAGCTAACAGATCCACACGTTCAACCGACCTGACCTTCTTGAATGCCTCCTTGGGAATGTAATAATGCATTTCCAAGTTGCAAAACTCACTCTTAATATCCATATTCACATCTTCATAATCATCTTCATTTATAGTGCTTGCCTTGTATCTGAGAATATGTTTTTAACATTGTTCCGTCTGCTCTTTCTTGTGTCAGTAAAAATATTTTTAATAGGCATCATTTCTGGTATCTCCATGGTAAGTGAGCTGCGCAAGATTGGGTGTAATATAATAACAATAATACTAAATTGCTGACTATTGAATAAAATGTATTGTCGTTAAGTAAAATTAATCTCCAAGACTGGTGTTGGAGGGATGGGGCAATAGTAGGAGAAACCTGATAAATCAGTATCATTTACTATACAAATCCACCAATGTTTTCAAAACCAAGCCACAGCTCAGGGCTCTCTAAAAAAAACTATTTGGTAAAAGGACAAAAAATATTCAATAATAATTAATACCACATACATAAGAAAATAAATAAATAAGTAAAAACAGAGAGTATACATTCCAATCCAGAGGGTGTTGCTGTCTTCAAAAATGGGAGGCAACCCAGGCATTCCATAATAGGACTATATAAAGATAAAAACAAGAGAGAAGCGCACACCTCATAGTATAGTATATTTTCCTTTACTTGGCACAAAAGATAAACATGCACTTACAACATGTCTGTGCATCAAGAGCAGTAAACAGAATTGCTGATGGGGTCTCCGTAGTCCAGGGACTATATGTAGGGAGCCTCTCACTCTTAACGATGTGTCCGTCAAACTGGTCTGTCTGGATACACTCCTCCAGTGTCCCAGTGCTTCCGCAACATATGAGTGAAGCGTCGTCTTGTCACTACTTCACTGCGTTGTGATGTCACCGCGGCCCAGAAGTCCAACACAAGAACAGCGCAAGGAGGATGGTCTAACCTCCACTGCTTCTCCTTCTCCTGCACTCCCAGCTACTCCCACAATTGCTAGTATAGCCATGTAAGTCCTAGTAGTTACCGGCAGTGACAGGCTATCCTGTGGGGTTTACCCCCCCCCCCCACTCACGCAGCCTCCCATGTGACAGGAGAGGTGGTGACTCTAAGTCTGTGTTGCAGTCAATCATGTGCAGACCCTGTGCCCTCCCCTTTTGCAGTAGGGAGGATGCCTTCCAAATTATACAGTCAGTGCCTTCCCACCCGGGAAGGGAGTGGAGCTAAGCTCCTCCTGGGGCTGAGTGAACCAAGATCTGTGCATAGCACAAGGCCTCAATAATATCTGCTGGCCAGCAACATCCAAGGGCCTGAAACCTATCCTCCACTATATGCAAACACTGTTATACCATCTACAGTGGCTGCATCAAATAAAGACACCTTTTATGTACTTCTGGCTAAGTCGCAGTCTATTGGACAGAAGTATAGGAGAAAAGAACTGTTATGGTAGAGACTGCCTGCAGCTCTGCTGTAGCTGCTATGACTGGTGTGGCTTTCGTTGGTATTCCTGTCCCTTAGATACCTCCACTAATAAACAAATATTTTTTGATATAGCAAGGCTATTATATATGAATTGGTCAATAATATGAAAATTAAGGTGCTCAACATACCTACAAGCCGGCTTTTAAGGACATCTCCATGCCGTTGTATATACGCATGGGGGATATTGCAATGTATAACAACTATAGATGGGTAATTTTGGGGGGCGAATTTGGATCTGCAGCGGATTGGCCGGTTTCTTTGGTTTGCGGATTTCAGTGGATCAATATTAAAGAGCGAGATTGACATTTTGCGGAGTTTATTATTATTACCAATACACTCCGCGGATTCGGCAAACTGTGGACGGATTTGTAGAATCCAATCCCCAACTGATTGCTGAATCGCGGATTGGATTCTACAAACCCATCCGGGGATTGTATCCAATATGGGATTTTGATGAATCCATGCGGATTGAAACCGCCCAAATCCGTTTGCGGATTTTACACCTCAAAACGGATTTTGGGTATAACATCAGCAAAATTCCGGGAAACGGATTTGGGAGGATTTGCATATCTCTAATAATAATTATAATTAACAATAACAACGCCTTCCCTCACTTTAAGCTTTTGGTGTCACACAGAGCGGGAGCGCGGCAGAAATGCTTAGTGGTGCTGCAGTGTATTTTTTATCAACATATAGGGCCTCATGCAGTAAGCGCCGAAAAAGTGCTTTCGGGAAGTGTTGCCGATAGGCATGATTTTGGCGATTTGCCCTCGCAGTATTCAGTAAGGGCCGAATCCATGCAGATCCCTGCCGAATCACTGCGAAAGCAAAACGCCGATGAGCCGGTGATAAAAAATCCTGGCTCCCGATAACCTGCCGATAGGCCGTTTCTGCCGATATGTGTTTGCAGCAGAGAGAGACCCGCCGCTCTCTCTGCGCAAACATCGGCAAAATAAAAACATATCAAAACAACTTTTACTGATAGTGTAGATGTGCAGGGGGTCTCTGGAGCTGAACCGCTTTGGTTTCAGGTCCGGGGACCCCCTGCTTCCTGAGATACAGGCCCCTTTATGAGGTGCCGGTATCCCTCTGCATTTAAATGTCCTGATCACGTGACCGCGGAATGTAAACAAAGCAGAGGGATACCGGCACCCCATAAAGGGGCCTGTATCTCGGGAAGCAGGGGGTCCCCGGACCTAAAACCAAATCGGTTCAGCTCCGGAGACCCTCTGCACATCTATACTATGAGTAAAACACATATATAAATAAACAATCATTCCTTACCTTTGCGGCTATGTGCTATGGTAACGAAGCAGCATGAATGTATTTTTAATAATAGTGTACTGTGAGCAGGGGGTCCCCTGAGCTGAACCGCATTGCTTTGTGACCAGGGACCCCCTGCTTCCCGAGTTACAGGCCCCGGTATGTGTCATCGGGTGGCAGTGTCGCCGCCATCTTTATAGCACCCCATTCGCGCCGTGCCCGCTATAAATATGGCGGCGACACTGTAACCGATGCCCCAAACCGGGGCCTGTAACTCGGGAAGCAGGGATCTCTGAGCCACAAATCAATGCGGTTCAGCTCAGGAGCCCCTCTGCATCCGCACAATATTATTAAAATACATAAATGCTGCTTCATTACCATAGCGGATAACCGCTAAGGCAATGAAGGTGTTATGGCATAATAGCATGTTTATTGGGGACATTTGCCCCCAATAAACATTGCAATAAACAACATACACACCCTGTGTATTTAAAATACATAAACACAAATCAATACATTAAATACATATAGCACTCACCCATTTCCGGCTGCCACGATGAAGGCCATCCTCATCTTTATCCTGTTCATGCCCCCTCCGCTGCTGCAAAACATACACAAGAATGAAAACATCCAATGTAATGTCCCCTAACCCCTTAATCACCATAGCGGTTGTTAACCGCTACAGTCATTAAGGGGTTAACCCACCCTCACCCACCACTCGGGAGGCCTACATACCCTCCCACACTAACCCCCCACCCCGTGAGGCCTAACCACCCTCACCCACTACCCACAAGGTAGGCCTACCCACATACCCTTGGGGCCAATACCCCCTTCCCCCACCCCCAGTACCCACAATTAAAACAATACACAGCCACACAATAAGCATCATTATATTTATTAAATACATTACCCACCCCCTGTGCCCCCCCATAAATACATGATTTATTCTTTTACATACAGGGTTCATACCCTAGCCCCACGCGAGTCCCCGGCGGGCTGGAGGGTCACCTGGCAGACCTACAGGGTACCAGCAACTTGTTTCACACAGGTTCTGGAGACCTGTTGGTCGGTCCCGCCAAGCGCCATGGCCTCCAGGTGGTCTCCTTGGGTCACCGTTGGCCACAATTGTGTCCCCACGGTAGGCCCGCTGATGTCTGGGAGCCCCGGGTCAGACCCACAGGTGTCTGCGGGGCCTCGGGTGGTTCTCACGGGGGTCTGGGGACCTCACGATTGCTCACTATGGGTCCGCAGTGCCCCCACGGATGTGGGACCACCGCTTCATCCCCACACCTACGGGTCCGCTGTGCCCCCACGGATGTGGGACCACCGGTTCTTCCCCGCAGACTATGGGTCCGCGGTGCCCCCACAGATGTGAGACCACCACTTCATCCCCGCAGGTGTCACCCGTGGAACCACCAGCCTGATACCCGTGAGATACCCGAGGAGACCGCAGGTGGTCTACAGAGGTCTCATGCAGAACCAAGGAACCAACCCTTAATGTAAAAAAAATAAACCTGGCCTATAGATTCAATACATACATTCGCCTACCCCCCCCCCCCCCCAACACCTACAGTACAATAATGTGCAAAATAACTATTATCCAGATAGGGATAATAGATTATTTGCCCATTATTAAACACATTAACTAGCATTTTAAAATAAATAAAGTAATACTGACCTCATCAATAAGAAGCCCCCGTCGCCAGCAACATCCTTGTCTTTCGTTGCCCACAAAATACATAGCCAATACATAGCCAATACATTGCAATTACATTCAGATATAATATCAATTAACCCCTTAAACACCTTATCGGATATTAACAGCAAAGGTAATTAAGGGGTTAAGCCACACTGGCTCGATACCCACCTTTCACCCATTCATTTGTACAGTGGCTTCATCATGCAACTATATATATACAGATATATATATATATATATATATATACACACACATACACACATGATGAACCAATATACAAATAAATGTAGAAGGGTTATCAAAAACATGCTGTACTACAAATACCACTTCTCCATACAGACACAATACAATAAAATCCATTTCCTTTAATAATCCAATCTGATCTTCCAATCAAAATCCTCAAATGCCAATCAAAAGCCACAAATGCCACTGAAAACATTGCATTTACATTGTATACATGATGCATACAATCTATGCACCATATACATTCTGCAAATGAATGTTAACAATAACATATTCCAAACAAAATACCAATACATCCAAACAAGTATACTATTTAAACCAATCCAGAAACCACAAATCAATTAGCATTCATTAATTAAATCCCTAAACAATTTACATTCCATCCCTAACAATTAAACAATTAACTAATTCAATAGTTGAACAGAACATGTTATCCTCGCAAAAAATATAAGTACCAACAAGAATACAATATACAAAAGCAAGCCTCACCCTGACCTAAAGTGCACCATACAATAGCAAAAATTACATCTATCTAATTTTAAAATACACGACACATACATTTATGCATAGCAGCATAGCCAAAATAATTTAAAACACAGCAAATCAAGCTTTTAAAACAACATCATTTCTTACCCTGTATGTATATATCGATCTAGACATACATACATACATATATACATACAGTGGCAAGAAATGATATACCAAAAATAAATAAATACACATGTAAAAAAGCTTTAAAAAAAAGAACAACTAAAATAAAATACATTTCTTTAGTTCACTTACCATTACTTGACCCACTCACCGACTCCCGTTGAACAGCTTACTCTCGAACCAGTCCACCACGCACAGGAACCCATTAAAAAAAAAACATAAAATAATAAACATAAAAATAAAAATCCAAAACAATCCACGGGTCTTCTATTTATAATCCATCTTCATCTGTATTCTTCTTTCTTCTATCTGCGGCTCTCTTCCGGGGTCTTCACGTCTTCTACGGCTACGCCCTGGCCTTCTTCATCTGTAGGAGGTCCTTCCTTCTCGGGGTCTACCTTCAAAATGAGACGACATAGGCTTTTAAAGGCCTATGACGTCAAATTTTCATCATGGTTCCCACGGGCCTGATTGGCCCTTGAAAACCATGTGTTTGGCAGCGAAAAAAAAAATGATGACATCACTTAAAGGCAATGAAAGCACAGCCAATCAGAATGGCTTTGCTTCAATTGCTTTTAAGATGACGTCATGAAAAGAAACATGGCCGGCCTCACATGGTACGGTAGCCAATCAGAGCATGGGAACTCCATCCCAACTCTGATTGGCTCTAGTATACCATGTGACAGAGGCTTGGGGGGAGAGCGGATGTGATGTCATTGAAAGCCTGTCACATGGTTTTAGAGCCAATCAGAGTAGGGATAGACTTCCCACACTCTGATTTTGTTACGCTGGTGCTGCCCGCAGACCAGACCCGTCCCCTGTGCTGAGGTGGGACGTAGGGATACACGCACCCACAGCAAAGGGAGTGCGTCCGGAGTGTGGTGTTAGTGTTGCCAGGCAAGGTATAGTAATGAAGACAATACTTGCCGGTACCGGTAGTAGAGGAGGAGTAGTTATTGCCGTTGCCAAGATCAGGGATAGGAGAGTTGCGGATGATCGAAGGTATAAGCCGTGTTACAGGGATGCCAGAAGTCACGAAGTCCAAGTAGAGCCGAAGTCGAGAGCCAGAGGGGGTAGTCGTCCAATCCGCGCCAATACCTGAGGAGTCACTGAGAGAGTAGTCAAATGCTTCCATACAGAACTATGTCGAGCGACGAGTGATGGGAAGCACAGGCATAATAAAGCTGGGCAGGCCAATGGGAGAAGGGGGCAGGCCTGGAGGACTGCAAGGAGTCCTCCCTGATAGGAGGGAGGTGTTACAGCCCAGCTGAGTGTAATCATTGATTTGCATGGAACTGTGTGATGCTTGGGGGCGACGCCTCACTGCAGGAGCAGTGGTTAAAAGTGCTCTGTTAGGCGTGTGCTCTGTAAGCTGTGAATGCATGCACATAACGTCTGAGGCTGGCGTGCGTGTAGGTGTGCGTGCAGGAGGGCGTGGGCGCGCCCGGCGCTGAGCAGAGGAATCGCCGAGGGGAGTGATCCCGCGACGGCTGCAGGGGCGAGGAGCCGTGGAGGACGGTAAGGCAGGATTGTTTTGTGGATCCAGGGGCTCCCTGCGGAGAGGGGGTGCCCTGTGTGGGAAGCGAGGAGAACGCCGATTCCTGACAGTACCCCCCTCTTCAGGAACGGCCTCAGGACGGTCCAAGAATGGTTTCTCTGGAAACTTCTTCCTGAAGGACTTAAGAAGGGCCGGGGCATGAATGTCCTTTGAAGGTACCCAGGATCTCTCTTCAGGGCCAAAGCCCTTCCACTGCACCAAGAACTGGAGCTGACCCCTGGATAGGCGAGAATCCAAAAGAGAGTGAACTTCGTATTCCTCGTTATTTTGTACCGTAATGGGATCCGGTTTACGAGTCTGATCCGGAAAGAAGTGACTGGAGATAAATGGTTTTAAGAGAGACACATGAAAGACATTGGGAATCTTCATACTGGGTGGTAGTTGGAGCCGGAATGCCACAAGATTGATTTGTTCACAAATAGGGAAGGGTCCCAGGAACTTAGGTGCCAGTTTAGGAGATGGTACCTTGAGGTGGATATTCCTAGAGGAGAGCCATACCAAATCCCTTGGTTTGTAACTGGGCGCCGAACGACGACAACGATCGGCCTGTAATTTCGATCTGCGGGAGGAGTTGAGAAGGGAAGACTGAATCCTGGACCATGCGGTTTGGAGGGAAGAAATGCGTTCATCTACGGCTGGTACTCCAGAAGGAATGTTGGGGATGGAAAGACAGGGAGGGTGGAACCCATAATTTATAAAGAAGGGTGACTCCCGGGTGGACTCGTTTTTTGCAGAATTGACGGCATACTCTGCCCAAGAGAGGAGTTAAACCCAATCATCCTGGAAATCGGATATAAAACATCTCAGGTACTTCTCCGGGATTGATTGATACTCTCCGTTTGTCCATTGGACTGAGGATGATAGGCGGAAGAGAAGGAAGAAGAGATGCCCAATCTCTTTGTGAAAGCTCTCCAAAATTTGGATACGAACTGAGAACCTCTGTCAGACACAATGGACGAGGGAATCCCATGAATCCGGAAAATCTGCTCCGTAAAGATATCAGCAAGGGCGGGGGAGGTGGGTAATCCTTTAAGTGGAATGAAATGGGACATCTTCGAGAACCTGTCCATGACCACCAAGATAGTGTTCATTCCTCTGGACCTGGGCAACTCCACGATGAAGTCCATAGAAATGTGGGACATGGGGCAGTCGGGAACTGGAAGGGGTAAGAGAAAACCCTGAGGCTTTTGACGGAGAGTCTTGCTTTGAGCGCACGTGGGGCATGCGCGGGTAAATTCCAGAATATCTTGAGACATCCTTGGCCACCAGAAATTCCGACGAATGAGATCAGTAGTCTTCTTAAAACCTGGATGACCTGCAGATTTAGAGGAGTGACCCCAAGACAGGACCTCTGGAACAAATTTGGATGGTACAAAGAGTTTGTTGTCGGGAACGACCAAGTCCTTGGGAATGCGTCTCTGGGAGTGCAAAATCTTGTCAAGATTCTTGAAAGTAGACGTGGCGAGAATCCTCTCATGTGGAAGGATAGTCTCCAACGATTCCTCTGGCCTCTCTTCAGAAGAATGTATACGGGAGAGTGCGTCTGCCTTTACGTTCTTGGTCCCGGGAATATAGGACAGGTGAAAATCGAATCGAGAAAAAAAAGAGCCCAACGACCTGTCGTGGACCAAGGCGTCGAGCGTTCTCTATGTAAAGAAGGTTCTTGTGGTCCGTGAGAATAGTAAACGGCTCTTTTGACCCCTCCAGCAGGTGTCTCCACTCTTGAAGAGCCATCTTCACGGCCAGAAGTTCCCTGTTACCCACGTCATAGTTCCTCTCGGCAGATGAGAATTTCTTGGAAAAATATGCACAGGGATGTAACATATCTTGGGGCGTGGGTCTCTGGGAAAGAACGGCACCAGCGCCGCAATCAGAAGTGTCGACCTCCAGGACGAAGGGAAGTTCGATGTTGGGATGACGGAGAATAGGTGCGGATATAAAGGCCTCCTTGAGTGTCTCGAAGGCGGAGATGGCCTCGGGTGACCAAGCAGAAGGATCAGCTCCTTTTTTGGTGAGCGCAGTGAGGGGTGCCACAAATGTGGGAATACTCCGTATAAACTTACGATAGTAATTAGCGAACCCTAAAAAACGTTGTATGGCCTTGAGAGAGTTGGGTCTTGGCCATTCAGTGACTGCTTGAAGTTTACCGGAGTCCATCATAAACCCCTCATCGGAAATGATATACCCCAGGAATGGAGTAGAGGTCGTATGAAAGGTGTACTTCTCCAGTTTAGCGTACAAATGGTGTTCACGGAGACGGGAAAGGACATAGGAGGTGTGGCGTATATGGTCCTGGAGATCTTTGGAAAAAATCAGGATATCATCCAAGTATACAATAACAAAAATATTGAGTACCTTACGAAAGACGTCGTTGATGAAATCCTGGAAGACAACGGGACCATTACATAAGCCGAAAGGCATTACTAGATATTCGTAGTGTCCACTACGCGTGTTGAAGGCCATCTTCCATTCATCCCCCTTCCTGATGCGCACCAGGTTATAGGCACCACGTAGATCCAACTTGGAAAAAAATCTTGGCCCCCTGTAATTTATCGAACAGTTCGGTAATAAGGGGAAGGGGGTAACGATTTTTAATAGTGATGTGGATTAAACCCCTGTAGTTGATGAAAGGCCTCAATGACCCGTCCTTTTCTTGACGAAGAAAAACCCAGCCCCTGCTGGGGAATTGGAGTGACGAATAAAGCCTTTCTTGAGATTCTCCTGGATATATTCATCCATAGCGTGAGATTCTGGTAACGACAAGGGGTAGGTCTTGGACTTGGGTAGGGAGTAACCAGGAACTAGATCGATCGGACAATCGTAAGTCCTGTGTGGCGGCAAGAGGTCTGACTGTACCTTATTGAAAACGTCCCGGAATTGATGGTAAACGGAAGGTAGAATAACTTCGGGAACAGAGGTATTGGCCAGCAGTTGATGAGTCTCGTCTGACCTCGGCCTCCAGGAAATGGGGGCAGAGGAAGTCCAGTCAATGAGAGGATTGTTAAGCTGTAGCCAAGGAAGACCAAGGGTGATGGGTATCCCAGGAGCGTGAATGGCATCGAGAACTAAGATCTCCTTGTGCAGATGTGAGGACAGAAGCAAGGGAGCCGTCTCTAAGGAGATGTGGGCCGGGGTAAGAGGACGTCCATCGATACCGACGAGTGCGATGGGAACCTTCTTTCTCACGAGTGGTATGCGGTTTAACCTGGCGAATTCAAGATCCACAAAGTTTCCTCCAGCTCCTGAGTCAATGAAAGCGGCGGTAGAAGTCTTGAACTTATCGCCTGAAAGGGAGACTGGAAATGTAAGTTTCTTAGGGAGTTCACCTTTAGAAAGGGGCCATGGAGACATTACACCCAGAGAGAGCCCCTCTGTACTCACTGGGTGTTCCCGTCCCGGACACAGTGGACACTCCCGAACCAGATGTTCCATGGATCCGCAGTAGAAACACAATCCCCCGGCGTGGCGGAACTGCCGTATCGGTGTGCGGATGCGTTGTACCCCCAATTTCATTGGCTCTGGCAACTCCAGTGCAGGAGTGTTGCTGGGAGTATTGGAGAACGGAACTTGAAAGTTATGGACGCGAGTGCGCTGACGCTCTGAGCGGCGTACCTGGATACGTTGATCCACTCGGACAGCCAAATCAATGAGGACCTCCAATTGATCCGGCCTGGATTGGCGAGAGAGTTCATCCTTGATGGGATCCGCCAGGCCTTGCCAGAACACGGAGACGAGAGCCTCTTGTCCCCAGTTAGTCTCGGCTGCTAAAGTCCGGAATTCCACAGCATACTGCGTCACCATTCGCCGACCCTGAGTGATCTGGAGGAGAGAAACAGATGCCATCTCCCGACGAGCGGAAGAATCGAATACTTGTTGAAACTCGGCTTTAAATGCCTGGTAATCTTGGGTAATGTCAGAACGTCGCTCCCAAACCGGGGAAGCCCAAGCCAGGGCGCTGCCAGTGAGGAGGTTATAAATGTAGGCTACCTTCTTGCGATCAGTATTGTAGAGATGGGGAGCCATTTCAAACTGCACCTCACACTGGTTTAGGAAACCCCTACAATCTTGCGGTTCACCTGCATAAGGCTAGGGGGGAGGAATCCTTACATCTGAGCTGCTAACTGCGCTTGCAGAGTGGGGGCTTACATCTGGCTGGGTCGCAGTCGGTACCCTGTCTGAGAGTACTGCGACCTGGCGTATAAGTGTCACAATTTGATACGCCATGGCCTGGTTATGCTGAAGCAGATTAGAGAGAAACTGTTGAAGTTCGGTCTGGGCTCGACATAATGTTACGCCGGTGCTGCCCGCAGACCAGACCCGTCCCCTGTGCTGAGGTGGGACGTAGGGATACACGCACCCGCAGCAAAGGGAGCGCGTCCAGAGTGTGGTATTAGTGTTGCCAGGCAAGGTATAGTAATGAAGACAATACTTGCCGGTACCGGTAGTAGAGGAGGAGTAGTTATTGCCGTTGCCAAGATCAGGGATAGGAGAGTTGCGGATGATCAAAGGTATAAGCCGTGTTACAGCGATGCCAGAAGTCACAAAGTCCAAGTAGAGCCGAAGTCGAGAGCCATAGGGGTTAGTCGTCCAATCCTCGTCAATACCTGAGGAGTCACTGAGAGAGTAGTCAAATGCTTCCATATAGAACTATGTCGAGCGACGAGTGATGGGAAGCACAGGCATAATAAAGCTGGGCAGGCCAATGGGAAAAGGGGGCAGGCCTGGAGGACTGCAAGGAGTCCTCCCTGATAGGAGGGAGGTGTTACAGCCCAGCTGAGTGTAATCATTGATTTGCATGGAACTGTGTGATGCTTGGGGGCGACGCCTCCTGCAGGAGCAGTGGTTAAAAGTGCTCTGTTAGGCGTGTGCTCTGTAAGCTGGGAATGCATGCACATAACGTCTGAGGCAGGCGTGCGTGTAGGTGTGCATGCAGGAGGGCGTGGGCGCTCCCGGCGCTGAGCAGAAGAATCGCCGAGGGGAGTGATCCCGCGACGGCGGCAGGGGCGAGGTGCTGTGGAGGACGGTAAGGCAGGATTGTTTTGTGGATCCATGGACTCCCTGCGGAGAGAGGGTGCCCTGTG